>NC_048597.1:39529808-40158968 GCF_003668045.3 Cricetulus griseus | reverse complement strand
ATAGATACACAGAGAGAGGACATGTGTTGACACAAGCCATGACCTAAGAGTTCATTTCGGGTTCTCAGCATTCAACAAGGCACCTGGCAGTACTCTGCATGACTTTGCCAGCAAACACTTGACAGCTTTAAAGAAATGAGCCAAGTCTTCAAAGGCTGCAAGTAACAAAAGTCAATGAAGAGGGAATGATCTGATAATAGATGTTCTGAGTAAATTAGATAATTAGGTCCATTTAGTGAATGATTTTAAAACTCCAGAAAGGAAATTCCTAGGCTAGGATGGTTTTACTGAAGAATTCAACCAAGTATTTCAAAAATTAACACTAATATAACAACTTTAGAAACCAGAAAGGATTACTGCTTTTCAGCTGATCACAGGAGGCCATCATTGTCCAGATACACACACCAGGCAGTGAGAGTACAAACTGGGCAAATATTGAACTTCTTATATGCTTAGATGCAAAAATCTTCAACAAAATGTTAGCAACTTGTAAAGATAATTAGACACTGTGAACTAGTGGTGTTTTCCCCAGAAATATGATGCTGGATCAATCCATGCAATCTATCATACCAGTAAACTACAGGAGAAAATTCATATCAATTTATACAGAAATAATTTTAACAAAGCCTAATGCCCTTCATGATACACATTATCAAATTAAGGATAAAGGTGTTAGTATTAAGGCATCTGTACTGGCCTGCCTTTGGGGTTCTGATAGGATATGTCCTCAGCTGTAGCCACTAAGAGCACCACCTGTGCACATTCACTACTATCCCTTTTAAAAGGACCCTGCCCATCTCCCATCTCTCTCTATCGCTCTCTCTCTGCTTGTCTCTCTGTCTACCCCCTTCTCTCTCTGCCTCTCTCTTCTCTCCTCTGCTGCTACTGTCCTCAGAGCCTGGTCTCCTCTCTTTCCTCCCTCCTTTTCCCATTCACTTTCCACCAATAAAAAACCCTCCACCCAAGCTCTGTCTCAAGGCTTTTTTCTCTCCTGTGCCACTTTTTAAAATTATAAAAAGGAGGTATCTAAAAAATAAATAAGATAAAAAGGACAAACAAACCTGAATAGATAATGTATCACTTGGGTGGGATAGGGTGAGGGGTGACTATAATAAGAACATGTTGTATGAAAAAAGTCTGTTTTCAACACAAACACTCATACACAAAATAAAAAGTAAACTTAAACTCCAGAATATTTGAAAAATAGAAGTTGATTGAGAACACAGAATTTGACTGAGAGCATCAATTTTAATAAAACCTCCCAGCTAATGTATTTCATATAGGAAGATTGAAAATTTCATCCAGAAACTTTGGAAACAAAATAAGGATATTGTTCCTCGTTGTTTATAATAAACATGATTGCTGCATCATAGTCAGAAAAAACTGAAATTGAATAATGAAATAATTTAATACTATTACAAGTTCATTATTATGTAACAAGCCAAAGGAAATCTACTCACAATTCTCAGAGCAAGAGGGATTAGCATGACTACAGAATGTAAGAGAAGTAAACATAAATCACTTGAATTTTTATATCATAACAATGAACATGATGGACATTAAAATGCACTGCTGTTTACCACATAGTCAAATGGCATACTGAGGTCTAATTCAACCACAAATCTATAAGACTAGTATTCTAGAAAGTACAAATTGATAATGAGATCAGAGAAAAATGACCTAATTACATTGGTAGAGACACTGTGATCTGAATTTGATGGCTACATGGAGTGAAGATGATGACTCTCTCTCAATAAAAATCCCCAAAGCATGCCTTATAGACATAGACAAGTCTGTTTAAAAATGCTTATTTAAGGGCACATGCATAGTTAAAAACCATCCTGAAAGAGCAGTATGAACTAAAAAATTAGTTTTTGCATGCTGTTTTATATAATATGATATTGGTAGAAAGTCACAAAGCAATGAAACAGAATGAAGATCCCCAAAATAGACATTCACCCATATGTTCTACATTATTATTATTATTGTTATTATTATTATTATTGTTATTATTATTATTATTATTATTTGATATTAAAGTCTCATGTAGCTTAGCCTGACCTGGGGTTTCCTATGTAACCAAGAATAAGCTTGACCTTGTGGTCCTTATACCTCTACCTCTTAAACGTTAGAAGGTGTTAATTAATATACTGATTTATACTGTATAGAGTATACAGTGGGAATTGAACCCTAGGTCTGGAACATGGAAGACAAGCACTCTGCTTGTTGCTCTATAACACCAGTTTCATTGGTTTTTGAGAAAGTACAAAAGTCAGCTGCATGGCTTGAAGTTTCCCCACCCCTCATGCTTGTGAGGCAGAATGCCTCTCGATGAAGAAGTGTGGAAAAATAGTGCTTAGGGAGAAATGTTTGGATTGTGTGTCAGATTCCTTAGGAATGGATCACTCACGTTTTGGCAGAATGGCTTATCAGGGAGCTCAGGCCCATTCTTCCTTTAAGTTTGTATTCTTCCTCTTCTGTTTCCCCATGTGGTTTTAAGCAGCAGAAGGCCTTATTGGAGTCTTGGCTTGGTCTTTCCATTTTATACAAACAGAACACCAAACAAAATCCTCTTCTTCATAAATTATATAGCCTGGAGTATTTTGCAATAACAAAGAAAACAGACTATGACAAACTTTAGTGAAAATGTACATATTTTAAACTCACAGTGCTGGATCAATTTGACTGAATACAAAATGAAAATTACTTTAGAAGTTATTACAACATTATATTATTTCATCATCTGTCCACTAGGCATTAATCAATGAATGTTAAAATTGAGGGTAACTGTTTCATTGCTGCATTGAATTTTGCAGCTAGGTATTAATTATTACTTCATTACCAGTGAAGATATTTAATTTATATAATTGCTAACTCCAAAATCTTAAAGGTATATCAGCTGGGCTTAGGCTCTCCACAATCTGTTGATCTCTGCATTTTGTCGGGGGACATGGTATGATTTGGAAAAGGGGAAGAAAGGTAGGGGAATGATGTTAATATATTTCAACTTAGAATATTTTAAATAAAAACAAATTCCTAATGAAATTTTATTGTATCACATCATAATTTTTTTAACCTTGGGGAGCCAGTTATTTCACTAGATATATTTTGTTATAAATTTTTTTTACCTAAGAATATGTCTTCTTTGTTTCACAGTCTGCATCATAAATTATATTAGTCTGTCTCCAGTTTGCTTGTTTTAGCTATATTCTGTGGGTTATGATCTTTTAAATGCTCCAGAAAAGTCATTATTTTTTAGCTGAAATCCACTAAGTGAACTAAGCCTGATTTTCCAAACACAGTAATTTGTTTTTTTTCTGCTTGTCCAATTGTGTTACATAGACAGTAAGATGTTCCAGACCCCATGAATGTGGGTGTCAGTTTGGAGGCCTCACAAATCTATGGGGTCTCTTGTAGTGGATCAGTATTTATCCCTAGTATAGGAATGCACTTTGGGAGCCCATTTCACATAGAGGGATACTCCCTCAGCCTAGACATGTGGGGGAGGGCCTAGGTAATATCCCAAAGGATATGACAGACTCTGATCCCCTATGGAAGGCCTCACTCTCTGGGGCAGAAAGGGCATGGTATAGGTAGGGTGTTAGTGGGGACATGGGAGGAGGAGAGGTAGAGGGAACTAGGATTGACATGTAAAATAATCTTTTTTCTAATTTAAATTTAAAAAATAGAAAAAATAATATGTTTGTAGGGACCTATGGGAATCATGCATATTTTTACATTTTGTATGTTTTCCTTTCAAACAAAATAAAATTAAAATATGCAAAAGTTTCTGTAATCAAATAATGAAATCAAGGGGAAAATGTCAAACAGAAAGTAGCATGAAGATTAATAATTCTTCCACAAGATATAAAAATTAAAGAATACTGAGGAGGCTTTTCTGGAGTCATACTCAGAAACTCTGATGAGCCATACACTACTGCTCATTGTAAAAGCTGTGGCTTATTCACGGTGTTCACAAAAATAGCTGATATGTGCCTTTTCTGGAAGAAGATATTAGGAGCACACAGGGAAACATTTCAAAGAAGTCATAAGAGCATAACTTTGTAATAGTCACCACAGTGTTGTTTTCAGTAAAAATCAAATAGCATAAAGCTAGTTCCATGTAAATGAATGTGCTCTTAAAGCAGTGGTTCTTAACATATGGACTGTGACCCCCCCCAGGGTCACATATCAGATATTTACTGTCTGATTCATAACAGTGGCAAAATTACAGTTATGGATTAGCAATAAAATAATTTTATGGTTGGGGTCACCACAAAATGATTAACTGTATTAAAGCATCTCAACATTAGGAAGGTTGAAAACCAATGTCTTAAAGGGTTTTTTTTGTTTCTGGGCAAACACCAGCCTCTGTGTTCTATAAACCCTCTGTTTATCTTCACTATGGAACTAACATAATACCATCCAACCTGCAGTTCCGGCCACTAAATGACATCATTTAGCATTAGACTGATAAACTAAATTACTTCCAGAATAATTTCATATGAAAGGTATTCCAAATTTCACAAACAAGAGATTATATTAGCAGCAAATGCATTGATGAATGATTGCAAACACATAAATTTGAAAATGTTATAAGCTTGTTTTTATTAAGAAAAATATAGAATAATGCAATCAATGATAATTTATTCATAGTAATACAAAGAGCATAAAGACAGGAATAGAACAACTTATAAAAGATTGTGAGAATTCAGAGCCACTGCACTGGAAAAGCACTTGCTGTGTAGCAACACTGTATTCAATTGGCTGATGTTTACATGGACCTGAAACCACATGACTTCTGTGTCAGGTAGAAAATTCTATTGTTACATGAATGCTAAATAATGAAGAGCTAAATTTAGATTTTTACATTTGTGTAATTTGTGGCTTAGTTGAGATTTATATGTAGATGTTGAAATATTCTTGCTCCTGGGACTCTTTGAAGTCACCTCAGTTTCCCAGACATTCTGTCTTTTTCTGTGACAACTTTGCCTTGTTTGCTCTGTATTGCTCTACTGCCCACTACCCCAATCTTCTTAGACTGATCCTAGGTCTCTGCAGGATTCCTTTCTTCAATCAGTGTTTGGAATACCCCAGTCAGGTGCTTAATGTACCTGCCTTTCACGTCTGCAGTGAGCTGTGTAGAATTCACCAGACGTACTAAGAACCGGAACATAACAACTCTGTAAATACTCATAGAATAACTCAAGTCTGAAATCCCTGCTTCAGAATGTGGCTGAACCTACTTATTGTTTTCACAGAGCCCAGAAAAATCTTTCAGTCTTGCCAATATGAATGAAGTCGTACTGAAAATTTCCTGCTATGTTCCAGGAGTGGCACCAAATGCTCAACCAGTACTAGCAGAGAGAAACTGGTCATTAGTTTTGAGCATTTTTTGATAAAGAAATATTGCATAATAATTTAACTATAATTAATTAATTAATTCACATTATCTTGTCCCTAATTCTGTTTTTATAATCTGTAAAGATCCCCTGAAAGTTTTAAGGCAAAACATATTAACATATGTCTTTTTGAAAATGATTTTTAATAACATAAGAAATTGTTTTCATATATGCTAAATCATGGGTGAAGTATGTAATACATGTTCTTGATGAGGTATATAATAATATATCTTGACAAAGTGCTACTATGTAGTTGCCAGAGAATGTAAAGTTCAGAATAATTAAAATTACAACAATGGCATTAGTCCCTCTCACATTAGCTCTGTTCAAGATAGATAAAAATTTCAGTTATTTTTTGTTTCTGTATACATTGGTGATCTTATGTCAGATTTTAAATTCCGGAAGACCTTGGATCATATTTTCCATTCTTTTGTCAATTCAACAATTTGGATTGCATTGATTGAATGAAACCATCAACCCACATTGAGTCGTTAAAATTGATTTCCTTGATCTAATGAATTTTCAGTCCAGCTATACACTCTCAGATATCTTGATCAGTGGCACATGGATGCCCACAAATATACACACACAGTGTCTTTTTGTACTCATTATGAAGCCCTAGAGCTAAGCAACATGTGTATCTCATGAGCTGTGGAGGCTGTAATCTGGAGAGGGTTTTAATTAGCAGAACTCTCAGATGAAGACACTGACTAAATAACTCTTAGTCTAGTCATTGCTATGCTTGGAAAACAAAGTTGATGAATCAGTTATCAATTCCCATTTGTTTATACTACTGCTGAGAACTACAAACAGTATAGGAAAATTCTATAGAGTTGTATCAACAGTAGATATTGATATTTATAAAATTTACAAGTCTAGAAGAAAAACTTTCTTGTCTTCCTACCTTCCATTAGTTAATATGTTTTTAATATATGCAGATACTAAGTCATTTGAAGATGAATCAAAGTTGTTTTTTGTCCTAACAAAGCCTAAGATACACTCTAAGAAGTCCATTTTTTCCTGAATGCACACATGGATATAACTTAAACAGAACACAGAGATTTCCAGTTCCGTTAATCTCTATCATGGAATGACAGACTTTATCCTCAATAGCCACCTAAGTACAACCTCTAATTCAAGAAGAATGAGAGTTTATAGAAGTCTGAACTTCTCAGAGAAGATGGATCCTACTGGCTACAGAGCAATGGTAGCCATATGTCCCTCATAGAAATATGTTAGGTGGCAGTTGATTGAAAATGGAAAAACAGGATAAATATATAAACCCACTATTGTAACAAATGTCACACATGGTTTCCAAATGGATTTTTCATAGACCATGAAATTATATGAAAGCTGCTTCCAAATTGATTGAAATTATTATTTGAGCTCAGATGCCAGCTCAACAGATTACAGTCTGAAAAATAATTAGGTTGTATCTTAATTCCTTACTTTTTTTGGAACTGATAATTGTGATTCAGGATTTTAACAAATGGAACTACAAAATGAAAAAAAAATTACTAAACAATTCCTTTAATAACCATTATTTCTCTTAAAGGAGACAAATTTCTCTCTCAGTGTCCTAGTCCCTTTACAATTATAATGGCTTCACATAAAAGAATTAAAAGCAAATAAGCACCAATTAACAATGTTATTAAGTCAATGAATACATTATAAGTACTATCATTCCTGAGTTGGTAAATTATATACGGATTAAGAATTTCTATGTCGGCTGGTGAAACCTACAGAAACAGCAGACCTGAACAATAGAGAGCTCTTGGTACCCAGACTGATAGCTTGGAAACCAGCATGGGACTAATCTAGACCCCAGGAATGTGGGTTTCAGTGAGGAGACCTCAGAAATCTACAGAACCTCCTGTAGTAGATCAGTACTTATCCCTAGCATAGGTTTGGACTTTAGGAGCCCATTCCACAAAGAGGGATACTCCCTGAGCCAAGACACACACGATGGGCCTAGGCCCTATTCCAAAGGATATGATATACTCTGATGACTCCCTATGGAAGGCCTCACCCTCCCCAGGGAGCAGAAAGGATATGTGATAGGTAGGGTTTTAGTTGGGGGGTGGTAGGTGAGGAGGGGAGGGAGAGGGAACTGGGATTGACATGTAAAACAATCTTGTTTGTAATTCAAATAAAATTCTGCAAAAAAAAAAAACCTATGGAATGGTAGGGGGAGAATTTCTGTGTCAGTAGTGAGGACTGTTGGGGAATCTTTTTGTTCTACTTGTGTGTGCACATATGTGTTGGGATTGAGGAGAGAACTGGTCAATGTCTTGAGCCATTCTGATAACAAAGCTATGCCTCTTGCAGATGAGCTAATGACAACTCTGGATTTCTCCTTAGGAAGATGAGGAAGATGCAGGGGACAGGTTCAAGGTGGAAAGGTTAGCACAGGAAGTCAGAAATTCAGCCACTCTTGTTTAAACAGAAGGAAAGCAGTAAGCATCACTTTTGTGCCTATTCAAAGATAATGTGTATCCAGAGAGACAGTGACTTTTCTACCACTATGGGTTTTTCAATTTTGTTTTTAAATTTAATATCAAAAAGTAACACTTAAACCAACATCACCAATGGGGCATGCAATTTATATTTACCAGAAATCTTTTAGTACATTACTTCACTGTTTTATGCATGAATGGTATTTTATAGGTTTCAGAATATGTTGAAGTCATTTAGAAGATGTTTTCATTTTCTCTTCCTTAGAGCTAATATGTTTTCTTCATGCGGTTTACCTTGTATTATCCTTGTCCCAACCTTCATTCCAATTTATTGCCTGTCTTTATGCATATTCTTACTTAAGTGTTTCTTACAAAAACACCCTGGAAAAAAATCATATACACATCTTTAAAAAGCAAATCTTTCTTTCCCTGTATAAAACAGGTGGGGAGGAGGGATGGGCTAATGAGGGGGCTCTGCAGGGACTGGGTTACTCAAATTTTGATGTTTTTCTCTTATCTGCATAAGATTTCTGGTATTATCCTGCAGTGTTATCATTCTACTTTGGAACTCAAGGTTTTTGTTTTCAAAATGGCATTAAATTTTAAGCATCACTGCCAAGCATTTTGTCTTCTCTTAGCCTTTTGAGAAGGCTGAAAAGACATTGTTATTTGTGCTTGGCAATTTCTGATTCACTGAGCTAAGAACTGCTCTGTCAGAAAGCAAAGAGAAAATGTTGAAAATGATCTTTTCCCTTGTGTGCATTTTTTCTTTTCTTTTTTTTATTTTGAGACTTGAGGCCTATAGAATTTTAAACAAAGCAAATATCAGCCACTGTGGACGCTCAGGCCATGACTGCTTGCTTAGCAGTAGGATCAGGTTCCAATCCTGCATAGTAAATTGTGTCAGGTCCCTTAGAACAGCAAACTACAGAAGCCCATGCTGAACTGCAGAGACAGTGAACAACCAGAGTCCTCACCTGGGCCTCTACAGTAGACAATGAAAATGTGACATAGTAGAAAAGACTGCACATGGGGGAGCAGCTAGCAGCACCTATGTCCACTGCACTCTGGCTTCATAGTTTCCTCAGGCTGACACTGGAGCTGAGTTACTTTTAAAATTGGAGCTAAGGAAATGAAGACTGCACAGAGTTTCAGATAACTTCCTCTTTTCATTTGGATGACCTGGATGGCTCTCTGGCTGCTGTGGATTCTCACTCGATCATAATGTTGATTAAACCAAGTTTTTTTCTTTTGTTTGGTACAGCAGACCCCTTGAGACAGAGCAGATGTAACTCCTAAAGTGATTCTCTTTAAGTAAATGGTTCCAAAATAAATTCCTTGTTTACCTGGAATGCTTTAGAGACCTTGCTTTTACCATTGAGTGCCAGAAAGATCAGCTGTACTCATGAACTCAGCCTCACTTTCTCTCTAATTCATTCTGTGTGAAAGGTTTCTTCCAAATGATAAGTTACTGTATACAACCCCCAGTAGTTGGCTGTGTTAGAATGCATGGTTATGAATGGTTTTTCTGTACATCCGTTTGTACATTTTAGTAATAAATGTAGCTAACCATCATCTTGCTGTGAACTTGAGTTGTTTTCCAATAATGAGTGTTAATTATATTGACAACTCCTTGCATACTTTGTTGTAATCTATGTGTCATTATTCCCAGTATGGACTGAGCTAGGTTACATGACTTTTAAGAAATTCCTGTAAGTGTCTCAAATGTTCTTACCTACAACAGTGACAATAGATCATTAGCATCACTACATTCTCCTGGTTCTTAGGTATCATCTAAAATTAAAAGCATGGATCTCTGGGAGACATAACATTTAAAAATCCTCTGATATTTTAAAAGACATTGAGTGACAGTGTTCTGTGGAAAGGTCTTCATACACTCTAGAATGTTGCCCGCAAAGGTAAGTCACTTGTTCTTTCTGGGAGATGGACTTGAAGGGGAGAACTGTGAAGCTACCAAAGTCAATGTGCTTAAGAATAATTTTACCTTGAAACTTCCCTTCCAGTCTTCTTGCAGCTAATTATAAAGAATGATATGATAATGCTCAATGTTAGTAAGCTTGTGTGTGTGTGTGTGTGTGTGTGTGTGTGTGTGTGTGTGTGTGTACCTGTGTGTACAGTGAATCAGTTCCTAACTGTGGACTTTTATGACTATGAAATTACAAATATCTTGATTTTTTTTTATTTTTCTTAACTGTGAGAGTAACCCTTCATTTTGATGTTATTTTCCTTTTATTGTGTTTTATTAATTCTTGGCGAATTTTGTAAACCTCATCCTGATCATATTAACCCTAAGTACTTCTTCCAACTCTACTATATGCATCCCTCTTCATGTTCTTTCCCCCCTTTTTCCTTTAAAGACAAGACTGTAACTTTGCAGTGGTGCCACATGCCTTTAATCCCAGCACTCAGGAGGAAGTGACAGGCAGATGTCTGTAAGTTCAAAACTATCTTGGTCTACAGAGTGAGTTCCAGGTCATCCAGGGCTACACAGAGAAACTCTGTCTCCAAAAAGATGGGGGCATGTTAAAAAAAAAACAGTTAAGACCATCTCAGAGCTGCTGTTCTGGTCTTCTGGCTCCTAGAATCTTTCTGTTCCCCCTTCTGCATTGTTTCCTTCAACTTCAGTGTAAGGGATATATTGTAAATGTATTATTTGGGGGTAGGAACCCCACAATCATTTGATCTATGCATTTTGACTGATGTAGCTTTCTGTTATGATCTCTTGATTATAGAAAAATGAAGCTTTTGGTGAGTAATGTCAATTGCACTTATCTGTTGATAGTATAAGTACTTAGAATTCACAAGAGCCTATACTATTTTAAGAAACTGCTAGTAGTAGGTTCTCCAACTACCAGCCACAGGTAGGTGGCTATATTTAGTGCCAAGCATGATTTCTTACCTTTTGGACTTATGTCTGATTAGGTGACTGCTGTTTATTCTTAAGATATAAGTGCCACTATGGTGCCTAAGGGATTGTCTTGCTTCTCAGGTCATTGCTATGGGTCCTTGGCATAGATACACAAATGGAGGTGTAACAACAATAAATTTAAAAAAGAGAACATGACTTTGAGAAAGAACAAGGAGGGGGTATACGGAAAGGATTGTAGGGTGGAAGGAAATGGAGAAATGATGTAATTATATTGGTCTCTGTTATTCTTTTGTTTAAGAGAGAGAGAGAGAGAGAGAGAGTGAGAGAGAGAGAGATGGGGAGTTGGAGCTTTTAAAGGGAAGACATGCACACTGAGGTTCCATGCATGTCCAGAGTCATCATGGGTGATGGGTGACGTGGCAATGACGTAGCACATTTTCTTTCGCATGCCCTGAGTATTGTCAGGGGCGGGGTCTGTCTCTTAAAGAGGTAGAGCGGATCAGCATCAAAAGCCTGAACCTTTCCTTCTCAAAAAAAAAAAAAAAAAAATACTGTCGAAACAAACAGCAACAGCAAAACCCATAAAAGACATCGTGGGATTTATTGGAAGAGTTTGACATTAAATGTACTGTCTATTGAGATGAAGAGCAGTTAAGTCAGCCTCTGTAGGGCAGAAATCCCTATAACAAGCTTCAGAAACTGGGACAGGATGGGTTTAAAAGGTTTGCAAGTAAGCAGTGTAACTGAGACATGGAGCCTGAGGTGGGGTCCTGCTTTAGGACAAGTTAGAAAAGTGAGCAAAAGTGTGACTACACAGATTTGTAGGATAACATGAAAGACTACAATTCTAAAATCAATGGAGTTGCTGTTCCAAAATTTGACGTAATGTTGGCAGAATTCATTTAGTTTTCTCAAAGAAACTGTAGGTGTGGCATAAAGACCTCATCAGGAAGGTACAGGGAGGGGAAAGGGACAACTAAAGTGTGGTAACATCAGTTATAATGGAAACATAAAGGCAGGTCTAAGACATTTTAGAAGCTCTAATTGATGACTCTGATACCATTCAGTACACTGAAACCCTGGGTTAGAATAAAGTGCTAAAGAAGCCACCTTCCTGTTGAGATCACATAGACAATGGGCAGAGACCGGACAGGAAACTTGCTCCGACCTAACTTTAGGACATCATGGCTATGGAAGAGAAGCCTGTGAAAGTTAATAGAGGAAATGTGAAAATTAGCTGTCTTAGGAGTTCAACTCTGAGCTGGAGCATCAACAGTAGCATTGTGCGAAGAGCACTGGTGACCTTAGCAAGTGTCCTTCATGACAGGGCAGAGGAAAATCAAGCTAGCGTGGGCTGAAGGCACTTTGAAACTGCCCTGTGAAAACACGAACACCTTTAGAGAAGACTTTTAAAAGAAGTGCAAGGGTCAGTCTTTTAGCTTGAAGCTGCCCCACATAGTCTAATATAGTATTTTCACAAGTCACTGAAGTATTTATTCATTTGTCATTTTTTCATCTTTGAACATTACTGCTTCCAATCTTGTTTGCAAAGAGGAAAACATTAGTTCCTAAGCTTTCTGTGTCAATCTGGGCATGAGATAATGAACTCAGTAGTGCATAACTTTAATTAACAGTATCATTTTTCTTAAGTGATTTAATCCCAGAGTGTATCAGTGCCATTTATACAATGTATTTCAATTTAATTCTGTACCATTAACTGGCAAATGTACCAATTTTCCAATAACTTATTTGCCTTGGAAAGAACTAAGAGACTGATTGTATTTACCTATGAAATAACTTGGGTCATTATGGCTCAGAATCACAAAATCATTAAGAACCCAGATAAGAGACACGTGAATGTTTCCAAGAGACCGCTTTAGTGTCATTAACCTGATGGTCCGTGGATATTTGTCAGTGGACGTATTTGCACTGCAGCATGATATCTGTGCTGTATTACTGTCTTAGGTTTTTATTTTCTTCTAATTTCATAGAATACTAGGATACTTCTCTGACTACAGCATTGCCTGAATTGGAATAAAATATAATGGTTTAATATGGAAAAAAGAAGAAAAAAAGTTGACATGTTCTAGCTGAAGTGTTATTGGAATTAAAGTTAGTGTTTTAATAATTTTAATGTATTTTATTTTTAAATATGACCGCAAAGTTCATTATAATTATTTTCTATCTGTTCAAGGATGGTGTGAAAAGAGCCACATAATTGAGGAGAAAAATAATTCCCTTTCACCTTGAAAATTTACCTAGTGCAAAATTTACAGAATGTTTTAATGAGGCCAAATTAATTAGTAAGATTTGAAGTTTAGTAGAAATGTAAGTGCATTTAAAATGCACTGACAAAACATCTACTTTGGAGAGGGGGATGGTAAAACTAATTTTCAGCCAAACATTGGTGTGAACACATTATTTTGAAGTTAAGGTTTTTAATTTTTTTCTAGTAATGTCCTTTTGGGTTTTTATAGAGAAATGTATTAAGTAACTGGGTGTTCAAATCAGCTCTAAGTATTTTTATCATGCCATTAAGATATTTTTTTTCCTTTTAAGGGAAGCATGGTTGTCACTTCCCTGAGCTTTAGCTTGAATATTTTAGGGAATAAGGCTTCTTAAGTATAGAACATTTATTCAATTTATTTATTCAATAAACATGCCATACTTAATGTTCCTTGTGTCAGGCTGTGTTATGCATCAGCTTAAGTGTATCTGAAACATGTACTGTCTAATAAAGTAAAATAAGCATTTAAACTAATTGATTAAATTAGGGCTACATGTGCTGCAAGAAGAAATGTGGATTACAATAAAGACTTTTAGAGGAGACAGAACACTTAACAGGTACAGAGAAGAAGATAGCAAAGATACTTGGAAAGTTTTTGAGGAAGGTGACCTTGAAGGGAGTTTTGATTAATGTTCCTGTGTCCCACACATACGAAAAGTCAGGAGAGAAAAATGGCTGGAAAATGGTATTCTAAGCAAAGGAAATGGTATAAGCAAAGATAGGAGGTGAGCCAGAGCTTCTTTCAGTGCAAGCACTACTACTGTCTGTGCTGTGGTTGGAGACTGTTTGGAACCATGGTCTTAATACACAGAGCCCCTATGCCTGCAGAGGAGTCAGACATCATCCACTAAAGAGTCTATCATTTTTTAATCACATAAACAATGGTAAGATTTCAGGGTGTTTTATCCAGAGACATATAATTACCATACTTTAATTTTAGATATATTGTCTAGACAATTGTATGAAAGAAAGAGACCAAATCCCCTGTGATGCTTCATAGGGCAATGGACGTAACTGAAATAAGAGTGTCTATGGGCCAGCATAGCACAGACTGGAGATGAGGTATGAGGAAAATGGTGTTTAGAATATGTTGTGTGGAAATTAAGAAAAGACATTCATGTTTCTGATGTCAACTGCAGCATTTTGCAAATGGTAATAAAGGGAAAGAAACAGGACTATTATAGGCAGATTGTGAGAGATTGCATTAATACATTTATTTTTGTGTCTTTCGAGTTGCAAGATGTTTTAATGATTCAGAATTAATTAGAAATTTAAGTTCAGGAAAATATTCACAACATACTAAACTCTACTGATGACATTTTTACTTTGGAAAGAGGAACTAAAAGTGTAAGGTAAATAACTGATGCTAAAAAAGTTTGGTGAGAACTTAGGACAATCACCAGGTCAATCATTATTAATTCAAAACCAAATGTCAACATGTCAGTTGGCTATTTCAGCCTGACATTTCAGAGTGAATTCTGGATGGAGATAATGACTAATGAGTGCTATATACTGAGTGTTCATTATATACCAAACATTCCTACAAGAAGTATGAATTCATTATTCTCTATGGGCCTTATTATTGTCTCCATTTTACAGATGAGAAAAGCAGAGTGCAGACTTAAGTCACCAGCTTAATACATCTCAGCTAGCAAGGAAAGAAGATATTTAAATTGAATCGAGTTGACTCTTACTAGCCAGGCTGCACTCTCTGCAATGTTTGATTCTTTGGTACATAAAAATTAAAAATTCAGTGACAACATGCAGCATTTTGGCATTTCAGCCCACCTGAATTATCTTCTTAAGCCCACTATCTATCCGTGTAATCATTCTCCTTGACACATACATGCTTGGAGCATGTTTGATTTATTCCATTTCTATCTGACTCACATTCAGTGAGTATTTAGACCAATCAGTCCTCTTACATCTGCCTCCCGAAGAGATGGATTCTCTATGCAAATTCATAGTCTTGTCATCTATTTCCTGTGTTATACAGTTAGCTTCTCAATTATACCCAGACCTTTCCAAACTCCTTACTTCAAATTTATGGTGCATACTATTTTTTCAAGTATAGTTCAAAAGCTACCAGTTCCATTAAGAATTTTATGATACTACATATGGTTCAAAAGGGTCTTAGAGGCAGAAGCTCTTCTCATTTATTCATCTGCAGTGTGAATCATAGTTTCTGCTTAGCAAGATTTTATTTATGTGGAAGTGATCTCTCTTGTCTCTCCAACCTGAGAACACTCTATTCATTACTTTCCTTTCAAGGTTTATTTTTATTTAAAAATTTTGTATATTTGTATTTGCATGTTTGTTGGTTTTACATGAGAATGCAGGTACTGTGGAGATCAGAGGAGAAGTAGCTCTCCTGGAACAGGTGTTACAGGCTGTTGTGGGTCCCCCAGTCTGGGTGTTAGGAATGCAACATGAGTTTTCTGTAAGAGCAATATGCTGAGCCATCTTTCCAGCCTTATTAAATTTTTCAAATGACACCCATCAATATCAAAACACAAATTGTTGATTGGTGAAATTTTATAGCGTTGCATATAATATTGCATGCAATTTTTATGATGAGTTTGCTTATCAATAAATTATCTATAATTACCTAATGTGCTATCTATATCATGGCTCAATACATAACAGATGTGTGAATTGTTTCTTAAAACAATCATCAATTAAAATTAATGTAATTCATAATGATAATGATAAGGCTTTATTAAAAAGGGAATGTAAATGCTTAGCAACTAAATAAGAATCTGATTCAATAAAATTATATTTTAAAAACATCTATAAAATATGCTTGTCTATATATGTTCCATATATGTCCATATATGTTCCAAATATATGTTCCACTGTCCTAAAGTAAAATGGATTTAGCTGTTTCTCTTTAATTTAGTGGCAAGAGTCACACTTTGAGTTAATTATTTATTAAAGTATGCCCTTTGTTTGCTTTTATGTTTAAAAGTTATTCACAAAAGGAAGTCAGCACTAAATTCCTGCAAAATTTTAAATGCTCAGGAAAGATCTGATGTTCAATAAATGTCTGTAATACACATTTTTTACTCTTATTTTCTCTGCCAAATTATGTTGAACTGACTCATTTGACTGGCTAGACAACTAATGTAAACATCATTTTTCTGAACTGAACAAGTATTTAAAAGCTAATGTAGCTTACATGTGGGACAGTCTTTTGGGAAATAATATCAAATATGCTGGTAACTGCCTCAGTGTTCCTTGTGGAATTAACAGTAATGAAGAGGCCAGAGAACAGCTCCCTCTGGCCTGTACTAGTTCACATTGTACTTAGTGGCATATAGAAATGGGGATTTAATTGGAATATCACATGCAGTCAACAGGGCCACCAGAAGAAGGGACAGAAAGGGAAGATGCTTAAATGATAACCATTGGCATGGTCATGATCCATAGAGGTCTTAAAGGATTTGAGTGAAAAGATTCGATTTAATTAAGAAATTCAATAAGAACAAGTACTCTTCAGCTTTTAAAATACATATTCTCAAGATTCGGGGCACAAGGTTAAAGATGTCAGGAGTGTATTGGAATGTAGGCTGTATGTCAACCATTTCTACATTGATTTTGAGACTATTGCTGCCTGGCTCTTCCTTAGAGCGCTCTGGAACTGTAGGCCAGTGAGGGCACTCTGTTGTCCTTGTCAGTAGAGCAACAGAAACTCACACATAAAAGGGAATATAGCCCAAAGCATCCAGAACTGTGCTTAGTTGTAAATACTGAAGTTAAGCTAAAGTCTCCAGGAAAATGTGAGAGGGAACGTGATGGTTGGTACAGAACATGTGTGACAAAGACAGTGGAACCTGAAATTAAAACTGTGTGGTTCAGTGTAAACAAAATCCTCAAGGAAAAGTTCAATGATTTGTAATGATTTAAAGTTTTCTTTAACCCCCCCTTCTCTGCATGTGTGTGTGTGTGTGTGTTGGTGTGTTGATAGCTTGTGAGAATGTGCGAACTGAGTCTCTCTTCCCACCATATGGTCCCTGGGGATGGATCTTAAGTTGTCAGGCTAGGCAGAAGTGCCTTTAAACTGCTGCATCATCTTATGAGAAACATGGAAGATGACGACTACATGGAAATAATATCTGTAGTAAGGGAAAATATCTGATAACTTTTCAGGAACAAACTCTTTATTTTCTGTAGCCATAAAGAAAGAGATTTAGGTGCATAGCCTTAAAACACTTTCATAGGAATCAAACACAAATATATATTTATAAAATTTTAAATCTGTAAGATTTTCTCTTGAAGTATGAGTTTTTCCCCTTTTAGAAAATAAGTCATTATTATCCAGAAATGAAGACTAATGAAAATCTTACAGTTCCAGTGTCATGTTGGCGTCTGATTCCCATATGCTTTTGTCCATTAATTAAAACAATATTGTTCAAATAGAAAAATCACTAACATTTAGCTTTTCAAGAAGGGAATGTCTGAAATGAACTGGAAATACTGTGAAATAGGCCGTCTCTGAGATCCCTGGGCTAATTGAGTAGTAAACCCTTTTGCTACGCTATTGCCATTCCATTGAATCTGGCCTTGAGGGCTGTGGGAGAACCTGAGTTAGATAAACTTTCAAAGACCTCAAATCAAATAGATGTGACTATTTTCTATTCTCTAAAATGCTTTTATTCTCGGGTGATATGATAAAGGAAATCTAACTCACAGAGGATTGAGGAACCAAATCTACATTTCTTGTTCTAACATTCCAAGATAGAAGAAAACGTGACTTTCAGATTTTAATGGATGTAGAAAAGTGTTATCATGAGAAAAGCATCAATTACTATAAGTGATTCCATTATTCATAATGATGGCTTATTCCTTGTTACTTCTGTAAGAGTGTGTGTAAGTATATACAAATACAGATAAGTGTGTACCTACATATTTGCAGGTGTGAATGTTTATAAGACTTTTTGGTCTGTGCTGGGGAGACAAGAGCTTCCAAACTCTTTAAAATATTCTATGCTGCTTCAAACTTCTAGCTTATATTATGACAGCCTGTTACAGATGGTTGTCGGGCAGGCCAGCATTTTGTATAATCGTCCACCACTTGAATTCTTTCTCCACATGTTGGTGGTTGGTTGTGAATCTCATCTCTGCTTATAAGGTGGCAGTACACAAGTGTCTCATTTACAAGCATATTGTACCCTTACAAAGCATTCAGTGTTCCTTTTCTCACTTAGCTGAAGATGAATTTCCATTCAGTTTGAAATGCTTTGCTCTTTCTCACTTTGTTCATTAGTGTTCAGTGATTGGCAAGTTCCCCTCCAGACAGGGCACCATCTTCTCAGGGTAGGTTTAGGCGTAAGCACCCAATAAAGCATAACCAAAAGGAAATATATAAATCTGTTTTGAAATTCAATAAATTCATAAGCCATGCTACTCAGCAAGGCCTGTGGGAGCATATACATCATAAAACACCACTGTAAAGCTATAAATATTTCAGCCAGTTAGCAACGGCTGAGAGCACACAGTCAAGAGACTGGCTAAAGATGGGCAGTGCAGGATGCCCTATGAGAAGCTGGTGCAAGGACTTTGGAGTAGTTTTGTAGCTGTTTTTCTAAGCAAACATAAACCGCGGTCCCAGCTGGCACCTAGCCCTCTCCTACAGCATGTTGCAGAGGAGGCAGAAAGCATTTCAAATTCAGCTTAGGGTCTTCCCCCACCATCGTTACTGAGTTTATCCATTCTGCAAATGTATGTTTTCCATCGTCACAGATGAAGGTGCTGGGGCCTTTGGGGGTATGAGAGAGAACAACATGGGACACAGTGCCCACTTGAGCCAGGGGCTCAGCCTCAGCTGACTACTTACCACAGCCAAACCCTGATCTCAGTAATGACAGAATTGCATCTAATCTGGATATAAGTTGTTCTTTTCCAGCTGCTATCAGTACAACTGGGTATTATCATTATTCTCAACTTCTTAACTGGTTGCTTAAGTCTTATCTTCAGTTGGTTTTCTTCTCAATTTTGCACATGCTAGGAGTTAGCTGATATCAGTACGATGTGATCTAATATTTTGTGTACTTAATGTTTAATCTTTTACCTTTTTCAATATGACTTCTTCCTTTGTCTTGTTAGCTGTTTATGTAATTTTGAAACTAACAAATGTATATTTATCTTCTTATTATCAATTTCTAATTATACTTTTGTTAGTGAATAGACTTCATAAAGCTGATTTTTTTAGATTTTACTGGAATTTGCTAAATTTATGATTCATAATCATTCATAGTAGATTTTTCATCTTTTCCTATTTCTAATTAGAAATATATACCTTATTTCAGTATATTATTTTCACATTGCCCTATTGTCATTTATAATGTATACCTTCTGTTGTATATTGGGGAAATTTAATATATATTTAACACAAGCTAAAAGTAGATACCTTCTTTATACCCTATCTGAATAGCACAAGTATCTAATAATATCATTTTTAGACTTTTTTGAATAAGGGCTTTATGAAGCCCTTAGATTTGTTATGAAGAAAAGGATGCTCTTGAATTATGGATCCTCTTATCTCTGCCTTCATAGTTGTAGAATTTCAGGGGTACACCTCCTTGATCAACATCCAAAGTATTTTAATCTCAATTAATTCCTCTCAATTATTCACACTGTTTTGTCAAGTATTTCTTTGCTGATTTTTTTTCCTTTTGCCCCTGGCAAATCATATAGTAGTGGTTTTGACTGTTGATTTTTGCTTTGATTAAAGCAAATAAATCAAATAAATATTGTGATTTTTTATGTCCATCATTGCATTGATCCTCTTGAATTCTTCACCTGTAGTGAAGATTTTCGTAGTAACTCAAAATTTACCTAAAGCTTAATTATGGATGAAAGGGCAGGGGGCTGGAATGGAAGGGACAAATAAGGGTGGAAGAGGGGACTGTGGGAGGGAACGCTTGGAGGGACAACTAAAACTAAGGGCCACTGAGGGAGAGTATGGAAACCTAATACAGTAGAAGCTTTCTAAAATATAGACATGAAAGAGTGATCAAAATTGAATCTACAAAAACAAACAAACAAAAAACTGAAAGACAGAGCTCCAATTGGGCACCTCTCATCATCGAATGAAGCTTCTACTTCTGGGAATCAGTCACATCTAATCAAGTAGATCAAACGGGCTCCATTGGAACCTCCCCAAAATCCAGGCTATTCCAAGGCTGTCCACAAACTGATCGAAAGGCCCTGTTGCTGAAGACAACACACATGCAACTTATTGACTATGGAGAAGTTGAACTGGTGCCTACCTAGAGCCTTAAACACTACTAATTAGAATTCAGGGTCCTGGAAGGAACATTGCATGCTACACTAAAAGAGAAAGGTGAACACCAACCCATTTACAAACTCCTCAATTTACAGTGATGACCTGCAATCAAGATGTGTTAGTGAAATCATGGCACAAAGCTTAGGCGGCTAACCAACCAATATGTGGTTATGTTTAATGTCAACTCCATGAGATGGAAACCATCCCTTACACTTGGGTAAGCATGAACTTGAGACTAGACAGGCCAGGGACCTAGGAGAAATTCAAATATTACTGTTCTGCTAAGAAATGCAACAAAATGACTCCTAATGACATTTTGCTATACTCATGTATAAGTGTCTTGCTGAGTTATCATCAGAGAAGCTTCCTCCTGAAGTAGAAGGCAATAAATATCCTCACAGATGGACAATGTGAAGAGAGTAAGAGACCTCAAAACATTTGGTTTTGAGGTGGGATGTCTCCATCAAATCTCCCTCTTCAGGTTTCAGGGGACCCTGTGGAAGAAGAGGTGAAATGTTGTAGGAGCTAGAGAAAATGAAGCCCACCAAGGAAACAAGAACTTCTAAACACAACAGGGACTATGCCCAAATGAACTCACAGAATGTGGCAGTAAGTACAAACCCCTGCACAGAGAGTCTTGGTCCTGGTGGGGTACCAGTCCTGAGAGAGGAAGTCGACACAAACCCACATTCCTAGTCCCTAACCCAGAATGCATTTCCAGTTGATAATCACTTGCAAATGCAAAGTTAGTTTTCTCTAAATGGGTCTCACTGACTATACAATCCACTCTTAAATGCCAGCCCCATGCACAGCAGTGATAGTAGCACAAAATCAATGCTACTTTTTGGTCTCATAGCATTTTATCTGGGTATTTTTTTTCATGTTTTCCTTAACCTACAGGTCTTTTGCTTTTATATTTTGTTTTCCAATTTTGTGTTTTTAGGGCATTTCTGTGCATGCCAGTGTGTGTGTGTGTGTGTGTGTGTGTGTGTGTGTGTGTGTGTGTGTGTGTGTGAATGGATTTCTGTTTTGGTTTTTTTCTGCTCATTTTTCTCCTATTCAAGTTTGTTTTTTTTTATTTTTTCTTTTTCTTTTATATTCCTGCTTTTTTAATGAGGGACCAAGAAATATGTGAATTTGTGTGGATGAGGAGATGGGGAGGATCTCAGAGGAGTTAGGGGACAGGAATCATATCAGAATATTTTGTAGGAAAAAATCTACTTTCAATTTAAAAGTTATGTAAAGCTGCTACCATTTCAGTCAGTCTTTGGGGGACCTAAAATACCCATTCTGGGCACTTTAAAGACATCATTTTTGGCTTTTGCAATCATGGTTGCTGTTAAACGTTTAGGTATCTGTGAAATCTGTTTGCTCTGATAATGTCTCAGTTTGAACTTTCACTGGCTCAGCTGCAGAACTTCTGCCATCACTGGTTCTTTCAATTGCACTCACTCTGCTATTCACAGTTTTCATCAGTTTTGGAATAGTCTCAGCAATGCTACTAATAAGGCTTGGGCTTGACTGATAAGCCCGTGCTGAATTAGCTGATCTGGGGTTGATTAATAAGCCTGTGCTGAATTAGCTGAACTCATGCATTTCATATTTTCTTCAGATTTTTCTTCCAAGTTTGGATGTCAGGTTCACCCATGTTCTAACAAAAAGGAGGCTATTTTGAAATGTGTATATTATTTCTCTTTGGTAACTAGGTACAAGTAGAAGTGTGTGAGGTCAGAAGCAAAGTGAATGTTTAGTTATAGGAGACTTGTTTTTATGTACCCATAAGTAGTCTCTAAGGACATTTTTGTAGATTTATTTTTAGCTCTTTGAGAATTAATATACTGATTTCCAAAATGGCTGAACAAATTTGCAATTTCACTAACGGTCAATGTGAATGAGGGTTCTCTTTTCCATATATCTCTTCAATGTTTGTAGGTTATTTTGTTGATTTTTAGCTTTTAAACTGGGGTAAGGTGAAATCTCAAAGTTGTTTTGATTTCCATTTCCCTAATTGCTAGGGAAAAAGAAGTTTTTGAGGTATTTCTTACGTATGTGTGTGTGTATTTAGAGAGAGAGAAAGAGAGAGAGAGAGAGAGAGAGAGAGAGAGAGAGAGAGAGAGAGAGAGAGAGCGCTCTGTTCAGGTCTCTGGCCCACTTTTTGAATAAGCCATTTTTTTTGTTTTTGTTTTTTCTCCCTTATTTTTGAGTATTTATAAATTCTGGATATTAGTTCTCTGTCAGATGTATAGCTAGCAAAAACTATCTCCCATTTTGTGGGCTTCCTCTTTACAAGGTTAATTGTTTATTTAGCCAATCAGAAATTTTAAGTTTTATGAATGTCTATTTGTCAATTGTCAGTCTTAAGTCTTGGGTAAATGGTGTCCAGTTTAAAAGTTCTTTTTGAAATTTTTTATTTTTATTTTAGAAACAATGTTATTTTGCATGTCAATCCTCCATTGCCTCGCTCTCCCATCCTCCCATGCACCCCGCCGACCCCCTCAACCCACCTCCCACCTACTCCACAAGGATAGTGAGGCCTGCCACAGGGGATCATCAAAGTCTGTCACATCATTTGTGGGAGGGCATAGGCCCTCTTCTGTGTATCTGGGCTGCAATAGTATCCCTCACTAGGGAATAGACTCCCAAAGTTTATTTGTGCCCTAAACACTGGCTCCACTGTTAGAGGTCCCATAGACTGCCCAGGCCTCCTAGCACCCACATTCAGAGGGCTTGGTTTGGTCTAATGCTGGGTTCCCCAGCTTTACGACTATGGTCTCTGTGCTCTCATTAGGTCAGGTCCACTGTTTCTTCGGGTTTCTCCAGCCCCATCTTGGGTTCTTTGCTCATCCCTCCTCCCTCTCTACAACTGGAATCCAGAAGTATGTCTCAGTGTTAAGCTGTGGGTGCCTGTTTCTGCTTCGATCAGCTACTGGATGAAGGCTCTAGGATGGCAACCAAGGTAGTAATCAATCTCATTATAGGGGAAGGGCATCAAAGGCAGCCTCTCCACTACTGCCTAGATTCTTAGTTGGGGTCATCCCTGTGGATCTCTGAGCATTTCCCTAGTGCCAGATTTCTCTTTCAACCCATACTGGCTCCCTCTATCAAGGCATCTCTTTGCTCTCTCTAATCTATTCCTCTCCTTTCTCAGTCTTCCTGATCCTGTTGGTTCTCCTCCCCCTCCTCTTCTCCCTTTTTCCTGCCTCCATCCCCTTTCTCCCATGCTCCCAATTTGCTCAGGTATTCTTGTCCCTTTCCCCTTCTTTGGGGGACCATGTGTTTTTATCTGGTTCTTTTTTATACCTATATATGCAACAGACAGAAATCATTACAGACAATCACAAATTATCAAAATGCCAATGTGTATCTCCAGATACATCTCCAATGTAACTCCTGCCCCTAAGACTCAGGAATCTTTTTAGAAGAGGGGCAGAAAGATTAAGAAGCAGAGGTTGAAGGTGGTTGTAGTAATATCATTCTTTCACAAATAAAGTCTGTCTGGGTTTCAGAGAATGGAGCTTGCCACTAACTAACAGTAGAGGTCTGGAGATCTGTACAGACAGGCAGGAAGTGACATACCTAGGTAGTAACGGTATATAAGCAGGGACAAACAGGAAATCGCTCTCTTCTCTATGGAGATGCTTAGGAGGTAAGGTGTGCTGTGGATTGCTCCTCATCATTTCCCTCTATATCTGACTCCAACCTTTTATTACCTAGACCAATTAAGGACTCCTTTTACAAGTGGTTACTGTGAGATTGTGTCTCTTAGAAATGTCAGAAACTAGAATCATAAAGTATCATCATCATCATTACTGTCTAAGCATTATCTGAACAAGGACAACAATTGACACGCTAATATGCAGGGGGGAACCCCTTGGAGACCTCAAATATACAAAGAACTATAGACCACTAAGGAATGCTGAGAAGGGGCTCAATGGTCTTCCCAAGGAAAGAGCACACCAATTGCTTATCCAATAGCAAATGGTCAGCCCTGAAAACATACATATAATATACAGACATAGAATACACACACACACACACACACACACACACACACACACACACACACATATATATATATATATATATATATATATATATATATATATATATGATAAGGATTAATTTTTTAAAAGATGCCATGAACTGGGAAAAGAGCAAGGAGAGGTTTATAAAAGGGTTTGGAGGGAGGAAGAGGAAGGGGAAAATAGTGTAATTATAATATAAAAATAAAAGAAATAGAAATATGCAGGCAAATGGATGTAACTAGAAGAAACCATCCTGAGTGAGGTAACCCAGTCACAAAAAGACAAACATGTACTCACTCATATATGAATTTTAAACATAGAGCAAAGGATTACCAGCCTATAATTCTTTTCACCAAAGAAACTAGGGAACAAGAAGGACTCTAAGAGAAAAATGCATGGACCCTGGAGAAGGGAAAGGGGCAAGATCTCATGAGCAATTGGGAGCATGAGGGTAGGGGGGCAGGGAGCTGGGAGAATGAAAGGGGAAGAAGAGGAGGGGAGAGGAGGAAATGGAGGAGCAGAAAGGTTGAGTTTGGGAAAGAATAGAGGAGAGCAGGATGAGAGATACCATAACAGAGGGAGCCATTATAGGTCTCAGGAGAGATCTGGCACTAGGGAGACTTCCAGAGATCTACAAGGATGACTGTTACGATAAATCTTTCTGCCAAAAGCTGTCTGAGCCCCACCAGCCGCCTGCCCAAGTTAGGCCCAAATGAATACACAGAAACTTGTATTAGGTACAATGCTGCTTGGCCAATGACTAGGATTCTCATCTGTTAGCTCAGTCTTAACTATCATAAACCTATATATATTCTATAAGACTTATCTTATCGGACACCTTATTTGGCGTCCCTCCTTGCCGGTGGATCACATTGTGCTACTGGAGCAGAGGCAGAGGGGAAAAAGAGAGCCCTTCCTGTTTCTCCTTCTCTTAAATATGAGTCTCCTTGCTATGTCACTCCCTGCCTGGATCAGCGCTTCTCTACTACATTTCCCAGAATTCTCTTTGACTCCTAGTCCCATCTACTTGCTGTCTCATTGGCCAAACAGTATTGTATTTAACAATCAATAAGCTAAGCATACACCGTACATTCCCCATCAGATGACACCAATAGACAATCTAGGCAATAGTGGAGAGGCTACCCTAAATTCCCTTCCCCTATAATGAGACTGATGACTGCCTTATATGCCATCCTAGAGCCCTCATCCAGTGGCTGATGGAAGCAGAGGCAGTACAGCTATACATAGAAGTGAACTCTGGAACCCAGTTGCAGAGAAGGAGGAATGAAGAACAAAGAGGTCAGCATCAGGCTGGTGAAACCCACAGAAACAGCTGACCTGAACAAGGGGAGCACATGGACCCTAGACTGCTATCTGGGAGGCCAGCACGGGACTGATCCAGACCCCTGAACCTAGATGTCAATGAGAAGGCCTTGGCATTCTATGGGGCCCCTGATGAGTTTTTATCCTTGGTGTAAGAAGGGACTTTGAGAGCCCATCCCACATGGAGGGAGGCTCTCTCACCCTAGACACATGAGGTATGGCCTAGGCCCTGCCCAGGATGATATGACAGACTTTGGGAAACTCCATGGAGGTCCTTACCCTCCTGGGGAGCAGAGGGAGGATGAGGTGGGGGGCTGGTGAGGAGTTGGGGGAAAAGTAGGCAGAGGGAGAAGGGATTGACATGTGAAGCAAGCTTGTTTCTAATTTGAACTAATCTCTTGGGACCAGAGGTGTGGGGAAAACCGTAAAATTCCTTCACATGTTTTTAAAAATAAAAACCTATAAGCATAAAAAGAAATAGTTAAAAGGGGGAAAGTAAACTAAAGAAAATTATAGAGTTCCGCTACTTTTAATATTTAAAGAGTTGAAATAGATTCTATTTTATAAAAATACATTTAAAATAGAAAGTAATAAGGGAAACCATGAACAAGAAAAAAATAGGTCTTCCTATGAAAACCTGAAAATCAAAGTTATTTTTTTCAGAAATTTGTGAGTAGCAAACAATGAAAAATGCTTTTTACTCATAAATATTAGTGGGACATTCTTAATCCCAAAGCATGAAGTGTAGAACATTCCAAAATTCAAGGTTGATCACTTGATGCCATGGTCCGAACTTCTACAACATTAGAGCTTGTTTCCAATAAAAAGAAAACAGCAAGAATATTATAAAAATATGTGTTAAAATAGTATTACTATTAGCTATCTATATAAAAGATATATATGAAAAATACATGTATTTTGGTGTTTTGAATTTTAAATGTCTTTAAATATACATAAAAACATGCCACATTATTTAAAAATCAATCTGAAATCCTAATTGTCCTAGAAACAGTATTTCTTAGAAAACAAAAGGTTCTAAAATAAATAGAAAATAAGGGGGAATTAAGTTAGGGTAGCACAGGCAGAAATATGACTGAAGCATCATACACACACATTAGCATACATTTTTGTACAATTCTTACACCTGAAACATAAAAAGGTGTGTTTACAAAAAGGGAAAGGATACAATACAATAAAGAAACAAATAAACTAAAATGTGCCAGGGGAAGCTGATGAGATGACTAAGCAATAGAGGATTTTCATAGTACTGGGCTTTCTTTGAAGGGGCTGGATAAACTACACCGTGGTCTTATCCCACTCCAGCATTGTCAATCTGACCCTCAGAGCTTGATGTGAGGGAAGAAAAGGCCATTTCCTAAGCCTGAGCTATAACTTTGTGCAATTCTTCCAGAATCCACTGCCTCGTAAAGTACTGTAAGATGACAAGTTGTTTGTTATGCCACTTTTATGAGCTTTCAAATATCAAACTATAGGTACATGGATCATTTGGATACCCCAGCCTGTCAGTCACAGACTCTAATTGCTGCCTGTGTTTAAACCATGAATTCCTTCTTGAGTCAGCTAAGCATATCTCTTGCCTCTGTGTCTTATCTTTCTGCGCTGACTACTAGTTGGAGACTTCAAGCAAGCTGGTCCTATCATTTCTCTTAGTGCCTTAAAATATAATGCTTATTTGGGGGAACTTAAATGAAATACTGCAGCTATATCTCTACAAACACATTGTCATTTTAGTCAGTCTGGAAATCAGATATAATAGTGATAAAATAAGCAATATGTATAGTAAATGCTTCCCCTCTTTATTAGTTATCAGATAGTACCCAGTTCTCATTTTCACTTTCCTTTTAGCCCTCTGTTTATGAGTATGAGCCAGTATAGACTTCGAAGAGTTTATTTTTAATTTTAATCATCAATATTCAGTTTCCATGAGTCCCTTCATCTTTGTTCTTTATCAGCTATATTATTATTTCATTCAGGCTTTTAGTATAGCATTTTCTATATTTGTGATACGTCCCACACTTTGCTATATGTCAGATATATTAATGTATAAATCCCATGCATCATTTTTGTATGTGATTTTCATTATGACATGTAACATGAATTATATTTCTACTAAGAATAATGGATTGAGGGCAAAATTCAAATTCTAAAACTTGTTGTTTTGTTAACTGGTGTGTTTACTTGCCTGACGAGTTGAAATCAATGCAATCTTTTAGAATAAGTCAAAGGGAAGTAAGACCATATAAATCTGTGATAGGGAATTTATGAAAGGAAACGGAGACCAGCTCTTACATTGGCAAACCTGCATCAAACAACTACATTTATCCCCTAGCACTACTATAAACATGGAGCTGAATCCGAGAAAACATCAGCATTCAAGAATTTTACGGAATTAACAACGACTGTACTGAAACACATTGTAAGCTCAGTAACTACCTTTTGCTCTATTCCTGGGAAACACTACCTCTAGTATTCATTTCTGTGTTTCACAGACAAATATTTCTGACTCATAGAAGTCCCAAAGGCAGAGGACAACAATCTTTTGTTTGTATGCCAGGTGATATCTATCAGGAATAATATTTATTTTCCTCTCATTTCCCCTCTTCTCCTCTCCTCCTCCTTTTTCTCCTCCCCCCAGAGTATGTACTCAGAAAAGAAAATACAGAGACAAGGAGTGAACTTGGTTTTCATTCTAACCCAAGGGGCAACTTTCGTTACCCAATATTTGTGTTTTAAAGAGAGAGTTAATTAGATCATATGTTTATGATATCTATACTTGTTTTTTATTAGATATTTTGCATTAAGCAATTTGTCACATTTTCAGGAACATCATTACTAGCAAGAATTCTATTCTATTTCAACGGGTTAGACACAATTAGATATAGGTGGAGATGTTAACTGTTGACAACAGGCAACATCCATTATAAGGAATCATAGTGCTTTAGAAATTGTATGTTATATGACATAGAACTGAAGGCACTTTTAGCTAACAAGTTTAATATTGTCTATGGATGGTAAGACAACACTTTAGGAAAGTAAAGAAGCCATACAAAACCATCCCTTCCCTTCAGAATTATATTGTAAATACAGAGATGCTAAGGACAGAATGATGAAACTTCAAAATAATTTTTAATAAAAAGATGTAGGTGTGTATGCATATGTTTGAACACACACACACACCAACTGAGCTCTAGTCCATGATCCTTTACAACATGCCCCTCCCCTACTATGATTCTAGCCTCTTAGGTGGATGGACTAAAGCTGCCATGGATGACTGAAAAGGGAAACTAGAGACCTGACTCCTTATTGGTAATTTCCCACTATAAAGGAATAATCTAACATTAGAGTTTGGAAGAATAATTCACTGTAATTTGAAAACACTGAAGACATTCCTGGGCAGCTAAGCACATAAACTACAGGGGGAAAAGTCATAGACTACACATGAGCAATAGGACATCTTCAAAGCTTCTGAGGAGAAAGGGAAGCCAATGAAGGTATAGAGTGGCACTTTTTTTTATAATTTTTTGTTATTTAAATTAGAAACAAGGTTCTTTACATGTCAATCGAAGTTCCCTCTCCCACCCCTCCTCCTCTGCCCCCACCACCGGCCCCCTATCTCAAGCCCTTTCTTTTCCCCAGGGAGGGTGAGGCCTACCATTCCCCATGGAAGTCTGTCATATCATTTGGAGCAGTGTGTCTAGGCTGACAGAGTATTCCTCTATGTGGAGAGGGCTCCCAAAGTTTATCTGTGTACTGATCCACTACCAGTGGCTCCATAGATTGTCCAGGCCTCCAAACTGACCTCCTCATTGTGAGGGTCTGAAACAGCCCTGTTCTGGTTTCCCAGCTATCAGTCTGAGGTCCACGGGCAACTCTTTGTTCAGGTCAGCTGTCCCTGTGGGTTTCACCAGCCTAGTCTTGACCCCTTTGCTCATCACTCCTCCCTCTCTGCAACTGGATTCCAGAGTTCAGCTCAGTGTTTAGCTGTGGGTGTCTGTTTCTGCTTCCTTCAACTACTGGATGAAGGTACTAGGATGTCATATAAGGTAGTCATTAATCTTATTATCAGAGAAAGCCATTTAAGGTAGCCTCTTGACTATTTCTTAGATTGTTAGTTGGGGTCAACCTTGTAGATCTCTGGACATTTCCTTAGTGCCAGAATTCTCTGTAAACATATAATGCTAACCACACTGCCAGAGAAGTTAGAAACAAGGAGGACCCTAAGAGAGACACACATGGTCCCATGGAGAAGGGGAGAGGGGCAATATCTCCTAAGCTAATTGGGAGCATGTGCAGAGGGAATAGGGAGTTAGAAGAAAGAGAAGGGGAGAAGAGGGGGGCGAGGAGGGCATGAGGAAACAGGAAGATCTAGTCAGGGGAAGAATAGAGGAGAGCAAGAAAAGAGATACCATCATAGAGCAGCGCTTTTTAATATTTGATTGATGAAGGCATTAGAAACAAAAACAAGAAAATATAGGCTTTCATGAGGAAAAGAATCATGAATCCTTTCTTCACTATCTAAGTATATTTGAAAGTCTGCCAAAAGGAACTCACCAGAAAAAGAAAGCTTACTCCAATTATCTCACAAATTTATGGAAAATGTGACAATAACAAACCGGTAGGTTGTGTCTTGTTTTCATGGGAAGATGCATTTGGTTGTTTGGCTAACTCACAAGTCTGAAAGTAGGTATGAAGTGATAAGACCAGGAGTGTGGTTGGACACTTTTTGTGTTGGGGGGGAGTAAGAGGAAAATGGCAACGAGAGCCCATGGTCTAGCAGGTGTAATTGTAGCATGTACTACTGAGCATAACTTAGGTCTTCCATAACACACATTCATCCTGAGAGTCAGGAAGAAATGAACTAAGATAAAATAACCACTATATAAAACTTTGGAAGAAGTATTTTGACTCCCTAAGAATGAAGAAAACTGGGGGAAGAACAGAAGCGATCAAGATAAGAGGTAATATAATAGGGAGAGACATTATAAGTTCAAAGAGAAATCAGGCACTAGGGAAATATTATGCAGAGCTATGAATATGACACCAACTAACAATCTAAGCAACAGAGGAGAGGCTACCTTAAATGCCCTCTCCTAATAATGAGATTGATGACTAATTCATATGCCACCGTATAGCCTTCATCCAGCAGCTGGTGGAATTAGAAGCAGACACCCACAGATAAAACCTTGAACTGAATTGAAATCCAGATGCAGAGAAGGAGGATTGATGGTGAGAAAAGGGGTCCATACCAGGCTGATGAAACCCACAGAAACAGCTGATCTGAACAAGAAAAAACTCTTGGTGCCCAGAGTGATAACTGGGGATCCAGCATGGACTGATCCAGATCCCCTGAATGTGGGTGTCAATGAGGAGACCTTGGAAATCTATGGGGCCTCTTGTAGTGGATCAGTACTTATTGCTACCATAGGAATGGACTTTAGGAGCCCATCCCACATGGAGGGATACTCTCTGAGCCTAGACAAAAGGAGGTTGGCCTAGGCCCTATCCCAAAGAATGACAGACTTTTAAGACCCCCCCCCATGGAAGGCCTCACCCTACCTGGGGAGCAGAAAGGGTATAGGATGGGTAGGGTGTCAGCTGGGGGCCAGGGGAGGAGGGGAGGAAGAGGGTCTGGGATTGACATGTAAAGTAATTTTCTTTCTAATAAAAAATAAAATAAAAATCATAACAGAAAAACAATGAAGTAAACTGTTATTGCTTTTTTTTGGTACTGTATTATTCTTACATCTGTTTCCTCTGAAAGAGTATGGGCTTTTAATGTGGAAAATACTTTCTGTGAACTAGGGTAAAATAAGTTGGCAAATTATTAAAAATAATGTTAACCAGGTACCCAAAGGTTAGAGGAAAATGCTGAAAATTAGGAAATATTGAAGGCTTAGTATAACTCTGTAGATTGAAATATGATGTATCAACTCATGGAATAGATGGAAAGATGTTTGTTAGTGCACACATTTAACATATGCAAATAAAGAATTAAGTGCAGATCTCTACGCAGGCACCAATGAATCTGCACATCTACTTCTTTCTATGAGGGTGTGGGTAGGAAGCCTGAAAACCTGTATCATTAGGATACCTCCTTGTGTTTGAACTGATGGCTTCCAAAGTCCATTTCTGAACAATGGAAAACAAAACAGAGTTGTTTGGAGTAATGCTTTATTTCTGGAGCAAGATCACACACACACACACACACACACACACACACACACACACACACACACACACACACTTCTGAAATACATTTTGTTGCCAGAAACTAAGTGTTGGCAAATTATAAAAGATGGTGAATATCAAAAGGAACCCTTAAATGTCAAAGCTGAAAAGATTTGAGTAACAAAATTCAGTAATGATAGTATTTATGATGTAATTACAATGTAGGAAAAGATGTGTGCCAGACAAGACCTTTACCGAGTGACAAATGTTAATGTAACTAGAAAGAAGACATTTCAATACTATGGGTTTGCTGACAGGTTGAATGGAAAAGGGCATACCATTTAGTGGCTATTTTTGCCAACATATGTGACCTCAGTCTCATTGCAGGAAAAAGCAAGCACAAATAAAACAACTGAGTGGTCATCTCTAAAATGGTCAAGGGTATGAAAGACAGGCAGGCAGAGACTAAGAACATATAGATATGATAGCTAAATAATGATCCTTTGTGGCTTACTACAGATTAAAAGGTTAAGAAAGGGCATTAGTAGAGCATTGTTAAGTTCTGCAAAGGGTCTAAAGGTCAGTCAGTGTTAGCACATTACTGTTAGTTTTCTGACTTTGATGACTGTGCTGTGATGACAATGCTGCTATCTTTAAAGGGAAGCTGAGTTGTCAGCATAAAGCAATTCTATGTATTACAATGGAAACATTAAAGATAAAAGTATTTCAAAATGAATAGTAAAAAAAGAAAGAAAAAAATCCGTTTCTGTATTTTAAACTCGGTAACAGTGCTTGCTTAATGTTCCTTCAAACTGTAAATATTTCCATATACAGAGGGCAGGGCTTCATTGTTGCTAAGTAGGAGTAGTCATTAAGTGAGTCTCAAGTACAGAAAACCTTTGCTCAGGCAGCTATATGTGTTATTATATCTGTTATAGCTATATAAAATATTAAATAATATTTCATAAAAATACAACATAATTCTCCCCCAAGCTAAGATAAAAGTCAATATAGAATGCAAAAGAAAAAAAAAACTAGTGTCAGATCTGAAAATGATCCCTTGAGATATGATAAATCTAAATATCCTTTAGAATTATAGATGGAACATTGAGTATCTCTTGAAGAGAGCAGTATAATAATTCTATGTGTAGGACATAGCCTCTTGGATAATATATTTTCCCAAAACAGCCTATGATATAGCTTTGTCATCTGTCTTCATGATACTCAAAAATTGTCTCATAAAGAGAGTGAAAGTGGGTTAAATTTAAGCGATATAAAATGCTGCCAATTTCAAGTTGGAGCCAGAGGAGAGAAGAGCATATATCTTAAATTACAATTAATATATGAGTAATGTATGCTCTATATTGCTTATATGAAGATACACAGATAATGCAATCCTTCAACTTGTCACTAATAAATATTTTTATATAACCCGGTTTTTTCCAACTTTTATTCCATGTTTTCAAGAAAGTTATTTTCACCTTTCTTGTTCTTAACAAAACATTTAGCTTTTGATCACTAGGAAATTATGTTGAATAGTTTTATGCCAATCAGACACAAGCTAAAGCTATCTGAGAGGAGAGAACCTCAATTGAGAAAATGCCTCCATAAGATCTGATTGTGGGCACACCTGATGCTGGAGGGCCTAGGCCACTGTGGGTAGTGCCATTCCCTGGGCTGGTGGTCACCGGTTCTATGACAAAGCAGGCTGAGGAAGCCTGTAAGCCGCAGCCGTCCATTGCCCCTACATCCTGACTCTAGGTCCCTGCCTGGTTTGAGTTCTTGTCTTAACTTGCTTTAATGATGAACTGTGATGTGGAAGTGTAAGCCCAATAAACTCTTTCCTCCCCAAGTTACTTTGGTAATGATATTCTATCACAGCAGTAGAAACCCTACCTGAGGCAGAATTCTTTAAACTATAGTCTGAATCTTTCAATAGCTTTTCACTATTAACCACTGGATGTTTCAGATTTTTATATCATTTCTTAGGACACACTTTCATTGTGTTGTTAAATGTAACACCACGCACAATTTCAAGAATAGCTACATGGTCTCTTCTTTTGTTCCTGTCCTTCTTTCATTTATTATTTTAGTTTTTTTGTGTCTAAGTTATGTGACACTAAAGTCACTGAGGATGACTCTAAACGGCATTGTCATCTATTAAAATGAAAAGGAGCTGTCACCCTGTAATGAGACCAGTCACCCTCAGTTTCTGAAGGAGTGACTTAAATGTTATTATTTCCTTTATTAAAGAAAATCCTCCAAAGGAAACCAACAAACCCCAAATCTATAAGAGTAAAACATCATTGGAATGTGAGGGTCTGACAATCTCAATAACTGTCTCATTATTCATACTTTAGTCACAACTCTTATCAGTGGTCATGTAGGAGAAATGGCTGTAATTTCTTCTGGTGTGGGAATCATATAATAGATGTTTGATCAGTATTATCAACCCTTAGAGTTAGTGGAGGTAACAGTATAAGCTGTGTGTTTAATAATCTTAATAAATTAAATAAATTTAATTTAATAGAATACTACTAAATTCTTTTGAGCCTGTTGCATAGAAATACCAGCAATGCAGAATTTGTCCATTTATTTCTTAATACGGTTGTGTTGTTATGGTTTGCCGTCTCTCTCAATCTCTCTCTCTCTCTCTCTCTCTCTCTCTCTCTCTCTCTCTCTCTGTGTGTGTGTGTGTGTGTGTGTGTGTGTGTGTGTGTGTTTGTGTGTGTCTTTCTCTCTCTCTCTCTCTCTGACTAGCAGAATAAAGGGACAACTTCTCTCCCAACCTGTACTCTGACTAGCTACTGAGCTATCTTTGTTTTTGTCTGTCTTAAGTGCAATATTGCATAGCAAAGAATGGGATTTTTATAGTCACCTGCTAGAACAATAAATATTTAGGAAACTCAGAATATTCTTTGTGAAAAAATTAATCTTTGTGAATAATAACAACAAGAAATATTATTCTATCATGATCATTAAAATTTGCAAGCCATTTTTAATTTTATAGTTTTAAAATTTTAACTTTTTATAATTTAACTTGTGGCAAGTTAAAAATGATAATCTAAAAATAAATAAATCCCATGAAGTAAAATTGAAAAATCTGTGTTTTTAAAGTAGGTCCTTGGGTCTTTGAAAATTTTTCTTCATTAGTTTAAGAAGACATAGACTTCCCTGCAGCTCAACTTTTTCATAAGTGTGTACAATTTATCACCGCTGATGTCTACATTAATCTTTTATTTTCTGTCGGAAATAATACCTCCTGCTTAAACTCAGACATTAGAAAACAATGAGACCATGCCCCATCAAGTTGACGTATGTGTTCCAGATGTACCAGTGACACTTTAAAGTCCTTGTCACTTTATCTGCCTTAGTATTGGGCAGTATATGCACTTCTACATTTTTTTCTAGGTGGATAGAAGAATATACATTCTTGGTTATTTTCCATTTCCAGCCATGTTTGTTATACAATCTGAAAAATAAACATCACAGAAAAATTCAATACTGAGAAGAAAGAAAATTAAAATGGCCCAGTGGCTAAAGAATAATGCTGATTATTAACAAAAGTGAATGGAGGAATGGAGATGGAAGGATTGGCACAATGATGAGGAAGAGAGATGCACCTTGGGAAAATAGGCTCCTGAGCAAATACAAGAGGGAAACTACTAATTTTGCCTTGAAAACTGTGTTGCACTTTAAAACTTTTCAACATGCTGCGTTTGCCTCTTGATATAAAAAATAACTGTTTAGAATAATCATGTCCACATATAAATTACAGACTTTTCATACAGGTGCCAATTGTTAAAGTGATATGCCTATGAAGCCTTTTTTCAATATAGGTCCAGGAAAATACCAGAATTGTGATTTTTTAGTAGATACTTAAGAGTTTTATTAATGTGATTTAAGAGCAGAGATGGTTACACTTCCACATAACCCCAGCTGAGATAGAAGAGTTGCTGTGAGTTTGAGACAATTCTTGGTCATGTACTCAGTTCTAGAATAGCTTGGTTAAAGAATAAGACTCTGTCTAGAAATAGCTTTGAAACATTGTTTTCCAAAAAAAAAATGTTGTAGAACTGTAGACAGAATAGAAATGTGGCGACTTTACAAAAAAGTTTTCAACAAATTGAAAGGGGAAAGAATTAGGTATTTCACCTAAAGTAAGTATGAACAGAAAATCATAGTGACTGAATAAGAATGGATGACTAATTTATTATATATTGTCTTTTTTTGCTGTCATCTTTCTCCTTGTTCTTCCTCAAACTCCATCTTTATAGGTATATGTATATAAACAGGAGAGTTATGATATCATTAAGCGCAAATAGTAGATATGTAGTGGTATTATCTAGTGCTATCAAGATCAACACAGAAACCTACCCAAACTTAGTGACTCAATCTACCCATGACCATTGTAAACATAGCAACTTTCACTGGAGCATACTGGAGAGAAGTGTCAGGGTGGCTACTAAATTTTATTTTATTTTTATCCCATAGTCTTTCCCTATTAAATTTGTTAAATCATGTGTCATTGACTCCATTATTAAGTGAAGAAAAAATAAAGTGTAAACATCACAGTCTTCCTCATTGGCATACTCCTTTCTTTTTTTTTTTTCTTCTTCTTTTTTTTTTTTTGGTTTTTCAAGACAGGGTTTCTCTGTGTAGCTTTGAGTCTATCCTGGCACTCGCTCTGGAGACCAGGGTGGCCTCGAACTCACAGAAATCCGCCTGCCTCTGCCTCCTGAGTGCTGGGATTAAAGGTGTGCGCCACCAGCTGGCATACTCCTTTCTTTATAGAATTAATTTACCTTAGTCTTTTGTGTCCTCTAAAGAGTTGGTTGAGTACGCATGCTCCAGCAACCTCCTGGAGTAGATTTATCTCCAATTCTGTCTGACCACTCAAATGAGGTTTTCTTTCAGAGATCTTTGATACTTTACCCTTCAGTCAGTAAAGTCAGTTTCTAATAGTGATTGCCATATTGGCACTGTCTGGATATAATTTCATCCTACGTATGTCCTGTGTTGTATTTGATACATTGCCATCCCAACCCATAACAATTTACAGCTGTAGCTACAGATGAACTGTGCTGTGTTATTTGACAATGTTGGGTTAGAAAAGATTTTGGAGTCACTAATCCTTAAAATGCCTTTAAAGGTTTATAAGAGTCTGGGGAGATCAATAAAGAAGAGCTTCAAATGCTCCAAATATGAATATATTAATTTAACTATTGAAATAACTGCTGTCCTAGGGCTGATTTTATCACAAGTATTTCAAATAAAGAAAATCCGTCATTTAGCAAATGGGTCACACTAAAGTTAAAAGAGTGGTGTGACTTGACAGATACCTAATAGTTTGACAGCTTAGTGGGATGTGCTTTAGTTCTTGTACTTCTTTGGACTTCCTAAAGGAAGTTCGAGGATCTTGCTTTTGTCTGAAGAGAAGACTCATACATAAAAGCTTTAAAGAAAGAAGAGGGCCCTTCATGAACAAAATGGCTCCTGTTGTGGAGTCCTTAGCTCCCTTTTCTCTCACCACAGAGATTCTGCTATTCTCTGAACTCTAGGCCAGGTTTCCCATTATCTTCCTCCCTAAAGTCACTGAAATTAAGAGCCAGAACAATGTGACACAGTGTCACTGTGACCTAGGTCGGTATTCTTATTTCAGGTTGGTCTTGATCATTTCAGACATGGGAGCTGCTTTGTTTAAAAAAAATGGTTGTTGCAGTTCCATTCACTCTTCTCTGTCCCTTTGGAGAACATGTCTTCAGATCTAAAGTTTAAGTCCCACAAGAAAGATGGATTGACAGTGATTATGAAATGCCTGGGAGATGTTGCAGAGAACAGAGATCAGGCCAGATTGTATTGAAAACTACATTGTGGTTCTAGGCTTTCATCCAGTCACAAATAACTGTCTGTGGAGGACAAAACATTTGAACTGAACTCCTGTAAGCCAGGATTTCCTTGTGTGACTGCATCAACATATAGAGATGGGTTCTTTGTCACTGTTCTCTTTTGTATCTCTTGTATTCGAGACTGGCCTTAAATCCTCTACTTCCACTTCCCAAGTCTGGGGTTATGGGGCATGCACAATCATATCAAGTTTTCAGTAGATATTTTTAATGTGCTTGCCATAAATAACCTTCTCTGGCCAGTGTGTAGGCCTGTGGCAGTGGTTGCGAATAGTCAATATGAGAAATATGTCATATGTCAAACCTGGGGCCAGCAGCATAAATCCTGACATATATCTAGGTGCCTTCTGGGACTGAAGTTACTAGTAGGGTTTACTTGTAAGTGGTGCTGGGGCATTTTAACAACTAGAGATGTCAAGGAGCAAAGCCCAATAAGACCCCCACCCATCTTGTAAGATAGAAGGATGATGAAAAGCCTAACATGGTGCAGAGATCAAGAACCATGTCTATGGTAACCAAGTTTATGTGTAGATGTATGAAAACAGATTGTGATGTGAGGATTGGTAACTGTCTTTTTAAGTTTCTTGGCAAAGTAACATTTAATGAGCGCAAAACTGAAATTTACAGGGTTGGGCACTGTGAGCAACATAAGCAGATAAGCAGAAAACAAAATTTAAACTCAGATACAATTCAGTGGCAACTCCTATGCTCAGAGTTTGCTTTTTATTATTAGTCTCTTTATTATTCAAAAGTTATGTTTAAGTTTTATCAAGAGAAATAAATTTTGAAGACTATTTATTATGCATGTATTTATTATATATTCTTAATGTAGGAATTAATGCCTCAAATCTGCTTCAGGCCTGTTCTCTTCCTGAGGATGTAATGTGAGCTTGCCAGTATAACTGGGAATTCTTGTGGAATGCTTGTGGAATGTATTGCAGAAGACAACATGCCACTCCTTATGATAACACATTCTTAGGAATATACAAGACAAAGCTATTACTCTTATTAGAGACTATGTCTCCATGTCTTTGTCTGAAACCAAGCTTCTCCATCCCAAAGTCTGTGGACTGCAATGAGATCAAGGGAAGACATGCATGCAGCCCAACATGAAATCTGAAACCTGCCTCAGAGTTTATGAGACTTCTTTGGTGGTCACTCAATTGCATGGTTACCAGACATGTACTTTGTAGACAATAATGTTGAGTCTCAATGTAAAAAATTTGGACATGCCTGGAATTGTAAGAAGTAAGCCCAATGTCTCTGGCTTGATGTTTACATAATGATCCAATTTTAATGAAATATTTCACTGCTAAAACACAAGTGTTAAGGACTCTGAATGACCTTGAACCTCAAAATCCCCATAGTTTCACTAGTGTAACTCCTCAGGGATCCACAGTGAGCTTAGAACTTACATGAATATGAACTTAGACACTACAATATGTGTTTTACTTTCTGACAATGACAGCTCTGGACATTTATAGCAAACATTGTCTCCATGGTAGGCACTGTGGAAAGAGCATGTTCACATTTTTCTTATTTACTTCTCACAACTATCATCTACATATGAAGAAACAGAAATCACATGTTAATCAACTCAGCTCTGAAACTTGTGCTTCATCATGCATGACAATGAAAATGAAAAAGCAAACACAGAAAAAATACTATATTACAAAAATGCTACATAAATATGCAAGGGGCAGTTTAAAATTCAGGAGACATTTCTTGAAAATGGATTTGCATCTGTTTTAAAGAGTAGTATAAATCTGGTATCTGTGTGCTTCCTTAGGACGTTATTCTGTAGTGAAAATGAATGATTTCTTTCTGCAATTTATAGTTTGGCCTCCTAGTCTTTGGAAATACATTATTATACTACCAAACTTTTTGTTGTTTAAAGTAATTGTACCCTCTATGTGAAACAAAATGATTTATAAAATAGCAAAGGGCTACATAACATTCCACAAATAGCAATACTCCATGCACTTGTGGTAAGTTGTTGGCTTTAGTGAAAAATAAAATAATACCCATTTTTGTCATTGATATGTGGAATTATCAAGAAAACCATTGGGTCTCAAACTCCCAATTTATGCTCTAAACTTCTCTTTACTATTGAGGAAGGAAATAAATGTGCATTTGCTGAGAGTTTTCTCAGTAAAGTCTTGTACTTAATAATTTTCACAAAAGATTCAAACCTAGTGTATTGAGAAGACCTTTTGTGAAGTATCAGACTATCTTTATCTCACCAGAGGAAGGCATTGCAGCTTCGTGTGACAAAGTGAGTATTAAAGGTCTGCCATGTGGACTCTAATTTCATACTGTGATCCATATGGAAATTTCTATACAGTCACAATCTGACTCTTGTTCAAATTATTTCATCTTCAGACTTCCATTAGAACTTACCATTCTGAGAAGCTGAGCAACCACAGAAGAAAATGTGTAAAAAGTTTCTTCTGATTTTTGGCTAAAATATTACATGAAAAAATACACACATGATTATTGATTTTGATTATAACTTGAGTTGAATAATTCGTCTTCCTATGTTTCATGTCTTTGTGGGTACACTATCAGGGTTCGTTTGTTAAACACAATTACACACCAAGTCTTTAGAGTTGGCAATTTATCTGTTTAGTATTGGAAAGGATTAAGAATACACTTGTAATCTGCATGGCAGTTTTAGCTTCCATTCTGAATTTCATCCCCTCTAACATATTTGTGTTCCTTTGCTTTTGTCATGCTTAGTCATTCAGAAGGCTAGAAAGGCTATCTTATGTCTGCCTTTTCCTACCTAAACACTTCCTTCTTAGGCCTCCAAATCTTAGTAAGTTACCTTACCTGATAACTTTAGGAATGAAACACTGTGGGAAAATTGAGAGTGGAAAGAGCTCACCTATCAGAGTTCTAGTAAGAACATGTGATGTTCTTATAATTGTGGTGTGAGTTACATGTAGCTATGTTCACTCTGAGTGATGTCTTTATTTCTGTTAGGTTATAAGAAAAGATAATGTGTTCTGTTCTTTTTAAGTCTTTTTTTTTTTTTTTTTTTTTGGTTTTTCAAGACAGGGTTTCTCTGTGGCTTTGGAGGCTGTCCTGGAACTAGCTCTTGTAGACCAGGTGGTCTCGAACTCACAGAGATCCACCTGCCTCTGCCTCCGAAGTGCTGGGATTAAAGGCATGCGCCACCAATGCCCGGCATGTGTTCTGTTCTTAATCTCCATACTCTCCACCTCCCTTCTTTATTGAATTCTGCCCCATGTACTACCTGCCTCACCTCTTTTCCCATAATGGGGGATCCTTCTTTAGCCCACATAGTTCTATACATAGACAGTTGGAAAGCCTGGATGGCTGGTCAGAGGTTGCAGCTTTTTATCAAAAGCTCAACAACATAGAGACTTCCTCCCTCCCCAGCGAAACTTCCTGCTCTCTGCCTGCCCTTATCTGGAGAATGTCCGTCCGCCTGGAGAACTGACCTTATCTGGAAGCTGTCTCTAATTCACATGCCTGGTTTATCTTTAGCTTGACTTTGTGGCACAGATTCTGGCTAGATTTGTGCTAGAAGCTCTGCTATAGGACCATACTTCCACATACTTAGGAGCATGCCACTTAATGCAAATTAGGGTTTATCACCAGGTGCTCCAATTCTTATATATTCCTTATACTCTTCAATAAAGTTGAACTGATTCACCCAAGTCTGTATCTTGGGGTTTGTCTCCATCATGTTCACAGGCCATACAAGGATCTCTGTCATCTTTGTCTTCATGGACTGATGGCCAGAGAACTGTGAAGAGAAAAGTGGACCCCCACAGTAGACTTACTCACCCTTTTCTCTAATATTCTTCAGTTATCATACTTGGTCTATTTAAGCCCTGAAGATGGTACACACATATAAAGAATGGATTGTCATATATTCAAGTACAGTCTAATTAGTGAAATGAGGTGGAATTATATTGCAGTGAACATGAGGTACTGTTTATTCAAGAACTTATGAGGCCCAAATCTGATGCAGAATCAAAATTAACTGAAGAGTTTCTCTAAATTAAGACCACTGGTCCTGACTCAAAATTATTGTTAGTGGGTGACTATTTCCAGCTTTGTGATAAGTACAGGTGACATAAAAACACCTATTAAACATGGGGACAGGTACTGCATTTTGTTATCTCAAATAGGATCATGGTTCCCTTTTCCTCCTGTAGCTAGAAACAGAGGCTTTCAAAGACACACACACACACACACACACACACACACACACACACACACACACACACACACACAGGGAGAGATCCAACTTTTACCTTCATTCACGATAGATAGGTTGTAGATTTTCTTAAAAGAAAACACAAATTAAAAATAAAGAAAATCAACAGCTAACATTTGCTGAGTATCACCCATGTCAAAATTCTAAATTTGTATATAGATAATGATCCATCCAAGAGTCATAGATTATCTCACAAGAGCCTGGTAAAAGTCTCTTCAAGCTGTTTGTTGGTCAAGGGAATCCAAAAGACTTCAAAGAATTGCCATTATACTGCTGCCTCCCAGAACTTGAAGGTAAGATTCCATGCTAAGGGAACCACAACTGCAGATACAGAACTGAGAGGAAGCAAACTAGAACCGACCTGAAAGCCTTCTTCTTGAGAACTAGTTCTCAAAGTTCTCAATGCCAAGGAGGAAACTCAATCAAATATCCTACCCACTTGTAATATCTGCAAACTACAGTGATGACTATCATGCCGAATATCCCCAAAGATACAGGAGTGATATTTATATCTTAGGAACAACCAACAAGTCTCTAATTGGACTTAAGGCCCACTAAATAGGAGAAAATCCATGCCTGGCAATGTAAACATCTAACTACACATTGGTGGTGGGGTTATGGACCGTAGAGGAGACACTAGGATCATCAGTTTTCTAAAAACATTATAAGCTTTAACTGCACTCCAAGTACTTCTCCTTATATCCACAAATGCCTGTGACTCTTAAGCATCAGTGACTCTTAAGCACATCAAAGAGGTTCGTCTTGAAACTGACAAAGAGGAATAGAAAGCCACAACAGGTCAAAATGCAGAGAAAACTGACTGTGATGTGTTCATCTCCAACTGACATATCAACAACACATGTCTTACACTTAGACCTCAAGAAAGTCTTGGAAGAGGGGAGGATCCTTGTAAGATTATTAGACCAGGATATCTGCTTTGAAACAGTGTCTTTTATATATGGCAGGAAAGCTTTACCCACAAAACCTCAGAAATATGATTGCCTACTATGACAAGCACAATGACAACAGCAGTTGACATGTCAGCATTGATGGATGGAATATCACAAGACCCTACCTCTAGATGAAGAGTTTCGTGTGATTATGATTTCTGAGAGGCAAGTCAGTTTCTTTTATGGACAAGATCCTGGAAGATTGTCTAATTCCAAGTGGTCAGCCCTAAACAAATCCACAAAGGAGAAACACCCAGTGGACACAGTGTGCTATATACAAGTGTATACAAAACAGTAATTTAAAAAGTGCTCATGAATTTTAGTATAAGTGAGGGGATACAAAAGAGTGTGGATGGAGGAGAGGGAGGGTTTGAAATAATGTAAATATCATATAAAATTCAAAAATAAAAACATTCAGTCATTCCATCCAAGTTGAGAGGTATTCTATTTTTCTCGAGTACAGATATAAACAAACTGAGACTCAGGGAGATTAATTTGCCTAAATAATACACTTAGAAATAATGGGAATGTTTTGATTTTGAGGGCTATGCTTTCAATTGCAACCTGTGACTGAAATAGTTTTGTGTAAAAGCATTACAAGGCTAATTTATTTTTGCATGTGAATATGGTATTTGAATGCCCCTGTTCTCTGATAGTCACTGCTTCTCTTCCAATATTATGACTGCAGAAAATTCCATTGACATTTTGTGCTGGAGTGAAATTTTCTGGTCTCTCTGAACCTCTTTTCAAAGACAAGCTGAATAAAATATTTCCTAGTCACTGCTCTAACCAATATTCATGGTCACATTCAATGGTTGTTTGTCCCCTGCCCTCGGTCCACAGACCTTCCTGACTACAGGGCACATTCTCATTTTTCCCATGACTCCCTCATTGTTTTGTTACAATTGTTGTCATGACTATTAGTTACTCTTTGAATCCTCAGAGGTGAGCACCCTAGTTATATCTTGAAAGTACTCCACAATCGTTTTAAATGCAAAGTCAATTTTAAAATTATTTTTCACACAATAATACTTTGTTGAGATTTCAAAGATATCTAATTTTTCTTTTGTTATTGTCCTTTTGCTTTGAGACAGGGCATCATGCAAACCAGCACATTCTCCAATTCATGATGCAGTTTAGGCTGGCCAAGGACTGTGGCCCTTCCTCATCCAAATGCTGAGATTAGAAGCACAAGCTACCACATCCCACTCAGGTGCTAACTTTTGATTGTTTGCATCTGGCTGGATTTTTTTTTTTTTTTGAGATTTGTTTGCTTCTGAGTCCTTTGGCACTGTCAAAGTTCCAGAGTGATGCCTTGTCTATTCATGATCACCGATCCCCAGTGCAACATATGTTTTTAAATAAATCCTCTGATCAGCTTTTGACATTGGGGCTCCATGCTTTACTTAAGTCAGTTATGTAGATGGATGTCACCAGGGTCTTCTCTTTAGTTTCAACTACCTTTCTAGGATTGAATTTCTTTCCTTAGCTTCATTTATGAGTCTACAGCCCTTCAGAACCATATGTTGCAGTGGAATGGCTCTTCCCCTAGTAGCAGTAGGGTATAATTATTTTTTAACACTATGTTATTTAATGGTCCCTTGATTATACAAGAAAACTGGTAATCTCACACATGCAAGCAATTGTAGCTCCAGTAGCTAAAGATTTACTACAGGCAAGCATACATTAACAAGCTGGTTTTCAGAATTCATCTATAACTTCCTGGTGTTAAATCAGAAGAGTACCTGAGCTTGAATCTTAAGCATGTTTCATAGAGGAATATCCCTGTGCATGTTTGTTTGTGTGTGTGTGTGTGTGTGTGTGTGTGTGTGTGTGTTGATCAGGATAACTACATGAGGACATAATCTAGGAGAATGACACTTTCGAATTTAGCTTGTCTTTGGCATTGTTACTGGTGTCACATGCCTGTGATCACTTTTCCCTGGTAAATGCAGCCTTCTGTACAAAATCCAGTCATGCAATTTGCCTGCCTTAGAGATAAGGCGAAGGCTCTGTCAGAGCACTTAACCACAGGTGTAAAACTGTGATTAAAAAGAGACTGCACATTTAAGTAACAGTAATTAGAAGTGAATTCTTAATTGCAAAGTTACAGGAGCATTTATGCTTTGCTATGCTATCCCAGGCCTTTGAAAGGTGCTATATAAATGCAAATTGCTTCTCCCATCATTCATGCCATGCATTCATTCCATTGAAATGTGCATGTATAGTGAACTACACTTAATAATAAAATACTAAATATGAAATATCTATTAAAAAGAGCTACATTTCCATCAGCCAAGAAAAGTTTATTTTGGTATTACCCTTTAAAGCATATTCCCATGAAGATGAGATGCAAGCTCTGTCTTTATGTCTGATTAAGAGAATGAAACATACAGATAAAATCCTCAGACTGACAAAACTACAAAACAGTAAACAGTTTTTAAAAATATAGCATGGTTGTCTAGCAGCATTTAAATCCGGCGCCTCCTGACAGTGCAGCATGCTGGCTGTAGCACATTCCCACCCTGATGAGTATTTCAAGAACACATTTGATGACTCACAAAAAGGGGAAACGGTGAAATAGCAAAGATTCTGTGCATAGAAGTATTTCTTTCTTCATTCTGGCCTCTTAATACAATATCTTTATCAGCAGCTTGGTTATGGATTATGATGTGTAACCTCTGTGAAAAACAAGAGTTACAATTCTTGGGGAAAATAATTATGGCCACATCCTATCAGATGAGCCCTCTGATAGATTATCCAATCCCAACAGTCAGCCTACAGTCACATAAATGCAGGTAACACCAAATGTGCTCAAAAAGTGATTATCTATCTCTCTGTCTGTCTATCTGTCTATCTTTTACCATCACATTCCTTCAAACTTTTCTGTATCTTCTTCATGTCCTTTCAAGTTCATGACCTCCTCTATTATTATATACAATGCACACTATATTAGATGTTAAAGTGGTAACTGTATAAATACATAACTCATGTATGAAATGTGTCAGAAAATAATGAATTACACATCCCTCAAGTTTCCATGTTTTATGTATTGGTAAACAACAATAACAAAAATATTTGAGGTTGATGCATATCTTTCTCTGTGTTTATATATGTATGTTTATGCATGTGTGTATGTACTATGTACAGTCTCTCTCTCTCTCTCTCTCTCTCTCTCTCTCTCTCTCTCTCTCTCTCTCTGTGTGTGTGTGTGTGTAAAAGAGAGAGACAGAGACACACAGAGAGAAATCAAGAGTGTTCTTTGTTTTTTCTTCTACTTTGTTTCTCTCCATCTCCTTTCTTTATTTCCATGTTAAAGCACTTCCAGATAATATAAATATAAGATAAAACCTAATATATTCACAGAACCATTAAGAGACACCACAAAGGACAGAACTGTAGCACAAATAATAAAAACCCAGAAACAGGTATTTGGGTTCAAGCTGAAGATCAGAGAAGCAAAGCAGCCAGCCACTAGAGAATTCTCATCTCTACCAATGCTCAGACTGAAGGGGTGATCTAGGAACTTCAGATTGCACTGCTCTCCACCAAACCTCAGACTCCTCAGCTCCTATCTTCTGCTTTGTATTCTTGTCTCCACCTCCCTAGTGCTGGGATCAAAAGTGTAAACTCTGTTTCTCCTTTAGACTTATTAACTCTCTTGTAGCCCCGGGTGGCCTTGAACTCACAAAGATCCATCTGACTCTGTCTCCTGAGTGCTGGGAACAAAGGCATTTACCACCACTGCCTGGCCTTTATGGCTGTGGATAGCTTTGCACTTTGATATTCAGGCAAGTTTTATTAGGTCATACACAAAACATCACCACACAGAGCTATAAAGAAATAGAGTTCCCTTATTTATTGTGTTACTTATCTTTGTTATTTTTTTCAATTTTTAATAATTCCAATACTGGGATAATGTAACAAAATTACTTAAGTGTTTCTTAGATATCAAAGTTGACATGTACAATTACATTCTTTACATGTAGTATTTTTCCATTTCTTGGTTCATATCATCCTCCTCTTCTGTGTAGAGTTTTTATTTTTCTAATTACAGTCTACGTAGTCTGGCAGTTGTGGAGTTGACATTGACATTTCACTAAATCCATGAAATAGGTTCAAATTCTCAATTATATAGTGAGAAACCAAACATAGTACCAATATCTGTTTTATTTTCTGTCTAAGGGAAAAATCAAATGAAGATATGTGCAAATTGTTACAATTTTTCCTTGGTCCACTTTCTATTGCTAAAACAGAATATTAGATCCCGGGGATTAATGAAGAATAGAGTGGACAGGTCTGGCTTTGAGATGTTCCCAGAGCATGAGTGCTGTCATCTTGGCTATTGGTGAGGTCTTTCTGCTGTACTATAAAATGGCACAAAAAAAGAATGCAAGGGTGAACACATGAAAGGGATTATACAAGGAGTGGCATGGCTTTACAATTACCCACACTTTAGTAAATAATCCAGTCCTGCTGCTGTAAAAATTCACTTAAAAGAAAGGCATCAATTCCTCAAAACATCTACTGCCTCCTTCGAGGTACCAGCTTCCAATCCCACCACAGTGTGAATCCGTTTTTAGCAAAAAAAAAAAAAAAAAAAAAAAAAAAAAAAAAAAAGGAAAAATTAAAGCACAGCCGAATATTTAATGTCATTAACTATTATGATTTATCAGCAAAATATATTAGTCAATTAATTGTGTCATCTTAATTAATTTGACAAGTAAGTAGTTAGACTTTTAAGATGCTTCCTCTGGCAGTACCAGCTGAAAGGGGGTTTGGGGTCACTTCACTTTTTTGGAATCAAGAATAGGCTGATCTGCTAAGTGCCCACTATTAGTTTTCTCTCTTTGTCTTTTTCTTGCTCTCTCTCTCTCTCTCTCTCTCTCTCTCTCTCTCTCTCTCTCTCTCTCTCTCTCTCTCACACACACACACACACACACTGTTTTGTGGTTTTCTGGTTTGTCAAGACAAGGCTCCTCTGTGTAGCCCTGGCTGTCCTAGAAGTCACTTTGTAGAACAGGCTGGCCTAGAACCTACAGAATCTGCTTGCCACTGACAACTTAGTACTGGGATTAAAAGCATAGGCCACCATGCCCCATGTGAATTCACATATTTATGAGAAAATAACTGGTTTTGGACATAAAGTACCTGGCTGACTTTAATTTTGCATGGATGAAGTTTCCATGCTGGTTGTGGAAAACCACCTGACACACTCTAATATCCATTCCAACACAAGAAAATAAAAAAAAAACATATTTTTTTGATTATATATTTTTTCCATTTTTTGGAAATAGATGTATTTATTATTATCAAAACAAGCTTCTTTTGCATATCAATCCCAGTTCCCTCTCCTTCCCCTTCCCTCCTCCCCTGAACCCCACTCACATCCTAACTCCTTTCCTCTGCTCCCCAAGAAGGGTGAGGTCTTCCATGGGGTATCTTCAAAAATCCATCATATCATATGGAGCAGGGCCTAGACCCTTCACCGTGTGTCTAGGCTGAGAGAGTTTTCCTCTGTGTGGAATGGGCTCCAAAGTCCATTTGTACACTAGGGATAAATACTGTTCCACTACCAGAGATTGCCTAGACCTCCAAACTGACATCCTCACTCAGGGGGTATGGAACAGTCCTGTGCTGGTTTCTCAGCTATGAGTCTGTGGTCCATGAGGAACTGCTTGTTCAGGTCAGTTGTCCCTGTGGGTTTCTCCACTCTGGTCCTGACCCCTTTGCTCATGACTCCTCCCTCTCTGCAACTGGATTTCAGAGTTCAGCTCAGTGTTTAGCTGTGGGAGTCAGCTTCTGCTTCCATCAGCTACTGGATGAAGGCATTAGGGTGGCATATAAGGTAATCATCAATCTCATTATCAGAGAAGGGCATTTAAGGTGGCCTCATGACTATTGCAGAGATTGTTAGTTGGGGTCAACCTTGTATATCTCTTGACATTTCCCTAGTGCCAGAATTATCTTTAAATCTATAATGGCTCCCTCTATGATGGTATCTCTTTGCTTGCTCTCTATTCTTGCCCTGTCTAGAACTTACTGTTCCCTCATATCCTCCTCTCACCTCCTCTTCTCCCCTTCTCTTTCTTCAAAATACCTCTCCACACCTCCGTGCTCCCCAATAGCTTAGGAGAACCTGTCCCTTTCCCCTTCTCCTAGGAACCCTCTATGTCTCTCTTACAGTCTTTCTTGTTTCCTACCTACTTTGACTTCGAGGATAGTAGGCTGCTACTTTTTAAATTTTTTTATTTTAACTAGAAAGAAGATTATTTTACATGCCAATCCCAGATCCGTCTCCCTCCCCTCCTCCCCTGCCCACCCGATTAACACCCTCCCTATCCCATACCCTTTCTGCTCCCCAGGGAGGGTGAGGCCTTCTGTAGGGGGTCTTCAAAGTCTGTCATAAACTTTGGGATGGGGACTAGGCCGACTCCCTTGTGTCTAAGCTCAGGGAGTATCCCTCCATGTGGGATGGCTTCCCAAAATCCATTTCCTATGCTAGGGATAAGTACTGATGTACTACAAGGAGCCCCATAGATTTCCAAGGTCTCCTCACTGACACCCACATTCAGGGGATCTGGATAAGTCCCTTGCTGGTTTCCCAGCTATCAGTCTGGGAACCAAGAGCTCTCACTTGTTCAGGTCAGCTGTTTCTGTGGGTTTCACCAGCCTGGTATGGACACCTTTGCTCATCAGTCCTTCTCTGCATCTGGATTTCAGTTCAGTTCAAGGTTTAGCTATGGGTGTCTGCTTCTACTGCCACCAGCTGTTGAATGAAGGCTATATGATGTCACATGAATCAGTCATCAATCTCATCATCAGGAGAGGGCATTTAATGTAGCCTCTCCTCTGTTGGTTAGATTGTTAGCTGGTGTCATCTTTGTAGATCTCCAGACATTTCCTTATTGCCTGATTTCTCTTTAAACCTATAATGTCTCCCTCTATTATATTATCTCTCATCTTGCTCTCTTCTTTTATTCCTCCAACTCAACCTACCTGCCCCATCATGTCCTCCTCGCCCCTCCTCTTCTCCCCATCTCATTCTCCTTGTTCCCTCTCCCCTCGTCCCATGCTCCAAATTTGCTCAGGAGATCTTGTTCCTTTCTCCTTCTCCAGGGGACCATGTATGTCCCCCTTGTTTACCAGCTTCTCTGGCAGCATGGACTGCAGGCTGGTAATCCTTTACTCTATGTCTAAAATCCACATATGAGTGAGTACATACAATTCCTGTCTTTTTGTGACTAGGTTTCCTCCCTCAGAATGGTTTCTTCTGATTCCATCCATTTGCCTGAGAATATCAAGATTCCATTGCCTATTTTTTTACTGCTGTGTAGTACTCCACTGTGTAATTGTACCACATTTTCTCTATCCATTTGTCAGTAGAGGGGCATCTAGGTTGTTCCCAGGTTCTGGCTATTCCAAATAATGCTGCTTGAGTTCTTCTTAAATTTTGGAGATCAGCCCTCCCAGTTTCAGGAGCTCCCATTTATTAATTGTGGATCTCAGTGTCTGTGCTACTGGTGTTATGTTCAGGAAGCAGTCTCCTGTACCAAAGAAAATCTTAAGTCCAACAAATCCCTAACACAAAATATCCAGGAAATATGGGACACTGTGAACCCAACTCAAAGGTGCAGAAAACATATCCAACAAAATCACAGAGGAAATCTTCTCCAACCTTAAAAAAAAAAAAAAGACATGCCAACGAAAGTACAAGAAGTCTACAGGACACCAAATGGAGTGGACCCCCAAAACATCCCCTCATCACATGATAATTAAAACACCAAACATACAGAATAAAGAAAGCATATTAAGAGCTGCAAAAGAAAAAGGCCAAGTAACATATAAAGGCAAACCTATCAGAATTACACCTGACTTCTTTATGGAAACTCTGAAAGCCAGAAGGTCGTGGATAGTTATTCTACAAACACTAAGAAACCATGGATCCCAGAAAATCTTTCAGTCATGATGAATGGAGAAAACAAGATATTCCATGAATAAAAACAGATTTAAACTATACGTAAACACCAATCCAACCGTACAGAAAGCACTGGAAGGAAAACTCCAACCTAAGGAAGTTAATGACACTCACAAATACATAGGCAATAGATAATCCCACTTCACCAAAAGCCAAAAGAAAAAGCAGTATAAATCCACATACAATACCACTACCAACAACATATCAAAAACAAACAAGAATAAACACTCAATGTTCCTTAATTTCCCTCAATATTAATGGTCTTAAATCGCCTATAAAAAGACACAGCTAACAGAGTGGATACGAAGACATAATCCATCCTTCTGCTGCACACAAGAAACACACATCAACTTCAAAGACAGACATTACCTTGGGATAAGATATTCCAATCAAATGAACCCAAGAAATGAGCTGGGTTTGCTATCCTAGTATCTAACAAATTAGACTTCAAACTAAAATCAATCAAAATAGATGCAGAGGGTAATTTCATATTCATCACAGGAAAAATCCATCAGGAAGGAGTCTCAATTCTAAACATCTATGACCCAAATACGAAGGCACCAAAGTTCCTAAAAGAAACATTAATAAAACTCAAATCACCAATAAAACCTCACACAGTTATAGTGGGAGACTTCAACACCCCACTCTCACCACTGGACAGAACCACCAGACAAAAACTTAACAAAGTGGCAAAGGAACTAACAGAAGTTATGAACCAATTGGGATTAACAGACATTTATAGAACATTCCATCCAAATACAAAAGAATATACCTTCTTTTCCACACCACATGGAACCTTCTCTAAAATTGACCACATACTTGGCAACACAGCAGACCTCAACAGGTACAAAAAATTGGAATAACCCCCTGTATCTTATCAGATCAACACGCTTGATCTAATCTTAGATTAGAATTCAACAGCAATACAAATTGCAGAAAACCTACAAACTCATGAAAATTGAACACATAGCAATTGTAACATTCCTGAATCAGAGAAGAAATAAAGAAAGGAGCTAAAGATTTCCTAGGATTCAATGAAAATGAAGACTCAACATACCAAAACTTATGAAACACTTTGAAAGCAGTACTAAGAGGAAAGTTCATAGTTCTAAGTGCTCACATGAAGAAACTAGAGAATAGCCACACCAGAAAATTGACAGACAGCACAACTGAAAGCTCTAGAAAAAATAGAAGCAAACTTAACCTGGAGGGAAGTTGACACACAAAAAACAACTCAAAGAGTCAATGTAACAAAGAGTTGGTTCTTCCAGAAAAATCAACAAGATAGACATACTTTTATCCAAAAGAACCAAAAGACAGAGAGAGAACATGCAAATTAACAAACTCAGAAATGAAAAGCAGGACACAACAAGTATGCTGAGGAAATCCAGAGAATCTTCAGGTCATACTTTGAAAACTTGTACTCCACAAAATTGGAAAATTTAAAGGTGAAAGACCCCTGCCCCTTAACTCTTAAGTTTGCCTCCTCCTCCGGTCGGCAGCTGATGGGGCGCGCGGCGGATGCCTCGCTCCTGCGCCTCCCCGATCTCCACCCCCGCTGGCCTCCACTTCCCCCGCCGCCACACGTCCGGCCTCCGGGGTTCCCTCCAAAGCTGGTCCACCCCGGCGGGGCCCTCGCGCCCCCTGCCCGCCCACCTGCCCCCGCGCCCTACATCCTCTTGGCAGCCAAAACCCAGGGGGAATGTAGGGAGAGCACTCAAGCCCTCCTCCAGACTCTTGGGAGCCTAGGGTACCGAGCATCCGCCAAGAAGGCCCAGATATGTCAGAAACAGGTGACCTATTTAGGATACAAGATAAAGGATGGACAGCAATGACTAACGGAAGCCCGTATGCGAGCCATCTTAGACATTCCCACCCCACAAAATCCCCGCCAACTGAGAGAGTTCTTGGGAACGGCAGGCTTCTGCCGCCTATGGATCCCCGGGTTTGCCGAAATGGCGGCTCCCCTCTACCCCCTCACTCGGCCAGGGGTTGCTTTTAAATGGGAAGAGCCCCAAAAGAAAGCCTTCACCACATCAAAAAGGCTCTCCTTGAATCACCAGCCCTGGGTCTACCGGACTTAGCTAAGCCATTTGAACTCTTTGTAGATGAGAAAGAGGGCTATGCTAAGGGAGTCCTCACCCAAAAACTGGGGCCTTGGAGAAGGCCCACCGCTTACCTCTCCAAGAAATTGGATCCTGTGGCATCAGGATGGCCACCCTGCCTCCGAATGATTGCCGCCATAGCCCTGCTGGTAAAAGATTCTCACAAGCTAACCTTGGGGCAGCCTTTGACCATACATGCCCCTCATGCAGTTGAGGCAGTCATCAGACAGCCTCCAGATAGATGGCTTACTAATGCCCGAATGACTCATTACCAGACTATGCTGTTGGACAAAGACCGGGTCCACTTCGGGCCTTTGGTGACTCTGAACCCAGCCACCCTGCTCCCCCTCCCTGGGGAGCCCGAGGCTCATGATTGCTTACAGGTACTGGCCGAGGCCCATGGGGCGAGACCCGACCTGACTGACCAGCCTCTACGCAGTCCGGACCACATCTGGTTCACGGATGGAAGCAGCTTTTTGCATCAAGGAGAACGAAGGGCGGGCGCGGCAGTCACCACAGAGAATCAGGTCGTCTGGGCCCAGGCACTCCCTCCTGGAACTTCCGCGCAGAGGGCAGAACTCATAGCACTCACACAGGCTCTAAAATTGGCAGAAGGTAAGAGGCTCACCGTGTACACAGACAGTCGTTACACCTTCGCCACTGCCCACATACATGGAGAAATTTACAGACGGAGGGGATTGCTTACTTCAGAAGGGAAAGACATTAAAAATAAGGAGGAAATCCTCGCTCTCCTAAGGGCTCTTCATCTGCCCGCCACCTTAAGCATCATACATTGCCCCGGACACCAAAAAGGGGATTCTTTTGAAGCAAGGGGCAATCGAAGGGCAGACTTGGCTGCCCGAGAGGCGGCCCTGACCACAGACACCACTAACCTCCTGGCTCTAGAGCCCACCAACGACCATCCCTCCCCCTCATGGGACTATGAACAAAGAGACATCCAAACCCTAGAGAAATTGGGAGCCACAAAGGAACCAAACGGGGATTGGACTTATGAAGGAAAGACTGTCATCCCCTACCGGGTAACCAAGTACCTAGTGACATTTTTACATAAGATGACACATCTGAGCTCCAAGAAGATGCGGGAGCTCCTCGAACGAGAAGAGGAATTCAATTTCCTTTTGGGGAAGAATGATATTCTAAAACAGGTAACTGAGCAATGTGATGCGTGCGCCCGAGTCAACGCATCCAGACTGAAGCTTCCTCCCGGGAACCGGGTCAGAGGCTACCAGCCCGGAACACATTGGGAGATAGATTTCACTGAGATTAAACCAGGTAAATATGGATACAAGTATCTATTAGTTTTTATAGACACCTTTTCAGGATGGGTTGAAGCCTTCCCTACTAAACATGAAACAGCCAAGATCATTACTAAGAAATTGCTTGAAGAAATCTTTCCCCGTTATGGGATGCCTCAGGTACTGGGAACAGACAATGGGCCCGCCTTCGTCTCCCAGGTAAGTCAGTCAGTGGCCACCTTGTTGGGGATTGATTGGAAATTACATTGTGCTTATAGACCCCAAAGTTCAGGACAGGTAGAAAGGATGAATAGAACAATCAAGGAGACTTTAACAAAATTGTCGCTTGCAACTGGCACTAGAGACTGGGTCCTCCTACTCCCCCTAGCACTCTACCGCACTCGTAATACCCCTGGACCACATGGGCTCACACCTTTTGAGATCCTGTATGGAGTACCTACCCCTATCATTAACTTTCTTGATCAAGATGTCTCAGATTTTGCTAACTCCCCTTCTCTCCAAGCTCATTTACAGGCCCTCCAACTAGTACAACGGGAGGTCTGGAAACCCCTTGCTCAAGCCTATAAAGACCAGAGGGACCATCCTGCCATTCCCCATTCCTACCAGATTGGTGACACAGTCTGGGTCCGGTGTCACCAGACCAAGAACCTCGAACCCCGCTGGAAGGGACCCTACATCGTTTTGCTTACCACTCCCACCGCACTCAAAGTAGACGGCATGGCAGCTTGGATACATGCTTCCCATGTAAAGCCAGCTCGACCCACTGATTCAGCCACTGCATCAGAATGGACCGCGCACCACACTCAAAATCCTTTGAAGATAAGACTCTCTCGTACACCCTCCTGTTGATTGTTTGTCTGTTTACCCCCCATGTAGCAACCAGCCCCCATACCATTCATGCGTTAACTTGGCAGGTTCTTTCGCAGACAGGGGAGGTCATTTATGAGACCACCAAAAACCATGCCCTCGGTATATGGTGGCCTACATTGACACCCGATTTCTGTGACTTGGTCGCTGGTCTAGATACCTGGGACATTTCACATTGTTACCCTAAGGCTTGCAGCAATGGCAACGATTTGCCATGAATGCGCAGGTCACTCCAAAGTTCGAGAGAAACCACTCCTGGATGCAGCAGTCAATGGGCCAAAGACCAACTGTCGGCAAGGACTTTTATGTCTGCCCTAGAGACGGACGGGCCTGGAAGCAGACTCAGACTTGTGGGGGTCATGGACAATTTTTCTGTGCCGCTTGGGGATGTGAAACAACAGGGGATGCTTACTGGAAGCCTTCATCCTCATGGGACAAGATTCAGGTAACCAGAGGATGGCAAAAGGGCTCCACCGGTACCACCTCTATGCCTCTCCTCATTTCCTTTATGGATAAGGGTAAGAAAGCAACAGAATGGCAGAAGGGATATGTTTGGGGCCTTCGCTGGTACCTGTCGGGACCAGACCGGGGGGCCATCTTCAAAATTCCACTCAAAATAGAAACTATCACCAAAACCATAGGCCCAAACCCAGTTCTGACAGACCAGAAACCTCCCACCAAGCCTCATGGGTTTCGGTCCCATAGGCCTCTACCCCATCTCCCACCCTCGCCAACGCCCTCATCCAAAACTACTACCCTTACGGTTACGACTCCAGTTCACATCCCCACCTCCCCATATCCAGGGACAGGGGACAGATTACTTGAACTGATACAAGGGGCTTACTTGGCCCTCAATTTCTCAGACCCCAGCAAGACTCAGGAATGCTGGCTATGCCTAGTTTCCCAGCCCCCGTATTACGAAGGCGTAGCAGTACTGGGCAACTACTCTAACCAAACCTCAGCGCCTACCAATTGTGGAACTGCCATTCAGCACAAGCTTACATTCTCTGAGGTCTCAGGAAAGGGACTATGCATAGGCAGGGTTCCTCCCTCATATCAAGAATTATGTAACCAAGTAGAGCCATTATCTCAGGACAGCCGATACCTTGTTGCCCCTTATGGAACTTATTGGGCTTGCAGTACTGGTTTGACCCCCTGCGTCTCTACCACCATCCTCAATGCCACTACTGACTTTTGTATATTGACAGAACTTTGGCCCAGAGTCACATATCACCAACCTGAATATGTTTACATGGTACTAGAGAAGTCAACCCGACATCAGAGGGAGCCAATGTCCTTAACCGTGGCCCTATTACTAGGGGGAATAACTATGGGAGGTATAGCAGCTGGCATAGGGACCGGTACGGTTGCCTTACAGGAAACTAGTCATTTCAAACTTCTGCAGCAAGCCATGCATACCGATATCCAGGCCCTAGAAGAATCAGTCAGCGCACTTGAGAAATCCTTAACATCACTCTCTGAGGTAGTCCTGCAGAACAGACGAGGGTTAGATTTATTATTTCTACAGGAAGGAGGACTATGCACTGCCCTCAAGGAAGAATGCTGTTTTTATGCAGATCATACAGGAATAGTTAGGGACAGCATGGCCAAACTTAGGGAAAGGCTTAAACAGAGGCAACAGCTATTTGAGTCTCAACAAGGATGGTTCGAAGGATGGTTTGCTAAGTCCCCCTGGTTCACTACCCTCATATCCACGCTCATGGGACCTCTGGTTATTCTATTTTTGATCCTTATATTTGGTCCCTGCATTCTGAACAAGATGACTCAATTCATCAGAGAACGACTATCTGTTGTACAGGCCTTAGTCTTAACTCAACAATACCACCAGCTAAAGCAAATAGATCCAGAATATCCAGAGACCTCTGAATGAAAGATTCCATTCAGTTACAAGAGAAATGGGGGAATGAAAGACCCCTGCCCCTTAGCTCTTAAGTTTGCCTCCTCCTCCGGTCGGCAGCTGATGGGGCGCACGGCGGATGCCTCGCTCCTGCGCCTCCCCGATCTCCACCCCCCCTGCCTCCACTTCCCCCGCCGCCACACGTCCGCCTCCGGTTCCCTCCAAAGCTGGTCCACCCCGGCGGGGCCCTCGCGCCCCCTGCCCGCCCGCCTGCCCCCACGCCCCGGGGCTGGGGCCGAGCAAGGAGCCCACGAGGAGGCCCGAGGGCGAGCACCAGGTGGGCCGGCACGAGAGCAAACACCAAGTGAGCCGGCCTGGGGCCCTGCCCCCGAGCCCCCACCCAATGAGGAACACTCCGTCCCAAGGTCTCTGCCCCCAAGGTCAGCCATCTGGACGCAGAGGGGGAAATTGAGTCTGTTGTACCAAACACCAGACCTTGAGAATATGCTGGTCTGGAATGGCTCTGTGCCTCATTTGAACCACCCAATAGAAATGACTCTGTACTTTGCCTCATTTGAATGACTCTGTATTTCACCTCATTTGAATGACTCTATACTTCGCCTCATTTGAATAACCCTGAATAGCGCCTCATTTACATTGACCAATGGGAATAGCTCTGAACTGCGCCTCATTTGAATTATCCAATAGAATCCCTGCTTCTCGCTTGCGCCTTTTTGCTATATAAGGACCCCTCTCCCTTGGCTTGGCGCGCTTGGCCTCACAGAAGCTAAGTCTCCCCGGGTACCCGTGTCTCCAATAAAGCCTCTTGCAGTTTGCATCCAAGTTTGTGGTCTCGCTGATTCCTGGGTACGGGTCTCCTTCTACGAAAGTACCTCTTCGGGGGTCTTTCAAAGGAAATAGACAATTTTCTAGATAGATATCACTTATGAAAATTAAATCAAGAATAGATAAGCAACTTAAACAGAACTATAAGCCCTAATGAAATAGAAGCAGTCATCAAAAGTCTCCCAACCAAAAAAACCTAGGGCCAGATGGCTTCAGTGCAGAATTCTACCATAAATTCAAAGAAGAGCTAATACCAATACTCCTCAATTTATTTCATATAATGGAAGCAGTAGGTTCATTGCCAAATTCTTTTTATGATGCTACAACTACCTTGGTACCCCAGCCACACAAAGACACAACTAAGAAAGAGAACTACAGACCAATCTCCCTAATGAACATTTATGCAAAAATACTCAATAAAATACTGGCAAATCAAATCCAAGACCACATCAGAGAAATCATCCACCATGACAAAGTAGGCTTCATTCCTGGGATGCAGGGTTGGTTCAACATACGAAAATCTATCAATGTAATTCACCACATAAATAAACTGCAAAAGAAAAACTACATGATCATCTCACTAGATACTGAAAAAGTCTTTGACAAAATCTCACACCCCTTCATGATAAAGGTCCTTGAGATATCAGGGATAACAGAAACATACCTAGACATAATAAAAGCAATAAACAGCAAGCCAACAGCCAACATCAAACTAAATGGAGAGAAATGCAATTCCTCTAAAATCAGGGACAAGACACAGCTGTCTACTCTCTCCATTCCTCTTCAATATTGTCCTTGAAGTTCTAGCTAGAGCAATAAGACCACAAAAGGAAATTAAAGGGATACAAATTGGAAAGAAAGAAGTCAAACTTTCATTATTTGCAGTTGATAAGATAAGAATATAAGAATAGAAGTGACCCGAAAAACTCTAGAAGGGAACACCTATAGCTGATAAACACCTTTAGCAAAATGGCAGGATACAAGATTAACTCAAAAATCAGTAACCCTACTATATACAGATGATAAATGCACTGAGACAGGAAACAGAGAAACATTACCCATTACAATTGCCACAAATTACATGAAATGCCTTGGGGTAACACTAACCAAAAAAGTGAAAGATCTGTTTCATAAGAATTTTGAGTCTTTAAAGAAAAAAGTTAAATATTTTAATGGGGATTGCATTGAATCTGTAGATTGCTTTTGGCAAGATTGCCATTTTTACTATGTTGATCCTACTTATCCAAGATCATGGGAGATCTTCCATTTTCTGGCATCTTCTTTAACTTCTCCTTTAAAGACTCAAAATTCTTATGATACAGTTCTTTCACTTTTTTGGTTAGTATTACCCCAAGGTATTTTATGTTGTTTGTGGCAATTGTAAAGGGCGATGTTTCTCTGATTTCTTTCTCAGCACATTTTATCATCCATATATAGCAGGGCTACTGTTTTTTTGGGTTTTTTGTTTGTTTTTTTTGTTTTGTTTTTTTTTTTTTTTTGGTAATCTTGTATCCTGCCACTTTGCGGAAGGTGTTCATCACCTGTAAGAGTTCCCTGGGAGAGTTTTTCGGGTCACATATGCGGACTATCATATCATCTGCAAACAGTGAAAGTCTGACTTCCTCCTTTTCAATTTGTATTCCCCTGATCTCCTTTTGTTGTCTTATTGCTATAGCTAGCAATTCAAGGACAATATTGAAGAGATATGGAGAGAGTGGACAGCCTTGATGTTCATTTCAGCATCGTTTGTAATAGCCAAAACCTGGAAGTAACCTAGATGTCCCTCAACTGAAGAATTGATAGAGAAAATGTGGTACATTTACAAAATGGAGTATTACTCAACAGAAAAAAAATGGAATCTTAAAATTTGCAGGCCATTGGATGGGACTAGAAGAAACCATTCTGAATGAGGTAACCCAATCACAAAAAGACAAACATAGTATGTACTCACTCATATGTGGATTTTAGACATAGAGTAAAGGATTACCAGCCTACAATCCATACTGTCAGAGAAGCTAGTAAGCAATGAGGGCCCTAAGAGAGACATAGATGGTCCCTTGGAGAAGGGGAAAGGGACAAGATCTCCTGAGCAAATTGGGAGTAAGGGAGGAGGGGGAGAGAGCTAGGAGGAGAAGGGGAGAAGAGGATGAGTGAGGAGGACATGATGGGGCAGGTAGGTTGAGTTGGAGGAAGAACAAAAGAAAACAAGAAAGGAGATACCATTAGAAAGGGAGACATTTTAGGTTTACAAAAAAAATCAGGCACTAGGGAAATGTCTGGAGATCTACAAAGATGACACCAACTAACAATCTAACCAACAGAGGAGAGGCTACATTAAATGTCCTCTCCTGATAATGAGATTGATGACTGATTCATGTGACATCATATAGCCTTCATTCAACAGCTGGTGGCAATAGAAGCAGACACCCATAGCTAAACCTTGAACTGAACTGAAATCTAGTTGCAGAGAAGGAGGACTAATGAGCAAAGGTGTCCATACCAGGCTGGTGAAACCCACAGAAACAGCTGACCTGAACAAGTGAGAGCTCTTGGTTCCCAGACTGATAGCTGGGAAACCAGCAAGGTACTGATCCAGATCCCCTGAATGTGGGTGTCAGTGAGGAGATCTTGGAAATCTATGGGGCTCCTTGTAGTACATAAGTACTTATCCCTAGCATAGGAAATGGATTTTGGGAAGCCATCCCACATGGAGGGATACTCCCTGAGCCTAGACACAAGGGAGTCAGCCTAGGCCCCATCCCAAAGTTTGTGACAGACTTTGAAGACCCCCTGCAGAAGGCCTTACCATCTCTGGGGAGCAGAAAGGGTATGGGATAGGTAGGGTGTTAGTTGGGTAGGCAGGGGAGGAGGGGAGGGAGAGGGACCTCAGACTGACATGCAAAATAATTTTCTTTTTAATACAAAAAGGAAAAAAAAGAAGAGATACAATGTTATGAAAAAAACTTGAAATCTCTCAAATTTTATAAACCATTTTCTTTGCAATTTTTCAGTAAAATAATGGAATAGTATTCTACTAAAAGATGGATAGTATATATTTTTCTATACAAATATGAGAAAAGAGTAGTTTTTATTCAGGTTAAAACATGAACAATTTTAAATCAATCTAAAATAGATATAACATTGTTATTCCAATGGAAAACTTATAAAAGCTGTTAAAAATTTCTATCAAAATCAGAATTTGCCACACTGCTCAAGAAAAATGAAGATTAATAACCAATTTGTGACCTCTGGTGGAAGTCTCCTACCCCATCAGATGCCAGGCTAGCACTCTGAACCTCAGACTGGTGCCTAGCCTAATAGTCATCTGAGAGACTTCATCCAGCAACTAATGAAAATAGATGCATTGACTCACAGCTAACGTGAGCTTGGGGAATCCTTCAGAAGAAAGTGAAGAAGGAAAGTAGAAGTCAAAGAATTCAAGGACACCACAAGAAAACCCACAGAACCAACTAACCTGTGCTCCTATGAGTTCACAGAGACTGAACTGACAACCGTGGAACCTGTATGGGACTTACCTAGGTCCTCTGCCTATATGTGACATTTGTGTAGCTTGGTCTTCTTATGGAATTCCTATCAGTGGGAGAAGGTGCTGTCTCTGGCTCTTTTTGCTGGCTGTTTGTTTTCTACTCCTCATACTGGGTCAGCCTTAGTACAAGGGGAGGTGCTTACTCATATTACAACTTGATATGCTACTTTTGGTTTGTTTGTTTTTGGTGTTTTGTTTTGTTTTGTTTTTTGATATCCCTGGGAGGACTGCCATTTTTCTGAATAGAAATGGAGGAGGAGCAGATGGATGAATGACACAGAGGAAGTTGGGAGGGGGGCTGGTAGGATATAAGGAAGGGGAAATTGTGCTCTGGATATAAAATAAATAAGTTAATTAAAAAAACCAATACCCTCTCAAAATAATTTAGAAAGCATGCATGTAGGAATTCCTCTTGAAATGTGTGTTCATTGTTTTAATATTGTTCTAGAAGTAATAGATTATATGAATTATAAGTAATTAGAGAATAGAGATTTTTTTTTGGTTTTTCAAGACAAGGTTTCTCTGTGTAGCTTTTGGAGCCTATCCTGGCACTTGCTCTGGAGACCAGGCTGGCCTTGAACCCGCAGAGATCTGCCTGCCTCTGCCTCCCGAGTGCTGGGATCAAAGGTTTGTGCCACCAACGCCCAGCTGAGATTGTTTTTCTCTTTTTAAAATTTTGAAATCAAATAAGTGTTACCTGAATATGACAAAAATAATAAATTCAAATTTGTTTCTATAAATTAAGTTTTATTGAAAATAGTTACTTGTAATTTTTGTGCATGTGCAATGTGTGGCTACATTGACTGGGGTCCCATAGCAGAGATCTTGCAAATCAGATATTTGCATTACAATTTATAACAGTAGCAAAATTACAAGTATGAAGAAGCAACAAAAGTAATTTTGAGGCTGGGGGGACATCATTAAAGCGTCACAGCATTAGAAAAGTTGAGAACCACTGCTCTACCAGATTTTGCTCTGTCAATTTACAAGAAAGAGAAATGAAAACTTTTATCAATACTTGGTCTCTAGAATATAAAATGCTCTATGGCTTATGTCCTTATGCTTCAATAAAACTTATTTACCTCTAACATAGATTTTTACCTCTAATATTAATATATGTACCCAAGAATATTATGGACAATGGGAGAGGTTTTGTAAGAAAATATCAAAGATATTGGTTAGAATATCTATATTTTGCCTGGTCCAAATTTGAAAAGTTTTGTGCATATTAGCACAGTTTTTTCATGTTCTTTACTAGGGACCCTTGTAAGAGCTCTGTGGTCTTCCTAATCTTTGATTAGTCAAGAGTTGCTGTCTCACAAATCTTAGGTAGTTTTGGAAATAGGCATTTATTTGCTATCCTTTCTCTGGATGCAAGGTATTAAGACTTCAATAGGTTGTCATTTACCCACTGTCATCCAAAATGCAAATAACAAAGTTAACAAATGACATTAGATTGAAAGAACATGTTGTGTTTTGGAACCCAAACACACACACACACACACACACACACACACACACACACACACAGAGAGAGAGAGAGAGAGAGAGAGAGAGAGAGAGAGAGAGAGAGAGAGCTACATTTTTTAAAAAGATGTCATGAATTTGAAATATGGAAAGATACATGGGAGGGAGGTTTGGGAAGGAGGTAAGGGAGTGGAGCAATTATATAATAATCTCAAAATAAAAAGTATTAAAAATAAAACCACCACCACAACAACAACAAAGTGGACTGGTTAATTTGACTCTGGGACCAATGTTTTATCTGTATAATAGTGTACAATACTTTGCAAAGAGAGTACTGATTTTTTGCATACTTATTGATTCTCTCATGATCTTTTGAGCTGATTTAAATATAGTATTGCTGCATTACAAATGAAATGAAAGTATTGGATATTCTTATGAATTTCATGGAGAGAATGTATCTTTATAAAACTTGGCTTCTCCATCTCCTTCAATGCTGAGTGACTGAGAAATAAAATTCAAACACCCAACTTGAAGTTCATTTCATACAAATGAAGAATATTTTCTCTACTCTCAAGTTCTTCATGAATCATAAGTAATATAGGTCAGTGTGTCAACAATGGGAATGTGTTGCTTTGTAATTTGTGAAACACAAATTGTGGCTTTCTGTATTTCTTTTACTCGGTAGCTTCAATATAATTTTTAAAAATTAAATCATTCATGTTTACAAGTACTTTTATTTCTATGTTTAAAACAATTTTTCATTTTACATGTACATAGGTAAAGTCAGGTGATCAGGGGTATATCTGCAATTAGATGTACATATTCATGAAAGTAGATACATTATCAGGTCTTTCCATCACTGCATTTTAGTTATCCAAGGGAACATAGATCATGTACATAAAATAATTACTACCACCAAGATTTCGGAAAATCTCCTAAATCCAGGTCAAGCTGCTTCTAGTGGTTCATTTATTTACTATTGGCTGGTTTTATTATGTTAGTGGGACAGCTTGGGGTTTGGACCACGTAAATTCTACTGGTGGTGCACATGGTCTTTCTGAAAGCCAGCTGGAGGAATAAAATGTAGAGTTAGGCTTACCAGGGTCATAATAAGGAGAGTTCCTTGAATCTGTCAATTACTCTTCCTATTTGCTACAGCATAGCCATCCATTGCATATTTGCCCAGATAATATGGGAAGGTCTCTTGAATGGGTAGTTGGTAATCCTGGTGGAAACCTTATTTTGACAGTAGAGAATAGGTTAATTCTGTATTAGGGCATGCATCATTGGTGTAGACAATGTTTTTTTCTTTCTTTCACATAATGTGTTGTCAAGCCAATTCCCATTTTCCAAGCATTTCACTTCCTTACCATGTAAGAGCCTTTGGTAAACAGATTATGATACTTAACTATATTCACTTCTTTTCATCCACAGCAGAAATACTGTTTGTCTTACAAAGAAGAGCTTAAATGTGCTCTTTATAATTTACTGGAAGGTTGTGAGAGCTAGCCTGGAGTGCTTATGATTATAATCAGTTGATAAAAAAAGTAATGAATGTCTTGTAGGACTTGCTTATTATTGTTGGTCTCAAGCACCACATCATTTAAATTCAAACAGCAATGCTCTCTGCTATGAAAAATTGCCCAAAGGCCAAAGAACTGTCTCCAGGGATAGTCTCTGATGTACATTAAAGCCTTATGGGAAACAGATTTCCTCTTACAATATAAAAAAGTAGACTATAGTGGTTTTTGAAATTTATTCTTTTCAATAAATAATTTCCAAATGATTTCGTTGGGTAATTCAGGCTTTTCAACCATGAATTCACAGAAAATTAGGACAGAAAGACAAATTGTGACTAGTAGCTAAATATGAGAGCCGCCTCAACTAGCATTCTATAAGTGAACAAATAATTCTTAAGCCCCACCATGTTATTTTCTCATCATGTCTCAGGTTGTGGTCTAGAAAGTTGTTTATAAGCTGATGAAAATATGAGTTTTGAGTTCCCAGCACTGTAAAACACAAAATTAAAACTAGATTTGCTTCTAATGCACTAGGGAAGCAAAAGAACACACACACACACACACACACACACACACACACACACACACACACACACTTACCCTAGGAGAAAAAGCCAATAACAAAATAAAACTACAACAAGAGGAAAACAGAAATCATAGTGGGGAGAAAAATAAAATATTTGTGTTGCCTCTTTCTTTTTTAAATGATTACTTTGTGGGGTGGGGGCATGTGTACCTGTGTGTTTCAGAGGACTTATATGTGATTTCTATTCTCTCTTATTTTACAAGGACTTTGGCTATTGAACTAAGGTTTCAGGCTTGTTTATGCTTAGTACCTTTACCTGCTGAGTCAATTCTCTGGCTCTACCTCTTTATTTCTTACATATTAATGGATATTTGTGTATCTGATGTATTGTTTGCTATTATGTCATATTTGGATTATGATGTTATATATTCTCAGGCTTTAGCTTAAATTTTCATTTTTATTGAAAATTTAGTTATTCATTTAGTTATTCATACATAGGATGAATATCATTAACACAAATTGAAAACAATAATCAAATTTTCTTTTAGTTATTGTGAATACATGGAATGGATCAATTAATATGAAAAGGGACCCAGTCGCTCCTTTTTGATATGGCTGATATTACCATTTTATACATGGTGAAATTAAGATCCAAGTAGACAAAGATAAATAAATTGATAACTTGTTTTAAAGAATTCCCTGTACTTGCTTTTTGATCTTCTCTTGAATAGTTTCAGTAGTGGGAAAGGCCAATATTTCATTGTTAATGTTATAAATATTATAAATTACTTCCTTATATTGTCTTAAAATTAGAATTCTTATTTATGTTATTGCCACTCAAATGGAAATAAGCAGCAGATTATTGAGGAAAACACAATTTGAGAGTCAACAGAGTAACTGTGCAATTTTAGTTGTGTTTGCCATTGCTGTTATATGTGGAAAGACCTGATAAAATTATTGTCCTGCATAGTCTACTTCCTGGGCCAGAAATGTGTCCATAATATTTCATATCCTAGAAAAAGAACCATTTGAAGACAGACCTTTTGAACTCTGATAAATTCTGATTTTAAAAAATTGCTCAAGGGTAGCTATAGTAGGACTTTCTCTTTTTTGATTTTTGATTTTTGTTTCTTGAGACAAGGTTTTTGTTTGTAACAGTCCTGGTTGTTCTGGAACTAGCTCTGCAGACCAGGCTGGCATCAAACTCACAGAAATCCACCTCCTCTGTCTCAAGAGTGCAGGGTTAAAGGTGTGCACCACTGCTTCCATAGTGTAGGACTTTCAATAAATCAGATCTCAATTAAATTTACTGAAAAATTCAACAACAAAAGAATGTGAAGCTCAAGTTACACCACAGCAGATACTTTGACTCATGACATGTGAGGAAAAAGCTTTGACTGAGTTGAGTTCTCTTCAGACAATAACAAATGGATGGAGGAAAATGAATATTAAATAGCTATTTTATTAATTTTTCATTCTTTAACTTCCTCTTATTCATTTTTATTATATTACCAAAAGTGAAATGTCTACTTTAAGGCTTGTTATTCCATGTTTAATGTATAACTGCCCCATTAGACATAATGACACCCTTTAATGTATAATGTTGTAGCTTTATCATAGAACCACCTTCAAAAAAATAAAACCAGAATGTACTGTTTGCTAATCATTGATGAAAACCAGCCAGTCATTTAATATGTGTTCACTGAATAAAATAGTTTGCTATTGGGGTATAACATTAAAAGAAGAAATTGGTGGCACTTTTTTCAGCATGATATTATAATTTGAATTGAAATGGAGGGAATGTTATAAGTCACACATTAAAGAGAAATATTAAAGTTTTGGGAAATTAAGAAAAAAATGAAAAATAATTTATTCTATTTTCCCTTCTCAGAGTGGTCTATGAGTTCCCTCTTGAATCCTCTTTACCTAACCTCTCTGGGTTTGTGGATTGTAGCTTGATTATCATTTATTTAACAGTTAATATTCACCTATAAGTGAATAGATATATATTTGCCTTTATAGACCTGGATTACCTCACTTAGGATAATTCTTTTCTAGTTGCATCTATTTGCTTGTAATTTCATGATGCCATTACTTTAAACATCAGAGAAATACTACATTGTATATATGTACATTTTTATCCATTATTCAGTTGAGGGACTTCTAGGTTATTTTCAGTTTCTGCATATTATGAATGAAGCCAGAAATAACATAACTGAACAGATGTCTTTGTGGTAGGATGGAGTGTACTTTGGTTGTATGCCCAAGGGTGGTATAGATAAGTCTTGAGGTAGATCATTCCCAATTTTCTGAGGAAACACCATATTGGTTTCCATATTGGCTGTATAATGTTGGCACTCTCACCAGCAATGGAGGTGTATTCCCCTTCCTCAACAGCCTTGCCATCATGAGCTTTCATCTGTGCTATTGATCTTAGCCATTCTGACAGGTGTAAGATTGAATTTCAAAGTAGTTTTGACTTACATTTCTCTGATGACTAAGGATGTTGAATATTTATTTTTCTCAGCCTTTTCAGATTACTCTATTGAGAATTCTGTTTACATCCATACCCAAGATTTTAATTGGATTGTTATTTTTTAATTTCTTGAATTTTTTTTATATATTTTGAATATTAGACATCTGTTGGATGTGGAGTTGGTAACATTCTGTTGCCATTCTGTAGGCTTCCTCTTTGGGGAAATCTGTGAAAGAGGGGGAGGAAAGATTGTAGAAGTCAGAGGGGATGGAAGACAACAGGAGAACATAGCCTACAGAAGCAACTAATCAGGGCACACATAGGCTCACAGAGACCACAACAGCAAGCACCAGGCCTGGCCTGCATGGGTCTGTACCAGACCTTCCACATCTATGTTATGGCTGTTAGCTTGGTGTTTTTTGTGGGACTCATAACTGTGGGAGTGGGTGTGTCTTTGATTCCTTTGTACAGCCTCCATATGAGGGCTTTTGCGTTCGTTGTCTTATGGCATTTTGTTTTGCCCTGTTTGGTTCTCATCTTTATTTTTTTAAATTTATTTATTAGTTCTAGTTAGGGAACTAGCTTGTTTCAAGTCCCTTCTCCCTCTCCCTCCCCTTACCCCCAACTCTCCTCCTCCACCTCCAGCCCACCCCTCACCCCATCCACCCACCACGTCCCAGGCAGGGTAGGGCCCTCAAAGGGGGCTCTGCAAAGTCCACCAAATCTTCCTGTGCTGGTCCTGGGCCCTTCCTCATGTGTCCAGGGCCAGAGTGTAACCCTTCATGTGGAATGGGCTCTCAAAGTCCCTTCTTGCACCAGGGAAAAATACTAATCCACCATCAGAGGCTCCCTGGAGTGCATAGGCCTCCTTATTGACATCCATGTTCAGGGGTCTGGATCAGTCTTGTACTGGTCTCCCTGACAGCATCTGGAGCCTATGTGCTCTCCCTTGTTCAGGTCAACTGTTCCTGTGGGTTTCTCCAACCTGGTACAGACCCCTTCGTTCTTCATTCCTCCCTCTCTTCAACTAAATTCCCGGTTTCAGCTCAGTGTATATCTGTGGATGTCTGTCTCTGCTTCCATCAGCCACTGGGTGGGGGCTCTAGGATGGCATAAAGAGAAGTCATCAATCTCATTTTAGGGGAAGGGCTTTTAGGTTATCCTCTCCACCATTTCATGGATTGTCAGATAATGTCATCCTTGTAGGTCTCTGGAGATCTCCCTGGTTCCAGATCTCTTCTCGGACCTTTAGTGGTTCCCTCTGATATAGTATCTCTCATCTTGCTCTCTTTCCTCTATTCTTCCCCCAACTCAGTATTTCTGCCCCTCCATTTCCTCTCCTCTGCTCCTCTTCTCTTGGTTCTCATCTTTTGAAAGCATGTCTATTGGATGCCTGATGTTTTCTGAAGAGGAGGTTGAGGAGGAATGGGTCTGGGAGAGAAGGAAAATGAGGGAGAGCTAGGAGGAGTGGAAGGAAGGGAAACTGCAGTTGGGATGTTTTGTATGAAATAATAATCAATTTTGATAAAAACTACAACATATTCCAATGAAAACTGACTTTAAGAATCATATTATGAGTTATTATATTGCAACATATATATTATTATATATTCAAACATGATCTTTTGAAGGGTCAATTACCTATTGAAAAAACAAACATGAAATTCTTTGAGTAGTGTATAAACCACTTTACTTACATAAAGTCCTTAATATGAAATTAAAAATTAGAGGAATAAAAGACACTGAAATTTCAGAAAAAAGAAATAAAATTATTATAAAATGGCAGAACTAGAGCTCTGAAGTCACTTTGTCAAAATCCCCATTGAGTAGAAAGAAGTGTGAAATTATCAGAGATTTCTTTAAATCTCAACTGCATTTCAGGTTCTGGGCACTTATAAGAATGCTGGGAGCACATCTTTGAAGAGCCTCTTTGTCTCAACAAATATTTATTGAGAATTTATTAGTGGAAAAATACTGAGGAATCCTGTTCAAAATTTCAAAGACTATATAAATATCTAATAATTATATTTGTTCCCATCTCAAAGACTCATTCTTTGGCATCTGATTTATTAACTATTATATAATGGGATGTGACTTGAACGGCAATCTACTTCATCCTGTTTGGAATTTTATAAAATAGCACCCATCAGACTGCAACATCAAATGCAGTAGTACTAAATTATTCATTTCCCTAAACACTCAGCAAAATTACACCTAGACTAAACTGCTTTCATTAATGTTTCTCTGGTAGAAGATTTTTCACCTAGAAAAGTTTTTGAATCATCACACTGCAGTTTGAAAATACAAGAAAAAGTTTTAGTTGGAGAATGTAAATTATTTTCATTCATCTGTTTTCTCAGTTACTAAACATTAAAACACTGACTAATCAGGCACTCACTTAGAAGCTGGCATTCAACAGGAAAAAAAAACAAGCATTCTGACTTGTCAGAAGCTTTACATTTTACTGGGGCTATGCAATTTTAAGATGACAGTTGTAGAAACAATGTCATGTAGGCCTACCAGTTCTGATGCACATACAGCCTCAAAGAAAACTATGGAAGCACACTGAAGACCTACATAGGTTTGAGCCAAACAAGATCTCAACAGTGAGAGATGGAAGCAGACACAGGCTCCCACCCCATAACTAAGAAACTATCTTAAATCAATACCTGCTGGCAAAGAGAAAATAAATTTTCTTCAATGGAGTCTCACTTAGTATATGAACCACACTCTATGGCTGGCCCCATGCCCAGAAGAATTTGGCAAACATAAAATGAACTCAATGGTAATTTTGCAGACTTTTCATTTTGCTTTCTTTTATTGATTTTTGCCTGTTTTAATTTTTCTTGCTTTTTAAATTTTGTTTCATTTTGGAGAGTAAGATATATATATATATGTATATATATGTATATATATGATAGATGGATAGATAGATAGATAGATAGATAGATAGATATAGTAAAGTTGGATAGGTAGGGAGGTGGGTAGACAGATCTGGCAGAAGTTAAAGAGGAAAATAACAAAAATAGTCCTATGAAAAAATTATTGTAAAATAGAAACATAAAATGTGTCTGTTGTGTTTCTCTTTACTGAAGATTAAAATATTCTTTCATAGACAGTTGAGAGAAGGTGAAGTCTGTTGAGATTCAAGGAAGCAATGAAACTCAGAAAACTTAGAACGCTAATGAAATATGCAGAGCTCAGGCAATATTGAAAAGCCTCTTCCCAAGGCCATGAAAGCAGTAGACAATCCCTGTGGAGAGGAAGATGCCCAGATTCCTGCAAATCATGTAGGATTTCCAGGAATGTGGCTTTTATGAGTTTTCAGCAATGCTTGGTGCATTTTACTGAGATTGACAGCTTTTAAATAACCCATGTTTCAGTAAGTCACCAATAAATTTACTAGTTCACTCAGCTGGACTTGGATGGGATTTCTTTCTCTTGTCACTGGTGCCCTATCTGAAGCAAATAGATATTTGTTTGCATCTCCCCAGGAAAAGTCAGGCAAATATATATATATATATATATATATATATATATATATATATATATAGTATTGGAAAATAAATCACCAAGAATTAAGTGGGAGATACGGAGTAGAAGAATATTGTATTTTTATGGGTTGGTCAGAATTGGCCTTAGTCTTCTAGAAAACACTAGAAGCTAGAGATCCAATGTGGCCTTGAGTCATAGATTAGGTCCTTATTAGTGTTTCCTGGCTTCTGGAATGTGGCCTAGATAATACAACATGAAATTTTCTCCCTGCCCCAGAAACCTAGAAAAGCAAGAAACTCCCTTTATTTCTGTGACTTGAAAACCCTCAAGAGGAATCTCTCGTTCTTCAGGGCCCTTCATAGGAATGCCTATGGCCACTCTAACACATCTTATCTGAAGGAAATTTTATCTGAGTTTCCTGTCTATGAACCTGCCTGTGAAACTATAAAAATCTTTCCTATAGAAAGAGTTCTTTGTAGCATTACTGTCTGAACATAGGATGTAACTGTCCTTTTGAATGAGAAAGTGGGGACAAATTGGACTTTAGCATTAGAGTTAAAATCAGGAAAGTAACCACTTCCAGGCCAGGAAATGTCACCATGAGGGCTTGACCAGGCAGTGAAGTTCAAAGCCATGCTCAGTTATAAGCAGAGTGACATCAATACCCTATACTCTACTAAGGTTTTCACCTGAAAGATGTTGTCACGATTGTTTATTTGATCACTCAAAGTAAAACTTACATAAATTACTATTAGGTGAAAGTTACATTGCTCATTCAACAATAAATATTTATCAGAAATACTCTGTGTGCTGGCCCCAGAACAAGATATTAATGTAGGAAGATGTTATACCAGCTGTCATGTTCTTCAAACATCTCCACATTTAAATATGTATAGTTATAAGTACATATAGTATATTGCTTGTGTGAAACTATTTGGTAAATCTATCTCTGAAGAAAATAGGTGAGATGACAAAAATCAGATGAATTCCTTATTATTACAATCCACGGGAGTCTATTTGGAATGCGAGTCTGAGAATGTACTCTGGACCAACTTCACCTGCTACATTTTTGTTTGTTCTAAGAGAAACCGAAGAATAATCAGATGTGAAGATGCCTCAGGGAAACACAGGTAAGGAAAATGGTAAATTGTCCTTAAGGGATCGATTTGTAAAGGTGGTTTGTATCATTTCTGTTGAACACATGTTGGGGAACATTATTCAGACAAACCATCATCAAGAGAGCAATCTGACAAAATGAGCCAATTCCAAGATATCTACAAATTGTTTTCATCTTGAATTTCCATTCAGACCAACCTAGGATAACTGGGTATTGTTAGCATGGCCACACAATCTACAAAAGTGACTAAGCATATTCTGGGAAGGAGAGTACATCTAATGCAGGAGCTGAGCTGCAAAGTCTTTCTTAAGCATGCTGGCCTTGCAGAAAGGTTTGGCTTGGCTGCCTTTGTTCACTTGACATTCAACACTGACTCGTTTCCCTTTATTTCTTCTATAGACATAGGGTAGTACAGTACTATTTATCACTGAAAACTTCATTTTCATAACTTATTAGCATCATTTTTGCAACATGCACTCTGATTGTAATTAATGGTTGTGATTAGATTTTGTCTCAGGTGTGGGCTACCTGTATGGGGGTGCTCAGGGAAATTTTTGTTTGCCTTGGGATATTTTTCTCTTTAGTTTTCATTCCTGATTAGTTGTAATTATGGTATTTGTCTGTATAATCATTTAAAAGGAAACAATTCATGTTCTTTGAACAAAAAGGCTATTATCCAATAATGCCTGAGTATTAACATCCACTTCATAATCCATATTCTGTCTCCTGTCTACATAGGTTTTTATGAATCCTTCCTTGTATTACACCAAATAAGACACTTCCAATAATTTGCCTCTACTTCGAGGATAAAGCACAGTTTCCTTAGACTTATAAAAAGTGTACAACTTAGAATCCAATTAATTATATATGGATATTGGATACTTTCTTAGACTACTTCAAAATGATTCTCATCAGGTGTCCCTCGAGTAGTGTGTTTTCTTGTACTCGCACAATGTATCTAAAATTCCTTTTAACCTTTTCTTTATTTTTTCTTCTCCTTTTTAGAGTTAGGGTTTCTCTGTGTAGCCCTGGCTGTTCTGGAACTCATTCAGTGAACCAGACTGACTTTTAACTCAGACTTTTGCCTGACTCTGTCTCATGAGTGGTGGGATTAATGGCATGAACCACCGCTTTTTTCCTTTTTAAGTATGAATAGTATTTATCATTAAAATTTGAATCTGGATAAACATCTTCTATAAATATATATTTAATGGGACTATATATATATTACTTTTATTTATATATAAATCTTCCATCACCCTCCCACTCATTTGCAATATAGAATATGTTGTGAGTGCCTAATATTTGCTTAGTCTCTGGATATTTTGAATATTCTAAGGAATGAAAGCTCATATTACTCACTTTGTACTCTAGAACTTGGCAAAGAATCAGGCTTGAATTTTTATCAACCTTTTATTCTTTTTATACAATGATCTATGTATTGTATATGTTAAACTTAATCTTGAGAAGAGACAAGTGAATTCTTCATACAGCACTGCAGACATATGTGAGAATAAAGAGCAAGGGCACTAAATCATTCAGGCATTGATAATGAAAGTCCTGGAAAAGATGTTTTATTAAAGAGATAGTAATCTTTATGAATCCCATTTAGGCATTATTGCTGCAACTTTATATGGAAGCAGGCAGATGCTGATAATCTAAAATGATTGGGATCCTTTTGGTAACTGCAATTGGTATAAATGTTGAAAGTGTGTGTGTGTGTGTGTGTGTGTGTGTGGTTACAGAGATACAGAGAGACAAAAATGGAGTTGCAAAGAGATACATAGGCATAAAAGTCATCTAAATGCCTCTTTTCTTTTACCTGTGAATATGTACACATATGAAATAAGACACAAAAAAATTTAGTATTTGGCTATTTGAAGCATGTTTTCTAATAAAGTCTACATTCTACAAGAAGTTCTAAAAGAATTTATTTTGAAACAAATTTTAAAGCTACAATAAACATTAGAAATTTATGTTATTTTTCATCTGTTGAAAGGACTTAAATATGGCCTGCACCTCCTGTATGTACCTGAGGTCCAGCATTTCCCAATTTCAGTCTCCTGTTAGTTAAGTTACTTACTAAAAGAGCTCATAAATGCCAACACTGTTTATAAAATCATGCCTATGACACAATTACTAGTGCTATTTATATCAAATCTCAAACTAATGCAATTGAATTTATTTGTAGTGTTTGTTGAAAGGGAAAACAATTAATGATAATGAGGCTAGATTTTGCTACATCTGAAGTGTCACTTATGAACAAAGGAAGAATGAAAGAAAAATAGTATATTTCAGTGAATCACATGCTTATTCTATATCAACAGGGATTAGCAATTGGGGTAAATTTTTACAAAATTACTTAAAATTTCAGATCATTCTGAAATTTAATGGATTCTACCATTAAACATTCAGATGTGTAGCTATTATCTTTACTGATGACATATAGAATCTCATCTCATTTGGTCTCATATATCTCTGGTTTCTTTTATAATGGTTCAAATTTAAGAAACATAGACCTCCATACATAAATATCTTTCCATTAATTTATTATGCAGATATAGTTCAAAGTCTACTCCTATTTTCCTTCGGATTTCAGAAACTAATCATTGTCACTGTGACTAGGTTATGCTCTTTCAAAATTGACTAACAATCTTGGCAATTAACTAGTTTCCCATATCCTTTTTCTTTCAGGTTGTAAATATGTTTGGCAAAAAATTATTATTTTGCTTATATTGTTAGTTGGAGTCAACCTTGTAGATCTCTGGACATTTCCCTAGTGCCAGATTTCTCTTTAAACCTATAATGTCTCCCTCTATTACGGTATCTTTTTTCTTGCTTTCCTCTATTCTTCCCTTGAATCAAGTTTCCTGCTCCCTCACATCTTCCTCTCTCCTCCTATTCTCCCCTTCTCTTTCTCCTAATTCCCTCTCCCCTCCCTCCATGCTCCCAATTAACTCAGGAGATCTTGTCCCTTTCCCCTTCTCCAGGGGACCATTTATGTAGAGGTAAGGTGTCAGGGGAAACTGCAGTCAGGATGTAATATATGAGAGAAGAAATTTTATAAAAAGCATGCTTATATAAGCCACCTGTCCAAGTAAAAAATTGTTCTGTGTAGGTATTCAGAGAAACATACAAAAATACATGATCAGTGATATAAATTATATATCTTAAAACATTTTTTAAAATATCAGAACCAGACAAATTTAAATGGGTCTCATGAAACAAATCATGATTCTAACAAATACTAAAATGTTATGCAGTTACTTAGAAGAGAAAGGGAACCTTATATGTGATAATTAAATAATAAAATAATATGCTAATTTATAAAGTTAAGAAAGGTATAGAAGTTGATTTATCTTCTGTTCCAATATGTATAAAGGCAACATACATAATAGTATATAGTCATATATGTATATATATACATATACATATATATATATATGTGCATTCATAAATACCTGTATTCTTGAACTTTGTAGAATGTGTCTGAATCAGCCAAAAATTCATTAATGAAATTATCTATTTTAATCAGGCTATGGAAATGAATTTAGAGGATGGTAAATAGAGACCTTAGCTTGGAGGTAGGCTGTATTTTAATCTGTGTTAACTTTTATATTATTAGAATATTATACAATAAATTGTCTTAAAATAATTGACTAATATGAGGATAGTTTACTAGCTTTATAATTTTGTTCAGTTAGAAGACTGATACATATATATGAAACAAATACCCTTGCTTCAAAAACTAATATGACAAGAACTAACTTCAAGATTTATCCATGTCAGTGGAATGAAGGCAAATGCATTAACATTGGGAATTTGTTGCGTTCACTGTTCACAGAAAGATTATGCTTGGCACTTTTTGACATTTTCATAAAAGGGTTGGAAAACCACACAATTTTATAAATTTAAAATGACATTTTAAAGTATATCCTTCTGTGTAATTCTGTGGCTTTGTTGTCCTACTGTCAGTTTTGATTGACAAATAATAATTAAATGTGGAGATAAAAAGGATGGTGACCTTTTTTTTTTTTTTTTGAAGAGTTATGGAAATCATCAATTCTCCTCTCAGAATGACTGAGGAGAGCATCAAGATCACAAAATCTTTTCTTCCAACTTCTCCAAGTAAAAGAGTGGTCCGCATGTTACAAAGGCTGTTTACTTCAAAGTAATATGAACAGATATGTAAGTAAAAATTAAATGGCACTCTGACTGAAACACTGCTAATCTCTGATGCTTAGAATGCAGAAGACAATCACTCATCTTAACCAAAGTATTTGTATAACCCCATTCAACATTCAAAAATATCTTAGCAGTTAAGAATTCATTATCTTAATGTTAAAATATATCCATGATGTATGAAAACTGGGTATTCCCATTAATTTATGACTAAAAAATTAAATAAGCATGCAGAAATAACTTTTGACACTGAATGAAATAACCAGTTTCTTTAAGAACTATGCCTTTCGACATTGAGTTAATGATCCTAAAATTCTTGAACATAAATTGGAATATATTTGATAATTTGGGGAAGGCTTTATGGTGTGATCATGTGGAGGATTTTATTGATACATTTCATACTTACATCCAAGTCTATAATATTCTTTATCATTATACTTGCTGACCCAGCACATTTTAGAATTATCTCTAGAACTTTGCCTACCTTATTTTTATTTTAAGATATCATTACCTTCTTTTATTTATTTGTTAAAGAAATTTCAACAGATCATAGTTTTCCCAATTTCAATAATCTAAATTTTTTGGATTTTAAAAGGAATTACATAGGCTATAATTTTGCAATGCGTTCATATTTTTATATTTAAAATATTCTGATTTCTTATTTTCCTTCCTTATTTTTGTGGAAATTATATAGGACTTCAGTGAACTGACTTTCCATTTGTTCTATGTGTTTTCCTATGTCTTCAATCAGTCCCCCCATCTAATCAATAGGAAAAAAAGAATTCTAGGACTTATATGCTTAGAAATCAAATTTACTAGGTAGCATTCTGAAAACATTTTGGATTAACATGTGTATGTGGTGACTTCATTTTCTGTCAAGTTCAGAGAAGAACTATGTACTTTTGTGAATTATTTTATTTAGAGATTGAATGAAACACACATGTCCATCCATTTCTGTTATAGTCCCTCCAGCTGTAATAGGAGATAAAACTCCACAATATCTTCTCAAGACAGAGCAGTATTAATTATAAACATTGAATTAGCGCAGATCATTGAATTACATTGTGTGTTCATATACTGTTGTATATAGGCTACAAAATAATCACTTTTTTATTAGTTCAAATTAGGAACAAGCTTATTTCACATGTCAATCCCTTCTTCCCCTCCTCCCCAAAGCTCTCCTCCCCCCGGCGCCCGACATACCCCCACCCCATTCACCCTCCACTCCCCAGGCAGAGTTGGGCCCTCGACGTGGGCTCCCCAAAGTCCACCACATCATCCTGGGCTGGGCCTAGGCCCTCCCCCATGTGTCCAAGCCACGAGTGCATCCCTTCACATGGGATGGGCTCTCAAAATCAAAATCCCTTCTTACACCAGGAAAACATACTAATCCACTACCAGGGGCCCCCTAGAGTGCAGAGGCCTCCTCATTGACATCCATGTTCAGGGGTCTGGATCAGTCCCATGGGGGCCTCCCAGACAGCAGTCTGGGGTCAATGTGATCCCCCTTGTTCAGGCCAGCTGATTCTGTGGGTTTCACCAGCCTGGTATCGACCCCTTTGATCTTCATTCCTCCCTCTCTGCAACTAAGTTCCAGAGTTCAGTTCAGTGTATATCTGTGGGTGTCTGCCTCTGCTTCCATCAGCCACTGGCTGAGGGCTCTAGGATGGCATAAAAAAGTAGTCATCAGTCTCATTATAGGGGAAGGGGGTATAGGTTATCCTCTCTACCATTGCCTGGATTGTCAGTTCATGTCATCCTTGTAGATCTCTGGAAATCTCCCTAGTGCCAGATCTCTCCTCGGACCTATAATGGTTCCTTCTAATATGGTATCTCTCATCCTGCTCTCTTCTATTATTCAACCTTTGAGTCATTTATTAAAGAATGGCACACAAACTGCTCTACCAATGTAAGTGTGGCTTGTAATGCTGCCAGCGTTTGGCAGGACTAAGAGCAAGAGAAACCTGCAGTAAATCCAGGCTTCAGGACAAGTAGCTGTGCATTGTAGGATTTTTTTCTGTATAAGGGATGCCTCTTGGGAGAAATGCTGGGTAGTAAGTTTCAATAGCATGAATAAAGGTAGCAAGAGTCTACACTTCTAGAGAAAAATCATACATCTTTTGGAAAGTTTCTCTTTTTTTGGTTACTCAACATTGATGGTGATGTGCAGTTTTTACCATGGGGCTTCAGATGGCCAGCTTCACAGAGATTTACTTAGCTAGTGTATCTTTGAATTAGACAAAAACTGGCCCTTCATGAATTCATTGTGATATTTGGGTTAAAACATCTTTATGACAAATAAGCAATATCAGAAAGTGCAAATTAAGCTTGCATTTTAGAAAAATTCCCCAGATATCCCCTCTGCAACCATATCCGTAACATTTAATCCATTACTACATTCTTATATGTACTACCATGCAATTTACTTTTGCACTTGGATTTACATCTTATTTTTTGTTTTACTTATGGTCTTGTGGAGACTATTGCAAGAAGAGGCATAGATGTATCAGTTTCACAATTAATTAGGCAAAAAACCCCATATTATCTATGTTTCTTTCTAAGTCAAGTAATAGAGGAAGAGAAAAAGGCTACAAAGAGGCAAAGGTGGGGAAGAAAACTCAGGTAGGCATTCTGTGTTTGGTATACCTGCTTGTGCATTTTTTGGGAAAAAGAAAATGCCCTAAGGTTAGAATACACAATGATTAATGGGAAAGTGAACACTAATCTAGATGGCTATGGTTTGCAAGGGACACAGATAGGTGGGCACAGAATGTGAACGTTTGTCTTGCATACTGATACCACCAAACCATCTGTTATAGAGGGGGCAACACATAGAATGCTGTGCCCCAAACAGACAGAAAACCTGGTATAAGAATCTAGGGAAGGAAACATTGCTGATCTCCTTTATACAATTGCTTAGTTTTTGTCCTTATGTTTATTATCACTCCATCTTATGTTGTCTGGGAAATCTGTCCTTTTTGTTTTATCAAATTTAAGCCTTGGCAGATTTAAAAGCCTTGCTTTCCAAAGCTGTGACAATTTACCAAAGGACTTAGCAAGAGTCCTATTGCATAGGAGCTATGGTTTTATCTGGGTACTTAAAATCCTTAGACTAAGGATCAAGCATGAACAATGAACCACTGTACTGACAAATAGCTCATTGTAGTAAGCAGGAGCAGATAAAGCTACCACTGCTCAAGAAGGAGAAGGAAGACCATTTGATTCTCAGGATATCTATCTAGAATGGAATGCTCTTGGAATCTATTACCTTATTTTAACAGTAAATGGTCATACATAGCAGCCACGTTCTGGGAAGAACACTGTTATCAAGACAAAGGCATATGCTCATACAGAAAGAAAGGAAATTGAAGATACAGTGGGAGGGAGATAATGAATATTAACTTCAGCACTAAGGTCAGGTAGAGTAGTGTGGGCTTTATTCACTCTTGTATTAAAGTGGTGTACCTGACCCAATTTAGAGTGCATCATTGGCCCAGCTTCAGCCTCCCAGTCAGATCATGTATAAAGGAATAGAGAACTGAGGAAAACAAGGAGTTGATTGACAGTGGATGCTGTTGTGGATTCCTAGTTTGTTATTGTTATTTGTTTTGTTTTTGCTTTTTGAGCTACAGTATTTATTATCCTCCTTTCTGGAAATGCTATCAAACAAAAAGTATTAGCTTTTGGTTCTTATGCAAATGACTTTATCTTGATAGAAGTACCCAGATCAAGGTCACAAACCCTTCTAATAGAGAGAGATTGTATCCAATGAAGGGTCAACATAAGAATAAAAGGGTCTGTCATCGTCATCATAATGCAAAGCAGCCAGGAAGGGCCACATGGGATGGGCAGAAGCCTTTGTTGACACTGTAGGTAGATCAATTTACTCCAGTGATCCATAGTACATGTCACCCTCCCTCTTCCTTTCCATGAATGTTTATTCCAGTAATTCTCCAAAATACATTCCTTGCCTGATAATCATGATGAGGAGCTCTACATGCAACTGGTGTTTAAATACTTATGGACAAGCCATTTTGTCTGATATCTAATACGCAATTTGAAACAGATCTTAAAAGAAAGGTCAAAAGTTCTGGGCTAATTCCCAAGGACATTCTCAAATTCAATTTGCTGGACAATTATTACAGCATTCAGTTCCATGTGTGGAACTGCCTATTAATTGCATAGTGCTGGAAACACCAGTTATCTCTTGGTTCGTACAATCCATTGCATATCTACAGACAGCAGGATGGACAGCTCTTCTGGATTTGGAGGCTGGGTTGCTTAATGATGGCATGGCTTAAAAACCTCTTCAAATTGGGAAGCAGAATAAGGAAGATACAAGACCTCTTTTTTATTTTGTTTTGTTTTTATTATCTTACTAGCAAATGATTGTTAAACTACAATTATCTAATAATAAATAGTTTAATTAGGAACTTTTTCTCACATAAGTTTCCCATGCCTCATTCCCACATATTTCTTCTGGGAAATATTTTCCCCATTGAAGTGCTAGAATCAATTGTGTCTGGATTCCGACTGAAGGATTTAGGGCTCTTCCAAGGCTTTCGTTATCAGCCAGTTTGCCCTTGAGGAGACAAAACAGGACCTATTCTGTAATAGAATTACATTTATATAGTCAACCCTTGCTTTGTCATGCTGCTAAAGTCTCTCTACATACTTAAAAAGTCTGAGGTATATTATATAATGAATGGAAGTTAAGAGGTATGTGTTCAGCCACCTTTGGTTTCTGTTCCCATTTATATTCTATATAATTGTGTGGATGAGATCTCCTTTAAAATCATAGTTTGCTTTTGAATGTGATGCTAGATAAAAAAAAAACATTCTATAAAATCTCCATAATCTCAGCTATTGACAGATTTGGAAAATAAGAAAGATGATACTGAATTAATCTGAAACTGCTTGGACAGATCAATGACTGATTTTCTCACAACCAAGTCAGCTAAGCTGAAAAGTACATGTAATAAAGGTTCCCTGCAGACCCAACAGATATGAGTCAACCAAACTTTGGTGTCTGGATTTGGGCCTTGTGGAGCCTTGTGTTCAGGCAGGAAATAAGAAGGGTCCCACAGTGCATCTTCAGGGACAGTCTATACATTCTGTAATTCATTGCTGATAGGAGAGACTGTCAGTTCTGACTCAGGTGCTGGGGTATCTGAATGTGTTAGTAATTTTTTTCTCTGTATTTTCACAAGTAGCCTTGTTTTGAAGAAATAGAATTTGCTGCAAAACATTTAATGGCTCTTTCAGTCTCACTGCTAAAGTTTGTTGTCTGCATTTGAAATCTAAGCCACTACAACTATGAGAGCTAAGGATGTCAACTGGAGGGTACCTTACCATCTCTCCTCTAGCCATACTGTTAATTAGGAAAGGTGAATGGCTTACAGAAGTATGCTTATTGAAATGTCCCCTTTAAAAGGACATGAGTCCAGAGCATTGGTTTATTTTATCGCACTTTTATTTTATGCTTAGTATTTAAAACATATTTTATAGAAAGCATAGAGAATTTAATGTGAGAAGTATTATAAGTGGATAAAATATATAACAAAAAATAAAACAATATTATCAAACAAAAATATTTTCTGTTGTGAAATTGTACTTGAATTACATTATGACCCTTATCTCAGATCAGAAAATATTTTTGTTACCTTGGCTCAAGTACCTAGAAATAATCATTTAATGTTTTCCTACTAGATGAATGCTAACTAATTTACATTATTTTGTAGGGCTAAAAATAGCCTAATTCCCAGTCTCCCACTTTTTATTATAACCTACACAGTAATATATTGTGTAAAGAGCAAAATGAAACTTCTTAAAATCTACCATTAGCATGTGATATTTCTAACAGATTCCAAACGCAGATTTGAAAGTTCTTTAAAATTAGGGTGTGGTTGATGTTTTTTATTTTTTTAAATAAAAGTAGATTTTTTTCATATAATGTATTCTGATTATGTTTTCCCTTCTACACATGTTTTTGGGAGGTAGAAGCAGGAGGATCAGGAATTCAAAGGCATCCTCAACTGTATAGCCAGATTCAGGCAAGCCTTGGCTATATAATACCATATTTTTGCTAAAACAAACAAATAAGCAACAACAACACAATTATGGCACTGAGACCAAAGAACATTCTTTTAGCATTTTCCACCTATGCATAATAAAAAATGACTATATAATACATTCCTTTGAGGTATTGATTTCTTTGTAGTAGATATAAAACAAGTCTCAGCTATGGCACTTTTGCTTTCTAAATACTTTCAAAGAAAACTCACACTGGCAACAAGGAAGCCTGCACCTGACCCTGGAGAAACTGTACATTTATAAGAACAAATGGAAGGTTAACATTTATGACTGTTGGTTTAAATAGCTGAGGTCTTAAGGGACAGTTAGTTACATGAGTCACAATGATCTTATTTTCTCTGTTTTCCTCAACTGACAGATATTTACCATTTCCAGTTGAGGTCATGGATAGTTTCTTGTTTGGTATTTCTTTTGCTTTTTCTTGTTCTCTAAAGTAATGTTATTTTCTCAAGCTGTTGGGGTGTGACACTAGCAATTTCCTGAAGTGATGGGAACATGATCTTCCCATTCAATATACTGAAGAGGCTGGGCAGTGTTTCAGAGTTGGAGCAGAGACTGTCATCAAGTCGTGCTTTGCAATCCTGAGTAGTCTATCAGATTATAGCACCTCAGGTTATCATTCACACTGCATTGGAGAAAGGGATTAAAATGTCTTTGGCACATTTCATAAACACCCCTTATTATTAATATGCATCATGCTTAAGAATATGTGGGCCTGTGTTTTGAGGTGACAGCTTTATGTTACATGTGATGGGAGAGCTGTATGTTATTTTAGTGGTTTAGGGTCTTTCATCTGGTTGTTTGATGGCATCTTACAGAAAATTTTCTATTCCACAAGGGTAAAAATAAAATACAACTGTGTTTTACCACAGACCCTGGGCATCCAATTCCCCCAGATCCACTCTGGGGTAATGAAGAGAAAGCCTCAGAGCAGTGGGAAAGATTCTTATCTGAGGGTAACTAGACTTTTCTATCTGAGGGGAAAAATAAACAAGCACATACTCCCTGCTGGTAATCTAAGGAACAAAACAAAAGGGGGGGCAAGCACACACTTTTCTGATGGCAACTTTTATTGATGATTGCAAAGTGGAGTCAGAAATAGGTTGATAAATGGTAGTTTATTGGGGAAAAGTACTCACGCAAGGCAGCCAGTGACCAGGATTGCACCGGAGCAGAACAGACCCTGGAATGCTTCTCAGTCAGCCCAGCCAGGCAAAAGAGAGCCACGTGCCCCCCTCCCACCTTCTTAAATCATTACCTAACTCTGACCATGCCCACTTGGGCATGGTCAGTGGTACCTCTAATCAGGATTTCTCCCTACAATTCCCCTTTTAGACTAAAGAGGATTTAAATTTAATAGTGTAAGTTATCTATAATTAACAAACATAAAGGTGAATTACAAGAAGATATAATAATCTATTTATATTACATCCTAACTATATCTGTTCTAACTAAACCCTAAAGTCATCAGAAAGAGATGTCCAAGCCTGAACACCTCCTTCCAAATCTATTATCCTTAGTGTCAAAGTGGAGAAAGGGGGCTTAGTATTTTCCAAGTTACTTCCTACTGAAATGGGACTATGATAGCCTCGTGGGGTCCTGTAGGAAGAAAATGTTAGAGTAGTGAAAGTCTTGCAACACATGTATCTAGTTTGTGTTTGGTGGGAGATGCTTGATTGGAGGTCTAGGTTGAAGTCCTTATCTTGATTGAAGTCAGGACCTGAAGGTCTGGCCAGAGTGTCAGTTCAAACTAATCAAGTTGGATCCAGTGGACTTGATGAAGTGGGGGCCCATTTTCTTTTTGTAGAGTCCAAGGATTGCTGTTAGGAAGTTCTTCACTGGCTGTGGTGAAATTAAACATTAATGTTAGCAGAGAAATTTAACTTTTATATGTATATATACCAGGAAAGGTAATAATAAGGAAAATAATAATTATGAGAGAATTTATACTTTCAGAGAAAGAGCCAAGAATAGACAAATGACAGTTCCCCAATTTGTTCTTATTCTGTATTACATCAATTGGTTTCTTGATATAGTACAGAAACTCTGAATTTTATTTTAACAGCATGCTTGGATTTAGAGGAGGAAAGCCAAGTTCAACTCTAAAGCCAGCATTGGTTTAATTGAATAGGGACTAGGAAGTAAAGAGAAATAGATTTCACAGAGAGACAGCTATAGAGTTTACCATATGGCAAATTCCTATTGTTTGATGGTTCTTTTTGGATAGCTATCTTCCCTTCTTTAAGTATCCACCCATGCACTATCTTTTTGCTTTCTGGAGATGAGTTTTCCTGTGATGATAAAAACAAAACACTTCCCTTTCCTTTGTGAGATTTCTATATAGTTTATGAGACCTGGGTGGATGACCTGTCATTTCTCCTCATTGAGAGGTTTTGCTTGTTTGACTCGAATCTTGATCAACTTTGATGGTATCCAAAGCTTTTCTTCTCCTGTGGAAACAAAGGCAAAAGCCCTTCCCCAAAGTAACACATGTCCTGGTTTTCAGACAGAGGTCAATACATTTTTGAAGTATACCAGCTAATTTAGTTCAGAAATTTTTTCTATAGTTCAGTGTCTTTCTGAAGCTGTTTGTCCTTTCTCATTAACATTAAGAAAGTTTAGTGTTTCCGGGTGGTGGTGGCACACGCCTTTAATCCCAACACTTGGGAGGCAGAGGCAGGCAGATCTCTGTGAGTTCAAGTCCAGCCTGGTCTACAAGAGCTAGTTTCAGGACAGCCTCCAAAGCCACAGAGAAACCCTGTCTCAGAAAACCAAAAAAAAAAAAAAAAAAAAAAAGGAAGTTTAGTGTTAATAAAGCATTATGTAACCTATGTTTGGGGGTTTTGGTTTGGGGGTTTTTGTTCTCCCTGACTGTTTATGGAACATTTCTTTCAGGGTTCGATTAGATCTCTCTACTACTAAATGTCCTGTGGAATTGTGGGGTATACTGGTTATGTGCTTTATGTTATAATATTTGAAAACTGTTCCAATTTGGTGGACACATATGTTTTTCTTACAATACATGGAAGGATCCATATTGTCTTTTTTATGAATTTAATTCTGTCAGTTTTGGGATAATTGCTGCTAATTGTTCCCAAAAAGTTAGTAAAAGCTGTCTGCCAGTATTCATTGTCCTTCCATAGGGAAGAAATTTCCTCATTAGTTAAAGGTACTATAATTTCTGCTTGGTCATTCTAGTCAGTTGACAAAGTCTTAATTTGTCTTTTAGAATCAAATCAGAAATCTTTTCTATATTTGTCTTTAGCATTTTATTCTGTTTATGTGGCAGAAATATCAAATTATATCAAATATAATATCTTCCCTTTGCATCAGAATGCTTGAAGGGTATTCTCTGGATGGTAAAGTAACAAGAATACAGTCTAAATTAGGGTCTACATGTGCATCCAGCATTCTGTTTTTCACTCATTGTAATTCTTTTTCTGCTTCAGTGGATAATATTCTTGGAATGTTTAAGTCCTTGTCCCCTTTAAGGGCCATTTTTAAATGCTTTAAGTCATTTCCTTCTACTCCAATTATTGTCTGTAGTTGAGAAATTTTCTCTAGAAATTTCTGCTGGCCATAAAGAGTTTGATAATGACCTCTTCTAATTTGTACTTTTAGTGGCCTGATTTTTTTGTAAGTCTATTTTATAATCTAAATAATAAAAGAATCTCTACTTTGTTTATTTTCTGGGGCAATCTGTAATACCTAGTGAGGTAGAACTTTCTTCACTGTCTCAAACATCCATTCAAATGTTTCCTTCTTAGAATCCAACAATAATATGTCATCCATATAATGCCAAACGTTTTTGTACAAAGTGCTGGCATAAGGTAGCACTATTTAACATTCCCTGTGGCAAAACCTTCCACTGAAATCTCTTACGTGGCTGTGAATTATTGTAAGTGGGTACTGTGAATGCAAAATTTTTCCTATTCTTTTCTTGTAACAGAATAGTGAAGAAGCAGTCATTTAGATCAATGACTATGTTCGGCCATCCTTTAGGAATCAAGGAAGGCAAAAGCATTCCAGGCTGTAGAGAGCCCACAGGTTGGATTACTTTATTGATGGCTCTCAGATCTGTCAGCATCCTCTATTTATCAGACTTCATTTTGGTAACAAATACAGGGGAATTCCACGTGCTGGTAGATTCTTCTATATGTCCAGCATGTAGTTGTTCCTGAACTAACTTTTCTAAAGCCTCTATCTTCTCAGAGGTTATAGGCCATTGTCCTACCCAAACAGGTTCATCTGTAAGCCATTTTAAGGGTAGAAGTTTTGGTTCCTCTGAATTTACAAAGTAGGGCTCCCCCACAATGGCTTGTGACTTGGCTTTGCCAAGTGGCTCTCCAACAAAGTCCAGTGGGTTGACTTGTTAAACACTAGTTGTCAATGCTATACATTGCCATTGTCTTCTTTGCTGATACATCTTATTTTATTTAAAAGAGGGAAATGCACATGTACACAGAGAGTCATGCACAACCTTAATAATCTTTTATGGAAAACAAACACTATTTTCTTCCAAGATGCTTCAAGATTATCCGGTAGATGTGTTCATTCTGGTGTGCTCTATAGTGTATAATCACCAACTAATATCATCATTTGCTCATAAAAAGTAAAAATCTGTCTCAACAAACATTTATAACACTCAAATATCTACCTTCAAAGCTTAGACATGTCTTCCTCTGAAGTGACATCTACATGTAAAGTGTGGACTAAGAACTGGGCAATTCGTTGGTGATTTAGGGGATCGAAGCAGAGTTCATTCATCCAAGTTCTTGATGCCATCTTTGCTGAACAACATTGCTAAAAATTCTTCTGAACACTTTGGAAATTTTCTCAGCATGTGTCTCACTTTGAATATCCTTTATCATGGCATAGTCACAGACTCTGGAGTTGTACTTGGTTGTTGGACACCAATGAATTTCAATTAAAGTGAGTGTCATATATTATGGTTTATTCATGTTATTGTAGAACTGAGATGCAATTCCAAAGAAATGGGACATTTAAAATTTTTTCTTATATATCCTGGGAAACAAAAGTTGCTATGGAAAGCAGAATAATATGTTGTATGAAAAAATTCAATTAAAAATATAGAGGTGAGCCAAGCTGTGGTGGTGCATGCCTGTAATCCCAGCACTCGGGAGGCAGAGGCAGGCAGATCTCTGTGAGTTTGAGACCAGCCTAGTCTACAAGAGCTAGTTCCAGGACAGCCTCCAAAACCACAGAGAAACCCTTTCTGGAAAAACCAAAAAAAAAATGTAGAGGTGGGGAATGGGGAGTTGCAGAATATGATAGAAGTAATGAGAGAAGTCATGACCACTATCCCTTGTACTTTAAGAATAAGGCATGGTTTAAAGTATCTGTTTTCAGTGTGAGAGAATATAAATGCATGCTTTCATCCTGTCTTCCCTTCATTTTTCTCTCTCCCTCTCGTTGTCTTTCTGTTGTACACACACCCTCTCCCCCACACCTGTAATTAAATTTTAATTCTATTTTTAATTATTGTGGTATTGTGGGCAAGGACTTTGCTTTATGGGGTTTTGTTGAACTGCTCAAAAATAGCACTTGAATTTCTGAAGTCACTTGGTTTCCCTGACAATGTATGACAGTGCTGCTGCTGTAGTATTTGCAAGAAATACCTCTGCAACAAGTTTCTTTGAGATTTAGAACATAGGTTTTAATTCAAACTGATGATAATGATCCCTTATCACCAACATAGGAAGATAGTGTTATATGTTGGCTGTATTAAACATTTGAATTCATGTAATACGTTGAGTTTTGTGCAACACAATAAGAAACATTTGCCATACAACATTATGCAGGGATACAGTTGCTTATACATAATGACACAAGGATAGACTCTCACTCTTCATCTTCCTCTTAATGATAAAAGCATGGACTTTGGAGTCAGAGCTTGATCATTCCTTCATTTGTTATAAATTTATTTAAAGAAGGAGCATAATTACATTTATATACTAATTTTAAAAATTATATCAAATAAATTACCTAATTCAGTAGACCATTAATAAATACTAATATTAATATTAATAGTACTCAGATCAGTGGGAGTAGTTATAGGATGAATTTTTATTTCAGGAATAGATGATGAGTACATAATATAAATTAAAATGCAAATATTAAGCTGTATCTCTCACATGCAAATGCTGTTAATCTTGCAGTTCTATAAAACATGCTAAATAGTTTCCCTTAGTATGTTAGAGTTTAAAACACACACACACACACACACACACACACACACACACACACACACCAAAGTGTAAAATGAGCAGATTGTATACATGGTACAGAGTGAGTTCTTTGGGTGATTCCATCTATCTCACCACTTTCTTTGCCACCAAAAGATGCAGGGGCTTATCCAAGCACCTTTATCTCATGAAGATACTTACTCCCTCTTCTTTGATGTCTTCCTTAACTTATAATAAAGTGTGACTACCTTCATGAAAAGGAGACCTGGGAAACAATGGGTAACATGGAGTGTTATACACAAGAAATCTGAAGAAATTCTTAAGGAAGCCTGAGGTAAGTGCAATGATGAGAGACCCAAATATGATAACACATATATAATTATCAATATGAGAGAGAGACAGGGAAGGAGGGAAGGAAGGAGGGAGGGAGAAAGGGAAAGAGATGGAGAAGGAAGGAAAGACAGAGGGACAGGGAGAGGGAAATACTAGAAGATTCCAGCCCTTTGCTTTCTCCTAACCTAGACTGCTGATACCTGTAGGGAATGCTGTAGCCATGCCTGCTTAGGGTCTGGCTACGGTGTGCCTGACCATGCCTTCGAGGGCATGTTCAAGGTGACATAGGGAAAGTTTAAGAGTGAGGGACACTTATGTGGTGGCCTGCTTTCGCTTTCATCTTTGGCTTGATGTACTGAATGCTGCCCCACCAGCTGGCTAGGTCACTCTGTAAGTAAGGCTTTTCCCTATTAAATTCCCTTGTATTTTTACCTGGCTCCAAATTGGTAATTTCCCACATTATCTGGTTGTCAGGAGTGGGATATTGTAAACCTAGGCCCCGTTTGGGAGTGCAGGCGGGTTCCACTGGGATGGCAGACTAGGCCGGAAAAGCACTCCCTGTTTCTACAGGTGATCCTGGCTCACAGCCAACCTGCTGCACCACACAAGTGCATCCCTGCTGCCACTGAGCTACTCAGAACCGTTTGCCCAGCTGGGAGACTTCCATAGACCTCCCCACTGTTACTGTCACAGTTTCTAGCTAAGTGCATGGGACCAACTTGGACTGCAGCCTACCCGTGCCTGGAGGTCTCCTGTCCTTGAACCAAGTAGGCCTTGGGAACAGGTCTCAGCTTTCAGCAGGGTCTGCAGCTTCCCCTGGCTGCAGAGACAATAAAGTCATGCTTCTTTCAGTGGTTGTGGCAGCAAGGCCATAAACTCTCTAAGCTAAGCACAACCACCTGTGGGACCTCAGTTCCACAGCCAACACCATCTTGCCTGACTGACCGATGCCAAAAGCCACGCAGACTAACTGTACACCTGCATTACCTGCTGGTCAAAGATAATTACTGCATCTGGAGTAGAAATCCTCAGGTAAAATAATGAAGGAATATTTATCATTTGTTAAAATTGGTAATATTTTTGCTTATTATGTAAATTCAATGTTTGAGGAGGATGCTAATCTGCCAATTACTGGCCTTTATGCAGTAATGGCAGTTAGCTTGCTGGCACAAATAACATTACTAGCCATAAACCTCAGGAACAGGGAAAAAGATAACCTCACCACTTGCTTACAGGAAATAACAACTTTATGCAATGAGGTTTTGGAGAACAGATTAGGTCAGGCCACAATTGTGCAGCAAGTGGAACAGAATTTGGATGATAAGCATGGCTCTTTGTTCAACACACTAAAGACTGTTGTCTGTTACCCAAGATGAGATGCAGCGTATTTATGATAAAATAAACACATAGAGATCCTCCATGTCTGAGGCTTTAGAGGCTAGGCTGTCAGAGGACCATGAGGAACTAAAGAATATCTGTAGCCAGCTAGAAACTCAGATAGGCTCTGTGACTCAGAAACTAAATGCAAAGTTGCAAAATACCCAGGATAAGGTTGAAGAATTGGACAAGGAAATTCAATCAATTATTGAAGATTCTAAGGTAGCAGATCACAAATTTGAGTCTAGATTCGAATGTTTGGAAGATAATATACAGAACAGGGCTGACATATTAGATAGGTCCATATGGTCAATTGCTGAGGACTCAAAATCAACAAATCATGACCCCGAATCAGTAGCAGTTGAAGACAATCTCTCACAGGATGAATAGATAGTTTTTGGCCTATTGTGAAAAATAATACTGCTCTAGATGGTAGTTTGGCTAGCGATGAAGAATCAAATGTGCCTGGAAAAAATGAGAAAGGCATATTTTGGCAAACTTCTATTAATGATAAAAGTCCCCAGTTGAAAGTGAAAATTAATAATTAATAGTGGCTTAGTGGACACTGGAGCAGATGTGACTATTATTACCCAAAAGTCTTGGCCTCAGAAATGGCCTTTTAGAGAGTCGAATGTACAAGTTCTAGGGATTGGAACTCTATCTAGAGTTCGACAGAGGGTTCACATGGTGGTCTGCATTGGACTGGAAGGACAGAAAGGGAGACTGAAACCATACATGGCAGATATAGCTAAAAATCTCTGGCGTCATGATCTCTTACAGCAATGGAATACTCAGATTAATATTCCTCCAGTGTCGGATACAAATTATGTATAATCTTTATATAGTAGACAAGTTCTGGTAAGACGCTATGGAAAATGGTTACCAACCATCCAGGCTGCACAGAAACAAGGTACAAATGATAGACCTTCAGAGGAGCCAAAGGCCCTGCCATTGAAGTGGCTTACAGATGAACCTGTTTGGGTAGGACAATGGCCTATGAACTCTGAACAGCTAGAGGCGTTAGAAAGACTAGTTCAGGAACAGCTAAATACTGGACATATAAGAAATCTACCAGCCCTTGGAATTCTCCTGAGTTTGTTATCAAAACAAAGGCAGGTAAGTGGAGAATGCTGACAGACTTGAGAGCCATAAATAAAGTAATTCAACCAATGGGCTCTCTGCGACTTGGAATGTCATTGCCTTCCTTGATTCCTAAGGGATGGCTGATCATAGTCATCGATCTGATAGACGTCTTTTTTCACAATACAGTTACAGGAAAATGATAGAAAAAAATTGCATTTACTGTACCAACTCTTAATAATCCACAGTCAGTTAAGAGATATCAGTGGAGGGTTTTGACACAAGGAATGCTAAATAGTCTTACTTTGTGTCAGCACTTTGTACAGCAATCTTTGGAAGTAATTCGTAAGAAATTTTTACAATCTCTTGTTTATCATTACATGGATGACATTGTTTATCAGATTCTAATAAGGAAACTTTGGAACATGTGTTTGAAATGGTGAAGGAAGTTCTGCCTCGTTGGGTGTTACAGATTGCCCCAGAAAAGATACAATGAGGAAATTCTATTAACTATTTAGGTTACAAGATAGACTTACGAAGAATCAGGCCACAGAAGTTACAAATTAGGAGAGATAGTTATCAAACTCTTATTTCTCCTCAGAAATTATTGGGGTAAATTTCTCAATTACAGACGATTATTGGGTTAGAAGGACATGACTTAAAAGCATTTAAAAATGGCCCTTAAAGGTGATAAGAACCTAAACAGTCTGAGAATATTATCCACTGAGGCAGAAAAAGACTTAAAATGTGGAGAAAACAGAATATTGAATGCACATGTAGATCGGATTTAGGCTGTATTCTGGTTATCTTGCCATACAGAGAATATCCTTCTGGGATTCTGATGCAGAGGGAAGATACCATATTGGATTGGATATTTCTGCCACATAAACAGAATAAAAAGTTAAAGATGTATATAGAAAAGATTTCTGATTTGATTTTAAAGGCAATTAAGACTTCTTCAACTGACTGGAAAAGATCCAGCCAAAATTATAGTACCTTTAACTGATGAGGAAATTTCCTCCTTGTGGAAGTATAATGAATATTGGTAAATAGCTCTTACTGAATTTTCAGAACAATTAGCAACAATTATCACAAAATGACAGGATTAAATTCATAAAAAGACAGTCTGGATTCTTCCATGTGTTGTAAGACAAACTCCCATTTCTGGAGTTCTTACCTTCTACACTGATGCCAACAAATTAGGTTTGGTGATAAAGCAGGTGAGGTAAGTAAAGTAGTTCAAAGTCCATATACATCTGTACAGAAGGCAGAATTAAATGCAATTCTCATGGTACTCATGGATGTTACAAGGCATCTTCATATAGTTACTGATTCTCAATATGCAGAGATAGTCATGTTACACATTGAGACTGCAGAATTAGTTCCCGATAATATGGAATTAACTTCACTGTTTATACAACTACAGGAAACAATCAGAAATAGAAGTAATGTAATACATTACACATATCAGATCCCATACGGGTCTGCCAGGCCCACTAGCACAAGGCAATGTTGAGATTGATCATTTAATAGGTAGCATTCTAGAAGCCTCAGAATTTCATTAGAAACATCATTTAAATAGCAAAGGTTTGAGAAAGGACTTCACCACCACTTGTCAACAAGCCAAGGAGATAGTGAGAAACTGTCCTACTTGTTCCTTTTATAATCAAACTTCATTGCCATCAGGTTGTAATCCTAAAGGCATTCGGAGAAATGAGGTTTGGCAGATAGATGTCTTTCACTTTGCAGAATTTGGAAATTTGAAATATGTGCCTCATACTATAGACACATTCTCAGGGTTCCAATGGGCTACTGCTCTTAACTCTGAAAAAGCTGATTCTGTTATTACACACATGCTAGAGGTGATGGCAGTTATGGCTATACCTGTACAAATAAAAACTGACAATGCTCCAGCATATGTCTCCACAAAATTTTAACAGTTTTCAAATATTATAACATAAAGCATGTCACCAGTATACCACACAATCCTATGGGACAAGCAGTGGTTGAGAGATCTAATAGAACACTAAAGGAGATGCTCCATAGACAGGCTTGGAAGACTAACCCCCCAAAACATAGGTTGCATAATGCTTTATTAACTAAACTTTCTTAATGCCAATGAGAAAGGACAAACAGCTTCAGAAAGACACTGGACAACAGAAAAAACTGCTGAACTGAATCAGACAGTGTATTTCAAAGATGTACTAACCTCTGTATGGAAACCAGAACATGTGTTATGATGGGGTAGGGGTTTTGCATGTGTTTCCACAGGAGAAGAAAAACTTTGGATACCATCAAAGTTGATCAAGATTCGAGTTGAAAAGGAAAATCATCTCAACGAGGAGAAATGACAGGTATTCTACTAGATAGAAACCTCCCAAAGGAAAGGGAAGTATTTTGCTTTTATCTTCACAGGAAATCTCATCTCCAGAAGTCACAGGTCACTACATGGGTAGATACTTAAGAAGAGAAGGTAGCTATAACCATGAAACAAAAAGAACATGCCATACAGTAAACTTTACAGCTGTCTTTCGGAGAACTCTATTTATCTTTATTTCCTAGTCCCTATTCAATTAAACCAATGATGGATTTAAAGGTGGATTTGGCCTTCCTCCTCTGAAATCCAAGCACGTTGTTTAACTAAACTTTAGAGTTTCTATATTGTATCAAGAAGCCAATTGATGTAATACATAATAAGAGAAAAATTTGGGGATTGTCTTTATCTTTTCTTGGCTTTTTCTTTCAAGGTGTACACCCTCTTATAAATGTTATGCTCCCATGGTTGCCTTTTCTAGTATACATACTTACACAAGCAAACATTTCTCTGCTAACATTTATGTTTGAGTCCCACTCAGCTAATGAAGACCTGCCTGACCGCAATCCCTGGACACCCCTGAAAAAAATCAGCCACACCTCCTCAACTGCATTGGATCCAACTTGCTCCATTTCAACTGACACTCTGGCCAGAGGTTTGGGTACTGACTTCAATCAAGTTGAGGATTTCGATCGAGATCTTCAATCAATCGAATCCCATCTAAAATGGACTAGATACAATCCATTCAAGAGTTTCATTATATTAACATTTTCTTCCTACAGGACCCCAAGAGGCTGTTATCATCCCATTTCAGCAGGAAGTAACTTGGAATGTGCTACACCCCCTTCCCCCCATTGTTATCACTTAGGATAGTGTATATACCAAGTTAGGGATAGCTTCCTATTGTTTATGGTTGGGATTAGAAGGAGGTGTTCAGGCTTGGACACCTCTTTCAGATGGCTTTAGGGTTCAGTTAAAATAGACATAGTTAGGATGTGACATAAGCAGATTGTTGTATCTTCTTATATTTCACCTTTATGATTGTGAATTTTGGATACTTTAGACTGTTAAGTTTTAATCATCTTTTAGACTAAAAAGGGAATTGTAGGGGATGTAGTAACCATGCCTGTTTAGGGCCTGGTTACAGGTGTGCCTGACCATGCCTGCGAGGGTGTGGTCAGGGTGACATAGGGAAAGTTTAAGAGTTAGGGCCGCTTACTTGTCAGACTGCTTTCGCTTTCATCTTTGGCTTGCTGTACTTACTGCTGCCACCATGGCTGGCTAGGTCACTCTGTAAGTAAGGCTTTTCCCTATTAAATTCACTTGTATTTTTACCTGGCTCTGTATTGTTAATTGCCCACATTAGATACTACCTCAAGCTAAGCTGTCTGTAAGTATTTGATTTTTTTATCAAATGTCCATAGACTTCATGGGGAGCAAGTATTGAAATGATAGTGTATGAAACATCTTTCTCAGTCTGTCAAAAAGCCAGTGTTTATCTTTTCTTACTAGGAAAGGAGGCTGTTAGTCCCTAACCCCCGGGATAAGCTTTGAACCTCTCCTGATTGTTCAATGGATATTTTTGAAATATTTCAGCTTGGGTCCCTCATGTGTTGGTAGTGTTTCTGGTAAGCCCCAGGTGTCTGTGGAACTGACATATAGCAAATGCATCCATGATTTGCAAAGCAGACAACATTTTTGCAAACACTCTGATCTTTGATATTGTCACCAGCAAACCTACCAAGTGCGTTCCATCCCTGAAAGTCCTCCTGAGATTTTTTCAACACAACCGGTTTCCCCAAACCCTAGTCAAGTAACTCCCTGGCATGGTATGGCATGTTGGCATAAACTGCTATAATCACAGAAGGTGAAAGGGTTCTAGTTTGTAACTAAATTTCAATATGAGCTAGATAATTTTATGTCCAGCAAGAAAACTGCTATTTATAAGGGTTAAATGAAAAAGCCAGTCTGATCTGCTTTAGGAGGTAACTCATCATCATGACCTTCCATGAGTTTTCCTCACCCCTCAGCTGGCAATGAAAGACATTGTAGATGATTTTTGTTTGTTAAACTGTGCCATATGTTTGTTCTTCAGTGAATTCATATCACCATAAAGTTATTAAGTACCTACTGTCCACAAAGCATCATCTTAGATCAAGTTTCTATGGCATTGAGACCCGTGAAAATTAGTATTGGATATTATCCAATTCCAGGTACATGTGTATAAGCAACTATGCATCTATCATTGTTCATTGCTCCAAGCCTTCCATAATTACAGGATCCCCCAGGGTTCCAGTCATGAGAATTCAGGTAGGATTCTTCAGGGCAAGTGTGAAAGAGATATTATAACCAGGAGTTAGTTTTCTTCAAAAGTTAATGACCAATGCAAGCCGAGATAAAGTGTTTCTTAACACTCCATGAGACTGTACTCTGTGGTAGCTCTAAGAGTTGAGGAATATCTAAGGGTCTAAATTTCAGAGCTAAAGAGTGCTAGAAAAAAACAAGCATACCATAACTTCATATGAATTTCTTGTCAAAGACAGCTGTTAATCTAAAACAGCAAATATCTCACAATGGGATTAAAACTAGATCCTACACTATGTTAACAACAACTCCATCTCTGTAAAGTCTAGTCATATTTGGAATAATTTGCTCCTTCATATAGGAGGCTCAACATTTTCAGGTGGGAATATTTCTGATTAGAAATATTAGTGTGGAAAAAAGCAAAGTGATGGCAGGAAATAGAGCCTTTGGAAGGAGACAAGAAAAATGGTGCAGGTAAGATTGAATTGTATGAGTTAAAGAGAAATTCAGAGAGAACAAAACACCACTACATATATCAGGTACCTCACTGTGTGAAAGGAAACAGAAGATGGTGAGTTTTTCATTGAACTATGTGCATGAAGCAGGTAATAGTAAAAATGCCTCGACAGATTGCAGTGTAAGACTAGGGAGTCTAATGGGGTGAGGTAGGGGCTTTTATGTGGCCAATAAAGCCTACATTTCACCTATAAACAAAGAACTCTCATATGAAGCAGAACAAAACACCTGATATATAACAGTGGAGCATTGGATGGGCTGTGGAATGTCAAAAAAAATAAGCCCTTGATTCTGAATAGAGAACAAGGGAAAACATTTCAGGTAAGATGGTCCTTTAATAGAGATTTAAGGGATAAGTAGGAATTCAATTGAAAGAGGAGACATTACTATGTGCAGTTTTCAGTTTAAGTAGATAACACAAGCCACAAAAGAAAATAGGTATCTGCTACTGTTGTCCAGCAAAAGATGAGTACTATAATGAAACTGAACTATAGCCGCTTTGTTGGCAAAGATGAGACTGAAACCTAATCTCAGGTTGGTAATTTCTCCAGTAGACAATGGGGCATCTTTAAGTAAAGGAAGATGGTGAAGGAGGTAGTGAGCTAAAATGTTATTAAGAACATCATTCTATAAGCTCCATAGGTGATATGGAGAGTCAAAAAATAAATCGCCATCCTTGCCTATAAAGACATTCCTTCTCACTTGGCTTAATGGGTATGGAGGAGGAGAGATTCATTATATGTCCTGGGGTCATACATTCACTTATTCAAGGAATACTTCCTATTCATCAGACCTGAAGTATAACAAAATATTAATTATCAATTCATTGTCAAAATTTCCATTAAGGGATAGCTATAAAGATGGCCTAATATAAACTTGTAAAACAACTTAAGATACTGTATACTTTTTGCAATAACATCTTTTACAGTTGCTTGTTTCTTGCACATGAACATTATTGATGACTACTTCATGCCTCAATGGACACTCCTGAATTACACTATCAAGTCCAATCAAAAATTCATCCATTTCCTGCCCTATTTTCCTCTGACATCACTGCTACTGGGTGCTTAATCCACATTTGTTGGAGAAAGTAAATGAATACTTATACCAGTATTTTGAAAATTAGTTAGTTATCCTGATTATTAGAAGGACAAAAACAAGTAGAATGGAAATTTCAGGAAATGTTAAGAAACATCTAACCAGAAGGAGGCAAGTGAACTGCAGGAAAGGACAGAAGGTACCTATTAAGCCAGATGCTTCTGCAATGAGAGTACAGCCTGGCTTTCTCTCACATTCAATCTCTTCTCTCTATAAGAAGTTTGGATTGAAGTGCTTATAGACACCTTATTAATTCTTTAAATTTAACATACCTCCACACACACACATACCATGGTGACTTCTAGGGTGGAAAGGTGTGAGAGATCTTACTGCAAAATATTAAGGTCTGATATTCTTCTTTGTAGCTTCATAATGTCTTAAAATTCTGATAAAAAAAGAGCACTAGGGTTTGCTTGTCACTGGGCACCTTCTCTACATTCAAGTTTCTGGATTCACTATTTTTTAAAGGAAATCTTTGATTGAGTAATTTACTAGTGTAAAATTATCCAAGTCTGTGGAAGTTGATAATGATGGCACTGTAGTGAAAGATTTTCACTCTATTGAACACAAAAATGAATGATCTGTACACAAGTAACAGACCTGACTATAGTGCCTTGATTAGAAGGTGTGTCTTCACTATAAAGATTTGGCAAAGACATATTAAAAATTATTACATAGTACATCTATTTTAATCAAGATTCACTATTTCAAGGAAACAAAGTTCTAAGTCTTATTTTTTTAAAGAAATGAGTTCTCATAGGGAAAAAAATCACATCTGTCCAATTCAGTAACCACATATTAGAATGAGGAAAACCTTCCATACTTGTGATTCAAAACTTGAAATAATTAAATTCTTAATTTAGAATAGAATTATTATAACTGGTTATATTTTCCTCCATATTACCCTAACAGAATTTTGTATTTGGAAGATTTTGTCTTGTGTACCCAAGCACTTGGCAGTTTAGCCATTGAATATGCACCTGCTTCTCAGATTGGCAAGGCAACAATTTACTGTGAAGAATCAGTCGTTTTGAATGACTAATTGGTTACAGGTGCAATGAATTAACCATCTGCCTTAGAGACCAACTCCACTAGGAGGGAAGGAAAAATCCCTTTTCTCTCTGTCACTTTGAGAGTACATCCACACTAGAGTTCAGTGGTACCTGATCCTTACTTGGAATTACTGGTTTCTCTGTTAGGTGAGCAAAAGAAAACAAAGTTTGTTAGACAGAAAAATATTATAATTTGCACTGTTATTATTACATTTTTAGAGCAATGTACTGTTTAATTGTTGTTTGAATTCATGGAAACTTTTGTATCTCTCAAAGAAAAACAAACAATGCTGGGCATTGGTGGTGCATGCCTTTAATCCCAGCACTCGGGAGACAGAGGCAGGAGGATCTCTGTGAGTTCCAGGCCAGCCTGGTCTCTAGAGCGAGTGCCAGGATAGGCTCCAAAGCTACACAGAGAAACCCTGTCTCAAAACCCCCTCCCAAAAAAGAAAAGAAAACAAACAAAAACTCCACAAAATAAATCAGAATGTGTCATGGATCCACATGTATGGTTGCATAAGTGTACTGAATCTTTTCCATCTTTAGCGTTTATTTTATAGATTTTTTTCAGTCAAATTCCCAAAATTTGTTGAAGTATTCTAACATTAGCTATTAAATCACAGTACCGAAAATCAAACCACTTTATTTTATCTTATAACATTCTTCCTGTGTAGCTGAAATGAATCACTTCTTCTAATGGGGAAGGAGAATTTTTTTTCTTTTATTGTCACCATCTCTTTGTTTCCAGAAGCTACAGTGTGTCTCTTGTTGACAATGTGAGATGACAGCATAATACTTAATAACTGTGTTTAATAATGAGATGGGAAGATATTTTAGGTTAACTTCTTCTTCTTCTTCTTCTTCTTCTTCTTCTTCTTCTTCTTCTTCTTCTTCTTCTTCTTCTTCTTCTTCTCTTCTCTCCATTTTCTTCTCCTTCTTCCAGGTACTTCTCTGCTGCCTTCTGCTTCTTCATACTTCAGTGAATTTATGTTTCATATATTATAATTTACTGCATCTAATTTTAATAAATCTTAAGTAGGGATTCCAACAGAAATCATGTTTTCATCTTACAATAGGGATAAGGCATCTTCAGTCTCCTATGTGAGAGTCATTAAAATCTATGACCAGTATTGATGAGAGATTGTTTTATATTCTTCTGGCTAACCACATTTGTCTTAAGGAATTGATAACATGAGAATAGTTTAGTTTCAAGTTGTTGTGTGAAACTTTCAAAATGCTAAGAAACAAAATTTCCCTTCATTTTAATATATCCTGAATTATACTCAGTTAATTTACTTGCTTAAAATTAGTACTTGTGCCTACATAAGTCAACAAAAGGTAATTATTTGTGTATGTTCTGCTCCTATGATATAGCAACATGAGCTCTTCTGCTACCCCTCCCATGTTCCCAATTTACTGAAGAGATCTTGTCTCTTTCCCCTTCTCCAGGGGACCATGTATGTCTCTCTTAGGGTCCTCCTTGTCTACCTTAAATGCCATCATAGAGCCTACATGCAGTAGTTGATAGAAGCAGAAGCAGAGACCCACAGGGAAGCACTGAACTGAACTCCTGGAATCCAGTTGTATAAAGAGAGGAGTGATGAGTAAAGGGGTCAAGGCCATGCTGGGGAAACCTGTTGGGGAATGTTCTGTGTATTCATTTGGGCCTAACTCGGGCGGGCGGCTGTCGTAAAGCTCACTCGTGGCAGTGGGGCTCAGGTGGCTTTTGGTGGAAAGATTTATCGTAACAGAAACCCACAGAAACAGCTGACCTGAGCAAGTGGGAGTTCAGGGACCCCAGTCTGACAGCTGGGGAACCAGTGTAGGACTGAACCAGGCCACCTAAACGTGGGTGTCAGTTGGGAAGCCTGGGCAGTCAATCTATGGGGCCTCTGGCAGTGGAGCCAGTGTTTATCCCTAGTGCATGAATGGGCTTCAGGAGCCCATTCTTTATGGAAGGATACTCTATTAGCCTAGATACACAGGAGAGAGCCTAGGTCCTGCAGCATGTGATGTGTCAGACTTCTATGATCCCTGATGGGAAGCCTCACCCTCCCTGGGGAATAGATAAGGAGTGGGATGGGGGATTGGTGAGGGCCATGGGAGGAGAAGAGGGAGAGGGAACTGGGATTGGTATGTAAAATACCATTTTATTTTTATTTTATTTCATTTTTTTGGTTTTTTGAGACAGGATTTGGATTTGGAGGCTGTCCTGGAACTAGCTTTCGCCATCACCACCCTTTGTAAAATAAGATTTTTTAAATCTAAATAAAACTGTATTTAAAAAAAAGAAACCAGCCAGGTGTTGGTGGCACATGCCTTTAATCCCATCACTGGGGAGGCAGAGGCAGGTGGATCTCTGTGAGACCAGCCTGGTCTACAAGAGCTCGTTCCAGGACAGCCTCCAGAAATCCTGTCTCAAAAAACCAAAAAAACAAAATAGTAAGTCCAGTTAGTGCTGGCCATGTACACATTGCATAAGGCACTATTCACCAAAGCATAGGTGACCACCATTGAAGAATACTGATTCTCCCTCTGTGGCAGTCAACCAACAATAGCTACTCAACAAGGTGGTGGAGCCTCATGACTCCATCCCCTTTCTGTGCTGGAGTATTGGCAGGCTTGATCTTGCTTAGGCCTTGTGAAGGTAACTACAGCTTCTGTGAATTTATGATTACAATGGCCTTGTCATGTCCAGAAGATCTTATTTCACAGCACTCTTTCCTAGCTTCTGGTATATATAATGTCTCTTCTCCCTTCTTCCATGGTAACTCCTGACCTTTGGGGTGGGGTATGGTGGTAACATAACTTATTTCAAATAGCATTCAATAAAGCAATATTTGTATCAAGAAATTATCCAATATTTCTAACATCATTGTACAAAGTTATAGTTTGTTTAATTCCAATAAACTATTTCTAGAAATAGTTCAAAATGTTAATCAGTAACACAAGAGAATGTTCTCCACTTTCACATATACCTTCCCTTTTGTATTCTACTCTGTGAAAAGTCACATTCCTTTGTAGTTGTTCTTAGGTGCATGCAAGTGTTCTTAATGGATTGCCTGTTAAGAAAGTGAGATTTTTCTCAACACATGTTCATTATATTTTGCTTTGTTTCTCTTTCACTGGTTCTTGAACACCTGTGGTAGTGTCAAACTTAGAAACCTGTGAGAAATCCTCACGAAAAGGATGTATTTTTAAAATTGTCTTTAGCCAGCTGTTGGTGGCACACACCTTTAATCCCAGCACTCAGGAGGCAGAGGCAGGAGGATCTCTGTGAGTTCGAGGCCAGCCTGGTCTCCATAGTGAGTGCCAGGATAGGCTCCAAAGCTAAACAGAGAAACCCTGTCTCATAAAACAACAACAAAAAATGTCTTTAATGCAACTCTTTCAGATGAAAATGCAAGACACACTAGAAAATTTTAAAAAATCAGGTTATGTGAACACAGAGTTAAAGTGTTCACATTCATCTTTTATGACTTCACTACAGTGCTCCAGGCAATCTTCAATCCTTAGTATGAGTATATAAGCTGCTACTCATTCACAACCACATATTTTTCCTACAAGGGAACTGATGTAGAGAGAAATTATTTGGCTTATCTAAAATGTTGGTAATACAACCAGAAGAAAAATCTGAATCATCCATATGGTTTATTTGTTTTGATAACTTACTTATTGGTGTAGTTATATGTGTTTGTACCTGTTCCTGAGTGTTGGGAGGAAGGTATTGCCAGGGGTGACAGGTCATATGTGTATGTGGAGGTTAAAAGACAACTTTAGTAGTTGGTTCTTGTCATCCACATTACTCTTGTCATCCACATTACTAAGGTAGGTTGTCTTTTATTGTTTCTGTTCCTTTACTCCAGGCTAGTTGACCTGCAAGCTTCTAGTGGATTCCTCTGTCTTTGACCTCCCATCTCTCAGCAAGAGTCCTAGGATTACACATGCCCATCACTGCATCCTGCTTTTTGTGGGGGTTCAGAGGCTTAGAGTATTTCAGCTATCAAGGCTAGCACTTTTATCTGTTGAACCTCCGTGGTTTCTTTTTATTGGCTAAATACTCCAAAACTCTTGTTATTTAATTTGACCTAACCTGTGTAGATGTAGATGTTCTGTCAGCACCTTCTTAGCTGTGCACTTCTCTGATCTCATGATAAACTGAAATTTCCAAAGCAAGACTTTCAATCTCTTAGACAGTTGATTGTGCCAAATGTTTAGCAGAGAGCTACTAGCTGGCTCCAGGCTATTGATGATTTCATTAAGTCTTCCCCAATCTATTTATTTACACAATTTCAACTGGGAAAAATGCATTGAAATGAAACTTCTCATTTCCATTACTGTCCCAAGGCAAAAATAAGCAACGATGCACATCCCCAATTTAGAGTAGACGAAACTAGCCACATTTCAAACAGAGAAGTCACATTGTGAGTTTAAAACCACATTAACCTAAAGGATATGTTTCTGCCTCTCTATGAACAGCTTCAATTGATGGCGCTGTGGACTATGCATGTGGATCAAAGAACAAGTTTCCTAACTTTCAAGCTCCCAGATGATCTCACACACTACCTTAGTGCTTTTTCCAGCATGGTAGTGTTTGTCTCTGTAGCAAGTACACAGTGGCAAGCAAATAAAATGTGTCTTATTGAATTACCTTGATTGCTATATTGATCAGTTTCTTGTGCTTTTATTCCTAAGATCAGCAGCAAAATAAAGCAGGCAAGCAAGGTTTCACTTAGCAGACAGAAAAAAAAATGGATCCCAGGTTAGAGAGGATATTCATCCTGCTAGCTTAGAAGGGTACATTTCTTTGTAATGAGAGCATTGCCAATTAGTCACAAATGAATTGAAGTACACTTTCTTGAAAATCCCAGGGCATGTGGTTTAAAATGTGTAGGCTGCACTGGAATGTTTTTATAATTTGTTATGCTCTCCATAGTGACAGGCTTGCATTCTTTATAACTGATCAACATTTTAAAAGGTTTCAGAAGAAAAGTAGTGAAATTTCATAACTGAGTTTTAGAGAGTGTGGGTTTCTCCAGTTCATGTTTAGACTCTTTCATTCTACATGTGCTATCTATCTGCTGAAGTTCCTTTCCCTTGCTTCATCATCCAACCCGAGTTATTCCCACTCTTAAACTCATGTGTGTGTGTGTGTGTGTGTGTGTGTGTGTGTGTGTGTGTGTGTGTGTGTGATACACTCAGATGCACACACGCACACACACACGCAACGCACACACACACACCTGTGATCCTGGGCGCACACATAGCTGGGTGTGCACTTGTGTGGAGAACATGTCAAGTTGGATGTTTTTTCTGATCACTTCCTACCATTAAATTAATTAGACAGAACTTTTTCACAGAAGTCGGAACTCCTCAACTCAGATAGACTTCGTGGTCTCTGAGCTTCAATGATCCACCTATCTCTAGCTTTCTTCTAGTACTGGTATTATGGACACATGTGAAGGCTGGCGGTAAAGAACCTCTGCAACACACATGTTGTTGCGCTTGACCTTTACATGAACACTGGGACCCATGTGCAGATCTTCATATTTGTGTAGCAGGCACTTTATCAGAGTCATTCCTCCAGCTAAGTTTGATCCCTTATTCTCCATATCTGTTTAAGAATTTATATAAAATCTATCTCTTATTTATTAGTACTATGTACAACAATATCAACATTGTCTTTCTATGCAGTATTCTCATAGTTAACAGCATGCTCTTTTATAACCTCTCATTGGAAATATTTGTGCTCTGAAACATTTTACGAATTGTTAAGCATAAATAATTTATGCTGCTGTCTTTCATGAGTGGAACGCATGTTGAATCTTAATGGTTTAAGATTAGAAAACGAATGAATACAAAACCATGATGTAGTTAATGATATATTTCCATAAGTCATAAAATTGAAATGTAAGGTTAAATAGACAGTATTTCTTATCTTTACCAACTGTTTATCTATATCTGTGTATCTATGCATAAATCTATCTATCTATCTATCTATGATCTATCTATCATTAGACATTATAGGTACTGAAGTTTAAAAAGCAAGTGTCCTAGTCACTGGCCAAATTCAGTAGAGAATGGAAGTAGAATATACAAGAGATTACAACTTGAGAATACCTTAAACCTCAGAATCAGAGTCTCTGGGGCAATTAAAATATTTTTGTATTTTGGAAGGCAGCTATGCTCACCACTATACCACCAATGGAGGCTCTTTTCATATTTTGAATGAGCCTTCCTTATGACTCCTGACCTTACAGGCCATGGGCTTTTACCCCACTCCCCTGGTACTAGATATTAGGGTGAATAACTAATGCATAGCCCATATGGTCAGGATATCTCTTAATAGGTAAATGCCAACCAACAGGAAGACAGAGCATGCCATAGCAGCAAGGAAAGAGAGCTACCATGTGCCTTGTCTATCACTTTAAAGCTCTCACACGTCACCCTGACAACACTTTGACCACACCCTGATGGGCATGGTCAGGCACACCTGTAGCCAGCCTTTAGGAGGTGTGGTTACTGTGTCTCCCTACAGTGATCCTTCTTTTATTGTTTTTGAAAGGGAGCAAATGATCATGGCTGCAGGTTGGATATGGTTTAAATTTCCTCTAAGACTTTATATGCTAAAATTTAAACCCATTGTGAGGTATTAAGAGGGTATAGAGTTAGATGGAATCATAGCAGGAATTCTAATTGTTCTTAATAATAAAACCTCATAGTCAGATATTGGGTTAATGCTGAAGATCAGAGAAACAAAGGGCCAATCCTGTCCTCAGACTGCATCCTCAGACTGCTTAAACTTCGTTCTTCCTCAGACTGCACTCTTCCTCAGACTGGATCTCTCTCTTGTCTCCCCTGGTCTTATATTGCTGTCTCTGCCCAGCCATATCACTCCTGTCTCCACCTCCTTAGTGCTGGGCTTAAAGTTGGCGTCACTCCAAGTGCTGAGGATCACCTTTGTGTGAACTCTGTTTCTCTTTTAGACTTGATCAATTTCGTATACCCCACGGTATCCTTGAACTAACAGATTTCCATACGACTCTGTCTCCTGAGTTCTGGGATTAAAAGTCTGGGCCACCACTGCCTGACCTCTATGGCTAACTAGTGTGCTAGCTTTGCACTCTGGTCTTCAGAAAAGCTTTGTTTGTTAGATCATGAACAAAAATATCAACACATGGAATGCAGAGTGTAGCATGGGGACCTGGGAGGTCATTAGAATTAGATAAGGTCATCCGGGTATAGGCTCCATCACTAGGTTCTGGGGACTTTTAGGAAGAGAAAGAGACCACAGTCGGCATAAATATCTTTCCATGTGATGCCTATGTAACCAAGCTAGTCCATTTAAAATGTTATTTACATATAAATTATTGTAAAAGTTTTATTTTATTATTAATTACATAATAATTATTCATATACATAATATGTAGTGTTTGGTTTCAAAATAGATAAGCATGGTATAACAATATATTTGGGTATTTGCAATACTATCATTTAAAAATTATCATTTCACTGTTTATTTCTCAGCTAAGATTATTTATTTTCTTAGCTGTTAAGTAAATATTGACTTTACACTAATGTTTATCTCTTGTCTGTGATTCCAACACTTCCTGCTTCTCACTATTATTGGTTATTCTTGGATTTTACTGTAATTTGTTAACTTTCCTCTTTCTTTAGACTACACTGTTTATAATTCCAGTTTGGTTTTAACTTTTGCTTTTCATTCCTGTTAAGTAACCTCAGAATCTCACTCTGTGATTGATATGTAATATGTGGTAAAGTTGCATATCAAATCCATTTCTAGTAATTAAAGGAATCATTTTTACAAGTCAGAGACCATGAGAGCCAGGGAAATTCATACCCAAGCAGATTAAACATGAAGGCTACAACTGGGACTTTTATGTAAGCACTCTGGGAGTATTGTTTCTATAAGATCTCGTTAGGCAAGGTGCTAGCATGCTCCAGTGAATAAAAGATATTTAACAAAAAACAGAAATAAACAATACTCATAATTGCAAACCCAAGGCAAAAACAAGAGTGAAGATAAAAATGAAATATATAATGTAGATTTTAAAAAACTCTGGCATAGAGAAAAGATGCAGGTAGTAGTACAGATTGTGAAAAATGCACAAATACCAGTATACTTTAGTCCCATTTACATACTACTATTGCCTCATTAATTGTGTTAAACACAACTTATTAATGGGGGAGATTGAAGGTTGGACATGCTGTTATTGCTCAGCCCATAGTTAACCACTGTTTATAAAATAATATTGGTAATAATAATTGAATAAAAAATGTAGGATTGTGGAACTCCCTGTGTATACTATCCTTACAATTTATCTATGATCTATAACCATTGTTATAAGAAACAGTCATTTTTTAAAAATGCAAATTCAATGTATATAATTATATTCAAATCCTCTTATGTATTTCACACTACCTTTCAAATTCATAATTTTCTTTAATTCCTATTGTTACATATATATGTGTAAACACATATGTATATATAAATACAAGTCATCGAGTCTATTTGATGTTGCTTTTACATACATTATTTAGGGATGATCACTTGGGATGGATAGCCTATCAGGGTCTTACCCTGTAGAGTACTGAGTCTACCTCTCTTGGCAGCCATTGATTGCATCTAGACTTCATCTAGGGGTGGTGCCTTGTGAGATTTCTACCATCCACATTTGCATGTCTGCTGCTATTATCATTGTACATGTCTTGTTTAGGCAATTGTACAGTTGCAATTTCATAGGTGTAGCTTCCTTGTTATATATACATGATACAATCTTGCAGCAGACTTTCTGGTCCTCAGGCTCCTACAATCTTTCTGACCCCTCTTGTAATGTTCTGTGAGTCTTAGAAATAGAGGCCATATTGTAGTTGTATCAATTGTGGTTAGACACCCTTACATCAGTTGTTCTCTACATTGTGACCAGTTGTGGATTTCTGTAATGATTCCAATCTTCTGCAAAGAGAAGCTTCTTGGCTGAAGGATGACTGCTACACTTATCTGTAGGTATAAGAAGAAGTGTTTAGAATGTAGTCAGAAATCATACTGTTTTAAAAAGTGTGGTAGTAGTTGGCTCTCCTGGTTATTACACACAGATTCTTAGCCAAAATCTCACATGAGTAGCTCCATCCTTGTATCCTCTCTAAAATCCCATGAGCTAGTTCTCAACTGTCCACAAATCTCTCTGCATTTCATATCCTCCAAGCTCCTATTAAAATATCTCATGAAGCTCTGCTCCCAGCATTTGACTGCTTTTCTTGTCTAAATTGTCAGATTATGCTACATTGCTACCATAAAACAGTCCAATACACAAACATAAATACACATATTTAGGTCTATCCCAGCAATGACCCCTATTCCTGGTATGAATTTATGACTATTAACATAACCTCTGGCTCTAGGTTTATGGGTTTACATATTCAGACCAGGATCAACATAGTAAAAATGGCAATCTTGCCAAAAGCAATCTATAGATTCAATGCAAAGCCCATCAAAATCCCAACACAATTCTTCACAGACCTTGAAAGAACAATTCTCAACTTTATATGGAGAAACAAAAGACCCACAATAGCCAAAACAACTCTGTACAATAGAGGAACTTCTAGAGGCATCACCACCCTGTATAGCTTCTATTACAGAGCTATAGTCATGAAAACAGCTTGGTATTGGCACAAAAATTAGACAGTTAGACAAATGGAATAGAGTTGAAAACCCTGATATTAACCCACACACCTATGAGCACCTGATTTTTGATAAACAATCCAAATTTATACGATGGAACAAAGAGAACATCTTCAACAAATGGTGCTGGCATAACTGGTTGCAGACATGTAGAAGACTGCAGTTAGAAACAAGCCTATTGCCTTGCACAAAACTTAAGTCAAAATGGATCAAAGACCTCAACATAAATCCAGCTACACTGAACCTATTAGAAGACAAAGTGGGAAATACCCTTGAATTAATTGGTACAGGAGACCAATTCCTGAACATTACACCAGTAGCACAGACACTGAGATCAACAATTAATAAATGAGACCTCCTGAAACTGAGAAGCTTCTGTAAGACAAAGGAAACAGTAAGCAAGACAAAACGGCAGCCCACAGACTGGTAAAGTATATTCACCAACCCCACATCTGACAGAGGACTGATATCCAGAATATACAAAGAACTCAAGAAGTTAGTCTCCAAAACACCAAACAATCCAATTAAAAAGTGGGGTACAGAACTAAATAGACAATTCTCAATAGAGGAATCTAAAATGGCTGAAAGACACATAAGAAAGTGTTCAACATCCTTAGCTATCAGGGAAATGCAAATCAAAACAACTCTGAGATACCATCTTACTCCTGTCAGAATGACCAAAATCAAAACAGCCATGGCAGTTATTGCTGGAGAGGATGTGGAGAAAGGGGAACACTTCTCCACTACTGGTGGGTATGCCAACTTGTACAGCTGTAGAGAGCTGCGACGTGCCATGCCTTATAGATGGCGCTGGTTTCCGCCTTCCACCCTCCCGACGGTGAGTGCTCTCTGTAATAAACTGAAAGACCCGCTCGAAATGCCCCTGAGCCCCCTGCCCCGAAGCTGCCGGGGCCTCCCAAGCCTTCACCCCGGCAGGGCTCGCGCCCCCGGCCCGCCCCGCCTGGCACCGCGCCTCGGGGCTGGGGCCGAGCAACGAGCACCAGGTGGGCAGGCCCGAGAACGAGCACCGGGTGGGCCGGCCCGAGAATGAGCACCAGGTGGGCCAGCCCGAGAACGAGCACCGGGTGGGTCGGCACGAGAACAAACACCGAGTGAGCCGGCCTGGAGCCCTGCCCCTGAGCCCCCGCCCCGCCCGAAGAGAAACACTCCGTCCCAAGGTCTCCGCCCCCAAGGTCAGCCATCAGGAAGGGGGGGGGGAATTGAGTCTGCTGTACCAGACACCAGACCTTGAGAATATGCTGATCTGGAATGGCTCTGTGTCTTATTTGAACCATCCAATAGAAATGATTCTGTATTTCGCCTCATTTGAAAGACTCTGTGTTTCACCTCATTTGAATAACTCTGTACTTTGCCTCATTTGAATAACCCTGTATAGCGCCTCATATACATTGACCAATGGGAATAGCTCTGTACAATGCCTCATTAGAATTATCCAATAGAATCCCTGCTCCTAGCTTGCGCCTTTTTCCCTATATAAGGACCCCTTTCCCTTGGCTCGGCGCGCTTAGCCACACAGAAGCTAAGTCGCCCCGGGTACCCGCGTCTCCAATAAAGCCTCTTGTTTTTTGCATCCAGTTCGTGGCCTCGCTGATTCCTGGGTGTGTGGGTCTCCCTCTACGAAAGTACCTCTTCAGGGGTCTTTCATTTGGGGGCTCGTCCGGGATAGAGACCCCCGCCCAGGGACCACCGACCCACGTTTGGGAGGTAAGCGTTGTGCGGATCCGCTGTCTTGTCTTGTCTTGTCTCGTCTCGTCTGTCTGTCTGAATCCGTTTTGTGAATTGCGCTTGCGTTTGTAGTATACAGCTGTGTACATTTGTATTTGGCGGATCCGAGAGGAGCTGACGAGCTCGGACTCCGGACCGCGGCTCCAGGAGACGTCCTGGTAGCGTTTGAAGCCCTCGGGGTGAGGGATTTGTATTTTGAACTTGGGAAGCCCTCGGGGTGAGGGATTTGTACTTTGAACTTAGATCTATGACTGGACATCTTCCCAGTCTCTTTGGAGAAGGCCCTCGGCTTGAGGGATTTGCAATCTTTACTGGGGACGAAGAAGGAGGGCCCCCTTCTTCGACCCCACCCCCTTCTCAATTCTTTCGACTCTCTGTTGAAACCGTGCTGCGAAAACCTGTTCTGTGTTCTGTGTTGTTTGGTCTTTGTTTTGTAAGTGATGTGCATAAACGCAAATGAATTACTCTTTGTTCCTCAGCTCGAGCGTATAAACTTATCTGGCCTGATCCGGACATCTAAACGGCCTTAAAGTTATTAAGAACTGTAAAAAGGACTTTGATAAAATTTTGATGTTAACTGAGAAATGAAAAAAAAAATGTAGGAGACTTAAATAATAAAGAGGGAAAGGAAAAAGGAAACTTGTCTAAGAATGTCTAAGAGAGTCAGAGAAATGAACTAAAAGGTAGGATAAAGAGTTAAAGCAAGCGGTAAAAGTTACAGAGGGTTAAAGCAAGTTGTTGGAGGTCACAGAAAGTTACAGAGGGTTAAAGCAAGTTATAGAAGGTCAGAGGAAAGTTGTCAAAGGTCAGAGAAAAGGTTGTTACAAGTCACAGAAAAACCCTGCCTAAGAAGTTAAGCTACAGTTTAAGGAATCCTGGCACTTAGATGTGCCTGCCCTGGCCTTGCATCACCTGTACCTCTCTAGAGCAGGTGCTAATTATTTACAGAAATAAGACCTTACCTAGCCACCTGTAGATACTTAATGTGTGCTTAAGGCAAGTAATTAAAACAGACAAACAGACCTCTAATGCTTCAGAGATCTTCAGAATATGGCATTCAAATTGTTATCTTTAAAGTTTTTAATGTCAGACAGACTGCCAGATCCTGACAATGACCCGAAGATTACGAGGCACCTCGGTTCCCGCACCTGGACCAGTGAGCGAGATGCTCAGATATAAAACCTGCCGCCTGCCAGAACCTGGCCGAGACCGTGGACAAAACTGCTGGACGCTGGAAAATTGATTGTACCCCTTTGCCTAGACAAAACAAGGTCAGTCTTTTCCATGTCCCTCTTCCACAGAGAGAAAATAAAACCTCTCACAGTATAGGCCTGGCGAAGATTGTTGTTCTTTGAGACAGCTGCCTCCAACGGTAATGGAGAAACTTGGGTTTGGCTAACTGTATATGGACCTGCTTCTAACTGGCTTCTGTCACTTTTTAGTAGATTCTGATAAAATATACCCTTCTCAGATCTCTGAAATATTACTGGTTGTCAGCTTGACAGCATCAGACAGTCAGATCCACTATAGACTAGTCAGTATGTTAGCTGATAAAATAATGACTATCTACTGTTCAGGCACAAGCTCAAGGTTTTTAAGTTTATTTTGGTTGTCATCTAAGTACAAACTTAAAGGGCTTTTCATCAGGCCAAAGGCACCTCTGTCCAATCCATACCTGGCTCTCTGGACAGAAGAGAAATGTACATGCTTATAGCCCAAATCTGTAGTTCTTGCTAGGACTCAAAGTTATAAATATGTTCTTGCTGTTTGAACAGATATCCAGATATCTGCTTTTTTGCACTGTGGGCTTCAATAAATAAGTTTTAACCTCTGTTCCCAGTTTAAATATGTCTTAAACAGGTTTCTGCTTCTGACAGACATCTGAATATCAGTTGCGGACTACAGGCTGTTCTAAGTAGACTGCGAGCCCTGGACTTGCTATGGATATGAACCAGTCTGCTGATGTGGACACCCCCTATCTCTGCAACAGTGTCTGCTAACCAGAAGCCCCTGATGGATTCCCCATTGCCTAAATTCCTTTTTGCTTTTGACTAGCATTTCAACCTTCTGGGGTCCCTAACTTCGTCCCAAAGTCAGCAGGAAGCAGTTTGGAAAGAAATTTCGCCGTCCATTTTCCCTGGTTAGAATGCTAAGTCAAAAGGAGAACTCCCTTGCATGGGGATGCGAAACGACAGGGGATGCTCACTGGAAGCCTTCATCCTCATGGGACAAGATTCAGGTAACCAGAGGGTGGCAAAAGGGCTCCACCGGTACCACCTCTATGCCTCTCCTTATTTCCTTTACAGCGTATTAGGGAAATCAACCCGATATAAGAGGGAGCCAATATCCTTTACCGTGGCCCTATTATTAGGAGGGATAACAGTGGGGGGCATAGCAGCCTGCATAGGGAATTAATCATTTCAAACTTCTACAGCAAGCCATGCACACAGATATCCAGGTCCTAAAAGAGTCAGTCAATGCACTCGAGAAATCCTTAACATCACTCTCTGAGGTAGTCCTATACAGACCATACAGGAATAGTTAGAGGCAGCATGGCCAAGCTTAGAGAAAGACCTAACCAGAGACCTCTGAATGGAAGATTCCATTCAGTTACAAGAGAAATGGGGGAATGAAAGACCCGCTCGAAATGCCCCTGAGCCCCCTGCCCCGAAGCTGCCGGGGCCTCCCAAGCCTTCACCCCGGCAGGGCTCGCGCCCCCGGCCCGCCCCGCCTGGCACCGCGCCTCGGGGCTGGGGCCGAGCAACGAGCACCAGGTGGGCAGGCCCGAGAACGAGCACCGGTGGGTCGGCACGAGAACAAACACCGAGTGAGCCGGCCTGGAGCCCTGCCCCTGAGCCCCCGCCCGAAGAGAAACACTCCGTCCCAAGGTCTCCGCCCCCAAGGTCAGCCATCAGGAAGGGGGGGGAATTGAGTCTGCTGTACCAGACACCAGACCTTGAGAATATGCTGATCTGGAATGGCTCTGTGTCTTATTTGAACCATCCAATAGAAATGATTCTGTATTTCGCCTCATTTGAAAGACTCTGTGTTTCACCTCATTTGAATAACTCTGTACTTTGCCTCATTTGAATAACCCTGTATAGCGCCTCATATACATTGACCAATGGGAATAGCTCTGTACAATGCCTCATTAGAATTATCCAATAGAATCCCTGCTCCTAGCTTGCGCCTTTTTCCCTATATAAGGACCCCTTTCCCTTGGCTCGGCGCGCTTAGCCACACAGAAGCTAAGTCGCCCCGGGTACCCGCGTCTCCAATAAAGCCTCTTGTTTTTTGCATCCAGTTCGTGGCCTCGCTGATTCCTGGGTGTGTGGGTCTCCCTCTACGAAAGTACCTCTTCGGGGGTCTTTCAAAACAACTCCATATTTGGCTAAGGCTGAGATCTAGGCTTGCTTCCACATATGTGGACCTATCTGCGATCACCACGTGACATGCTGGGGTTGGCTACTCCTAGGCTTTATAAGCAGTGGGTTGGCTTTCCCTAGGGTCAGAAGATTGTTCAAATAAACTGCTTAAAGAAGAGTTCATGTGTTGTGTTTCCCTTGCTGGTCGAGGCGGACGCTACATACAGCCACTTTGGAAATCAGTATGGTGACTCCTCAAGAAAATGGGAATCAGTCTATCACAAGATCCAGCAATTCCACTCTTAGGCATATACCCAGAAGAAGCACATTCATACAACAAGGACATCTGTTCAACAATGTTCATAGCAGCACTATTTGTAATATCCATTGGTTTTTTTGGCCACCAAACTCTGAGTGAATCATAGCATTGGCTTTCCGGGCTTCCAATAGCAGATCCTGGGATTTCATGTTCATAATCATGTGAAGCAATTACAATTCATGTCTCCTTATTCTCTTTTTTTCTCACTTACACACATAGGCATATACTATTTTCCTATTGAGTCTAATTCTCTGAAAATGCTTGTCGTGGGATATTTGTATACTGTGTGAAGATATATTATTCTGATTCGTATAATAAAGAGCTAAATGGTCAATAGCTAGGCAGGAGAGGAAAAGCAGAACTTCCAGGCAGAGAGAGAACTCTGAGAAGAAGAAAGGCAGAGTCACCAGCCAGATATGGCAACAGCAGGATAGAAAGTATGGAGATGAGGTAACAACAACATCGAAGAATATAGACTTAAAATATGGGTTAATTTAAGTTATAAGAGCTAGTTGAAAACAAGCCTAAGCTAAGGCTGAACTTTCATAATAAATAATAAGTCACTGAGTTGTTTGCAGACCCTTGGTCCTGATGAGAAAGCACCACTGCAGACTCTTCTTGTTGTATTGGTAGAGGAAATAATAGAATACAAGCCTCATTGAGTTGAGGAAAAAATGTCCTCAAGAGTATTTCTTTATCTACTTTATGTCTTCAAATGTGAATTCACTATTAATTATCAATTTAAAAAAGTCATATGCACAAAGGCTAGTAGTGATGTGAATTCATTATTAATTATCAGTTCATAAAAGTCATAGGCATACAGGCTAGTAGTTATTAACTCATTTATCTCTTACTAAATGTGACAAATATTAGTGTTAAAGTCATGTTAATCAGAAACTGCTGATTGTTTTCAATGTTTTTTAATTTAAATTAGAAACAATCTTATTTTACATATCAATCCCACTTCCCTCTCCCTCCCATCCTCCCATGCCCCCCCACATCCTTCCCATACCACTTCCCATCCAACTGCCAGAGAGATTGAGGCCTTCCATGAGGGATCATCAAAGTCTGTCTAGGCCTTCCCCCATGTATTTAGGCTAAGAAAATATCCCTCCATGGGGGAATGGGCTCCCAAAGTCCATTAGTGCACTAGGAATAAATACTGGTTCTACCCAAAGAGGCCCCATAGACTGCCCAGGCATCCTAAATGTCACCCACATTCAGGGGGCCTCATTTGGTCCTATTGATTCTTAACATATATGTTTTCTATTCTTTTCATTTTGTTAGCCTATTTGAATCACAACCTAGCTGAGACAGAGAGATAGATACGCTTTGCAAAATAATGCACTAGCAATCATTGCAATGTGCTTTTTAGATGTCTTACCTCAGTAAGTGACTTTTTAAATAAAATGTAAACAAATTATGTAATGTTTTTAAATAAGAATATCGAGACTTAGAAATATTGAAGGTATCCTTTCCTGGTATGGAAGTGCCAGAGGATATAAACATATAGTAAAGTAAAATTTCTTCTGGTTTTCTGTTCAGTGCTTTCCATTTTATCTTGCTGTTTTAGTGACTGTGTGGACCTTAGGTAACTCATCCTTATGGCCATAAATGGCACAGTATGTTGTTCTTGGAGGAGAGAAGATTGCAATATAGGTTTCCTTGGCCTAGGAATAGGTTCAATAACATCCCTGTATGTATGTTGTGAGCAGATAATAGTGAAAGAGTAATCATTTTCAGATGGGATGGGCTAGATTTGAATCAACAGCATGCACAAAAGCACATCTATAATGTATTTGCCAGGCCTAAGAACCATCTGGCACTTAATAATTCAGCCTAAGTATTTCCCCTGCTGATTTTCTCCAATCATGAATACTTCCAGATAAGCTTTCAAATAAGCTACAACTGGTACATTTCCATCAGCAGCTTCCCCAGGGATCGTGTGACAGAGGATAATCACCTTAAGGACAGAAAATCATAGACTTCTGGAATGCATTATATATATATATATATATATATATATATATATATATATATATATGAAACAATCTTATTTTACAAATCAATCCCAGTTCCCTCTCCCTCCCACCCCCCCCCCCCGTTCCATCCCCCATCCACTCCCCAGGGAAGGTGAGGCCTTCCATGAGGGGACATGAAAATCTGTCAAGTCATTTGGGGCAGAGCCTAGGCTCTCCCCTGTGTATCTAGGCTAAGAGATTATTCCTCCATGGCAAATGGGCTCCCAAAATCCCTTTGTGCACTCAGGATATATGTTCCACTGTCAGAGGCCCCATAGACTGCCCAGTGCTCCTAAGTGACACTCACGTTCCAGGGGGTGGTTTGGTCCTATGTTGGTTCCCCAGCTGACAGACCATGAGTTCCCACTTGCTCAAGTCAGGTGTTTTTGTGAGTTTTCCCAGCATGATTTTGACCTCTTTATTCATCATTCCTCCCTCTCTGAAACTGGATTCCAGGAGTTTGGCTCAATGCTTGACTGTGGATTTCTGCTTCTGCTACCATTAGCTACTGGATGAAGGCTCTAGGATGGCATTCATGGTAGTCATCAATCTCATTATAGGGGAAGGGTATTTAAGGTACCCTCTCCATTATTGCTTAGGGTCCTTTTGGATATCTCTATAATTCCATAATGCCAGATTTCTCTTTAAACCTGTAGTGGCTCCCTCTATTGTTGTGTCTCTTTTCTTGTTCTCCTCTATTGCTCTCCCTACTCAATCTTACTGATCCCTGATGTTATCCTCCCCACTCCTCTTCTCCCCTCCTCTTTCTGTTATCTCCTTCCCCCCATACTCCCCATTTGTTCAAGACTTCTTGTCCCTTTCTGCTTCACTGGTGGACAATGTATGTCTCTCTTATGGTCCTCCTTGTTTCCTAGCTTCTCTGGAGGTGTAGATTGTAGGCTGGTAATCATTTTCACTATGTCTAGAATCCATATATGAGTGAGTACATACCATGTTTGTCTTTCTGTGGCTGAGTCACCTCACTTAGGATGGAGTACCATCCATTTGCCTGCAAATTTCAAGATTCCATTGTTTTTTTCTTCCCCGCTGAGTAGTACTCCATTTTGTAAATGTAAAACATTTTCTGTATCCATTCTTCAGTTGAGGGGCATCTAGGTTGCTTCCAGGTTCTGGCTATTAAAAATAATGCTTCTATGAACATAGTTGAGCATATGTCCTGGTGGTATGAATGCGCATCCTTTCAGTATATGCCTAAGAGTGGAATTGATGGATCTTGAGGTAGACTGGTTCACATTTTCCATAGAAACTGCCATACTGATTTCCAAGTGCCTGCACAAGTTTGCATTCTCACCAGCAATGGAGAAGTATTCTCCTTTGTCCACATCCTATCGAACATAAACTGTCATGGGTATTTGTGATTTTAGATATTCTGACAGGTGTAAGATGGTATCTCGGAGTTGTTTTGATGTGCATTTCCCTGATGACTAAGGAAATTGAACACTTTTTTAAGTGTCTTTTAGCTATATTAGATTCCTCTATAGAGAATTCTCTGTTTAGTTCTGTACCCCACTTTTTAGATGGATTATTTGGTGTTTTGGTGACTAGCTTCTTGAGTTCTTTCTATATTTTGGAAATCAGCCCTCTGTTTGATGTGGAGTTGATAAAGATCTTTTCTTAGCCTGTGGGCTGCTGTTTGGTCTTGTTGACTATGTCTTTTGCCTTACAGAAGCTTCTCAGTTTCAGGAGGTCCCATTTATTAATTTTCAATATCAGTGTCTATGCTACTGGTGTTATGTTCAGGAAGTGGTTTCTTGTGCCAATTCACTCAAGGTGCCTCCCACTTTCTATTCGAAGAGGTTCAGTGTGGCTGGATTTATATTGAGGTCTTTGATCCATTTTGACTTAAGTTTTGTGCTTGATGATATGTATGAATCTTTCTGCAATCTTCTACATGTCCACATCCAGTTATACCAGCACCATTTGTTGAAGATTCTTTCTTTTTTCCATTGTATAGTTTTAGCTTCTTCATCAAAGATTAGGTGTTCATAAGTGTGTGGGTTAATATCAGGGTCTTCAGTTTGATTCCATTAGTCTACTTGTCTATTTTTGTGCCAATACCAAGCTTTTTCATTACTATATCTATATAGTAGAGCTTAAAGTCAGGGATAGTGATGCCTCTGGAAGTTCCTTTATTGTACAGGGTTGTTTTGGCTGTCCTGGGTCTTTTGTTTTTCCATATAAAGTTGAGAATTTTCCTTTCAAGGTCTGTGAAGAATTGTGCTGGGATTTTGATGGCAATTGCATTGAATCTGTAGATTGCTTTTGGCAAGATTGCCATTTTTACTATGTTGATTCTACCTATCCAACAGCATGGGAGATTTTTCCATTTTCTGGTATCTTCTTTAATTTATTTAATGACCCAAAGTTCTTATCATACAAGTCTTTCACCTGTTTGGTTAGAGTTACCCCTGTTATGATAAATCTTTCTGCCAAAACCGCCTGAGCCCCACTACCATGTATGAGCTTTACGCCAGCCGCCTGCCTGAGTTAGGGCCCAAATGAATACACAAAAACTTGTATTAGGTACAATGCTGCTTTGCCAATGACTAGGATTCTCATCTGTTAGCTCAGTCTTAATTATTATACATCTATATATTTTATAAGGCTTATCTTATCGGACGCCTATTGCCATCCCTCCTTGCTGGTGGATCACATCCCGCCACGGGAGGAAGAAGGGGGAAAAGGAGCACTTCCTTTTTATCCTTCACTTAAATATGAGTCTCCTTGCTATGTCTCTTCCTTCCTGGACCACCACTTCTCTACTACATTTCCCAGAATCCTCTTTGACTCCTAGTCCCATCTAACTTGCTGTCTCATTGACCAAACAGTATTTTATTTAATAATCAATAAGATAAACATACACAGTATATTCCCCATCATACTCCAAGATATTTTTATTGTTTGTGGCTATTGTAAGGGGCGATGTTTCTCTGAGTTCTTTCTCAGACCCATTATTGTCTGTATATAGTAGGACTATTGACATTTTTGTGTTAATCTTGTATCCTGCCACTTTGCTGAAAGTGTTCATCAGCTGTACAAGTTCCCTTGTAGAGTTTTTCAGGTCACTTATGTAAACTATCATATCATCTGCAGATAGTGAAAATTTTACTTCTTCCTTTCCAATTTGTATTCCATTGATTTCCTTTTGTTGTCTTATTGCTCCAGCAAGAACTTGAAGTACAATATTCAAGAGATATGGAGAGAGTGGAAACCTTGTCTTGTTCCTAATTATAGAGGGATCTTATTGAATTTCTCTCCATTTAGTTTGATGTTGTTTGTCAGTTTGCTGTATATTGCCTTTATTATGCTTAGTTATGTTTCTCTTATCCCTGACCTCTCCAAGACCTTTATCATGAAGGCGTGTTGAATTTTGTCTAAGGCTTTTTCAGCATCTAGTGATATGATCATGTGGTTTTAATGTTTCAGATTGTTTATATGGTGGATTACTTTGATGGATTTTTGTATGTGGAACCATTCCTGAATCCCTGGGATTAAGCCTACTTGATCACAGTGGATGATTTTTTCTGATGTGTTCTTCGATTCGATTTGCCAGTATTTTATTGAGTATTTTTGCATCAATGTTCATGAGGGAGATTGGTATGTAGTTCTCTGTCTTAGTTGTGTCTTTGTATGGTTTGGGTACCAAGGTAATTGTAGTCTGGCAAAAAGAGTTTGGCAATTATCCTTCTGCTTCTATGATATGGAACAATTTGAAGAGTATTGGTATTTTATTGTTATTAGCTCTTACAAGTAAGTCTTACCATTGTTTACAATATATTAAATGTTTACTATTTTATACTTTCAAAATATCTTAAGTTACTTGATAAAATGTTAACTTTCATTACTTAGGCATAGTATATTTATATTTTATGTAGGTTCATTTATATTTTAATATATCAAATTAGACATTTTTATGAAATTATTTTCTTAGTTACTACCTTTTCATGGTTTGACCATTGAGAAACTAATATATCATTCAAGTTTATCTTTTAGATACTATCATGCTATCATAGTTAATGCTATCCATCCTGAAACGGAAATTAATATAATTAAAGAACTCAACAAGGACAAAATACTCTCAGGAACTCAGACGCAAACACTGAGTAGATTTGCTGGGCTGACAAAAAAGGCAGTCTGTATTCTTGTGAAAATATCAGTATTTTAGAAAAAATAACAGACAGCATATGAATAAACATGCATTTGATATTGCAGATAATGTCCTATGATGTGATGGGGAAATTTTTATATATTAATAAGTAAACGAACCCCCAAGTGTGTTCTGGCTGGTAGATCAGTAAATGAAATCCAGTTTATGAGAGACAGGAGAGAGATCAAGACAGTGCTTCTGCTCTATAACAGCTCTAACAAAGGCAGAGCTATGCTTGACCAAGGAAACAAGAGAAATAAGGGCATGCCTGGTTTTAGTGAATAGAAACATAGGATTTTTTCCTAAAATTATTTAGCACTTTAAGATGTGATTTGTACTTCATCTCTGGTAGCAGATGATAATGACTTTTACCAGGTTAAATTGAAGTCTATTGCAGTAGGCAACCACTAATTGTATCTATAGATCATGATATGATTGAACATGTATTTCTAAAACACCTGCTTTGGCTGCTCAGTGGAAAATAACTGTAGAGTGACTGTTGTTTAATAATACATATGAAGGAGTATTAAATGAGAAGGGAGTATGTGATGCATATTCTACTGCATTTTATTTGTATAACAGCCACCTCCAATATTACAAGCATTTCTTTTTCAAATGCTCAGGAAAACCAAGAGACTTCAGGGCTTTACTGGAACACTAATTAGGATTATATCTGCTACATGTATGTCTTTTTTCTTTGGGGACTAGAAACTTTTTTGTGTGTTGTTCTTCTTTGGGAAAGTGACCACAAGTTCAAAAGTCTAAGTTTAATCATGTAAGTGCATTAACCCACATGTATCATTTCATTTTCCACCAGCTAAAGAAAATCACATAACCAAGCACATGAATGAGAAAATAAAATCTGGCTATCTTAGTGAGTCACATGTCAAAAGTATGGTTTAAAGAATGTATATACATAACTCTATAGGATGATGGTTAGAGAATATAATATAGGACCTGTTATTGCAGTAATTTGAAAGCATGGTATAATTTTGGAGTAGTATTGAGTTGGATGAGGGGAATTATGAAGACACTATAATGTTTCAATATTTTGTGTAAACAACTGAGTAGGTACAAATGTTGTTTACTGATATAACATCTCTTAGTTAGGGTTTCTATTTCTGTGAAGAAATAACATAACCATGGTAACTCTTATAAAGAAAAAAACATTTAATTGGAATGGCTTGCATTTTCAGATGTTTAGTCCATTATCATCTAGGTATGGCATGGTGGCATACAAGCAGACATGGTGCTGCTGAGGGAGCTGAGTGTCCTACATCTTGACTCTGAGGTGACAGGAAATGGTCTGACTGGGCATGGCTTGAGCATATATGAGATCCCAAAGTCCATCCCCCAGGGAGGACACACTTCCTCCAAGAAAGCTTTACCTCCTCCAACAAAGCCACACCTCTTAATAGTGCCACTCCCTATGAGTTTATGGGGGCCAGTTGCATTTCAACCACCATGTAAGAATACCCAGATAACAGAACATTAGTTAGAAGACAATTTCACTTAGGAAACATCAAACAAATTGACAAATGATCTAGAAGTAAGAAATTTGATAGTCATGTTTTGAGTGAAAAGTGCATTAGAGTTGTACTTTTATTCAATTTTATCTAAAGCTGTGAAAATGCTTGAGATCCCATAGAAAAGGAGCCCAGAAGATGATTATCAAGATGTGAAAGCTGAGAATTTGTGTCACAGTATGTGAAAAGGGTCCATAAAAAGAATACTTAGAAGATGCCATTAGTCAAGTAGAGGAATATCAGAATGTGACAAGGGAACCAAGGAGAATAAAGTTTTGAAGATGGAGATGATGGTAAACAGTGCTGAGTTTTACTGAACTATCTACTAATACTGAAGAGTGTGTTTAAATTAGCAGCCTAAAATAGCTGCTGACCAGTAAAAGAAGTTCTGTGAAACCAGCTACTTCTGATGGTCAAGCAAAATTCACGTAGTTGAAGCATATTGTTGTGCTTTTCATCAACTGCAGAGAGGAAGGGAGAAAAAAGATAGCTGAATATCACCTAAGGTGGCAATTTTACCCAGATCAGTGAAACAGAAGAAAATAACAGGGGAAATTGCAGGAATTTTCTGAGCCAATTTTGTAAAAATTGGCCTTGTAGACCTTGTTAAATAAAGAAAGTTAAATGAAGAAAAAATGGTGGGTGATAAGTTGGAGTTCCCAAATTGGAAAAAGGATGCTGGTGATATGTAACGGTAGATAAGAATACTGTGTGTGTGTGTGTGTGTGTGTGTGTGTGTGAGAGAGAGAGAGAGAGAGAGAGAGAGAGAGAGAGAGAGAGAGACAGAGACAGAGACAGAGAGACAGAGAGACAGAGAATGAGAGAGACTTTGGAGGTGTTGATATTTCTGGTATTACTATTAGCTGAGGAAGATAATGATGCGTTCATTAATAGGTAGTGGTTATGTTGCTTTTGGTGGGGTCTAATATGCTAGAAAGTTACTTTATTGTTAATTAAGCAATGTATTCATTATTGCAGTTGGAATAAAGGATGATGTTATGTACTACTGTCTGATAAGCTCTAACAGAGAAAGTAACAACAAAGAAGAAAGAAAGCATTCCGATGTATAGGATCAGGGGTGTGCGATGGAAATGTTTCTAACAATCCCATCAGTTAAAGAGGAAAGACTTGCATCCTAAGAACCAGATTAGCATGTACCTGAGAAGTATGGAAACTTCCTGTAGCAATCACTTGGCTTTTTTAGCCAATTTAAAAAGCACTGAGAATGAGCAGTAGCACAAACGCCAAAGTGATTTACTCAAGAAAACAACAGGATAAGAAAGCCTGTTTTAGAACAATCTTTGGTTTATATTATGCAAAACTGGTTGGCTAAGAGTAGAGGCTGCTGAAACATTTCAGATGAGGGATGCTAGATACCTGGACTGAGAAGGTAGCAGAAAAGAGAGAGGAAATTGGTATTAGTAAAGTGAGAAGAGCCTAGTGTTTAATTGATGAACCAAATAAAGTGGATTTAAAGACAGTCTCCAGGTTTATTGTGAAAATAGTTGAATTTGGCAACTTAAATCCCTGTGTCCCAGCTTGGTACCAGAAACAGCAATCTAGGGAGGAACATGTTCAATTTTAAGGTGTTGCATTCAAATGATGCCTAAATGACCTAGTCAGCTGTTTATCATTTGGGTAGATGTGTTCAGGTCAGCATTGTACCCTGGGTTAAACATAGAACCTGTCCCCTGTTTTTTTTTTTTTCTTTCTCTTTTCCTTTGCCTTTTTTCTTTGGGGAAAGATAAATTCCAGAGTGGATCAAATGGTCTTGGACCATTTCTTGGGTCCTTTATATTCATTACAATACTTTATAAAAATAAATTTCTTGATGTCAAAAATTTGACTATAATATTTTACCTCAAAATAATCTGACTTTAAAGGTTGATGTGATATATATTTTCTTTGAAAATCATGAACACAAAATTGTTTTAGTGCTCACCTTTGTACTTTGCTTAGCAAAACAGGTATTTTCAATTAATTTTATTTCCTTTTGGTGACTTGAATAATTTCATCCTTTATCCAGTGCCCATCTGTACTGTTGCCTATGTTCGTGAACAGCAAATGATCAGGGATTCATCTGTGTTGTACCTGCCATTATTCCTTTGGTGGGTACATAGCATTTTGGAGCTTGACACAGACATTTTCTGTGATCCAGAAATGCAGTAATTAGATGTTATTCTTTATTCCAGGAGAGATGGACATCCAAGCTAAGATGGAACTATTTTCCATGGTACCTGTTTCAGACTGGGAACCATTTGTGACAGAGAAGGAAACAGCATCAATGTGAAACCTGAAGATATTTTGGGAGTGAAACTGGAGAAGTAAATGTGATAGTTGCATCAATCAGACTGAAAAATAGAGAGATCCAGGTATAAGATATTTTGCTAAAATGTGGACATTGAGTGAACAGAGACAGTAAAAGATAATGTATAAAAAAAGATGCAGAAAAAAGCCAACTGTCTGGAAGATCAGGGTTACATCAATAGTTTACATGGTATGTCTGTTTTAAAAGACACTCTTACACAGAAATCATATTTACAGCTTATTTCCAAAGAATGGAATTGGATATTATATTTATGCATATGTTGTGCCATTTGATGGGAGTCTTCAATGAGCTCAAAATTTCGCTGCTTATAGTGTAGGTAAATACAAAACATTGGAACTGCTTTTTATATTCTGTTTTGCTTATATTGCAGATATTATTTCTCAAATATACCACAACCAATACTGTAATATGGGTGTTTGATGGTTTTTTAACACTTTGAGATAGACTATTTAAATAATTTATGATTTCACGTATTTAGGAAGCCTGATACAAATTTGGAGTTAATTGTGAGAGATATTACAGAGTCTAATCATGAAATAATAATTCCTGGAGATGAAAAAATATGCAATTTGAAATGAATGAACAGATAACTTTGGATCTGGTAGTTTTTGATATTCTTTCTTTTTCTTCTGCTAAGTAACAGCCATAGAATATCCAGGTACTGATTGCTCATTAGGTTGTTTGTCAGTGAATCACATCAAAATGAGACAAAATACAAACTCACTCTTGAGTTAGCACAGGAGCAATTATTTCCTACTTAATTAGAACACCCACTTAAGTTATAGGTAATCAGACTCACTATTAGTAAAAAAATCAACCTTAACTGGAATTAGTTTAGAATAACAATAAAGTTCTTAACACCTTAGCAAAGTGTTATATTTTAAACCTTTGATATCTGTGTGTTATGCTTTCAACCAATAACATGTAGCCAAATTTTCTAAAATAATTTAAAGTATTTTATGGAAACTTTGAAATTTGAAGTTTGAGAATTTTAGAAATGTGTGTTATGGCTCCCCTGACATGAATGAAGTGATTTTTTTTAATTCTTCTCTCATACATTACACACTTAATACAGTTCTCCTCCCTCCACTTCTCCCTGCCCCCTCCACTTCTCCCTGCCCACTCAAAAACCTCCCTCTCCTCTAGATCTACACCTCTTCCATTTCCCTTCAGAAAAGAACAGGCCTCTTCCAGACAACTCAGTCTACTCATTAAAAAAAATGCTTAGCAGGGCATGATGGCACACACCTTTAGTCTTAGCTTGTGGGAAGCAGAGGAAGGTGGCTCTCTGAGTTGGAGGCCAGCCTGGTTTACATAGTGAGTTCCAGGACAGCCACGGGTATGTAGAGAGACCCTGTCTCAAAAAACAAACCAACACACAAAAGAAGTCAAGATACTTGTTTAGTTTTAAAGTATTAAAGTAATGGATTTTGTTTATTTGTAAAAGATGTTGGAAAGAGCAAGTGACATTTCATCCAACATCCTGCATGAGAGACCTGGTAACATGCAATTCTGTTATAAATTTCATTGCTATTCTGTTATGATTTGGGTGAACTTAGCCTGTGTTTGTAAATACTGGAAAGTCAGTCAAGTGTGCTTGGAGAATCTGAGACATTGTATATGGCTGTAGTTTTATTATTCTAGTAGGAAATAATAGCAGATTTAAGTGAAACTAGATCCACATATCCAAATCCTGTTTCCCTACAAACACACAAGACACTGAAGAGTGTGGAGCTTTCAAACTATAGCTGACATAGAAATACCAAGATTAAAAGATAAGGCATCCATAGTAAAGTATTTCATTTATAACCATAAATGAAAAGAAAATTTTCTTCCTTGTTATCCTGAAAAATACACATGTGTAAGTGTACATATGCATGTGTGTGAATACACAATGTTATACAGTTGTTATGGGAAAGAAATAAAGTTGTTATAGATAAGCAGGTAAGTGTTATTAAGGCCCATTTTGCCCATTTTTTATGTTGTTTATGCTTGAAATTGAGATGAAGAAATTAAGACTCTTATATTTCTATGATTAATCAGAGACAGGGTTTATAATATAATATATAATCAAATTAAAAGGATGTAAGAATATTTAATAGGTTTAAAAGATGATCTTGTATAAACTTTTCCCTTTTTCTAATATTAATAGGTAAAACTATAGCTTTCTATCTCTGTAACTTCTTAAGTGATATCCTGTGTATTTTGATATAGTTTATTTTAATGTTACTCAAGATACTTTCCATTTTAACTTGATATTTCTTTAATCTGTGGTTACTTAGAAGTGGCATAAATTCTAATATTCAGAATATTTTTCCAGATTACTCATAAATCTCCCTTTCTGATTTATTTTTCTCATCATTATGAAACATTTTCCATTAAAGGTAATTATTTCTAAGCATATTAAAGTATGTAATTTGGCCAAAAAATAGGCATACTAGAAATTTAGTTCCAAAGATGAAATGAGGCCAGATATTAAGCAATGTAAAACATCAACAGCCACAATGAATAAGTGCCACTCGGTCATCAGATACTGACTGCACAAGGAATTAGGCTCATCACATTATATTTATTTTTACTATCTATAATCAAAATCCTATGCTTAAGGATTACTAGTGACTTCTTAACTATTCAGAAAATTATGGATCCACATATAATCTGAAAACTATCTCCACCCTTGCATCATCTCTTCTTGGTAATCAATATCTCCTTTCTTTCCTTTATGTGTCAGAACCCTCTGTAAGCCCATGATGAGCTCATATGATCTGCTTTACTTATTTTATTTTCAAAAATACAATTTTCAAATAAAGTCATATTAGGCAGAGCTCAGAGAATCCTGCAAAAGAGGGGGAAGGAAGATGTAGGAGCTAGAGGGGTCAAGGACAACTCTAGAACACACACCACAGAATCAACTGAGCATTGGGGCTCAGAGACTGAAGCAACAAACATGGACCCTTTATGGGTCTGAGCTAGGTCCTCAGCATATACCTTATTGTGGGGAGTGGTTTGGTCTGCTTTTGTACCAGTATGAATGCTTGTCTAATGACTGGAAATCCCATTTCCCCCTTGAATATTTCCCACTAAAATTATATTTTATATAAAATGATAATCTGACAATTTATTTTATCTTATTTTTTCCAACTTTTTTATTTGAATTAGAAACAGAATTGTTTTACATGACAATCCCAGTTCCCTTCTTCCACCCGTCCTCCCCTGCTGCCCCCCCCAACTAAAACCCTATTTGTCACATATCCTTTCTGCTCTCCGTGGATGGTGAGGCTTTCCATAGGGTGTCATCAGTGTCTACTGTATCCTTTGGGATAGGGCCTAGGCCCACCCCCCATGTGTCTTGGCTCAGGGAGTATTCCTCTATATGAAATGGGCTCCCAATTCCACACCTATGCTAGGGATAAGTACTGAACTTCTACAGGAGGTCCTATAGATTTCTGAGGTTTCCTCACAGAAACCCATGTTTCTGGGTTCAGTCCCATGCTGGTATTCCAGCTATCAGTCTGGGGAGCAAGAGTTCCCAGATGTTCAGGTCAGCTGTTTCTGTGGGTTTCACCGGCCTGGTCTGGACCCCTTTGCTCTCTTCACTTGTCCTTCTCTGCAACTGTATTCCAGTTCAGTTCAGTGATTAGTTGTGGGTGTCTGCTTCTACTTCCCCCAGCTGCTGGATGAAGGCTATAGGGTGGCATATAAGTCAGTCATCAATCTCATTATCAGGGGAGAGCATTAAAGGTAGCCTCTCCTCTGTTGCTTAGATTGTTAGCTGGTGTCATCTTTGTAGATCTCCAGACATTTCCCTAGTGCCTGATTTATCTGTAAACCAAAATTGTCTCCCTCTATTATAATATCTCCATTCTTGTTATCTTCTATTCTTCCCCTGACTCAACCTTTCTGCTCCCTCATGTCCTCTGCATCCCTCTTCTTCTCCTCTTCTTATTCTCCTAGCTCCCTCCCCCCTCTTCCCGTGCTCCCAATTTGCTCAGCAGATCTTGACCCTCCTCCCTATTCCAGGTGACCATGTATGTTTCTCTTAGGGTCCTCCTTCTTTATTAGCTTCTTTGGCATTGTGGATTGTAGACCTGTAATCGGTACTCTATGTCTAAAATCCGCATATGAGTGGTTACATACCATGTTTGCCAAAACACCAAACAATCCAATTAAAAAGTGGGGTACAGAACTAAATAGACAATTCTTAGTAGAGGAATCGAAAATAAAGACACATAAGAAAGTGTTCAACATCTTTAGCCATCAGGGAAATGCAAATCAAAACAACTCTGAGATACCATCTGACTCCTGTCAGAATGGCCAAAATCAAAAACACCAAATGACGATTCATGTTGGAGAGGATGTGGAGAAAGGGGAACACTCCTCCACTGCTGGTAGGAGTGCCAACTTGTACAGCCACTTTGGAAATCAGTATGGTGACTCCTCAAAAAAAAAAAAATGGGAATCAGTCTACCACAAGATCCAGCAATTCCACTCTTAGGCATATACCCAAAAGAAGCACATTCATACAACAAGGACATCTGTTCAATGATGTTCATAGCAGCACTATTTGTAATAGCCAGAAACTGGAAGCAGCCTAGATGCCCCTCAACTGAAGAATGGATAGAGAAAATGTGGTACATTTACACAATGGAGTAGTACAGCAGAAAAAAAAATGTAATCTTGAAATTTGTAGGAAAATGGATGGATCTAGAAGAAACTATTCTGAGCAAGGTAACCCAATTGAAAAAGACAAACATGGTATGTACTCACTCACTAAAATTCTTTGGGAGCTGATGATTCTTAGGCTTCATCACTCCAGACCCTGGGAGCTGTCATGATGCAGTGCTGATTGGATTAGAGGCAATTTCTTTTTCTGTAAATATGCGCTAAGTTTTGAATGATATTATTCTTGAAAATGTGTGCCTGTGTTTATCACCTTTTAGTTTTGTAAAGAAAGGATGCACCTGGCTTGATTAAAGGCTAGCAAAGTTATGTGTTGTTTTCTGTTTAAAAGTTTATTTTGATGTAAAAGTTTGGAAAAACATGTTTGACGGTTTTTTTGTTTTTTTTTGTTTTTTTTTTTTTGTTGTTGTTTTTTTTTGCTGGAGATCAATGGAGGCTTGGGAAAACATGTTTGTTAGTATGGAAAAACATGCCTGTTTTTGAATTATAAATAAAGGTGGCTGGAGTTATTTCGGGCTGGTCACTTGTGTAAAACTCATGTGGTGGTTGGATAATTCATTACTTCATGCTAATGTCCCTTCCCCATCTCAGAAACTGATCCAAGGCTGCAGGGTACCATAACACCTTATGGTTGTGGTAGCTTGTTGTTCTTGTGAGACCTTATGTTTTATAGCATCTGTTCATTCCTTGCTTTCTGATTGTGGATGCAATGAGACCAGCTCCTCCCTCTTCTGTCACCATGATTTCCTCATCAAAATGGACTGTATCTCCTTGAACTGTAAGATAAAATAAACCTTTCCCTTTAAGTGGCTTTCCGTCAGGTATTTTGTCAGGGAAATAGGAAAAGTAACTAATACACCAAGCATAACTGATGTCTCAAAAACAGTTAGTGACCTTCATGTATGAAAAGATACACTTTTGCTACAAATTTTACTGGACAAGGAAATTATCCAATTCAAAATGTCATTTGCAGTCAGAATTCCAATTAAATGGATGAAATAATTTTGAAATGTTTATTTCAAGATGATTATTGTTTTTATTGACAATTTTGTTTAAGAAATACTTTCTTATGGTAATATTAAATTTGTAATAATTGTAAATTACCTTACCTGTTTGTTTAACAAGTGAATGTGAATTTATCCACTGATAGAAGTGTATTGAAATGCCGTGTGACCACTGTTTTGCTGTATAATAACAATGGCAGAAATCAGCATTCCCTGCACCTCAGTTCCCTTCTCTATAAAATAGGCAAAATAATGCCAGCTTATGAGAATTGCTGATCTGTGAATAAAAGAAGGGATTTCAGAAAATAGTGCTGGCACAGAAGTACTCAGTAATGTGAAGCTCTCTCCTCTGAAATTGTTTGCTCAAACGATGCTAAAATTATCAGGCACAAACCCAAACAAACAAAAACATAAGAGGAATTTTATGTTAGCTTCTCAAATAACTATTTCTCCACTCTAATGAAACTTGGATTATAGTTTATGTATGATTGTTCATTAATTTTCACATATCTGTTTATATTAGATAAGGGATGTAGCCAGTGTACACAGATGTATCTTAATTTTTCACATGTATCATATGCTATCTATTTATAATCATCTCTTTTATTATAAAAAGTGAAGTCTAGCAAGATATTTTACTTCCTACTGTGTTGTGTTTTGAGTTTGTAAATGAAAAACTAAGGAGAGATCAGAGTAATTGTATTAAGTGACATTTTTAAGATTTTTATAATTTTATTTTTCTGTTAGCACCAATATTTATGCCTGTTCTTACTCTATCCTGGCTCATACTGTCTCCTCACAGCCCAAGTTTGCAGAAACACATGCTGGTGACAGGCTGTTGTCAGTAGGAATCAGAAGTCTCTTTGTGTGTGAAGCCAAGGCCTTCATTTATGTAAAGTCCATACTCTGCCATGGAGCAAGATATTAAAATTTACTTTAAAAATTTAAACAAGCAAAAAGATTGTATCATTCCTGGAGTTAATTTCTGTGTCAAATTAGGCCAGAACAAATTAAATTTTTTAGAGAGTAATCTTTAGCAGGATACTGCTCAGTCCCTATTTGGAGATTTGAGGTTTAAACAGAGACTTTAACTATTTGATAGAACAACCTTCAGTAGATCTGGAAATGGACGCCTTTGAAAAAAGAGATATCACCTGCAAAATCTGATCAAGTCAGGCACATTCTTCTCCCCTTTCAAAACTGATCACCTTGCTTCTCATCTCCCCAGAACAGACAAAATGGGGTCCAGGGCAGCAGTGTCTCATCTTCTTCGTTCTTTAGTACAGACATTTTTGCAGCCATCCCAAATTTTCTGCATTTGTAAACTGTTACAGAACCAAATTATGCCACTACAAAATTTATTTGTTGAAGTTCTAACCAGCAGACTCTGAAGATATGATCCTATTTGGGACTTGGGTTTTACAAAGGCAATTAATATAAAATGAGATCATGTGGATAAATGAAAATCCTATGTGAATGGTGTTTTTCTAAAGATATTAAACACAGGCTTATACACAGGCAAGTACCTAAACAAATGAAAGAGACCACAGAAAAAAATTATACTGCTAACACCTAGATTTTGGATTCCAGACTGCAAAATTATGAGAAAAAAAATTTTGTGGTATATCCCTGGTTAATTAATGCACACACTTATACTGGAGGATTTCTTTGCTCTTGATACCATCTTTCCCTATCTCCAAGTATCACTGTTTTATAGAGTATTCATTTACTCCTACTCCTCATCATTAGAGAGAAAGGAGTAGAACCTGAGGACCTGAGTTCAAATTGCCAGAGCCCACCTAAAAGTTTGGCATTGTACCCTGCATTTTGAACCCCAGTGTTCTATGGAGTGATGAGAGACAGAGACAGAAGGACCCCTGGGACTCCTCAGGGGATATAATTTTGCATGTACACTGGAAAACAAGAGACTGCTTCAAATCATGTGGCAGGTATAGTCTAACCCCTTAAATTCTCTTCTGACCTCCACACATGTGGCATGGAACAGTTATGTGTGTACCCATCCAAGAGAACACACACACACACACACACACACACACACACACACACACACACACACACACACACACACACACACCCCTCTGTCCCCAAATTCACTCACTCAAACCTACTATACTTTTACGAAACTCAACATGAGGGACCTTATCCAATCACAGTAAAACCTGGTGTGGAAATCCCATACATCAGATGTGATAATATAATGTATTTCACTTATTTGGAGACATAGAAGAAGGATGCTTTTGTTAAGCAGTTCATGACTTTAATTGGTGTTATTAAACTGCTAGTAAATGGGTGGTGGTAGAAAATTTGGGGAGGAAAATGGAGTAATCTTGTAAAATATGTATAGGTATTGCATTTGAAAGATAAGGGACTGAGGAACTGGATTAAAACAGCCAAGATTTTGAAAGCCTTTCTAAGAAACAGACAATTTGGTTCATTTACGGAACAGAATGGGAGATGGTATCTCAGGTTGCTAAAAGGAGGATTGTGTCTTATCAGACAATTTATAGCTCTCCATGGCAGCAACCAAGTAATTATGTGAGGGTGCAAAAGTTGACACAATTTAACAGGAGTTCAGGTGGGGCTTTTGACAGCCTATCATAAGAAAGTTAATGAGTAAAATGCTAGACTTCGCTCTAAGTGCCAACCTAGTGGAAAGCTGATTGTAGCCTAAAAAATATAGGATGGTAGTAGATTGTTACAAATCCTCATGGAGGTGACAAATGGGGGCCTCAGGACTGACTTCCAGGCCCATTACTTTTTAACACTCTGTATAAGTTATAGAGTCTGAATTAGTTGATAGCATTAAAGTTCCAATTTTATCTTTTGGAAAGAAGATATTGGGTAGAACAGCTCAGTTGCTCTGACTTTTTAAAAGCAATGACTATATATACTAATTTTACGAACTCTCATACTTTCAGGTTGGCTGAGAGGAAGACAACATTTGAAGATGATATTTAGAAAAGATATTCCTATTAATATTATTGGTAATTCTATACAAATTTCTAATACATCTCCCATGGACATAACCAATTCTTTGTATTTACTATACATGAGAACTGATCTGGCTTATTGAACTAGATTAATGAAAATCTCTTCTTCATTTCCTTCAAGAGTGGGGAGCCATTACAATACTAGAAAGCTGCATATTTTTAACAGTGCATAAGTCAATGTTTATGAAACTCACAGGTGAGTGAAACCCAAGTAGTCCAGAGATTAGGTAAATTATCCTGATGGAAATAGTATCATTGTAATTTTTACACAAACATGAAAATCAATAGAGAAGAAGGGAAGGGAAGTAACAGGAGGCTATTGTGCATGTGCAATGTATGACATAAAACATAGGAATGCGTGTGTATAAGTTAGAACCCAGGGTTTAACGCAGATTGTAAAAATAGCTGTAATTATTCTTCCCTGACAGATGTGATTAACAATGTGGCATTAAATATTTTCTACAGAGAGGTTCAGTGTACTCTATCATACCTTGAATCAAGAGGGCATTGTGACTTATTTCACACAGTTGAAGGTGGCACAAGAAACACACTGGATCCTAACAGACTGAAGAAACATTCTCATCAGTCTCTTCTAAATCTGCCTGGTTTCCCTGGGAATAGACTATGCTAACCTTTTAGAAGACAAGAGAGTATGTAGAACAAAGAGGACTACTGTAGCTGGAGCCATCTGAAAACAAAGTACTCTAATCTAACCTGGCATCTGAGCAAACCCAACCGAGAGAGAGCATGATAACTATCTAGCTGAATCTTGCACAAGTCACTAGAATGAGTCTTATTAGTGACTCTTACCTAAATCAGGAATTTGTGTATTATATTCTCCCTCCCCCCCAAAAAAAAACAGCTGCCATAAATTATGAGTGTATATATAGGTGGAGCTGTTATTTTTTGGTTCTTTGTGCTATAGACAATAGGATAAAGCCCTCCAATTTCAAATTTTCTTTCTTTCTTCCTAATCATATGGTGGGGGGGCGCATACCTTTAATTCTAGCACTCAGGAGTCAGAGGTAGGTGGATCTCTCTGAGTTCAAGGCCAACCTGGTCTACAGAGCTATTTCCAGAACATTCAGGGCTACAAAGAGAAACTTTATATTGAAAACTCTCTCTCTCTCTTTCTCTCTCTCTATTTCTCTCTCTGTGTGTGTGTCTGTCTGTCTCTCTTTCGCTCTATCTATCTATCTATCTATCTATCTATCTATGTATCTATCTACAAGTAACCTTTATACACTGATTTATGAACACTTAAAGAACCATATTTAATTCATGTAAAATACTTGTACTAAGCAGCTTTGTACATATTTCATTTCCAACAGCGATTCGGCTGCACTAGAAAATGTAGTACTGTCCTGTTTAAATGCAGGAAAGTGTGTTCTGGCACAAGCAAGATAAATAACATTAAACTGGCATTCTGTGGTCTACACATTCTCCAGTGAGTGGGTTACATTGTTACCCATGATTTCCTTCCACATATGATTCTGAAAATTCAATTCTGTCCTTTTTAATCATGTTCTGTCTGCCTCCAGAAGTCTTATGCATGATGAGCTATGTCCTTAAAAGTGTACATCAAAGATGCTCTTGACTCACATGTTACTGAGAAGTAGTGGGTACTTGTGGTTGGACAAGCAACACCAAATTCATAAAGCAAATGCCATTTCAGGCTAGCATTTGCACTCCTAGCAAAATGCTCTTCTGCTAAGCAAAGGGGGCATCATTGAATGCAGAATGGTGAGAAGGCAGAATCAAAAGAAGGCTCAGGAGAAGGTGCTGCTTTGCCTCTCTTGTCAAGATCCTCTAGGAACAGGGGAAGACATAAGCTCTTCCTAATCTCTCTCCCCACACTAGTCCTATGTCTGAGAAGTGTGTATATGTTAGAGTGTTTGTACATAAGCTGCTGTGTCTCATGGATCTGTTGTAGTCATTGATCTTGGTTCTTCATTTCAGTGTTTACAGTGAAATAACCAGCAGTTAATCCCTGGCCATCTAAGCCCTTGTCCATGCAATGGTTTCAAAAGAAAAATTGTTCCTCATCTAAAGGTGTGCATGGGAGGCAAGGGCAAGTCACCTTAGGAAAACTAAAGAACAGCAGTTTTCTAATGTTCTACCTTCGCAAAACCATAATCAACTAAATTTGAACATAGGGTTCCTGATTATGAATATTCTGGAATTTCAAATCCAAGTTGACCTCAGATGAGTAGACAGTCATGTTTCACAGTTGCTACTTCTGATATAATTATTTGGAGCAATAATGTCATTGCTGAGAAATTGTTCCTTATGTGGAAATAACTGTTCTTTAAATATTATTCTCTTTCCACAATGTTACTCTTTACAAAAGCTGTGGGAGGCAGGAAACCATTAGAAGCCTATTTGCTCCGACACATATTCTCATGTCTAAATTCTTATTCCAGCCTTCCATTTCCCTTCTGATAAAGAGCTGTGACAAAGTTCATCAGGGGGAAAGTTAATTGGATTCTTCTGCTCTCTTAAAAATGTCTTCTCTCCTCAGGGATTCCTCAAGTTCCTGTCAAGAACCACTTAGGGCAGCCTGTGACATTTCCTTCCTCAAAGGAGATAATGTGTATGTGACTGGAAGGTGATGTTTACACAACAGGGGGCAGAGAGCAAAATTATAAAGCAGGGAGAGATTGCCTCAGTCTTCTTCACTTCCTCTTTTGGAAACATCATCCCTCCACGTGGGTCCCCCAGCATGCTCTCATGCCTTCCTCCCTTAATGTGATCTGTTCCCCATGGGTTTGCTCTAAACTGCATGCTGTGGGCATCTTTCCTGTCCTCCCTCCTCACATGCAAACCTCGCCAAACCTGTTAGTTCTCCCATCTTTGTATGTCTGATTTCTGTTAGAAATTAGTGGGCCAGTGGCTTGTAGCATGTTAATAACTTTTGATGAGACCTCCCTCATTCTTCACACAACACTAGATATTTCAACTGTCTCTTCAGAGGGTCAAATAATTGAATATAAATTTAGAAATAAAATTTCAGCCATGATGTGGAATAGTAGTAGTCAACAGCCAGAAATTTAAGTTTTTCCTTTGTCACATAAACCTTGAGTCTCTACTTTCTCAGAACTTCTGAGAATTGAAAATATCTGATTTTATTTGAAGAAGGAAAAATATGGAGTGTTAGGTAATGGTTCCACTTTCTTTCTGCTCTGCTGCCAAAAGTAAGAGCAGAACTTTGAACACACCTCTTTACTTAACCTTTGGTGGGGGTAAAAATGAAAACACATTTGGAAAGAGTATTTTATTTCATATCTTAAAGGGGGAATGCGTATGTTGGGAGGGACATGTTTCTCTCTATGTGTGCCTATGTTCCAGGACATTTCTTGAAGTGTCCGTAGACTCAATTAGCTCCTTGCCTTTTTTACTTGTAATCCTCAAGAGTAACTGTAGAGGGCACTCACTCGAGGTACAAGATCCTGAGATAAAAAGGCATTGGACAGGCAGCCCATAATCGTTCCTTTCTGCCCTATAAACAGAAAGTCCTTCAAGTCTTAAACCAGACATACTATGTTGCACCTAGGGTAAATGACCCAAGTCAGGCTATCTCTGGCAAAAGTTTCCTCTAGTCTGTACTGCAAATGGGCGTAAATATTACTTCTATCATATTTAGTGAATCTGCAGGGCTCATAGTGCCTCCCTATAGGCATCAGTTGTCCATTCCTGTTTATCTGTAGGTTGTAAACTCTACCTTTGTGTGTCTGAATATGCTCTCTCCCTTAACTCATACAAGCTGATAGCCAGGGTCCAGTAAGCTGACCTCAAATATGTGTAAGGTTGGGCTGTCTTTTTATGAGGCTTATGCTAACTTCCTATCACTGTGTAACTGCTGCATCACACACTTAGCAGGTTCACATAGCACCAATTTATGTTATCATATTTCCATAGGTCCAAAATCTGGACAAGGTTCAGTTTTATTCCCTGCTTAGGTTCCTGCCAGACTAATATTAAAGTGTGTGATAGGGTAGGTCTTTCACTAGAAAATCACATCTATTCAACTTGGTAGCCAACCTCATTATCTCGTTATCTCTCTTTTTCTCTTCCTTCCTTCCTTCCTTCCTTCCTTCCTTCCTTCCTTCCTTCCTTCCTTCCTTCCTTCCTTTCCTATTTTAATCACAAGAATGAGGTTTTTCTTCTCTTCCTGTTGTTGACCAGTGCTAATGTATGTTCATAGACTCTTGCTGCTCTTGGTTGTCATGTGTATTTCTCTACAGTCCAACCACATTCTACTTCTCAATCAGCATGGGGATGTCTTCCTGTCTTTCATTTCCCCAACAGCTCCCTTTCTTTATAACTAGATTCTTTTTCACAAGGGCCTTTTTGATCAGATTGGGCCCCACTTCCACTCAGTGATAGGCAGGTATTATAGGGAGGATGCAGAAGTCGTGGTGATTTCAGAAGCTCTCAGAATTCTGAAGACCACCGAGGTGGTTTTTATCTAACTTCTACTGTAAAAGCAGAAATTAAATGAATAGATGTGACAGAGAGAGAGCAAGGCCTCTCCCCAACACCTAGGGGCTGTAGGTGTTAAAACCTCAGGCCTAAATATGGAGTAGCATGACCTTTCAAGAAATAGCACTGTGCCCTGGGACTTCCTGTAATGGTACAAGTTCTGTGTGACTTCCTATCAAAGACAATAGTCATTAGATGCATAATTAGAAATGTAGCTAGTAACCTGAGGGTCTGATTTTAAGGTTTTCTTTAGTTTCAAATAGTTGAAACAGCCATTTACTTCTAGTGGCTACCATACCGGGCAAAATTAGAGAATGATGCATAGCTTCCAAACTGCCTAAGGCACAGCACCCCCAAGGTGAGCTGTTTTATTTGGTGCTTCTGTCCTGTCTTTAGTGTCCAACTATGTCTGGAGTTTCAGTTCAAATCCCAGCTGCTATCCTTATATCTACATTTACTCCTGCCTTTTGTTTCTGCCAAATCCACAGTTTTAGGTATCCATTTTCTCTGTAGGTCCTAATACTAGAGATTATTGCAACTTCAAGCAGAAAACCATTTCCCACACTTTCTTCACCATACAGGTGTATATAAATAATTGTGATTAATCTTGGTGAGAATTCTCTGTTCAAGATACTATGGTAGGCATCCCAGGTGCATTATCCTCCTCCACCACCACAAATAATAGACTTGTTCCTATTGTGCAGACGAAGAAATCAGGTGAGTGAGAAGCTAAGTGACTTTCGAAAGGCTCACCATGGCATAGTTCAAGACCAGAAATGAAGCCAATTCCACTGTTTACAGTAACCGTGATATTAGCTTCTCAACTCCATTACCATCATTAACAAGGGCTCTTTCAAAGTTCAGTCAAGCTGGTGTCTGATATCATTAGTGAAAATAACTGCATCCTTAAGGAAGGTTGCATTCCATGTGCTGATGCCTGAAGAGAGCTTTGACCCTGCCACAGGCTCTTGAAACTCCTGCAGCAAGAGTGCTTTTATTCACCTCTTTGAGTTTACTTCCAGAGATTCCATCCAGGTTTTAAATGTTGTTCTATAAAGTATGAGCCATAAAAGTGATCTGTGCTTTTATCTTGAGCGCAAATCTTTCTGCCAACAGTTGCTAGTCATTTTTCTCAATTTGCCTCTTCAGCTGTTCTGAAAAATAAATGCCTTGAGCCCATGGTGTAGACATTAGGACTCAAGGCTCGGAATTCAAGCTGATCCAGGCTTACCTTCTGGCTCTGGATCTGACAAACATCACATACTTACATCTTCGTGTCATGCCTGAAGCTAAATTAAATAAATCAAGTTGTCCCACAGCCAGAATTGTGAGAACCATGTGTGCCGTCTGAGGAAAGTACAAAGAAGATGATGTCTGTGACAGAGAAGCCAGACTGAGATGCTAACATAAAGCAACAGTGTCGCTTTTCCTGGGGAGGGTTTTACTGTGCACAAATTCAGGTTCTTTACAAAATAAAGATATAATGCTGCTTTCCTAAACTGTAAGGAAAAAAAAATGCTGTTGGAGAAATTAAAGGACAACTCCCCTTCTCTCTCAGTTTCTCTCTTGATTAGTCAGTTTCACACATTTGCTACTTAATGTGCTAAGCAAAGAAAAGCAGCCTCTGTAATTTTAGCATCCTTTGTTGCAAATATTTATATTGTATAGTACTAATTTTGAACACAAATTTAAAAGCATTTAAATCATTCCTATAACCACCCAAATCACTCAATTCATATTTAATGGCTAGCATTTGCATGTGCTTTATTCTTATCTGAACAATGGGAATGATGTGCAGATTAAAATCTTTTTATATTACTTCATGATATGTGCACTTTTTTATGGAACACGCTGCCTTTTGTTTTCTGAATGAGTAAACACTAAGAGGAAAAGGACACATAGTTGTCCTTAACTTTTCCTTGTATGGTGGCATTGATCCATTGGTTAATTTGATACTAGCATAAGACTGTGTATCCATTTTATTTTCAATAAAATGTCACTTTGTTTACCCCCTGACTAATAAAGACTGGACAGGGAGATACTCTGAGGCTACCTAAATATACTTTTTGTGAACAACCTCCACATGCTAGTTATAGTATTTATGGTGGTTTCTTCATAGGCTGTATAAAAACATTGCTGTGATGTTTACAAATACCTGACTTTCTAGTTCTGTTAGTGGATGCTTTCCTTTTATAATATAGATTGTACTCCTGTATAATTTGTCTGTTTTTGTGTGCTTAGTTTCCTCTTTCCCTGTTGTGGTCAGAGGAAGCCCAATAGGGCTGATTTGTGAGTCCTTATTATTCAATCAATTCTCTGAGTGCTCTAGCACTTTCTAAAACACAAGGGTTGTTCAAGCTCAATTTATACATCTCCGAATTAACACGAGCTCCAGTTATGGTTTCATGGAGTCCTAGATTATTTTAATGACTTACAAGATTAGAAGCCAATATTAAATTTCACTGTTTTGGGAATATTATCTCTCCTAGGCCTTTCCAAGAGTCAGAAATTTCAGGTATATGTGTATATATTATGTTATGTACATGCCTATGCACACATACCTGAAAGTTCTGTTTATGTACATGAATATGCATTTACAAGTATTGTACATGCCACATGTAAGAATTTATATATTCATATGACATTTGTATATATATTTATATATATGTAAATACTTTTCAATGACATTCTTTATCACCTATGAAATGGATATGTTACATTGAATTCATAGTTTTTAGTTCTAAATAACATGGCATTTGGATTTGCTCACTTCATGACCTGTGTCAGCTTACTCCTTGTTAGCAACATGGCTGTCGCCTGCCCATCAAAATATATGAACTAATTGTAAACATTTTTCAACCATTTTCATTGATTTTATCCATTTTTCAAATTTGTATGAGATTAACATGTCAACAAGAGTAGAAACCATTCAGAAACCTATTCTCAGATATCACCTATCTATAGCTCATTTTAAGCCATTTTCACCTACCACCTGTAGATAACCAACGTTAATCTTTTCAGATATAGCCACCCAGAATTTGTGTTTGTACAAATAAACAAACAGCCAATTTCTTATCCCCTCTTTCTCATTGCAAAGGGAAATACTTGGTAAGAAAACCATGTAATCACAACCTATAAAAATACTTGGTAAATCAGCACTGTATGTAATCACAGCCACCTGCTCCACTCATCTGCCTGAAGCCAATAGTTTCCTCATATTCATAAAATTAAAAGTGGCCTGCCCTTCCTCCTTCCCCCCCTCCTACTTCTAAATCAACTCATTTTAATACTTCTCTGACTCATGTAGCTTTTCACATCCAACTCTTCGACATTTTTTTTTCCCTGAGAATTTGATCCTTTCAAAGAGAGATTAATATGTCATGATCAGGGAATGTGAAATACTTGTCTCAAATAAATGGAGGTTAATAATCCAGCCACAGTCTTGCCTTTCTATCACTGTTTCCAAATGTTGATTTTTTTTTAAGTGAAAGAATTTGAGCCAGGCGTTGGTGGCACAAACCTTTAATCCCAGCACTTGGGAGCAGAGGCAGGCAGATCTCTGTGAGTTTGAGGCCAGCCTGGTCTCCAGAGCGAGTGCCAGGATAGGCTCCAAAGCTACACAGAGAAACCCTGTCTTGAAAAACCAAAAATAAAATAAAATAAAATGAAAGAATTCGTGACAGAATAATTTTTGTCTATATTTATTTAAATTAGAACCAAGCTTGTTTTACATGTCAGTCCCAGTTCCCTCTCCCTCCCCTCCTCCGCTGCCCCCACTAACTCCCTATCCCATCCCCTTTCTGCTCCCCAGGGAGGGTGAGGCCTTTCATGGGGAATCGTCAAAGTCTGTCATACCATTTGGGTCAGGTATCTAGGCTGAGAGAATATCCCTTCTTGTGGAATGGGCTCCCAAAATCCATTAAAAAACTAGGGATAAATACTGATCTACTACCAGAGGCCCCATAGATTTCCTAGGCATCCTCACTGACACCCATGTTCATGGGGTCTGGATCAGTGCTATGCTGGCTTCCCAGATATCAGTCTGGGGCCCAAGAGCTCCCACTTATTCAGGTCAGGTGTTACTGTGGGTTTCTCCAGCCTTGTCTTGACCCCTTTGCTCATTACTCTCCCTCTCTGTAACTGGATTCCAGGAGTTCAGTTCTGACTGTACTTGCAGGGATCATTTCTATAGTTGGTGACAGAATAATTTCAAGAGTCATCTTGAAAATAGAAAAACTTAGTACTAACTCAGACCTCTAAATAATCATTTTTAATAAGATCTGGTGATCTGGGAAATCACAATTCTTGGAGCCATACTCCATAGGATCCTCTGCTTGTATGAGACAAAGTTATTATCCCAGTCCTTAACATCAATTTGACCAATTTGACCAATATATATATCCATATATATCCATTCTCTCCCCACCTATCAGTTTGTATAACCAAAAATGCATGGTATCCTAGTATTAGGAAAATCAAAATTCAATTCAAATACTTCTGGAATTTATCATTTTCCTGTGTGCAAAAAAAAGACAAAGGTCCTGAAACTAAAGCAGGAATGGCCGTTGCCCCATAGATCTCTTATATTCATCAGAATATTTTATTCTGCTCTGTATCTGCAAACCATAACAGTCTTGATTGGAAATTGAAGTACCACAGCAAGAACAATTGTATAATTAGAAGATAATCATTTACTCTGGCAACATCTTGAAAGTAAGAGTTTTAAAGAACAATTAAATTTCTATGTGTTTGATTGCAATGTGTTTACTCCTGATTAACAATTTACCAACATTTCTTCCTATAAACCTTCTTTTAGAAGATCTCAAAAGCATTTTACCTTCTGTATGCTTTTCAGTGACATGTATTTTTAATTCTAAAATAATCCAACATCTATAATGAACTTAATAACTCATTCTACTCATATTTCCCTCATGGCATGGAATTGCTTTAAATAAAGCATTCTGATCTAGCAATTCATCTATGAAGTAATTCTGAAAGTCAAAATAATCAAACTAGAAGACCAAAGTTGAAGAATTTTCAAATTCTAAACTTTCAAGAAAGTTTCAAATCATTTTATCAATATAGAAAAAAATCAAGTGAAAATTTGCTTATGGAAAAATAACTACAGAGGTAATAACAACCACTAATATGCTATTGACAGCATCTGAATTAGGAGAGAGTTTCATAACTAGATTGCATGAACAAAGAGGCATATTTAGAGGAAAGCCATGATGTGAAATGAATTCTTGGCAAGAAACACAATGTGGAAATCAAATACTTGTAGACTACAGTAGTGAGAATGTTTCCAGAATTGGAGATCTTTTGGCATTGATTTTTTATGGAACCCATTTTAATTAGATCACTCATAATGTTAACATTTTGCCCGGATTTTTCATTTGATAAATGTTTTGAAACCCATGAAAACACTATACAGCAAGCAAATAATGTCCTTATTTTATATATTAATAATTTAAAGTTAATGATATTATTTAATATCTCATATTAGTAAGAAATCACTCTCTCCTTTTCTTTGATTGTTTGTTTCTGTTTCCTGAGCCTCTAAGGGAGATTCCAGAGCACTTTCATCAATATGACAGCTGGTAATTTCTTCCAGTCAGTTCAGAGACTAGACATTGTATCTGCAAATCTTGAATTCAAGGAGTTACATGAAGAGCCATAAGCTGTTGATCTGAAAAAAACAGAAGGCAAAACTGAACTTAAAATTAATACATTCATTAAGAATAATTTAAATAGCAGTGCAATATTGGTTTCAAAAATAATCTTTTCTGTTTGTTCATTTCTATGCTATATGTAGCTGTATTTGGGTTTCTATATATATCCAGACAAAATGTTATCTATAATTTTAGAGAAAAATTGAACTAGAACTTTTCTGTCATGTTCAGATGTCATGTGGATAGCATTAACTGTCTGATCAACTCACTTGAAGTGCTGCGATACTCACAAAGGCTATTGAAAAATACTACACATTTTCTAATATTATTTTAAAACTATGTTCTATTTTATTTTTAATTATGAGTATTATGTGGGAATGTGCACACGCATATAGACAGACACCTTTGGCACGGGTGCCTCTGGAGCAGGAGTTAACAGGCAGCTGTAGGCCACATGCGTTGGAAACTGTACTAGGGCCATTTGCAAGAAAAAAAAAAAAACATGCTCTTAACTGCTGAGTTAGCACTCCTGCCCCTTTTCTAATATTACTCTACTAGAACTAGATAAAATAAAATATAAATATATGTCATCAGATGAATTTATATCTCTAGTAAGTGGTAAGTATTTCTTCATAGTAGTATGTTTCTAACATTACACAGTCCATAATCATCAATTGCTCTTCTGTAGTCAAATTTAAAGTCTTTCTGTTTGTTATATTATAACCCACAGAAAAATCAGTGAGAAATAGTTTTGCTGTTCATGTGATTAAAAACCAAGTTAAGCCTAGAAGTCACTGGGACAAGAATAAATTGGGGAGAGGAGGATATGGGGGAGCAGGAAGGTTGAGTCGGGGGAAGAATAGAAGACAGCAAGATGAGAGATACCATAATAGAGGGAGCCATTATAGGTTTGAGGAGAGATCTGGCACTAGGGAGATTTCCAGAGATCTACAAGGATGACACCAACTGGGAATCTAAGCAACAGTGGAGCGGCTACCTTAAATGCCCTTCTCCGATATGAAATTGGTAACTACCTTATATGTCATCCTAGAGCCTTCGTTCAGTGGTTGATGGAAGCAGAGGCAGACACCCACAGCTAAACAATGAACTGAACTCCTGGAAGCCAGTTGCAGGGAGGGAGGAGGCATGAGCAAAGGGGTCAAGACCGGGCTGGTGAAACCCACAGAAAGAGCTGACCTGAACAAGGGGGAGCTCATGGACACCACAGTGATAGCTGAGAGGCGAGCATGGGACAGATCCAGATCCCCTAAACGTGGGTGTCAGTGAGGAGGCCTTAATAATCTATGGGATCTCTGGTAGTAGATCAGTATTTAACCCTGGAGTACAAATGGACTTTGGGACCCCATGCCACATGGAGGGATGCTCTCTCAGCCCCAACACATGGGGGAGAGGCTAGGCCCTGCCCAGGATGATATGACAGACTTTGGAGATCCCCCAGGGAAGGCCTCACCCTCCCTGGGGAGCTGAAGGGGAATGTGGTGGGTGGTTGAGGGGTTGGTGGGGGCCTGTGGAGGAGGGGAAGGAGAGGGAGCTGAGATTGACATGTGAAGCAAAGTTGTTTCCAATGTAAATTAAAAGAAGAAATATAAATGGCCAATAAATAGTTGAACAAAAGATTCAACATTCTAATCTACATCAAAGAAAGGCAATTAAAACTGCTTTGCGATTCCATGTCACCCTAGTCAGTATAATAGCTAATCCCAAAACCAAGAAAAAAAATGGTAGCTAAAGCTTCGACTATGTAGGGAAATAAGAACACTCATCCACTGCTGGTGATGATGTAAACTGGTTTAACAACTATGGAAAACAGCATGACTTCTTTTAAAAAACTAAAAAGGGAAAACTACTACAACCCTTATACACAACTTTTGGGTGTGTATACACCTGAAGGGCACTAAGTCAACATATCAAGTGGATACTTGCACATCCCTGTTTATAGCTCAATGTGTGCTGTGTTTGTATGTGTGTGTGTGTGTGTGTGTGTGTGTGTGTGTGTGTGTGTGTGTGTGTGTGTGTGGTCATAATACTAGAGAGATGTTTATTAGAAAGAAGGGAGAAGCTGGACTTGATCTTAGCCAAAAGGCAAGAACTGATGAAGGAAAAAGTTTAAGAAAGGTGTGATATAGACAGGGCAATAGGACATCTGCAATTGAGAGCAGAAGTGTGGACTAATTGGGGAAGAATGACTAAGCTTGATGGTACTGGGGTGCAGTAGCTGGAGAGACAAATGAGAACACACACACACATCCATACACACACACACACACACACACACACACACACACACACACATATACACACATATATATGTATATATGAAAAAGCCATAATATAATAAAATCTATTACTTTGTATTCTAGCTCTTAAAGTAATTAAGAAAAAAAATAGAACAAGGAAATGTGTTCCAATATAGTCCAAATTCTCAATTTCTATGAACAAAATGGATTTTATTGTAATTTGGAATAAGTGGAGCGACTATAATTGATTTGACACACGAATAGAACTGTTCCTGCATCTTTTATTCTTGAAGTATATTAATATTTAAATTTCTCACACTTCAAGGGTGTAGTACTTCCATACAAGTTAGCACTGTTCAAAACAGGGGCTAATTTAGTGGCTTAGGGGTACTAAGACAAGTAGTGATTAAAAATAGAACCCAGACACCAAGTACACACAGCTTTCTTCTATTCTATAAGGCAGGAATTAGGCATAATCTTGAGAACATCTTCACCTATTCAGCAGGAATACATACACTCCTGGACAGTACTAGCAAGGTTTCCAAAACTGATCCCTGAGAATCAATTCTACAGAAGGTTGGAAATTGGCTTCTGTCTTCATTACTGCTGAGTTAGTGACTTTCCTAAGAACACTAGAGAAATGAGTAGACTCATAATAGTTGTCATCTTGGTTTACCAACTGCAAAAATGGAGAGCTGCATCATGTAGGATTATTTTTTAATGATCAGTGTCAAGAAAATTCCATTCTGGAAAGGTTTTTAGGAACAATACAGCACGAACTCTTCCCTACACCTTCAAAATAGCTACAATTAGCTTCAGTTAGAGAAGTATTGAAACTACAGTGCACATTTTCATAGTAAGTACTACTCGTTAAGAGTATCTCTCAGCTATTCTTTTTTAGTGAAACACATCAATTTGATATAGTTTTCTTTACACTTACACAATATTCTAGATACTGGTGTCCAAATAAAAACTATGCCTATTGAAATTCAAATATACAAACACAGAGCTACATGGAACACAACTTATCTCCATGATAAAATGAAACCAATGTCATCCCTAGTAAAACTTTTGTTAATGGACTAAATCTGAGGATATATAAGGACAGAGTTGTTGAATGTTGAATCACTGTTTCTAACATCAATATTTTACTTTTAGGCATATTATCTTATTATAAAAATGGCATTTCATATCAGCAACTGCAATAAAAGAATAAAATATATACAGAGAAAGTATAAACTTCAATGTTTTTAAACATAGCAAGGGTTAGAAGTGTGTAGGCTGATAGACCTATACAAAAATGAAATTTAAGATGGCTATGGAAAAGTAGGTATTAAGGTAGAGATGATAGAAAAATACATTTGAGAAGAATCTTGAAGTTGTAAAATGAAATGCACTGATCAGTATATTATATGGTATGTTGGGTTGTAGCCCATGGGGTTCTTGATTCCAGGTAAAAGGCCCTTTTATAAACCAAGGGAATGATTATATTATAAACTAAAATTCTGTGGAACACAGAATCTGAAATGAGATATCAGTGATCAAGTCTTGGTCACCAAATAAATTTAATGTGAGAAAATGTATTAGTTATTACTTACTAAGTATTTTCTGTTCTTGTTCTAGGTAGTCGGTAGTTTTATCCTGTCACATGCCCCTACAGTGCAGTATCACAGTGTGGTTTTCTTTAACCAGTGAGCAAGAGCACAGTGGCGTGTGCTTTGTTTATCTGTTTGGTGTTAAGGTTTGAGATGTGAACGCATGCTTCTGATCATGGTAATCTCAGAAATGTGTGCTGAGATAAATTTCAAATCAACCTCGATGAGCAGAAAACTCAGACTGAACATGTTTCAAACAAACTTGACTCGTGTTACACTGGGGGAAGCTTGTAACTGTTACTTGCTCTGACCTAATCTATTCATTGCATTATGTGATGAATTCACCAGGTCCTATTTAGTGCAAGTGAATTTATTCACTTCTTACTTAGACCTCATTTCATGCCTAGGTTCAGAGTCTGGAGAAGTGCTACACTTTCAGGCATTGAGGATTGGTTACATCCAGCAAAACATTTGACTACTTGCTAGGATATGGAGGTCATCCTTACAATTACAAAGCAGAATACAGCAGTAGCTGTCCCTGGCAGGATATTTGAAGCCCACTGCTATAATTAGTACTAGACGGGTCCTTACGAGGCACTGAAGCACTCTTAAATATCATTTATCTTACTGGAATCTGGAATCCAGGTAGAGGGCAGAGGTGAGGCTTTTTAGGAAAGGGCAGAAACATACTCCATTGTGATGGGAAAATGATCGTCATTGTAGAGCATTCAGTAGGTAGACTTGCAACTATGGAATTAAACATCTGTGCGTGTGTGTGTGTGTGTGTGTGTGTGTGTGTGTGTGTGTGTGTGTGCGCGCGCGCACGCGCGTGCACTCGTGTGTATGTGCTGGGTATGAGGCAATGAAAACAAAAACTGTTCCTGAGGAATGTGTTTTGTAATTAACTTTTATTCATTCGGGCACTCTTGTTTCTTATTCAGAGCTACACAGAACTGAAGCTGAGTGTGTGAGAGAGATGAGGCGTTGTCACCTAGGGTTGAAGCTATGGGTCTCTTTCCTTAGGAAACCCAGGATGTGTCCTGCAAGCTTCTGCAGGGCATTTGTTGGCCACATTCACCAGTATTTTTTATTATATTATCTATTATTAATTGTTATTATCATTGTTACATTGACTCTTGGTTAGCTGAAGGCATGCCTCCACTGCTTTTGAGTATTCTTGCTTAGTCTTTTTTGTGAATTTGGAAATAACAAGAGAAATCAATGGAAAAAGAAACATAGTTTAGTCACTAGCTGAAGTTAATGCCTACTTGACCTTGAGAGCCAGTAAAAAGTAAAGAAATAATCTTTCATCATTTATATACATATAAATATGTATTCCAGAAAATGGGCTTTATTAAGTATTATTTGTAAATACTGGAGCCATCTGTTTTTAACACTGCTTGAACACTAACTCACCCACAGTCACTGAAGTCTCTGTAACAGGTGATCAATCATCATGATGCTGTGGAGGGAAGAGAAAGACAGCCTGGTACTGTGCTCATGAAAGACTATGCAGCACGTGTGTTATCTACATGTTCTTGTCACTGCTGAAATACTGGGGCTACATGCTAATTTTTTCCTTCCAAAATCACCATCTATAAAGTCCTAGAAACTTCCATTACTCTATTCTTTTAGAAAATGGGAACTGGCAAGGTGACAGATAGGACTATGTTTATTTTGAGTTGTTTTGCTGCATCTTTTCATTGTTGATGATGCTACTATTATGGATGGGAAGCAATCTCCCTTCCATGAGGGAAGAGGCTTAGACAGGGGATTTACAGTAACAAAACCCAGCACTGGAGTCATTAACTTGTCAGAAATGTCAAAGATGCCTAGGTACCCCAGTTGCCTTAGATCTCAGAAACCTTTACAGTTCACATCATAGATTAAGATCTGCTTTTCAAATTATTGGCCAAAAACCATTAATGAGGCAAAAAATTCTCAGATGGGTCCTCATCAAAACCTGTCATGGAGTTATAAAAGAATATTACAAATTTCATTGTATATCATAATAATTTGAAAATCTTAATCTTAATTTCATAAATGTGTATAATACCTTGTGGTTTTCCCACTTACTCAGGGAGGTAAAGTGATTTGCCTGTCTCCTCAGAACTACTGAAGGTGAAGTGGCTTTGTTCCATTGGCTATGTCATGACTCATGAGACATATGTAAACTCATTGAAGAACTGTAACACCAGCCTGGGAAACAGTGGCATGAGCAAGGAAGGAACACTGTAGGGAGATCTGTGATGATGGAGAATGAAACATTTGGGAAAGAATCTTCAAGTTGGCTAAAACAGAAACAGGTGATAACAGAAAAGGCAGAAACTGAGTGGGATTCCAGTGTGGTTATAGTGCACAGGGTAGAAATGCATTAAGAGAGTAACTTCCTAGAGGTAGCCAGAAGTCAGAACATACTGAATATTCTCAGTGTCATTTCCATCTATGAATCACCTATGAATAGGGAGATCCTTGCTTTTGGATGACAGGGAGTTTATATTTTCCCTTCCTCTTGAAAACACTTCCCTAACCAACTAACTTTCAGTTTGGGAGAGAGTTCCAGAAAATTACTCTCGGCATCAATTCAGTCTTCCTCTTTGTTACATGCCGGCTATGAAACAACTTCATGTTTCATGTATTCACCGACTGCTATGGACCTTTCAGGCCGAATATAACAAATTTCAGTGTTTTCATACGAGTTTATCAGTCTCCAAGGCCGACATCTCATTAATGTTATTGTAGTGCCTGTAACTTACTCTCCAAGGTTGTTGCTTTCTTAGAGCTGGTGGTGATGACTCTCAGGGGATCCCCACAATTCTCGAAGAGACCTGAGTGCAGAGGTGGAGTCTGGGGATGCTCCGGCAAAAGGGAGCCATCCTTCGAGGATGTCAGCGATGATGCTCAGCCTTTAAAGATGCACTGTTAACTGCTTCCTCTCAGTTTGGAAAGGACCTGCTTCTATCGCCAAAGTGACCTCAAGCCGATGGCTTTGCATGTGGAATCTCTCAAAAAATATCTTATTTATTTACCTTTCAGGACAAAAGGGACAACTCATCTCTTTTTCCATAGACTTTTAGAGATTGAATTAATTATCACATTAATGAAAACCGGTCATGTTCACATTCATTTAAGGCAATTGAAAAAAACAAAAAACAAAAACAAAAAAAGCACTCATCTGACACGGAGAACGGACTTGTATAAATTCCTTGGTCTTAAACTTGCTTAAATATAGAGAAAAGAAGCTTTAAAGAAAAACTATGTCTTATTCTCATTCCCCTGAAAGATTATAAGAGTGCATACTCTCATTAAATTGTGCTATTTATAACTATGACATGAATGTAATATGATCTGACAGATGTAGCATTTTGTTTCCTCGGAATTGATGGGGAAAGCTGCAACTCTTCGGTTCCCCAGGTATACTGGAAATAATCGCTTTTCTTCACAACAGAAAAATTCTAGCAACTGCATCAGCAAACCCAGAACACACCTCATCTTCCAAGATGTTGCTTATGCTAAACACTAGGGGGCACTGGTGATTTAGTCAACTCTGCTCTTGGGTTTTAAAATTTTTTTCGGTGTTAACAGCAGCTCTTCAACTTTGAATAAGCAGGATTTGAGTGGCAAACAAATGTCCAAAAGTTCGTGTTTAGACATTGGGTGGTTAAAATGAAGAACCCAGCCGAAGGACCTAACTGAGTAACCTCCACCATTAGGTTAACACACCCCAACCTGAAGTTGTACTGATCGCAAAGTTGATACTTTGTAAAAGCCAAGACTCTGGCGGAAATTTGTAAACCAAGAGAAGACTGTTTAAAACCCGCATTTGGATGTCCAGTTTTTTTTTTCCTGGTGATTCTATTTTTTTTTCCTATTATATGACAAAACCGGTTTTTAATGATCAAAGACATGTCGACCACTAGGAGGAAGTAATCGGGATATGTTCATTTGGATTTAATGAGATGAAACAAAGAGGAGCTAAAAACACAAGGGCAGAACAAATACCCAGGACCTCCATCAGGGAAGTTTAAAATATTAGAGAAGAAGCCCTAATTATCTGTATGATGTGTGCTCTGGAGACTTTGAGTGAGGAGGGGGAAATTAACAGCAAAGGCAGTACCCACTGAAGGAAATGTAAAGAAACACCGATGTCTGATGTGAACAAAAGAAGCTGGCAATTAAACGCATTGACGATAATTCCATGAGGTGTGACTAAGATACTCAAGGCAACAATAATCAGAGGCTATAGTGCAATCTACTTCACCTTTTCTTTTTCTTTCTTTCTTTTTTTTTTTTTTATCACAGGTTGTTTCTAAAAAACCGTGTTTCACACTTCCCCAAAGTGTATCATTAGAGTTTAAAGGAATAGAGCATTTCCCTTTTTCTTTTCCTCTGCTTTCTTTAATCAGAATTTCTTTCCACCCAAACAAGTCTTGATTTCTATGCACACGGAGCCAAGAGCGACCGGCAGGGGGTGGGGGTGGGGGCTGGGTTTTCCGGAGTCCCTGCCTAATAGTGGTCAAGGTCAGTTGTATTTTTTTTTGCTTCTGTGACTCCCTGAAAAACATGGGTCACAGTAGCCTTGCAAGCCTGCCTGTTCTCGACTACTTTCCTTCACATACCACGAGTAAAGCCTGTGGAAGCTGACCTTGCCCTCACATCCATCACCTAGAGGCCGTGGGGGAATAGGACCACAAAGCTGATTAGTAGACAGACACACAGCCGTATTAGGCAGAGTGCTCACGGGGGATAATAACCCTACTCATTCCATGCTGCCTCCAGGTTTGTTTTCTCCTGAATCCCACGTCACCTTCTTGCTCCCTTCTAAATTAGTTTCTCCTAAGCCCAATAAGCTTCCTTTGACCTGAAGACATTCCTTTGCTATCTGGTATCTGCTCCCACACAGATGACTAGATTGCTTGCTGACTTCAGGCCTTTTCGTGTCAGCTTTGGGAGATAATAGCTGTTCAATGACAGGAATGTTTATAAGTGTTTACACATTTCTCCTAACCTGGAGAGAAGCTTGCATAATAGAACTTTATCGTGTGTGTGTATGTGTGTGTGTGTGTGTGTGTGTGTGTGTGCAAATGTAGAATTATTTTTCTTTGAATCATTTTCTTTAGGTGCTATTAAGTTGTGTACATACACATACATGTTAGAACCTCATGTGCAATGTACAATCTAAGGTGCAAAGGTTAATGCAGGTAGCAAGCATGAGAGTCTCATTCTGTAAGTTACAGTGCTCCATATATCCTTTATAAAATGAAATCCCCTATAATTGTTTATGTAAGCCTCCACATGTTTTAAATATATACCCACAAGTCTATTTATTTATAAAATGGAGTTCACTTTGTTAAAGGTGCACATCCAAGTAACTAATTTCTTTTTCATTGGGAATGGTGCCACCTCTGAGTTGACAGTCCTGGGTTAAGAAAGCAGGCTGAGCAAGCCAGGAAGAGCAAGCCAGTAAGCAGCACTACTCCATGGTTTCTGCTTCAGTTTCTGCTTCCAGAATCCTGCCTGTACTTCCCTCAGTGAAGAAGGATGACCTGAAAGTTGTAAGCTGAAGCAAATACTTTTGTTCCCAACTCACCCTTGGGCATTGCGTTTTATCGCAGCAATAGAAACATAAATAACTCATATGTGCAAGTGATATAACTCCCATAAACATTATAATTTAGACTCATGCTTCATGCTGTTGCAGTGTGGAATTTGAAGTATTTTACCCTCTGCTATGGATGGGAAATACAAATATCTCTTAAAGGCCATATTAAAGGTCAAAGACTCAGATTAACACTGATGCCAGGTTGGCAGTTTTAGGCGTTTCCTCTTTTTCTTCCTATGTCCTGGCTCACTCTAAAATGTGCTCCTTACTGTGATGTCTTCCTTGTCAAAGGCACAAAGCAATGGAGCCAGTACATCACAGTCTAAGACCTCTACATCTGTGAGCTAAAGTAAACGTTTCTCTTTCAAGGTTGATTATATCGGGTATTTTGTTGGAGTACTAGGTAGGTAACTAATAAACCTGTGCATGGCCATGTCAGCCAGCAGAGCTACAGTCAGCAATGGAGCTCATGGAGTTCAATTCACCGAATGGCAAAGCTACAGCGTGGAGAGGCAAGCCCCAGCCAGGGGCTCAAGAGGGGTAATTGTCTCCAGAATGCCCCTTGCTCCTGCTGTTCTTCCTCCTGCTTGCTGTTATCATGTTCCTCCTGTATTTGGTATGGTGTGGTTACTGTATGAAAGGATCCTACTATATCTACTACAGTGTGAATGTTTCTAGGGAAAAACCCAGTCCTCACTGGACAATTTACTAGCAGATCATCATAAAGATGATTTTTTAAAAGATCAATGATGCTTAGTTGATTCAATGATTTAATTGAATTTTCTGAGTTAGCCTAAAAGATACAGGTGGTTAAGAAAGTCAGTACAGATGATTAGGGAAATGGTATACGTTATTCTACCAATTGCTCAAATAAAGGATACAAAAAAGGGGGTGACAAAATAAGGCTAGATGTCACGTTCCCCTTTGTTAGATGTGAGAGTTGTGAGGATAGAAAATAAGAACAAGGAAGTGCGATGCACTGTAGGCCCTTGAATTCTGCCTAGGGAAAAACAGGCTGATGATTTAAGAAAACAATTATATCCCTACACCCATGGTTAGGCCTGAGTTCCTTGGTCATGTAGCTTATAGAATTAATCACAGGCCCTAGTATGCACCTTGAGAAAACAAGATTGTGAAAAGAAATTAAATGACCCTATTGTATGTAAAGAAAAAAGAATAGAGGCAGCTTTGCGGACCACTTGTTTAAAGATTTTGTAGAGTAGAATAGCATAGGAATCTACTACACTGAAATTGAAAACAGCTGCCTGCAAGTACAAAAGAAACTGGCTTAAATATACTTGGCCTTCTTAAAACTTTGTTAATTAATTATAGAAGAATCATAACTTTGGGGTGGAGATGTTATGGTGGGAAAATTAGTACAAAGGAAAATATTTAACTACTTGTAGACATCTAAGAAAAGCATGTAACTGGTGATCATATTGTGATTTTTCCTGTGTAAAGATTTTAGTTTTGGTTTTGGAAAATATGTAGCTTGTGGTTGTGAGGTAACCTTTCTTTCATAGAAAATTTTGTATTAGGAGGGATAAAAGAGAAAAGAGAAAAATAAGTGAAGAGAAACAGGGAAGAAGGAAAACAATGGTAACAGAATGAACAGAGTAATAGTAGGAAGACAAAATGAAGAATTAAGATTTGCCCTTCAGCTGGGCGTTGGTGGTGCACGACTTTAATCTCAGCACTCGGAAGGCAGAGGCAGGTGGATCTCTGTGAGTTCGAGACTAGCCTGGTCTATCAGAGCTAGTTCCAGGACAGCCTCCAAAAGCCACAGAGAAACCCTGTCTTGAAAAAAACAAAACAAAACAAAACAAAACAAAAAAACAAAAACAAAAACAAAAAAGATTTGCCCTTCAGATAAAGTCCGTGTGTGTGTGTGTGTGTGTGTGTGTTTGTGTGTGTGTGCGTGTGTTGTGAGAGAGAGAGAGAGAGAGAGAGAGAGAGAGAGAGAGAGAGAGAGAGAGAGAGACTGGCTGCCTGCCTGCCTGCCTGCCTGCCTGCCTGCCTGCCTGCCTGCCTGCCTGACAGCTGTTCACTGACTCCATGCCTCCTGTCCAGTTTCTCTGAGCTGCTCGGAGTTGGTTCCCCGGCACAAATCCTTTCTGTTCTAGTACTAACTTAGTAGTAAATGGGAACATTTTAATTTCAAAGTGTTTTGTTTCCCATTGAAAACTTAAAGAACTTGCAGGAGGTATTACAGGATGAAGCTTCCTCTTTGGTGAAGGCTAATCAATCCTTTAAACTCTGTATATCCTGGAGAGAAATGATGGATCTCAATTGCTATTCTATAAGCATATTTTCTGATTTATCCTTTATTTTCCTCTCTTGTGAACAACAAAACAAAATAAAAAAGTTGGCAAATTCTGTTCTTTCTGGACTGCTTTCAACTGTGTTCTGCAGAATTATCTGGAAATATTCTGGAACTTGACTCCCCGTGTTCTCTATCTCAAGCTCTTCATGAGACTAAGATACAGAACTTTTCCTTGCCTAATATTTTTTTATCTTCTCATATACAACAACTGATTTTATCCTTCTGTCTGATCTACCTACTTCTTTTTGCTCTGGACATCTTCAATTCTAAAATAGTTTATCTGCATTGGCTCCATGACCTGCTACTTATTCCATCAATGTGTTCATCCATCTTCCCCATAACCTAGCCCTAAAGTGTGTAACGTTTTATCTCCCCATCAGTGTCCTATTGAGACATCAATTCTAAACCAATTTAGTTTCTGATACCCATGAATTGTGTTTTGTTTTTGGTTTGTCTTCAGGGCTCATATATTTGTCATGTCTTTGCAAATTCATTTCCAGTCCATTCTCCCTGTTACTTCCCCTACCATTACCTCTCTCCAACACATTCTTAGTCTAGGAAAAATCATCATCTCCTGAAATATATAGTTTTAGCCATTATTTCTTTAAAGGAATCCATTCTGAAAGTACTCTATGGGCCTATTTCTTCACTTCCTGTAATCCTCTAAAGTTCTTTTCTTTTCCCTTCACAGATATTTACTTTGGAAGCTGCATGCTCATGTCTTATGCCTACTATTTTCTCTTCCTTTAAGCACTGTGCTTGAGAAAGTGGCAGTACCTCTGGTCTTGACTTTATGTGTATCTAGTGTGTATTAGCTACTAAAAATATCTGACGAATGAACGATATGATTCTGAACACTTATTAAAATGATTTTAATATTTATTAGAAAGTTTTATTTTTCTGATTCCCTTTTGTCATTGTCATACCTACTAGCTTCGTGAATGTGAATATTTGCTGAGTTATGAATTACGGTAACTAAAACATAGAAGACATTATATTTAATTTTGCCAAAAGTCTTTTGATATCAAGCTCATTTTCCTCTCATCTTAAAGCGGTGGATCATTAAATACCTTGTCCTAAATCAAGTACTAGCATAGAATAGCACGACAGAACTAAAAGAATGCTGAAGTGAAGACTGTAGCTGTATTAACAGGAACTCACTGAGTATATTTAAACTTTGATGGGGAAAACTGCTGATACCGGAGCCTTATCTACTTCTGGGGAAGCCTTATTAGGTTAAAATATACTTTTGCATTCTGTTCCTGGGTTCTTTGACTGTCTTAGATTCAGTTATTTTGTAGCTGTGACTCACTCCCACTCTGCACATTCCCATCAGCCTTATATGTAAGTTGTGAGGATAAAGATCTACTGTTTTTTATTATTATCTATTGAAGGGACTTTCTAATGATCAATTCCTTCTTCTACAGGGAGAAATAAAAGTGCTTGATGGCTCAACCTTTTTTCAGGTGGCTCTATTCACATAGTTGGACTTTAGTTAATGAAATGAGGTCTAAGTGGAATGTGACTTCCATTATTTTATTCACTGTTGATGCATAAAAATTACTCTAAAATCTAGTGACTTAAAAGAAACCTTTATATGTTATGTCATAATTTGTGTGTGTCAACTCAGGAAGTAGCTCTGGGGTTGTTTCTTGCTCAGACTCTATCATGAAGTAGAAACCAAGATGTCTGTGAGGCTGCCACCACATCCAGGCTTGACTGAGGATAGCATATTAATTCCAACAAAGGCCATATAAGGAGTTTTAGCAGAAACTCTATTGGCTTTTGGCAGAGACACTCATTCAACACTACACAGACATCTTCATAAGACAGTTTCAGCATTTCAGCATCTTCACACAGAAGTATTTAAGCTGCATATTTTTAGGGATCAATGCAACATGAAAGTGAGTGACATCTTGTGAAAACTATTGGTAACTAACAAGATAGTAGCTACTATAAGCATTCAGCCAAGTGTGAATCATATGAGCCAGCATAATTCACACCCATGAAACCAGCCTCATATTCATAATCCACCATCTTCAGAAAGGGAGAAGGAAAGGCACACACATACACAGAAAGAGAGAGAGAGATTGACTCTGTGACCTAGTACTGGATGAGCTAGTCACAATAATTTCTTCTCAATTACTTCATTAAAATTATACAATGGAAAATAGAAAGCATCTTCAACAAATGGTGCTGGCATAATTGGATGCAGACATATGAAAGATTGCATATAGATCCATTTCTATCACTATGCACAAAACTCAGTACAAATGAATCAAAGACCTCAGCATAAATCCAGCCACAATGAACTCCTTAGAAGACAAATTGGAAGGTACCCTTGAACTCATTGGCATAGGAGACCAATTGACGGGGGAGGTCCTTCTGCATATATGCTTTTCTTATTGGTTGATAAATAAAGCACTGTTGGCCAACAGGGAAGCAAGTTAGGCAGGACTAGGAGAGAAGGAGCATTCTGGGAAATGTAGTAAAGAGGAGAGTCACCATGTGATCCTGGGAAGAAAGGACACATGCCGCTGGCATCCTAGATAAGATTAGTCATTATAAAATATATAGATTCATATATATGGTTGATACTTAAGACAGAGCTAGCAAATATGAAATCCTAATCATTGGCCAGCAACACTGTAACTAGTAAAGACTCTCTATGTAATTTGGGGGCCCTAACTTAGCAGTGGAACTCAGGCAGCTGGCAGAAAGAGATATTGTTACAACCAATCATTGACATAATGCCAGTAGCACACACACTGAGATTGACAATTAATAAATGGGACCTTATGAAACTGAGAAGTTTCTGTAAGGCAAAGGACACAGTCAACAAGACAAAATGGCAGCCTACAGAATAGGAAAAGATCTTCACTAACCCCACATCTGACAGAGGGCTGATTTCTAAAATATACAAAGAACTCAAGAAACTAGGTCATCAAAACACCAAATAATCCAATTAAAAAGTGGGGTACAGAACTAAATAGACAATTCTCAATAGAGGAATCTAAAATGTCTGATAGACACATAAGAAAGTGCTCAACATCCTTAGCCATTAGGAAATGCAAACCAAAACAACTCTGGGATGCCATCTTATACCTGTCAGGATGGCCAAAATCAAAAACACCAATGAAAAGTTTATGCTGGAGAGGATGTGGAAAAAAGGGAACACTCCTCCATTGCTTGTAAGAATGCAAGCTTGTACAGCCACTGTGGAAATCAGTATGGCAGTTTCTCAGGAAAATTTGAATCAATGTACTTCAAGACCCAGCAATTCCACTCTCAGGTATATACCCAAAGGATGCACATTCTTACCACAAGGACATTTGTTCAGTTATGTTCATAGCAGCATTATTTGTAATAGCCAGAACCCAGAATCAGCCTAGATGCCCTTCAACAGAAGAATGGATAAAGAAAATGTGGTACATTTACACAATGGAGTACTACTCAGTGTTAAAAAAATAACATCTTGAAATTCGCAGGCAAATGGATGGAACTAGAAGAAATCATTCTGAGCGAGGTAACCCAGTCACAGAAAGACAAACGTGGTAAATACTCATAAGTGAATATTAGACTTAGAGCAAAGAATAAAGAGCCTACAATCTACAGACCCAGAGAAACTAGGAAACAAGGAGGACCCTAAGAGAGAGAGACATGGTCCCCCAGAAAAGGGGAAAGGGACAAGATCTCCTCAGAAAATTGGGATCATGGGGGGGGGAGGTAGGAGGAAGAGGAAGAGAAAAGGAGGGTTGGTTGGGGAGGAGAACATGAGGGATCAGGAAGGTTGAGTTGAGGGAATAGACAAGGAAAGCAAGAAAAGAGATACCTTAATAGAGGGAGCCATTATAGGTTTAACGAGAAATATGGCACTAGGGAAATGTTCAGGGATCTACAAGGATGACCCCAACTAAGAATCTAAGTAATAGTGAAGAAGCTACCTTAAATGTCCTTCCCCTGTAATGAGATTGATGGCTATCTTAAATGTCTTCATAGAGCCTTCCCCCAGTAACTGATGGAAGCAGAAGCAGAGATTTACAGTTAAGCACTGAGCCAAACACCTGGAATCCAGTTGTAGAGAGGGAGGAGTGATGGGCAAAGGGATCAAGACCATGCTGAGGAAACTGACAGAAACAGCTGACCTGAGCAAGTGGGAGCTCATGGACTCCAGATTGACAGCTGTGGAACCGGTTTAAGACTCAATCAGACCCCCTGAACATGAATGTCAAGTGGGGAGGGGTGGCTTGGGCAGTCTATGGAGCCTCTGGCAGTGGAACAAGTATTTACTCCTAGTACATGAATGGGCATTGGGATCCCAATCCATATGTAGGGACATTTTCTTAGCCTAGATACATGGGGAAGTGCCTAGCTCCTGCTCTAAATGATGTGACAGACTTTTCTGATCCCCCATGGGAGCCCTCACCCTTTGTGAGGAGTGGTTAGGGGGTGGGATGTGGAGATAGAGGGGGGACTGGGAGGATGGGAGGGAGAGGAAACTGGGATTGGTGTGTAAAATACGATGGTTTTTAGTTTAAGGAAAAATTAATTTAAAAATTCAGTCACCAGTTCATGACTACATTTGGAGAGGGTAAATGGTTTTCTTTTTTAAGGAAAAGATTTAAGGCATATGTTTAAATTATCAAATTATCTCAAAATTCAGCATCCTATTTTTTCTTTCTTGTTTGCGAGAAAAGTAGAAGAAATCAGATATAACACTGTGAGGAATAGTTGGAGAGGGGAAGTCACACAGGATAGAAAGGTCTAGACCCTAGCTAGAGTTGCCATTTAGAAAAAGGGTTTCTAAAAGAGCAACTGTCAAGTGAAACTGGGAAAGAAACAGAGGTCTCAGCTAAGTCATTATGAATTTAGACTTATTTTGACATGAATTTCCTAATGGATAGTCCCATTTTACATTTTTGACAATATTTATCATAAATATAATTATTTATTCTATAGGGAGAAAAGGTTACTTATCCCTGTAAGCTATTGAGAACCACATACTTGGTATTACATTTCTCTCTTAGTAAAAAGAAAATTTGGGAATATTATGTCTCATGGACATTGACACAAGAGAGCTGATAAAATATTAGTAATTAAAACATAGACCATAATAAGCTAATAAGCACTCTTGTAAAGTTCATCCCTGAAATGCATGGCTGGTTCAACATATAAAACAGTCAATCAAAGGCATTCATCCCAATATGCTGGGAAGAATTACTGGATCATCTCAATTGATGCCCAGAATAGTATATGAGAAAATTCAAGAACTTTCTATGCTAAATAGTCACTCCCATTCATCTACTTACAACAAACATAAAATTAAGCATGGAATGACATTTATTTAACCAAGAATGGATAATTATGGGAGCAAAGCCTATCTTTGTATCAGTGGACCAAATTTTCTTCCTGTAACATTTAACAAGAAGAGGATATTTTTATTACTTCTGTTTAAAAGAGCGGGATTGAAGGCAGAAAAATATAGGTTTGAAATTAAATTCTGGATGCAGTTGGAAAACTAATAAAGGAATTTAACAAGGTTATGAAATGCAAAGTAAATTCACAAAACCAAACTCCCATTTATAAGCAGGTAACAGTAGTTTGAAATGTTTTATATTATGACTTATAATATCAACAGTGATATGAAGCACTTACAATTAGATTTCATAAACCTGGTATAGGATCGAAAACTACACAACACTGATGTAAGAAGCAGAACATTCTGTTCTTTATAGAACAATGTTTTCCATCAGCGCCTGGGACATAAGTAAAAAATCATCAGCTGATTTTGTCCTTTGAGCCATCTTGAGCTTTCATCATACCAAATACTTTTGAAGTTAAAGGTAACAGAGATCAAAACGGAAATGCCTGAGTTCCCCCGGACGACATTTATCATTTTGAAAAATCTGATGATGTAACAAGACAAACAACATCAGTTCATGGAATGGAAATATACCGGATGGAGGGAAAGGCACAGCTATGTCTGCCAGGCACAGAATATTGGACTTCTTATAGGAAATAAGGATGGCTCCCACTGAGAATGTGACATTTGAGTAAAACCTTGAGAGTTGTGACAGGGCTTAGCTATGCAAATGACTGAAAGGCATAGAGAAAAATAAACAAACAAACAACAACAAGCTCCAATTCATCTACATGTCAATCTGGCACACAGAGTGAATAAAACTTGACAATTGCTGACTGGAGTTAATAGGGTATGAGGTTGGTGATGTCAGACAGAACTTCAGTATACAGGGATGTGTAAGCCTTGGAAGTGTTGCTTTTTCACTTTGATGCTAGGGGAAGCGTTCAGAGACACTGGACTTTCATTTTTAAATGTTCTTTCTATTGCTGTGTTGAAAAAGAGCAAAAGAGGATCTATCATAGAAAGAACCATTAGAAATCTCTGGGAAGAAATAATGATAGCTTCTTATAAATTGTTAAGAGAATAAATTTGCGTTGCCATCTCTATCTCTCTTTCACACACACATGCACACACACAAGTATGTGTGATTAACACATGTGTTAATTGCATCAATTCAATAATTTTGTAATATTTACCTATTTTAAAGCAAGATTTTTTGTATTATAGATCTATATATTTTTATTTATCAATTTAAAGATACAGAACAGAAAAGAAATGATGGTGCAACAAAGTAGTAGTAACAGTTGGGATGAAAAATGGCTGGATTCTGGATTTGCTTGTATAGACAAGATTTGCAGCCAAATGAAGGACACCGATGATAGCAGGGTTGGAGAAACAAAAATGTTTTGGGCAGTTTGGACATGAGCTATCGGGAAACAGTGCTCCTGTTTCCTGAGAAGTGAAGATACCCTGGATGCCAACAGCAGATATTTCCTGTAGAATGATACATCAGATCTTGCTTTGGATGTATTAAGTTTGAAGTGTGGAACAGACATCCAAGTGAGACAGTGGTTAGGCAACTGACTCTTCAAATCTTCATTCTGGAAGAGCTCTTTGCTGTAGACAGAAATTTGGAAATCATTGGAATATATGTATCAACATCCTTGGTCTAGGTGAGATTGAGAGATTAAGCATAAATCAATTGGTGGAAGGGATAAACACACACACACACACACACACACACACACACACACACAGCCAAAGCACCAATGGAAGAAAGGGGGAAAGTCAGAAGTAACTTTAGTTACAGAACTAAAATTTTGAAAATGTTCTTATTGTGAAAATGCACCTGGTTTCAAGGTTATCACTGTAACAGTGGGACTCCCACTTTTTGCATAGTGACAATGTTTTGTTGTTGCTTATTTGTATGTTTCTTTATTTTTCTGAAAAAGAGACTGATAGAACTTTGGCCGGTAGGGAAGAAATTGCGTATAAGACCATATCTAGGCTGTTTCATAGTCTATGTACTGTATCATTGCAGGAAGTGGCTAATAAACTAACAAAAACAGAAGCAATTTGACCTACTTGCTAGTTTCTGGTTACCTTATATTTCAATTCCCCACAGGACCCAGTATTTTCCAATATTGGAGGAAGTGACTGTATCAAAATGTGGTGTGTCCAGGCAATGCTGCCTTTTCAGGTAATCTGTTGTATATAGTGAATCTGGAAAATCATTGGAAATCTTAGAAAGAATTTTTCCTGACATCACCATTCACATCTTCTTAGTTCCTCAACCAGGTTCACAAATCTAACATCTCAACATGTTTCCTTAGAATTCTGCTTAAAGCAATGGAGTATAAGTAATAAGCCCCATTTTATTAGGTTTTCAAACAGCAGGGCAAAGGGTCTATAGAATGGATTTTGTGGCTGTGTAATGAGAGTCCTGGCTCTGTATTTGCAACAACCAGTGGCTTTCTATTGCAATTGGCTCATAACTAAACCAATGGTAAGCCATGTATTATTGGCCACTGATGGGAAAGCATTGATATGAAACCTGGAAGAATCATTAGACATAGTAGAAACCACAGGAGGCAGAGCAACTATTTCTTCCAATTACATTTCAGCAAAGCATTGTTTCATGGTGTATAATCAAATGTGTACTTTCTGTAATTATGCAATGCTTATTTACACCACAGGTTAATCTGCTTCTAACAGCATGGTCTGTATCCACACCAATGTAATTAGAGCATTTAATACTAGGATAGAAATTCTTCTGATGTGGTATATAACTGAAGGTGTTATGTATCTCATTGTTCTTATAAGAAATGAAATGTCATTGTTTATACGATGGTGTGAATGAAATTACTTACAGTTGTGAAATACACAGGTGCTTACTTTTCCTATTTGATGTTGGTCCTTGTCAGAGTTGTCTGTATGGCCATTTTCATACATACATATTCTTATATATGTTTTCTGTTGATATAATTATATATACATATATGAAAATTCATAGAGATATATAATCATATATCATAGGAGGTGGTTAAGAGGGACAAAAGCCAAGAAGAAAATTTTGTAATTATATATTATAATCTTCAAAAATAAAAATATTTTTTAAAAAAATACTAATCAAGCATTTGAATGTTTGCCAGTTGCTTTGTTGTATTTGTTGTTGTTTGGGTTTCCCTTGCTCGGCTGTGACATCACCATATGAATCCCCTTGTGCTGTTATTATGTCCCAGGAAATGCAGAGCCACGTGGCTATGGCCCTTGTCAGCACACTAAGTTCACCTTTCTGCTCTGCCACTGCTGAATCTTAAACTCTTGCAGACTACTTGGCCTCTATTCTAGATGAAAGAAGGAAGCTAAAATGTATACCATCAAGTGTTTTTCTTACATTCATGTACACATTTCCTTAAAGAGCCAAGCACAATTTGGGCCTTCTTCTCAAGTTCATCTCTTCCTACCTGCCTTCTCCATTGATTACTAACTGTATACCTTTAGAACATAATTATTAGGGAGATGATCTATCCATCTGAATTACTGTCTTTCTATCTGTTCTTTGATCCTCCAGTCAGCTAGCCACTACTTGTGGGTAAACTCCTCTGACTTCCTGTTTTCTCATGTATCTCTTTGCTCACCTATCAGCTATCTCTATTTACCAAATGCTATAACCACCTAGTTTCATTTTAATGCCATTCTGATGTGTAAATGACCTTCCATAACAAAATAAGTTTGATTTTTTTTTTTTTTTTGGTTTTTCGAGGCAGGGTTTCTCTGTGGCTTTGGAGGCTGTCCTGGAACTAGCTCTTGTAGACCAGGCTGGTCTCGAACTCACAGAGACCCTCCTTCCTCTGCCTCCTGAGTGCTGGGATTAAAGGCGTGTGCCACCATTGCCAGGCAAGTTTGATAATTTTAAGTTTAGCTATTTTCCCCACACATTTGGAAGTAATTAGACTGATCTTTAACTTTGAGTCTCAAAGCAAGCAAGCAAGCAAGAAGGAAGGAAGGAAAGAAGGAAGGAAGGAAGGAAGGAAGGAAGGAAGGAAGGAAGGAAGGAAGAAATCAGTGGACTACTGCATAATCAATGGTGGTATGTGATTCTACTTGCTCAAACATGCTTCAGTTCTGTCCTGCTTTCTGTCTTTAGATGTTTTCCTCCTTTTATGGCAATGGGTACTAGCAGCAGATGGGAGAACAAGCATACTTTCTAAAAAAATATTTTTGTCTACTATCAACTCACAGCTAGGTGACATATTGATTTTTTTATCCTCTTACTCTGTAGCTGGAGCCACATTCATAGTAGGCAAAATCACTCCCCACAGTGATTCTGTATCTTGATTAGAGTTAGCCTTGGCATGAAGGATAGAATGGGTAATTGGTGTTTTAAATTGTTTAGATTCGATCTATGAGCCCAAGCTTGATCATTTTCCATAAGCCACTTTAAATAAATGGAGATCTGTGAAAAACATTGATATCATATTTTGGAAAGAATATATGTCAGTAAGATTATGTATTTTACCCATGTCATTAGGTCTACTGCTGTCATTTACCATTGAGATCTCGTTGGTTCTCATCTGAAATTTTAATTGGCTTCTTCTACATTTCTTTGTAACAAGTATTCACTTTCAAACCCTGAAGCTCAGTGGACATATATGGGTCATACAATCACCTCTAACTGGAAAATAGATGGGAACATCATGCCAAGCTGAGTCCGTAATATCAACAGTGTAGAACTTTTGAATGAAATAAGCATAATTAATCCAGCACTAAAAGAAATAAGGCAGGCCATGCTGCTCAGAAATTGATTGGTAAGGTGGACTGCACCATGGAAGCAACATCATACCCTTCCCTGTGAGTCACTATTAGTTGCTCCTTCCCATTCTTACTATGTTGACTTTCAGCTGGTTTGCAAAAGTAAGACATTTGTTGTCTTCAAATGTTATTGGAAATAACAAAAGTCTCTACAGGGCCATTTGTTAATTAAGAAAGAAATTTGTTTATATTTGTCACCGGTAGTACACTTATTTACTATTATCTACACTAATGTAGTTTCTGCTATTTTTTCTATCTTTGACTGTTATTTTATCAACTTTTCCTTAATTACTGTTCTTTATATTTCTCTAAAACAAAAAAGGCTAAAAACATTACAGCAGTGTTTTATGATATAAGAAATGTTTACACTTATTAAGAGTAAAGTCATACACAAATGAAACAAATAAAGAAAAATTCCACAGACACTAGCCTTTAACACACATATTAAAATACATGTATCTGGTTCTACACAGCTAACAATCATATCTGCATTTTGGAATACTAGTAACAAATTGATTTTGATTTTCTTTTTTTAAAAAAATGGCTTGCTTAAGTGTTTATTTTACTTTTAATTTATTAATTTTTATTTTATATGCATTGGTGTTTTCCATTAGTGTTGGGTCCTCTGGAACTAGAATTACAGACAGTTGTCAGTTGCCATGTGGATGCTGGGAATTGAACCAAGGTCCTCTGGAAGAGCATCAATGCTCTTAAACATTGAGCCATCTCTCTAATTCCCTTGTTTTTGATTTTCACTTCTTAAAAATCATTTTATGTAATTCAAGGGGTGTGGTATTGAAATCTTCTAAACATATTTATTTTTAAGAGTGAAACATTTGAAATGATTACTCAAAGAAATAAGGCAATGAAAGAAAGAGAAAGAGAGTAACATGAGATCTAAAGGAGGAGGGATTGGTAAATGTGAATTCAATGTGTGTGTGTGTGTGTGTGTGTGTGTGTGATTTGTTTATTTTATATAGCTCTGAAGTTTGAATCTTAAATGCCTTCCAAGAACCATGTACAGAAAGCTTAGTCTCCAACTAGGCACTACTGGGAGGTAATGGAAACTGAAAGGTGGGATATTCTGAAGATCTTCTTTACGTTGAGAGTTGGTCCTTGGAGGGCAACTGGATCCTCACACACTCCCAGCATTATGCTCCATGCAGAGCAATGTGGGACAATCAGTATCATGGACATAAACATCAAGAACTGTAGGTGAAAATGATCCTTCCCCTTTTAGAGTTGATTGCCTCAGCTATTTTGTTACAGTAACATAAAGATGACCAACAGGGAGGGATGCAGTGGTTGAGGCACTGAAAGGGAAAATTGGATCATTTTGGTTCCTTTGCAGACTTGTTATAAATTTCTGTGTATTCATGCTGCTTCTAGCACCCAGCCCTGTTTGGACTTGCTACATAAAATATAGCCACACATCCTCATTTAATTGGTGAAAACAAGATAGCTATTTTTTTTCTCTTTTCGAAACTATTTCACAAATCTTTTTAGTCTACAAGGCTTAGTAATATAAAAACTACTAAAACAAGATAGAAAAAGAATTATGCAATGAATTAGAAGAACTAGAATTGATAGTGTGAACTACTGAATTTCAAACATTGTATTTAGCACTTATCAACTTGAGGTTTCTTTTAAATACTTAGAGAAATAATTTAGCCAAAGGAGAGCTGACTCTAATGAGTAGAACACTCATAGTTTAAAGCACTTCCCATATGGTCTATCCAAAATTTGCTCAATGGAGTCTATTAATGTGAGCAAAAAAAATCTTAATAATAATAATAGACTTATTTTGAACCTAATCCTACTTGATTGTAAAACTTGTTAATTCCAGTATTTTGTGACTTATTCCCTACCACATTTACCTTATTAATGTATTATTTTTCTACTTTTCAACACTCTCCTTGTCAAATGTACTCACCATGACTGGACATCAATGTAAAAATATTTGCATTGTTTTTCTTCTTTGTGAGGATGGCAAGGGCTGTAAACACGGCTGGAATGAAGGAAAATGTGCTGAGGCCAGGATCTTCTCTGGAAGCTGAGAGTTCAGTGTCTCTGAGAATACACATCACCTTTCTGCAGTTTCATTTTTTTCTCCCTGTGAATGCCAGTGGGATAGGTGACATCCTAAAGTCACTTTTAATCCATTATATTAGTTCTGCCACTCATCCTAAATCTGAGAAATGTTTGTCATTTTGTTCCAGGTGATTCCAGAGCATTATCTACTCTGTTGGAGTGAGCTGTGGAAATGGTAAGTGCTCTGCATTATTAACTCCCTGGGGCTAATCATACATAGTGCTCTTGATTTCAGAGACACCACAACAAAAAATAACAACAGCACTGAGGCAATGATCCTGACTTTCCATGTTGTCTACTATGCTAAATGGAGCTATGGAATGAGAGTTTAAATTAGAAAGGATTCGCCTGGGTTTCTCAAAGAGGTTTCAACATTTTGAGAAATTTATTTTATCTAATACATGGAAAGACTCTGGACGTAGTAGCCATTAATGTTAAAATTTGTATTTTGAAAATTAGTCTCTCCGACTGCACAATCCTGTCATGTGGATGAAGAGGTGGCAGCTTATGGCATAGCTTCTCTAAGAGGCACACTTATATACTTGGAAAAGGCAGTCACAAGGAAGAGGAAAAGAAATATCTGCTTAGGTGTGTCTAAAATAAAATCACTCAAAGTTTTGTCAGTCTCATGAACTTTTCTCTTAGATTTGCACACTGTCAAATGAAAATTTTCCACCAAATTTCTGTTGATCTTACCTAAGTCACTGCTCTTTGGTGAACTCTTCTAGAACTGCGGGGCCTTAGGAGGAGTCTGTTACAGATAAAGGGATGAGGCAAAGTGGCAAATTTGGTTTGGTATGTTTGCTCTCTCCTGGTGCTTCTGCACGGCAATGCAACTGTTTAGGACTTGTAGATGATGCCCAGGAATAATGAGAAGTCCACCCAAAAGGAGATGATACTGAGGTAGAGGAGGACAACCTAGCAATGTAAATGATCCATGTCAGCCCTCCAAATAATGAGTGGTGTGACATTTCTTAAAGCAGGGTACCTGGTTTCTATGACTAGCTAACCAGGGAACTTTTAAAATATGAAGACCCTGACATTCAGCACAGGTTTCTCAAATCAGAATCTCTAGTAATAGCTTGTGGGGAAAAAAAAAAAAACACTTAAAGTAAGCTTGCAACTTGATTTTTATGCACATGTCAATCTAAGAAATATCAGGTTATTGTCAGCAGACAAGGAGAGAAGGCCCTGCCTCTGGCCGTACTATATTGATGTGTGTGAGTGTGATCACTTTTGGACCCTTAGCTGGATTCCACGTTCACATGATAAACACAATGATGTTTGATTTCTAGCTACATTTCAAGACCCTGGGGTGAAAAGATAAATCCAAATTCCCAGAATGCATTCTGGAGGAGCTCTTAAGTTCTACCCCTAACTAGTGAGCTATTGGCCACTGATGGCTACTGGGGAGGAAGAGTCAGATTTATTCAGATATGTAGCCCTTGGAATGCTACCTATGCTCCAGTATGGTTCTACATCCATGAACAGACAGTTATAAATGCAATCACTGGGTTTTACAAAACAGCACATGAAATTGCTAGAGGAAAGTATTGTTATAAAGGGGGTTGGAAGTTAGAGGAGGGGGATGATTTGATCAAAATGCATTACATGCATTCAGGAAATTTATTAAGAAATAAATGGAGCTTGGGATAAAGATATTCTTTATTAGAAAAATACTAGCCAAACACAAGCCAGAGCCTGCCCAGGGCAGCAGGGCAGTGAGGCCAAAGAGAAGGGGTCTCCCATGTGCTTGCAGCCCCTTAAGAACCCATCCTGTGTCATCCTGACCTCATATTGACAACATCTTGACAGGCATGAACAGGCACACCTGAAGCCAGCCTCTAACAGTCGTGGCTTACTGTCCCCTACAGAAATTTTCTTTCTTTCTTTCTTTCTTTCTTTCTTTCTTTCTTTCTTTCTTTCTTTCTTTCTCTCTCTCTCTCTCTCTCTCTCTCTCTCTCCTCTCTCTCTTCTTTCTCTCCTTCCTTCCTTCCTCCTTCCTTCCTTCCTTCCTTCCCCCTCCCTCCTCCTCCCTCCCTCCCTCCTCCCCTCCCTCCCTTCTTTCTTTCTTTCTTTCTTTCTTTCTTTCTTTCTTTCTTTCTATTTTTTTGTTTTGTCGAGACAGGGTTTCTCTGTGTAGCTTTGGAGCCTATCCTGGCACTCGCTCTGGAGACCAGGCTGGCCTGGAACTCACAGAGATCAGCCTGCCTCTGCCTCCCAAGTGCTGGGCTTAAAGGTGTGCACCACCAACGCCAGGCCAGGAAATTTTCAAGTAATAACCAAAAAGCAAAAACAATTGCCTGGAGATGTAACACAGTTGGTAAGATACTAATCTACTATGCACACATTCTATATTTGGTCCTGAGTATACCGTAAACTAGGCATGCGTGTTCACATCTGCTGTGCCAACACTCCAGAAGTGGCAACAGGAAGATCAGAAGTTCAAAGTCATTTTTTGCTTTGGAGTGAGTATGACGTTGGATCAGGATATATATAAGACCTTCCTTGTCTCAAAACAAACAGACAAAGAAACAAACAGATAAGGAAAGCAGGAGAGATGGATCTGAAAGCCAGTTTTATCTGCACAAGCCCAAGGACTTGCATTTAGATTACCATCTCCTGCATAAAAAGCCAAGTGCTAGCTGGGTGTTGGTGGCACGCATCTCTAATCCCAGCACTGGGGAGGCAGAGAGGCAGGTGGATCTCTGTGAGTTTGAGGCCAGCCTGGTCTACAGAGCAAGTTCCAGGACAGACTCCAAAGCAATACAGAGAAACCCTGTATCGAAAACCAAATATCGAAAACTAACAAACAAACAAACAAACAAAAATGCCAAGTGCTGAAGCAGGTGCCTGTAATCTCAGTGCTGGGTAGGCAAAGACAGCAGGTGCCTGGGTGTCCTGGCTATTGATTCAGGCCAGTGAATTTCAGGTTCACTGAATAACATTTGTTTTAAAATATAAGGTAGAGAAGTAATTGAAAACATCTGACTCTAAACTCCATCTATCCCATAGCATGTGCACACAAAGTACATGCATACAAACATGTGTGCATATACTTGTACACACACACAAGCACACACATAAAACCATACAGAATAGGTAGATACATGAGGGTAATAAGAATAATAACATTTTTAGATTGTTACTGATGTTTCCTTCCTCACTAGAACTCAGTATCACCAAATTATGTCATCTAAAAGTATGGCATCCCAATTTCTGCAGTGTATATATTTTCCAGGAGTATATGAATGATTTTTCATACCATGTGTGCTCTTTACTATCCCAAAGGTTCAATTTTTGACTTTACTTTCTCTGATTCCATTTTTTTAATTTTTCCTGCACTTAAAAATCACTATACATTGTATGGCCTGGTGCTTTTCACTCTTCTGTTCAAGTTAACTGATTTATGCAACAAGGAACATTGCTCCAGGACTGCTTGGCTGACTGCAGTCTTGGATTTCAGTGAAATCATCTTGCCATTTGTTGTCAAATGCAACTTTGAAGTAGGTCTGTTCAAGAAGATGGAAGCAATGCTCTGGCCATTCCAGGTCAGACAACAGTGAGTTGTCTTGATGTCAAACTTCATCTGTTACTTCTGACTTCACAGATTCACAGAATTGGAGAAGTTTGGGGAGTCTTAGAGGTCTGTAATAGTGCAAATAGTGTTACTCATTAGTTAGTCTAAGAGAAGGGGCTTCTGCTTCAGGATCAGAGTGTATAATTAAGGTTTTCTTATCAATGGTGGTATTTAAGGACAGTGATTTTTGCACATAGCAGAGTTTATTGTAAAAATAAGGTTCAAATGGCTTGGGAAACACTGAGCCAACAAAATGACTTTCCAGACAAAAGATCACTTGAAATAAAATACAGGAGTCTTGGAATCTGCCAGCTAATTCTGGCAATTCCTGTACCCTTGGTTATTAGTTCTATTATTGGGATGAGTATGAAATACTAAACAAGTTTCTGAAAGGTCTCTATGCTTACCATCTGATCCTATGTCAATTCACTGATGATGAGAAGTGGGTTCACCCACCAAACCACTAGCTCATTTCAGCAAAATTTAAATATCTTCTATATGTAAAATGCTTTAGCAAACATTTAACATTGTGGTAGGTTCAATGGCTAGAAAAAAATTTTTTTAAAGACATGTTTCTATCAGGGAAATCAGCTTCTCCATCAACAGAACTTCTGTGTTAAAATCTGAAACTAATAAAAAAAAGTCACTTTTGAACAAACCTCACAATCTTAGTGTTCCTCATCTCTATTGGATAAAGTCTATTCCTTTACTTTAAAAATAGAAATAAACATTTTCCTCACTGCAAATGTATCTTTTTCATTTAATTTCTCAAACACTTCCCAAAGTGTTTTTCTTTTCATTGTTTTATGTTATGAAGTCCCTGTAGTGGGTAGGAAGAATCTTCAGCTATATTCAGCAAGCCATACCAGCAAATACTGCACCATTCCAATAAGGATAAAAGTATCAGGGAATTTAGTTCTGCCCTTTGGATCCCAGAACCAATTCCTGTAGATATCGAGGGATGATTTAGAGAATGTTGTATAGTTGGATGTATGTATTTGTATACATATTGACACTTCTGATAATAGGTAGAGTGTGCTAAATATAATAATAAGATAAAGATTATCTTATGAAAATTTTGCACTCTACTGTCATTTTAAGGGCATCAAATTCACTCATTTGAATGGTATTGTTGAGGACTGTGTTTATTAAAACTTGGGGCTGATTTCTGGTTTGTTGTCTATCTTGGGGATCCTGTTTCTTCTGCCATTTCTTTTCATTTGCAAATGTTCTTCAGTGTGTGTCTTTCATTCCATTTACTGTACTGGCTATTAGAGGAGTAGACAAGAAATCAATGGCGACTAGTGGTAGAGCTTGGGTTGAGGTACCCATAGGGCATGTGGAAACACAGAAAGGCATCTAAAGAGATTTGACAGCCCAAATACAAACAAACATATAGGGTTCTTAATGGTTTATGTGTGTTGAACTTATTTGACAATATGGTGAAGCCTCTAGACTCCTCTGAATAATTTCAAGGGACTTGACAAATAGGAAAACACACATGTCAAAATATTTTTCAAAGAAAATTTGTGCTGCCCTATTACAGCACAAAATCATATATTCTAGAAGCAAACAATTTTAATGCGCTATACAACTTTCTGTGATTTCCTTACTAGAAAGTTGTGGATACTTTGGCCAGAAGAGTGGTAGGTGTTGACATTTATAACGTGAGAAATACTCAATATTAATTAGGTTTGGATGACATGAGAGGTAACTTTTGGCTTATCAGCTCCTCTCTGTTGATGATTCTCAGAGGACCAGGATAAAATCCCTGCTGTAAAGATAGGCGTTGTCTGATGTATGACACAAATACAGATGAAAACAGCATAGCCAGCAGTGTCAGGGGGTGGAGCCTGAGGCCAGGCAGCAAAGCATGTGACTCTAAGGAAAAATGCTCCAGTTACCAAAATGGCAGTAAGCATTCAATATTCCTGACACAGCACAGTCATTGTACTTAATCACAATTCATTTATTTCAAAATTCTTACAAGAGTAGATTTTAAATATCTCTCATCAATAAAAAATGAGTTTCAGAGGTTATGGGTGCAATAATGTGTTCGATTTAATTATACAAGATAAACATGCATAAAATGTTACATGATATTCCATAACTACATAGTTAGTATTTGTCAGTAAAGTAGTCCATTTCAGTACAGTTTAGGTGTGAAGAGAACAAACACTTTCTGCACACAGATCTCTAGGAGAGATCTGAATTCCTAATTCCAAACAGTCTGAAGGATTTTTGTTTCTGTTTTCCATACTCTGTATATATATTTGACTGTTTTATCAATGAAATGTTTGTTCTGTATTAGAGAAATTATTTCTTTAACTACTTTATGTGGTAATACATCTGACACACGTTTTTGCAAGAAAACTATTTATAATGGTAATTTCTTTTGAAACCTGTCTAGAAATTTTGCCTGTAATAGTACCAAGGATAAGAATAATTTTACACAGTGTTATACTTTAGATCTAGAACTTTTTACAAGCTTGGTCTCCAGCTTAGGTCTTTAGCTTATTGAGGGTGTGAGCACCTTTGTCCCCTGGCTATGAGGTGGGTAGCTTTCCTTTGCAACATGTTTGCTTCCCACCAGTGACATGCTGCCTTAAAATATTTAAAATAAAATCGATTCTGTGGGTTTGGAGCTGCAGCATGCTTTGCATGGCCATGGTTGATGACATAGATCATAGGTGAATACATTTCAGGCAGATCAAATTAATGAGCAGGGGTTGCATAAGCAGCTGCTTTTTCAGTTCTGGTCCCTGTCCTGATAATGAACAGTGAAGCACCATAGGGGAAAGGAGAATGGGCTGTCATTGAAGCAAGTCATAGTTCTATGACTCAATAGTCATTGCATATTAACTTCAGGTTATTTTTACCATTTCCCTTTCCCCCTTTTCTTTTTATACCTCAATTGGTATATCTGTTCATATAAAGGGGAAAACTAACTGGAATACAAACATAGCCATAGACACTGAGGCAATAGACACTGAGGCTATTCAGTGGTTCCTGTTACTAAAGCCCTTCAGCGAGCTGTGCAGGGTATGGAAGACCTCTAACTTTCACGACTCACCTTTATCTAAGGTGGGACTTGGAGGTTATTTTTGGAAGCAAAAAAAAAAAAAAAAAGGTATTTATCAAGGAAGTGTAGATGACTGAGGTAAGGTAAAAGGAAATAGGGATATTTAAAGAGGTATATTACATGTTCATTAATTAGCCTTTAAACCTCAAATTCCATGTAGAAGGCATTAATTTCCAGTTGTCATCTGAAACAAGAATGCATATGGAAAACAGAAAGCTGCAGATACTGGGCCTGGGTTTTTGTAGTTCTCACTGACAGTGCCATCTTGGCAGCTTTGGGAACTGCTCACTCTTACTGTTCATCAATAAGAAGTACACTTTTTGCATCTATTTATTCACTGGGAGGTCAGGTGACTATTGTGGCCTTCTTGACCTGTGGTTGCATTTGTTCACACCTGTCCCAAAGAACACTGATGATGAAATGTTTACGAAGCTTTGTAGGATGTGCATCTTCAAATATGGAATGAGCATTGTAATACAAGCAAGGAGGAAAGTTAGCTAACTTTCTGGTTTATTATACCATTGGTGAGTCATCCTCAGTAATAACCGGATGTTGTACACTGCTGTGTTGGGGGGGGGGGCTGAAGAGTTTGTGAAGGGTTGGAGAGATGGCTCAGTGGTTAAAAGTGATTACATTTTTTGGAGACTGGGATTCGGTTCCCAGCACCCACATCCAATGGCCTGCAACTACCTGTAATTCCAATTACAGGGTCTCTGATCTCTCTGGCCTCAGTGGGCACCAGCATACACTGGTGCTTATACATCCATTCAGGCACACAAAACACATGCATACACAGAGAGAGACACACACAAGCCCATACACAGAGATACAAAGACATACACACAGAGACATACACATACACATGCATGCCCAGAGAAACACACACAAGCACACACACAGATACATAGACACACACGTCACACACAGAAAGACACAAGAACATACAGAGAGAAGCAGAGATACACATAGATACATACATGTACACAACACACAATAATAAGATACAAATTTAAAAAGTGAAAAAGAGATCACAGAACGTTGTCTGCTTTGATATTGTTTTCTTTTTGTATTCTTGTGCCACTATCCTTGCTGCCCTGCCTACTGGTGATGGATACCCCACTGAGAGTTTCCTTAGAGAAGAGAAACTTTCCCTTAGTTTTCCATCAGCAGCGCCTGTACTGAGCCTGACACTTCTTTTTCAAAGAAAGGTAAAAAAAAAATCAAGTTGCTAAACTGCAAAGCATTTTCCTCTGATTTTCACAGCTAAAGAGGCCAAAATGAGCATCCTCAAGAAAGAATCATTATCTCCTCTTAAAATATGCTAAGAAGCCACAGGCATGTAAAGTGGATGCGTGCTGTCTTATTAGCAGCAGGGTTTGCATCCTGCAAATTTGCTTATTTTTGGCTTCAGAATCTTTGCTGTAGACAAACATGATTCCAATAAATAAATAACATCACTGTATTTCATATTATATATTCTATGAGATTTGCATTTTATGACCAGTAAACAAGCATCCCCCAGACACAAGGGGGTTGGCCTAGGCCCTATCCCAAAGGATATGGCAGAATCTAAAGAGCCCCTACAGAAGGCCTCACCCTCCCTGGGGAGCAGAAAGGGATAGGTAGTGTGTTGTTGGGCGGGGGGGGGGGGACAGGGGAGGAGGGGAGGGAGAGAGAACTGAGATTGACATATAAAGTAATCTTTCTAATTCAAATAAAAATTATAAAAAATATCTAAAAATACAGCAATGAAGACATATATATGTTAAATTATGTTCAGTGGTTTTTCTAATAAATTCTTCATGGCTACTACATTTTTTTCTTAAATGATGGAGAAATCCAATTAAGAAGATGCATTTACAAGAAGACAGAGAGGCTTCAGTGCAGGCTGCATGTGGTGCAGAAGGCAGGAAACATCTGGGAGCAAACTGGAGCAAGAGAACTGTGGAGCTGTGGTTGAGTGACTCTGCCAACTTTCCATGATGTCTCATTCACCGCAGCCTGAGGAAGACTCTTTACCATGCATCACTTCATGTGGAGTCAATAGAGAAGGACCTCCCCACCCTGGCTGGATGCCTTACATCAATATCTCTGCTGTGTTCTCTAGGCAGGTCCTAATTAATACTCTCACCCAGAGTTCATCCAGATTCTCATGAGAATTTTGAGGATAGTCAGATGAATTCAGCTTACATGCAGCATTTCTCTGGCCAGTATAGTTAACAATCACATATTATTGGAATAGCACCCTCCCACTTAGTTACATAATATTGGAGTCTCAAGATCTCCATATCAATTTTCTTCCCTCAATTCAGTAAGAAGCTTTGATGAAAAAAAGATGAAAAAAATATTTTCTCAAAAACAAAAAACCAACACTATTCCATTAAAATGTTTTTCTTACTCTCCTTTCAGGAAATCTTGCATTTTATTTCCTTCAAGACAGCCTTCTGTGGAAAGAGGAACAAAACAGTATCTAGGTGATTTCACCCTCCAGCTCTCAGGCACTTCTTCTGTACATAGAAAGCAAGGTTTATGGATTTGTTTGCATAACACCAGATAGGGAAAGCAAATTAAATATGCACCCACTAGGACTTAAATCTTTCCAATCTGAGGAGGTCATGGGTGCCTTAAGTTACAAGGAATGTTTATACACATTCACCCCAAAACATTTTTCAGTTCCATTTTCTTTTTCTCTATTGAATTTCTCTCCTTTCCCCTCTGTCTCTTCCTTTTCTCCTCTTCCCCTACTCTCTTCACTCTCTCTCTCTCTCTCTCTCTCTCTCTCTCTCTCTCTCTCTCTCTCTCTCTCTCTCTCTCTCTCTGTTGTGCTTTGGAGACTGAGTTAGATGCTGATGAGAGGCACATTCAGCCTTATGCACCTGGAAGCTTGGAGAGCAATGCTGAGGCACACACAAAATAAAACTGGTGAGAGGGAGAAGGCAACACAGACATGAAGGAAAACATTCCAGGAAAAATATGTGACAACACCACCTAGAAGAATTACTAGTATTTTGTAAAGAAATCAGCTATTGAATTTTTTTATTTACAAGACAGAGGAAAAGCAGATGAGACTAAAATAAGTTAAGTATGTGTAAGGAATTGTCTGTTAGACCATTAAATGCTAGTTTCTCCAAGGTTTGTTTCTTACATCAGACTACTTTCTATTGTCCCTAGAGATGCTCCTCTCTGAAGCCTCTCAGGCTCCAAAACAAGCGCCGTATGGTGGCCAGAAATTTCTACATTTTTCTTTTGTCCTCGGAGTGAGTTTCTCCTCCTTTTTCTTTATTCAAAAATAAAAGATAGGAACTAGTTGAGAGTTTTGGAATCATATCAAATTATTTAAGACACATATGCTAAAAACAGTTAATATGGCAGGCATGGTCTCTCATTCATAGAAGAGTCCAGTTAAGAACTCCTGTGGGTATCCAGGAATGTGGATTCAGTGACAGTTCCCACCTACTTTATGCACCTAGACTATTTATGAAAACAGCTTGTTGTGTGCCAAACCCTACACAGATGGCTGTTTGGCTGAATCAAGCAAAAGCTGCTGATTCCTGTCCCCCACCTCAGTGCAAGCCTTCAACAATGGGTATCTAACAATTAGGCCCTGGATGCCTGCATCTCACTTGCTATTATGACTCTGGTGAAGTAATTAGAAATGTTCTGTCACCCTACTGGGAGAAGTTGCCTTTGCTGGTTTGGGAGAATGAGGATAGCTATGAATGTGGGCCAATAAAAATTTATAAATTTAGAACTTTATGACATTCTTTTGGATGAATTTTTTTTCATAACTTGATTACATGGTTCGTAAGCATGAACTTTGTAGATGACAGCACAGTGTTGTAGTGTCAAAATGCTGGACACACCTGCTAGGTTATTCCTTGTGTGCCCTTTTCCTTTGCTAACTTTGTTTTTCATTCTTTTGTTGCAATGAATCATAACCATGAATATGGCTTTGTTCTGAGTACTTGAGACTTCCTAGCAAGTCTTAAAAGCAGGGCTTGTCTGTGAACTCCCAACATAAACATACAAAGAGTGCTTAGGTACATACCATGCATACAAAATAATAAACAAGAACGTGAATGGTCTCAAAGGGGCCTTAGAAGTTACAACCTTCAAGCTCAGCTTTCTGTTGCATATGGAGACTCTCTCTTGAGCCAGCTTTGCCCCATGCTCATAGCTGTCACTATTGGAGGATGGTTCACATCCTGAAACATCTTGGGGTCTCCATTACAGCCTCTGCTCCACCTTCCAAGCTTCATTTGATAGCCTTTGTGTGGCTTCTTACAGTGATTCTGACTCTACTATATAATGCCTATCCTCTGAAACCACAGAGCATGGTCTCCTCTGTTTTTACACACTTCATGTCTCAAACCCAGTACCAAATACATGGCACTGACAGGTTCAGCAGCCAAATTGGGATGGAGTCTGCCCCTACTGGAACACAGTTCTGGTTCACACACTTTGTGCTGTCCCTGGTGGTTACTTTTGAGGACTGGGGAACCCCTCAGACACATTCTCAGTTGGTATTTTCTCCTTTCATAGGCAAATTTACAAATTGGAGCTTTTGGTGGGCTATCTTGTCCTCAAGGTACCCTTCTAACTGACTCATTAGGTTTCTCTTTGATTGTGCTGTTCCCCTTAAAATTACAGGACTTTCACTTTCTTCTTTTTACATTTATTTTATTTTATTCTTCTCTAATACATTACAGTGCAACCGGTTTCCTTTCCTCCGCTTCTTCCAGTCCCTCTGCCCCTACGCCTCTCTTCAGATCCACATTTACCTTATTTAAAAAACAAGCAAACAAAATAAACAAAAACAAAACAAAGCAAAAGCCATGTATCCAGGCCTTCCCAGGATACATGGCCAGACAAGTTATAGTAAAAGTAGTCCCAAACCCTCATATCGAGGCTGGACAAGGTAGCCAGTAGGAGGGAAAGTGTCCCAAGCGCAGGCAAAAGAGTCAGAGACACCCCTACTCCCACTGCTGCGAGTCCCACAAGAACACCAAGCTACACAACCATAATGTCTATGCAGAGGCCTAGCTCAGACCCATGCAGGGTCTGGGTTTTCACTTCAGTCTCTGTGATCCCATATGAGTCCTGCTTAGTTGATTATGTGGGTTGTGTTCTTGTGGTGTCCTCAACCACTCTGGCTCTTACAATCCTTATTGCACCTCTTCTGCAAGGTTCTCCTGGCTCTGCCTAGTGTTTGGCTGTGTGCCTCTGCATGTGCTCCCATCAGTTACTAGATGACCCCTGTCTGATGACAATTGGATTAGGTACCAATCTAAGAGTAGAGAAAAATATCAGTAGGAATCATTTCATTGACTTCCAGCCCCCAGACATCTTTGATTCTATCTTGTATCTCTGGACTGTCCTGCCTCTGGTTCCTGTTCATCCAGGCAGTGTCAGGTGTGAGCTTCTGCTCAGTAACATGGGCCTAAAGTTGGACCAGTCATTGGTTGGCCACTGCCACAAGTTCTATGGCACCATTTCCCCAGCACATCTTGCAGCAGGAGAGATTATATAGGTCAAAGGTTTTGTGGCTGGATTGATGCCCCAGTCCCACCATTAGAAGCCCTGCCTGGTTATAGAAGATGGCCAGTTTGGACTCTGTATCCCTTATTACTACAAGACTTCCTTAAGGTGACTCTTGTAGTTCTTCACTTTGACTTTCACTTTCTTGTGAAAACTCTAAGCTTGCTCATGTACATTTCCTCTCATAAACAAATTATCCCATCATCTTAAAATTCCACTTCACTCAAGTTCTCAGGACAGAGCTGGGATAAGGACAGTTTCTTAATGAAAATATTGCACAAATATTAGTCCCTAGATTAGTTCCTGATTAGTTCCATCATTCCACCTTTGAAATCTCATGAATCGGGCCCCTATTATTCAAATTTCTCTCAGCATTCTTATTTTTCAAGCTCTCATAACAATGGCCCATTATGCCATTTTGATGGCATTCAAGGGCTTTTCTACAACAAAATTCCACCATTTTGATGACGTTCAAAGGCTTTTCTAAAACAAAATTCCAAATCTTCGGTATTTTCCCTGCAAACTTGTTCTACAAGTCCCCCCAGACACATGATAAGGTTTGTCACACAGTGGCTTCATTTTTTTTTTTAATTTAGAGAAATCTTGTTTGACATATCACTCACCTGTTCCCTCTCCCTCCCATCTACCATGCCCCTCACTGACCCCCAACCCACCCTCACCCACTCCCCAAGGATAGTGAGTCCTTCCATGGGGGAGTCATCAATGTCTGTCCATCATTTGGGGGAGGGCCAGTGGCTTAATTTGTAAGTATCAGCTTCTTTCTTAGTTACATTTCTTGCTGCTTTGATAAATACCCTGACAAAAGCAATTTGAGAGAGGAAGGGTTTTTCTGGATTGCAGGTCACAGACACAATCTATCTAGAGAAATCAAGTATCCATGACCTTGGTGGATACAGCTGGTCGCACCTCACCCATAAATCTAGAAGCAGAGGGAAAAAATGAATAGATTTTGTTTCTGAGTTCTCCTTCTCAATGGATCCAGTCATCATGCCACACACAGTGGTTGGGTCTTTCCATTTCAATTGCCATAATCAAGATAATCCCTCACAGATGAGCCCAAGTGAGTCTACAGTCTGTCAAATAGACAACCCTAATCATCATAACCATGCTTGGTTTAGTGATAGTAAATACTGAATTTCAAATTTTAATCCATTACTCATGACAGAAGCCCCAGTGCTTTTGTTTCATTCTTCTTTTCAGATTTCTGTATATGGTACTGTTTTTTAAACCCCAAAGTATCTTTCCACCTGTTTAAATCCCTTCATCTCCTATTTTCATCATAAAATAAGTCAGACTTCATGCTGTGACCCATAAGGCTCTATGAGATTGCTCCATAGGCCTATTCTCATGCAATCCACTTTGATAGGATCATGAAGGCATCTATTGAGACAAGCTGGCCACTGTGAGCAACAGAGCATGGGGCAGGTTGTCTGCCTACAGCACAAGGACTCTGGATCTCTTTGAGCTGCCCCCTGGATTAAATCAGGCCACTCTCAGGTCTAAAGTGACAATAATTTTCTAGACAAAAATTTAGTTGAAGCTACTCTCATCATGGTAGGTATGCTTTATTTACTTTTTAGTTTTAAAATGGTTGTCAAGATCATTAATATCAGCTTCTGACCTACTTTCTTTATCTTATTCCTCATAAATAAACATTTGGAAAAGTGTACTTTGTTTTCATTATTCTTTAACCATAAATGATACATTTATCTCTTTATTTATCACCTTTAATCATCCCTGTTTACAACCCACTTTGGAAGGCAGAACCCTAGTTTTCTTGTATTTTTATTTTCCCTCTATTCCCCCAAAGCTAATAATTCTAATATGTACTTCTATTGTTTGTATTAAAGTATTATATAAGATGCAATATTCTCAGAGTCCTTTCCTCAGGAGACTTTTCTTATATGGAAAACATTGGGGTCTTAGTTCTTCTTTATATATCTATTAGCTGCATTTGTGATTTTTTTCACATGAATATCTTTCCTTTTCGTGAGTCAGTTTTCTCTTTGTATATTTTGCATAAAAGACCCTATCAGTTATCAACTTTATAAGTATTGTCTCTCAGAATTTGAGTTTACTTATTTTCTCTTTTTGAAATGTACTGTTTAGCAATTTTATACAGTCAAATAATATTTCATCAAATTTACCCCATATCCTTTCCTTTGCCACTCCTGCCATACCCCTCCCCATTTTCCTCTACAGCTTTATGAACTATTATTTTTTAATTCACTGAGTCTGTTTGGTTTGTGTCTATGCATTGGAGCATGGGAAGCCTGGCAAAACCACATCTCTGAAGACAGTATATTTCACAGGGCAAAAATTTATATCATGTATCATGTTTTTAACATCGTATCCAAACAGTCATTATGAATGCCGAGTCATCTATATTTGCTCCCATGTTATATTCCAGAAATTTTACAAGTTTTAAATTCATTTTTTGTATGTGTTTGAGTGTTTTTTATGTATGTCTGTGCACTGTGTGCATGAAACACTCATGGGAGTAAGAAGAAGGCAGCAAATCTTCTGGAACTGGAGTTACAGGCTGTTGTTGGCAGGAACATGGGTGCTGGGCAAGAAACTTAGTTTCTCCAAAGAGTAGCCAGACTCCTAACTTCTGAGACCAAGCAATTGCATAGTTTATGTGCCTACTTACATCTGTGATCTATTTTGGATTAATTTTATCAAGCAAATGAAACCTATTTGAATTATTTAAAAATTTTTACAGCCAAGCATTGGTGGTGCATGCCTTTAATCTCATCACTCTGGAGGCAGAGGCTAGGGGATTTCTTTGAGTTCAAGGCCAGCCTGGTATACAGAGAGAGTTTCAGGACAGCCTCCAAAAGAATACAGAGAAACCTTGTCTCATTTTTTTTAACATGGAGATGTTATATAGTGTAATCCTGTGACCACTAAAGTAGCTTTGTTTCAGTAGGACTCACTATTTGTTTTCATTTTTTACATAGTTGACTGTACTATCCAGGAAGGTAATTTTTAATTATTGCCCCTGATTAATTGTGAGGTTATATAGATATTCTTTATCAAGTGGAGGAGTTTCCGTTTATTGCTAGTTTACTGATTTTATCTCAATTGTCACAATATTGTCAAACGATTTTTTTCTGATTTTATTGATATTTTATTGTTAGTTTTCTCCTGTCAATTGGTAATATGATTTGTATTAATTGAATTTTAAATACTAAACCAGTCTTGCATAGTTAAATTCCAGAATCATTTAAAAAAGATTGTATTTTCTTTATTGTATTGTCTTTACTGCTCTCCTGAAGACAAGCTGAAAATATTCATATGGGTTTCTTTCTGGGCTCTATATTCTGGCTTAGTACTCTATTTGTCTATTACTTTACTAATACTCCATTGCTTTGATTAGAATGTTTCATAGTATTTCTTGAAATTGATTAGTATTAATGTTCAAGCTTTGTTGTTCTTCATTTTTGTATTGGTGATGCTGGGTCTTATTTTTTTTTATCAAAAATCCACTTTATTTAAATCAAAAGAATAAAGGACACATTAGTTAAGAAAAGTAGTTCATAGACAAACAGGCTCATAGCACACATATGGAATAATGGTACTCAGGAGGCAGGAGTATGACCTGCTTTGGCTACATATATAAACGCTAGGTTAATATAGGAATATATTCATATAATTATTACATATATCACTAAACCTGTGTCAATTACTTTGGAAAATAAAATTCCTTAAGGATTTCTAATTGCTGTCCAAATTCCAGTCACTACATGGAATCCTAGCATTCAACAGACAAAGGCAATCAAGTTTACAGAAAATTTTGGGCCATTCTGATAACATAGACTTGGAATCACTGTCAAAAATGCAAACTGATCTGGGTGGGCTGGTGGTTAGTGATCTGTAACCCATACACTCTGGATCTGGGCTAAGGAGTGACAGGAACCTCAAGACAGTCTTTCTCATATAAAAGACTAAAGAAATAAAGGCTCTGACTGGGCACATTAACTTGGCAGTAGAACTAGGTCTATTGATCGAGTGTGGTGATGAAAACTGCAAACCCAAACCAGTATAGGACTTGTGGTCCTTATGAAACATGAGCAACCATTATCTCACTGCCATACATAAAGAAATTCCACTGATATTGTCTGAAAGGCCACCTCTTCTTTGCAATCATAATCCCATGCCCTTGACCAAGGATTCTTAGTTCAAGTGTCAGAGGCTTGTGTGGACTCATGTTGTAATTGAATTTCAACCAGTCATCTATTGCATCAAGCAAAGTCCTCAAGGATTTGTTGCTAATGCTCCTCAACAGATGGACTTGAGGCTTTAGCTCGCTCTGGTTCTTGTTCTGTAGGTGTCATGAGAAGAGGAGCTTCAGGTGAGGCTGCACCTCTGGCTAGTGCTGGGTCACTTGGTGCTTCATTTCCTTTGGGCAGATCATTGTGGGAAGCTGAATCTGGAGACATGGACTCCCCATTAGTAGAAGCAAGGACAGTTAAATGACCTTGGGAACTGGTTGAACCAGAATCAACTGTAGAGCTTCTACTTGTCTCTGGCACTCTTTGTTGCACATTGTAGGGATTCTTCTTTTTGTACTTCACACATTGGTTCTTGAACCAGACCTGGATCTGTTGCTCTGCCACACCAATCATTTGTGCCATCTTCATGAGTTCATTCTAGCATGGGTACATGCACTTTTGAGAATATTCTTGGAGTAGGAACTTTTGTTGATTGGAATATGAAATTTGTATTTTCTTCTTGCTCTCTAGAGGACTGTCTCCATATGTATGTGTACTCTCCAGAGACTCTGGGGAATCCCTGACATTACAACTCCCTGAGGAACATGAGGATAACAGAGGACCTGGATTGATTGGGTGGGTGCCCTGTTGTGGGAGAGCTAGGAACATTAGGGCACTGGGGTACTTACAGGGATTTGTTTGCATTGATGGTCCTGGGGACACTTGGGGACCTAGGTACCTCTCAGAGTCTGGGTACCATGGAAGAGTTGATTGTATTGAGGTTGCTTCAGCAACTAGGGGCCTTTGAGACATTTGGAGATTATGATGAATTGCAGGGATTTGATGCCTTTGGATACTTGATTGCACTGGTGTTTCTGTAGGAACTAGGGATCTTTGTAATATTTGGTGATGCAGTTTGCTTGTAGGGACTAAGTGACTTGATAAACTTAACTGCATAGAGGTTTTTGTAGGAAATAGGGGACTTTGAGATATTTGTTGACATATTCTGCTGGTGGACACTGGAAAACTTGAAAATTTGATTGCATTGGGGTTCCACTAGGAGAAATTTGGGAACTTAGTTTGCTCATTGGGACTAGATAACTTTGGAACCTTGATTGCATTGGAATTCCTGGGGACACTAGGTGACTTTCAGACATTTGGGGACATAAGTTTCCTTCAGGTTGTTGACACTTTTCAAAACCATGTTCATTGAGTGCATTTGATGACATTTGTAGATTTGGGTGCAAGAGGTTTCCTTGGAGGAATTGGGTGCCAAAATTTCTTGGGTATTCTGTATCTGTTGGAAGCTCACTGTGCATGGAAGATTTAAAAGCATGTTTTGATAAGATTCTGCTGGAGTTTGATGCTGTACTTGATGATCCTAGATATCAGCAAGCTCTCCCATCTTGTCCAGAACCCAACTGGTAGTTGAAAATCTGTTCCCATGATCTGGCCTTAAATTTCTTCTTAGTCGGGTCTCATGTTTTGATAAGATTAGAATCTATTGGTCAATATTCACTAAATGGATTACTGGCTTGACAGAGAATATACTGAACATATAGGTCAGCATAGGAACATCTGACCTTTTGACAATATGGATTTTCTCTGTACTTATTTAGTTTGCTTGATTTTTTCCATCAGATTTCTGTTTTTTTATTTAAATCTTGCACAAATTCAGCTACACTTACTCCTATGTATTTAATTTTGCAATATGTATTTTCAATGCAAATTATGCCTTTTCACACTGTTCCATAGAAAAATAATCTACTTATCTAATAGTCCAGTCATGTGGCCACTAACATAACTTTTATTCAGTAAGCCAAATCATTTGTTTTTATTATTTTCATAGATCAAAGGGAATGACTTTCAATTATTTCTTTCTAATCTGTAGACTTTACATTTCTTTTTTTTGTTTTATTTCATCAGCTATGACTTCCAATATGATGCTTAAAGATAGTGGTGAGGGAGGACATATTTACCATGTTTAAGCTCTGTTGTACACTTCTAAACCTCTCTTAACATCATCCTCCCTTCAGTGGAATTTTACTTTTCCACACTCTCTCCTTCCTTGGACTACATTCTTCTACAAAGTGCAGCTTAGAACCAAACATACCAGGTAGATGGTGTTCAAATTCATCAGTGATCTGTTGAATGACACATTTAAAATGTTGAAACTTTCCATTAAATTTATGCCTAACACATTATCTCCAAAGAAGACAAACAGCAAACAGGACATAAGGACAATGCCACATGGATTGTGATAACACTAACCACTTGACATAATTTCCCTGTGCCTTGCCTGATGACTGGGCTCTGTTCAAACTCTAAACACTTAATTGCCTGACTCTGCCTTGTTAAAGTCAGGTCAATTTTCCCAAGTACCTCCTCTGCAGAAAAATTCTCCTACACCTGGGTCTGACAGCCAAAGGCACACTGCCCTGTATGACAGATGAAGACCTACAACCACAGCCCAGCTATCAAGGCCATGTGAACCTAGATAATGAAAAAGTCTCTTATTTTAATTAATACATGGACCATTTAGATAATATTTCTTATTATAATTTATCCTCAGTTCGCTCATGATATTGACTGACCAGCCCAAACCCACACCAAATCCTAGGAGTCTAGGTTCTCACTACCTCTTAATTTCAACTTGCCTCGCCCCATTCCTCACTCACACCAATCGGCTATAGGTGGAGTACACAGTCAATCCTCCAGACCTACTCAAAGGCCACACTTTCAAAGGCTTTTCCTTTTCCCACTCCTTTATCCTCATACCCTCATGCCCTATTTCCTTACACAAAAAAGATACCCATTCCAAAATTGACATAAATTTTGCCTTTTACCCTGACAGCAGCTCTCAGGACACTCCTCCAACACCCCCTTCCTTTCTCCAGCTTCTCTTTGTACATGTCCCTGCTCCAAAATCCCCAAACCTCTCTTGCCCTCTGCTCACTTCTTTCGTCAAACCACTATCTGGGACACCACCTCTCCTTCCCTTGCTGCACATTGTGAACCCTTCTATTACACTCAGGGTGTGCCTACAGCTCGGAAACCCAATACCCTCTACCCTTAATCAGCTCTAGAGGCCTCAAACTCATCATCTAATCCCTTTTATCCAAACTGTTTCTGCCTCTCACCACTTCACCCTATAGCACTCTCATATTTATAATTTTAAAGAACAAAACATAAACTAACAAAACCTGCCTAGTCCAAGACCTTGACTCCATTAACACTGCTGCTGTCTTTCTTCACCCTATGGTCCCCTTCCATAGGGTTCCCATCAGGCACTCACTAAGGACCTGGCTTGCCTTCCTCCTTTTCCCTCCCACCTGCTTCACTATGTAGATGACCTACTCCTTTACAGCCCTTCCCTCTCTGATCACCAATCTGATACCACCTCACTCAATTTCCTCAGCTGCAGGGGGTATCAGATCTCATCTCCCAAAGCTCAACTCTCTTCTCCCCAAGTCATCTATATTCAGTTACCTCTTACCCCAAACCATAAACACCTCACTATAGACCATTTTGCCCATCTCTTCTCCTGATTTCTGACCTTAAGACCTATTCTTTCTGTGTGTAGATGCCTAAGTACTCATTTCTCATAAATTCCCTACATCAAGCCACTTCTGATTCCCCCTCCTTCCTCACAATCTCAAACAATTCCTCAAACTTCTAATATTCTCCTCTGTGTCCCAGACCTCTACCCCTCAAATCTATCTAGACACATCTACCTTTGCACAAACTTTTTTTTTTTGGACAAACCTTTGCCACTGTTGCCTACCTCTTCAAAACACTGTCCCCTGCTGGTCTCCTTGTCCCATTTCCTTGGGATTTCTCCCCTTTCCCTGGTCCTCTCCCATTTTCCATGGTCTTGGGACTCCCCTTCTCAACTACCAAGACCATGACCCTAAAAGTTTCAAACATATATCCAAGATAAAAAGTTTTCCTGGAATCCAATTACAAAGAAGGAGGAGTGATGAGCAAAAGGGTCAAGGCTGAGCTGGTGAAACCCACAGAAACAGCTGACCTGAATAAGGGGAAACTCATGGACCCCATACTCTTGGCTGGGAGGTCAGCATGGGACTGATCCAGACCCCTCTGAACGTGGTTGTCAGTGGGAGGGCCTCGGCAACTTTTGGGACCTCTGGTAGCAGTCCAGTATTTATCCCTGGTGTTGAATGGACTTTGAGAGCCCATTCCACATGGAGGGATGCTCTCTCAGCCTGGACACATCGGGGAGGGCCTAGGCCCTGCCCTGGATGATATGACAGACGTTGGCAATCCCCCATGGAGGGCCTCACCCTCCCTGGGGAGCTGAGGGGGGGATGGGTGGAGGTTTGGTGGGGGATGGAGTAGGAGGGAAGGGAGAGGGAGCTGGTATTGACAAGTGAAGCAGGCTTGTTTCTAATTTAAATAAAAATAAATTTTAAAAACATTTCCTGAACTTCTTAACTTTACCTTTATCCTTAGTCAATCAGTCTCGGAAGATTTCAAATCAACTACAAACTTCTCCAGTAGCTCCAGCTCCAGCAGCTGTTTCCTTGGAATCTATATCCTGGTCCAACCTCACAGACTTTTCCAATGCTGCCTGCACAATTTCCTTCAAAGCTATCTACACTCCCCCTTCCCCTTCAGATGGTCCCACAGAACCTGGGTACCAGTGACACAGCCTGTGCCTCCCAACCTTGACCAACATCCAGCTTCCTTGGGTCCCCATTGAGCATGCCTCAGTGTCAGCAGGAAGCAGCCCTGCTTACCCAATATCCAGCATCCCAAAAACAAAACAACAAGGTAGGAATGAAAGAGTTGTAGCAGGCTCAAGCGGGACAAACACTGCAGGCAGGTTTTGCACTTTTCTCTCTCCCTTTCTAAAAACCACTATATTTGGCTAGAGACTCATGCCTGAGACAAAACACCAAGGTCCAACAAGTAAAATCTCTTATTTGGCTAATACTTTCAATCAGAATTTACCAACTCACCCTAGCCCAGACTCTCTCTCTCCCCCTTGAAAATCCACTCCTGCAGAAACACCACCTCTTGCTTTCAGTTGCCTCTCTTGCTTTTCTTTCTTTCTTTCTTTCTTTCTTTCTTTCTTTCTTTCTTTCTTTCTGTCTTTATATCTTTCTTTTTCTTTTCTTTCTTTTTGTTTTTTTCGAGACAAGGTTTCTCTGTGTACTTTTGGAGCCTATCCTGGCACTCGCTCTGGAGACCAGGCTGGACTGCAACTCACAGAGATCTGCCTGCCTCTGCCTTCCGAGTGCTGGGATTAAAGGCATGTGCCACCAATGCCCGGCCCTCTTGCTTTTCTTAAGTACTATTGATGCTGCCATTACAGTCCCCTTGCCACTTGCCCCTCTAGCATAATAAATCTCCTTTGTGCTGAGATTTGGTGTCTGGGTATGTTGTCTATCAATTATAGGGACCAGACTCCTTTTCAATAGGTTGATATGATGTTTTGCTAACTGAATTTTAAATATTGAAATAGTCTTGTGTACTTAAATTCCATCTACTGATGAGGCAATATGTTTTATAAATTGCTGGATTTGTCTCAGTAATATTTTAATGAAGATTATTACAACTATGTTCCTGGGAGATACTGGCTTCTATCTTTCCTGTAATGAACTACATTTTCTCTTTGTAGCCTCTGAAATATAATAAGGAATTAATATCATTTCTTCATTGAATATGAGGGCTGGGCTGTTTAATTTTGTTTGGTTTATTAGTATTTTGTTAAGAATTTTCACATATTTGTTCATTAGGTATATTATGCTGTTACTGTCTTTCTTGTAATGTCTTTGTCTGGCCATAATATCAGAAAATGGCTGGCTTCATTAAGTAAATTTGAAGGTATTCTATTCTTTTAAGTATTTTAGAAGAATTTGAAAGGGTTTGATACAAATTCTCAAATGGTATGAGACAGCAGAATTCAGTCATAATGCATCCAGTCCTGGGTTTTCTTCAATGACAGGAGTTTTATTACTGATTCAGTCTTCCTACTTATCATTAGTCTGTTTTGAAAACTTATTTGGTAAATACATTCTATATTACAAAATTATTCTCTATTGATACTGACAAGGATTGAGTCAGAACTGTATAATCAAACATACTTCTTCAATAAATCTAAAAATAAATGTACAAATCACCATACTAAATAATGTGAGACAATGTGATAATCAGCTTCATATTAGCTTACTAGGATTTTGCTGTCCTGGAGTATATACCAACTTTCTAACCTTTTTACCCTTTTCTGAACATTGGAATCTAGAGCTGTAGATACTTTATACACAGCATTGCAAAGAGATAGCCTATTATCTTACAAGTGTACTTGCATTTAGTTTCCCTACTGAACATTTTTCTCTTTTATAACTTGAATCTACATCTTTTCATTTTCTCTGATGAAGACCATTAGTTTTTAAAACCTAGTAAACCAAGGTTGAATAATATTCATTGTTATATCTATCAATAATTCACCATTTAAATTTGTCTCTATTGTGACAACATCCCTGCAATAGGTTGACATGGTGAGTCTTGCTGATTGAGGACGTTAGCTTGGGATCATGCTCTTTAAATAGCATGGCTTTTTCCAATGGAACTTGATGGATGAATAACATTTAATACCGTATGAAAGACTGCCTCTTCTCTATATTTTATGGTTAAACTTTTGCTCTAGAGTAAGAGGGACAGTCTTCATTTAATCTCCCCTTTTCTTCTTGGGAAGACATTAGAAAAGTATCTCGAGACTTACTTTGCTGTGAAATAGAAAAAAAATGCTGATAATATCAATTATACCATAAAGAGTATTCTAAATTTCAACTTATACAATGTTTATAAAGTGTTTCTCATAGCTTTGAATAGGGTCTTTAGTATATTTTACTATTATTGGTAAAACTAGAATACCTATTTAGGCGAGTTGGGGATGTGTGTGTATGAAAAAGAAGTCTCAGACAAGTTGTACAGATATTTACATAATCATCTGGACACACACACACACACACACACACACACACACACACACACACACGCATACACACGTGTGTGCTGATATTTGTTCCAAAGTACAACATGTTTTTATTTTAAAAATCTAAATAAAATTTATTTGTTAGACATTTTAGTCAGAACTTGGGTTTTAGTGTGAATTGAAAAAATAAAGTTATTATAGTATACTAAACACTGCATTATTCTGAGACAATATTATAGAAGCATAGATTAAATATGCCAGTTGTCTTTGCTTGCATATAATCCATCCCAAATCTAGTAGTTTGAAAGAAAGCCCACCATTTGTCTTATTGTATGTTTGAACAGTTGTTGAGCAGTGTTCAACCATGTGGTTTTCTGATCTCGGATGGACTCACGTGATAGCATTCAGCACTCAAGTTGGCTAAGGACTGGAAAGTTCAGGGTGGCTCCAGATGGAAACTCACTTAGTCCTACATAGTAGAACAGGCAAGCCTGAGATTGTTGAAGTGGCATTGAAAGTGAGTGCAAGCAAGCATACAAGCCTACATGAGTCCTTGGCAAATGAATATCCCAGTCCAGACTCAACTGTGGAGAAATAAGCTTCACCTAGGGCATAAGATTGTAAAGGTTATGGACTCAGGGACCAGAAAGATGAGAGGCCATTTTTGTAATGATTTTTGTAATCATTGTCTCAGATTAAATGTAAGTAATTCGGCTAAAATTGCTAAACATTAACATCAGGGAGATGATAATGACCCATGTATAATGAAGATGAAAAGTCACAGGCTTCAATTACAAAAGAACAGTGGTGGTGTTTGGTAAATATGAGGATGAAAATCTGGTCTGGATGAAAAACATTGGATTTACATAAGAAAGACTCCATATAATCAATGAGTCTATCCACATTAGGTAGAAGACTGAGAACAATTCTGATTCTGCAGAAATGCAGCCTTTGTCTATGTGTGGGCCCAGTTTCTGATGGGGAAAAAGCTGATCCCTGTTAACTAGTAGAAATGTGAAGAAAATTCTCAATATTTTGCAAACTAAATTGCTACATATGTATTATGTATTCATGATCATGAACACAAATGCCTCAAAGCAAAGATACTAGAGGGAACTAATATTCATTTAATTTTTTTCATACTTCACAATTAAGCATGTAAATATTAATTTGGAAATAGAAAAATTCAAAATGGCAGCCCCTCATACTAATGATTGTCTGAGAGTAAAATTAGAAATAGCTAAAAATAGCTGCTGTAGCTCCATCTTTGTTATACTGGATACTCTGGTGTTACTTTTTTTCCTTCAAGTTTTTTATTTTGTGTTAGTATTCATGTGTATGCATTTGTTTGTGTCTTATGTTCAGCTGAGGAGTCCAGAAGAGGGTAACAGATGCTCTGGAGGTGAAGTTAGTGGTGGCTTTAAGCCACCATGATGTAGATGCTGGGAACCCACCTTGCGCCATCTGCAACAGAAATGTCTGTTTTCAGAAAATTGCCTCTAGCATAGTTCTCCACTGTCTCCCTGAGAAAGCCACTGTTGCACAGTTTCTGTCTATTCCTCTCTGGGTTTCAGCTTGCCTTTCTCTTTGTGGTTTTGTCTCTAACTTATACACTTACTTAATACGATATCCAACTGTCCACCACATAAGCACCCTGGGGACTGCATATTACCTGGGCTTTGGTCATTGTGCATCATGATTACCATTGTTCACTTCTTGATCCTTATCCAAGATGTCAACTCATGAGGACAAGAATCATCACTCTGATGGTAACTGCTACATGGATATTACTGACATCCTGAGTCATAGAAGATAATCACAACCATATATACCACAGTAGGGAAGCATAACATGTTGTGAAGTTCAGCAATGGAAAAATTGTGAAAAGAAGCAAATATTTTTGAAATATATTCTATAGTATAATAAAATATACTTTTATGAAACATAACTACAAAATGAATTTTGTATACTTTTCATTTAATTAAAATGAAGGGATAAATGTTGAAGATTGGGCTGATCCATGTCTTTTCCTGAGGCCCCGATGTATAAAGAAAGAACACAGTCCATATTCTATATTGGATATATGTTTGGAAGAGCCGATAATGGCCTGGGGCCAGGGCCTTGGGGGAGCTGTGGCTTTGGATCCTGAGAACCCAACTCTTCCAACTATAATGGGGCTTTGGTTATCTAGTCCCAAAGCTGTTGTGTGCTACATCATTAATGTTCTTGAGTTACCCAGTGTTATGCTTGGGCAACATTGATTAGTTTCCCACTGACTTCATTCCATTGTATGATAATTTCTGCTCACTTCATTCTGTTTCTCCCCTGGAAATAGTATATGAGATACTGCACTTCTTAATGAGCTTGCTTGGCAAAAGACACAGCTGTCTATCTTCTTTGTTTACTCATCTCCTGCCCATTCTGTGTAGGACTCTGACACCGAAGAATGACCTGCTGATCAAGGTCAGGTAAATATGATCAAAACATATTGTATGATTCTCAAAGAAGTAATAAAAATTTTAAAGTAAGTAAATAAAAAATGTAGCAACACTGGTTTCCAGAGTAGCTTTCTCATTTCATGTTTTTTACCAGTCAAAATATATAGAATAAATGAAACTGAACAAAAGAAAGACACTTTTTACTTTTTAATCATAGTAGTTTAAAAACATAATGTTTTGATGATTGGTCAAAAATAAGAAGACTTACTTCCTAACCATATTTATGTCCAAATGCAGAAGGGTCTGTAGGGCAATTCTCCTTCAGTAATTAGAGAATTAACCTCCTTTTGCTTAGAACCATGTGACCTGTTCTTTGAACTAGATCATGGAAACTGGAGTGGGAAGCATAGTGAAGCTGTGGGGAAACTGTTCACTTTTTAGCTGCTTCAGTATAAGTGGAATATTTCTATCCCATCTAGAAGCCTTATTGTAGGCTATTGGGAGGAGTCTGAAGATATTAGGTTAGTGCCAATAACCTTTCTCATAACTTGTCCACCACAAATCATAAATTACCTCTGCAGCTGCATAGGGTATAATAAGCTGGCCAAATGGAATCAGTCTGAGAATTAGGCTGTAAAGGTATATATAATTCTGGTCCTTTCATGATGGGTAAAATTCATGGCTTAGCACAAGATAGCAGTATTGTTTTCTGAATTGTGCTTGGGTGGTGTTAGTTCCCTCAAGCTATTATTTATAACAAACCATTTCTCCTGGATGTATTATTTAATGAAGGCTCTGTCACCTATTTACAAGACAGATTGTAGAAATTGTCCTTTGTTGCTTAAATAGATGACAACAGGGAATTGTTTTTAACTTGAAAAATAAGAAGTCATGGATTTCGTTAGCTGTATTTTTATGTTATGCAGACCACAAATTCTTTTCTACCATGTACGTGGCAAACAGGAAGCTGTTAATAAGAACAAATCTAGAACGAAAATAAAGAAACATGCCTGTATAGCCAGAGCTGGCCAGACATAAGTGCCCAGAGTGCATCTCTATCAGACAGTTTGGTTTTTGAGTTTTGCTTTTTAGAAGACAAAGGACGTCTCCATATGTAGCCTAGTATGTCCTCGGGTCAGAATCCTTCTTTCTTGTCTATTTGAGTGCTAGGATTATAGATATGCACTGCCAGATATGGTTTTAATACTAGGTTTTGTTTTTCAGATTCCTCAATTCCCACTTTGTAAGAAGGTTGGGCATATCCTATTGGCATTCTTAGCAGAAATGTATAGGCCTATGTTTTAATATCACTGCAGTAAACATATTAAAGGAGGAGAACATCTGAAGACATTATCTACAAAATATGAAATTAAAATGAGGAAAAATGTTACCCAATAAATGCACCTAGAATAAGATCTGAAATATATGCACCAAATAGTAACACTGCCTATAATAATGGCAAAATTATGCTTTCTTTTTCTTTAGTGTATTTTGCTGTTGGCCTGTATTTTTCTGAATTTTCAAATCCTTATCCTTGCTTTTATCTCTGTACCTTACAACAAGCACGTATTACTTCATAATTGAAAAACTGCCAAATGTTCATGTTGACAGTGACATAAGTAACTTTTGGAATTAAATATTAAGAAATCTGAGCTCCATTTGGAGAATTTTGTCTTAATTCTGCTTGCATGCTACTATGGTCTTATTGAAACACACCCACACAGGAAAAAAATGCTTCTTGAGGATTTAAAAACACAAACAGTTAAGAAGTACATATTGCTAATAAATCTGTGAGCTCCACACACCATTAAAAATACATTCAGATCCATTTTTATATATTTGAGGAGGCTGACTGTTTTAAATGACTTCATTATTCCATGTAGACTATGAAACCTCCCATGCAAACTGTTTTTGTTTTGTTTCTCAGTGAAGTTTTACGATACTTTCAAAAATTGTCTTTTATTAATATTTACATATTTATCCCAAGCATCCTTGTAGTCTTAGGTCATTGCAAATGAGGTACTTTGTAAAAAAGTGCTATTACATTTTCAAGCTGGATGTTTTAGATATATAAGAACTGCTAATCACTCGAGTGGTCTGAGCTTACATCATGGCCATTTACTGAACTTTCTCCCTACTTCCAAGATTTATCTACAAACTCTCTTGGATTCTCTTTGTAGACTGCACATATGTGGGGCGTTTTGATAATTTGTTTCCCTCTTTCAAATCTTTATCTCTTCATTTCTTCTTGCATCACTGTGTTAGCCAGCCTTTCCAGTAAAAATATCTATGTAGTAACCCCAACATATCTCTGATTTATTGTTCTTTGGAAGACCTTACACTTTTTCCATTAGCTATAAAATTTTAACTATAAAATTTTAAGTTTATAAAGTTTAAACTTTTACCTTTGGTAAGACTTTTCAAATGACAGATTTCTTTTCCTGTACTTTTGACATATTCACGTGAGTTTCCAATTTAATCTCTGCGTCCCTGTGACAGAACTCATTTTGGTTATGATACACCCCTTTTTGAATATGTGTCTAAGTCCCTTGGTTATTTAGACTATCCATTTGTTAAGTAGGTGATTGCAGATTAACTCCAATTTTACACTGTTTATGTAGTTTTGATGTAAAGTTTTTACTAGCGTAAAATAACTTTGGATCTCACCATATTCCCTTTTGAAGGAAACTGTTGAATCTGCTCTTAGGACTAAAAAAGTCCAGTAATTGGATCAGATATTGTAATGTATGGAAAGCTAAAGTATTATTATTTAGTTTTTGTACAGTAAAATTTTCCCAATCCATGACTTAATTGTTTTTTAAATTATTTGAGAAATTTTTGTTGTATAAAAGTGTCCAACTAATTCAAATTTCAAGCACAGTGGCTCAATATTTGCTTTCTTTCACAATAGTGCATAGGGTTTCTCTAGTGCTACTTCATGATATTATAAATCTTTTCCAATATCAAATTTGCTGTGGATTGGGTCTCGTTAGGTAACAAAAAGGACCCTAAGAGGGACACATAGATTTCCTGGAGAAGGGCAAATAGATGAGATTTCCTGGGTAAACTGGTGGCAGGGGAGGAAACAGTAAAGGTGCAGGAATGGGGGATGAGAACATGGGGGAACAGGATGGAAGGGATGGGATGGGAGAACAAGGAAAGAGAAAGAGATATCGTGATAGAGGGATCCATTAAGGGACTAAGGAAAAACCTGATGCTAGGGTAATTCCCAGAAATCCACAAAGATCACCTCAGCTAAGATTCCTAGTAGTAGTGGAGAGGGTGTCTAAACTGGACTTTCCCTGTAATCATCAGATTGGTGACTACCCTAATTGTCATCATAGAACATTCATCCAGTAACTGATGGAAGCAGATGTAGAGACCCACCTCCAAGCACCAGGATGAACATCTGGAGTCCAAGTGAGTTGGGGAGGAGGGATTATATGAGCAAGGGGTCAAGATTATGTTGGGGAAACCCACAGAGACAGTTAACCCTGTGGGAGCTCACAGACTCTAGACCAACAGCTGAAGATCCTGCATGGGACCAAATCAGACCTACTGCATGTGGGCAACAGTTTTGTAGTCTGTTCTGTTTGTAGGACTCCTGGTAGTTGGACTAGGATCTATCCCTAGTGCACGAACTGGCTTGTTTTCTTTTAATTCTTGTTTCCCTTTTTATCATCTTTTAATTTAAAAATATTTTACATACCATCCTAGTTCCCACTCCCTCCCCTCCTCCTTCTACCCCTTCTTTCCACCCACCCCACCCCCCATCTACTCCTCATAGAGTGTAAGGCTTCCCATGGGAGTCAACAAACTCTAGTACCTTACTTTGAGGAAAGATCAAGGCTCTTCCCACTATACACAGGCTGATCATGGTATCCCTACAAAGAGAATGGGCTCCAAAAGCCGGTTCAAGCACAAGGGATAAATCCTTACCCCATTGCCAGTGGCTCCACAGACTGCCCAAACCTCACAGCTGATACCCACATTCAGAGGGAGGAGAACAGATGGGACCAGGATGGTCGAGATTGGGGAAGGACAGAGTGGGAGAAGAAGGAAAGACATATCTTGATTGAGAGAGTTATTATGGGGCTATCGAGAAACCTGGCACTAAGGAAATTCTCAGTTATCCACAAGGATGACCCCAGCTAAGACTCTAAGCATCAGTGGAAAGGGTGTCTAAACTGCCCTTCCCCTGTAATCAGATTGATGACTACCTATATTACCATCATAGAATCTTCATTCAGTAACTGATGGAAGCAGATGCAGTGATCCACAGCTAAGCCCGGGGCAGAGCTCCCTTAGTCCAGATGAAGAAAGGGAGGAGTGATAACATGAGCAAAAGAGTTAAGCCCAGTTTCGGGATACCCACAGAAACAGCTGACCTGAGCTAGTGAGACATCATTGAGTCTGAAGCCCATTCCATATGGTGGGATACCTTGCTCAGCCTAGATGCCAGGGTAGGGGACTTGGTACTACCTCAACTGAATGTGCCAGGCTTTGTTGATTCCAAATGGGAGACCTTACCCTTTTGGGGGAGTGGATGAGGATGGGTTACAGGAAGGGGGAAGGTGGAGGAGAGGAGGGAGGGGGAACTGTGGCTGGTATTTAAAATGAATAAAAAATTAAATAAAATATAAAAATATAAAATTTACTTAGTCTTTCTTTGAATTGCTTACAATATATCATATATATATATATATATATATATATATATATATATATATATATATATGAATTATGGGGACATCTGCAACTTGTCAACAAGGGAAAATTTCTTCCCACACAGGGTTAGTATGATCCTTAGCAAAGTATTTATTGTGGTAATACATTATTTATGATTTATAAAGCTTTCCTGGAGGTACAGGAAGCAAAACTAACCACAAGCCACAAAGCCAGGCAGTGGTGATATATGCCTTTAATTCTAGCAGCCACACTAGTTAGCCATAGAGCTAAGTGATGGTGGCAGACACCTTTAATCCCAAGACTCTGAAGATAGGCAGATGAATCTCTGTTGGTTCAAGGCCACTCTGAGCTACATGAAATTGAACCAGTCCTAAAGAGAAGCAGCTCATACAAAGGTGATCTCAGTATTTGGTATTACATGACTTTAATCTGGGATTTGAGAAGAGCAAAGTCAGTCTTAAAGAATTAGTCTTCAGTCACACTGAGGACTGGACAGCCCTTTTATTATAGGTAAGAGCTAGTGGTCAGGTGCTTTGATTTTCTGACCTTCCGCTTAAAGCTTGAACCACAATATCAGTCTCTGGGTTTTCATTTTTCTTGTTACAGTTTATTCAATAGCAAATCCCAATGAAGCATTGGTTTCCTGTTCTAACTGGAAATGTTGGCCAGGTCTGTTCTAGTGGCATAGTTTTCCTCTACATCGTTCCTGATGATTTGTTCCTTAGCATTTTGTTTTCACATATTGACAGGTCTATGTTTACCTAAACCATGTAATTTTAATTCAATTCCATTTTCCATATCAGTTTCAATTTTTACAACAAAGAATAGTAATAGATATGCACCGTGCTTCAACAGGATGTGATTGTAATGTGACCACTAGTTGTTCTTAGAGTAGACAATGCTTCTGAGTTTGTTCTCTTTGATGCTATACCAAAAACTTCAGTTATTTGTGAAACTGTATACAATGTGGAAACATGGATCAAGGAATATAATGGATGTGTATATAACAAATTTTGAGTCAAACATTTGGCTGTTTTATTTTTGAAATTATCTCAAGTGGATGAAGCAGCAAGAGTAAAAGGTTTTCCACAGGGTTTACATTTATTAAAATATACAATCCATCTGTATGGGGAGGCAAAAAATCTATTTGATAACGGAAACTGACTCAGCAGTGTTTAATAACATCTGACAGCTGTTTTCCTGAATCTGGGGCTGGGTTTGCCAATTACTTCCCACAAAAAGAAATGAAAATAAAACCATTTCATTAGACACCTATAAAATGTGAAAATGGAGCCATCTCCTGACAGGTTTGTTTTGAGTAATACAGGAAATGGGTCATTGAGAATGTTGGATGCAGCAGTCGGCCCACTCTTTGAGGTGGTGGTCTACAATGCATATGGTAATGATTCATGTTGTATATTTTCACCTGTCTCTTGCTTGCCATTTGCTCTATTTGTCTTTGCTCCTATTATTTTCCCCTTTTGGGTGAACTCTGTATTCTATTATTCTTTCTGTTAGCTCATAAGGTATAATTTGGTATTTTATTATATTATTATTGTTTAAGCTTTATAATAAATGTCTTCCATTGATGATCTCCTTCAAATGTTTACAAATCAATTTAGGTACAGGATAAGGACTTTCCAAAATGTATTTACAGGTCCATCCTCTTAAACAGTGGTATGCTTCTGTCACATATTTTACTTTTTTGCTACAAACTCTGTTATATTTATTTTTACCTTTAACAGTTAAATTTTAAGGCCCCTTAAATAATAATGGTTTTGTCTTATGTTTACCTAGTTATTTTCATTAGTGTCCATTTCTTTGTGGCGATCTTGATACCCATCTATAGAAATTTCTGTTTACATTAGGACTGTCCATAACACTTCTTTTAGTGTTCCTCCTTGTCCATGAATACTTCTACAGTTAGGAAACTCTACAATTAGGGCATGAGTCCCATTGAGTAAGAGTCCTGAACATGGTTTCACTATATAGGAATCCTAAAATGGCAGGACCTTGCTTTCTGTTCCTTCTTACCCCTTGTTTGCATTGTTTCTGATAAGGAATCTATATTTATCTTTTCATGTTTTCTCTATATATGTTTCTTTTTTCTCCTTTCATGTAAGATTTTCCTTATGATTAATGTAGAGAAAGTTAGCTTTGAGGGACAATGGTGTGATTTTTTTCATGAGTCTTGGGTTTTGAGAGTACTTGAGTTTCTTAGATATGTAGATTTGTATTTTCAAATTTAGGAAATGTTCAGCTATTATTTCTTTGATAATTTATTAGGTTCCCTCTCCCTCCCTTCTTTATGGATTCTGCCTGTACAAATTTTAGGTTGATAGTTCTCACATAGCTAATAGTACTTAATTCATTTCTTTGTATCATTTTTGTTTTCTCTATAAGTCACATTGTACATTTCCAATTACCTAGATCTTTTATTTCCCTAACCTTCCTGAGATATATAAATGACAATACTATTTGATCATTGTATTTGCCATCACAGACATTGTAGTTTTGACATCAAAAACTTTAATGTTGGTCTTGGCTATTTCTTTCTCGCTAGTTTCTACTTAATATTTTAATGTGAAAAATTATAATGGATAATTCTTGCTTAATTCTCACATCTGACAATTATGCATAATTTCAACTATGTGATACTTCCCTTAATGAGTGGCTCATTTAGATGCTTTCCCTCCCTGGTTAACTTTTGACTCAATACAAATTATTAGCTTTACCTTCTTAGTGAGACTTCTGTACTCACAAACTTATGATCTAGACAGATGTTTTCTGTATTTCATCTGTTTCTTGGATGAGGTTTTATCATTATTTTAATATTGTTTTCATGAGCATAAAAGTCATATTTATTGTAAGAGAGATCAACTCTTCTGACCAGCGCACTAAGTACTAGGTGATTATGAGATTGTCTCATTTAGCTCCTGCTAGAAGTTGCTGTTGCCAGATCTCTGATTATGTTCCCTCCAAATGTTTGTGCTATTTTTTGGTGAGCCTCAGCTGTTTTCTCTCAAACAGGGACTAAGCTGTGCTGATTGCCATTTATGTGGGATCTTCATAGGTCACTGCAGTTTTCAACCTACAATTTCTCACTCATTGTTGTTATATGAACTCAAGACCTCTTGCTCACCTCTGGTTTCCACTTCTGTTTTTTCAACTCAGACAATATGTTGAGCATTGCCTCAGTTTCTGAGACTATGCCAAGGCTCCCCAAAATGTGCAATGAGTGAAAATATTTGTAAGATTTAATCATTCGCCAACTGATTTGAGGTCACTATTTTATATTGCTTAATCACACATCAGACATACAGTCATGTAGCTATGTATGCCTATGTAGTTATTTCAAGTGCAAAGAGTACCCTGTCAGTGAAAGCAGAAGTACTATTTCAAGTACACCTTGAAATAGCAGTGTGCAGAATAAAGCACAACTGTCTCTATTTTGATTTGCTTTAAAACCTTTAACATTAAGCATTTTTCTTCTTGGTGAGAAGAGATTATTTTCTTTTAGTTAATAAAAAATAACACTAATATTTCCACTTGCAGTTGGGGTGATGTTATCATTTTTGTATATCATATATGACTTTCAATAAAATTGTTATAGCCAATTTAAGCAAAACCTATAGATAAACAGAAATAGGCTAACAATAATCAAAATAATTAAAAATTTTCTTTCTTTTAGCTAAGACATTTCTGAAGTCCAGATTAACCTATAGTTTTCTGTTTCTCTGCCTCTGCCTCCGAGGTGTGTCTTCATGCAGAACTCAAACTTAATTGTTGAAATCAGTAATAATTTTAATACATATGAAGTACATAAAACAACATAGAAAAAATGTTGAAAACAATGCAGATGATGGAAGCCTGGCCTTTGAAGTTCCAGAGAGAAGTTTAAAGACTCTTTCAAAGCCATTTGTTATTTTGAATTAAGGTTTAGCAGTTCTGGTTAGCTGAGTCTGGAGAATCAGCTGTGAATAACTAGATGCCAAAACTATAAAAGTGAAATGTTTGCTTTGCTGCGATACTTGATGCTGGTCTGCTGAGGCTGAGTAGTTAGACATGATTAAGAAAACGACTAGAATCCTTGAGGTTAAATGTCCTGGGAAGTATTTTGAGAGTCAGCACACAGAAGCTGTGTTTCAGAGGCAGCCAAGGTTGTGCATCACACTAGGAGCTAAACTTGTTATCATAAAACTCATGCAGGTGGTATTGGATTTAAAGGCATGAAGGAGCCATGGAGAACAACTGAGGCATGGTGTGGTGAGATGCCAGGAGAAGCCAATGGTGTAAATGCAACCTCTGTGGCAGTTGAAGGCCCAGGATTGAAGGAGTCATGCAGAGAAGTTGAGGCTTGGGACCATGGAGGAGCCTACAAGGGCCTATTGGTGAAAGTGCAGCCCAGTTGCAGCAAAAGACCCCAGCATTTTGGAGATGTCAGTACCATTGTGTGACCACCAAGAATAGCATCAGCAGTGGAGTGAGCCAGTCAGCACCTAGAAGAGAAGCTGTGTGTGTTGTAGATGGTGGAGTCAGAGAAGCAACCCAAGGGTCTTGGAGGAACCCAGAAGATGGCGAGTGAATCCTAGGCATTAGACAGTAAGTTATTTACATTTTTTGCATTTTGGTTTTGCTTGGATTTTATTGTGACTCTGCTCTGGTTCTTCCCTCTTGAAGTCAGAAAGTATTTTATTGGTGAATATTATTTTAAGGTGTGTGACTTTTGTTTATGCTGCATTTGTTTAACTCTATGAAGCTGTGCTACTGAGCCTGTCTAAAACACCTGGTGTTCTAATAAAGAGCTGATCAGCCAACACTGAGGCCAGAGAGAGGAATAGGTGGGTTCAAAGGCAGAGAGTATAAATAGAAGGAGGATCTGGGAATGAGAGAGGAAGGAGGACTTCAGGGGCAGCCACATAGCAACACATGCAGACAGAGAGTAAGTAGGAAAGAAAAGGTATATAGTAATAGAAAAAGATAAAAAAAAGCCCTTAGGTAAAGATAGACAGGATAATTTAAGAAAAGCTGGCAAGAAACAAGTCAAGCTAAGCCAAGCATTCATAACTGAGAATAAGCCTTCGTGTGTGATTTATTTGGGAGCTGGGAGGTACACCCCTTAAAAAAGCCAAAAGAGCAAAAACACTGCACAGCAATATTTAATTTATATTTTATATCAATTGAGGGATTTTTAAATTTTAAATGACTTTGGATTTTAAGAAATTGGCTATTTTAAAGAAATTGAATTTTTAATGTGTTTGAATTTGTAAAGACTGTAGAATTTTTAAAGTTATTTATATTTCTAATGTGAGATCTTGGGGATGAATAAGAAAGGAATGAGGTGGCTTTTATAGTGCTGTGTTTACATGTCAAGTTGACAAGGGGTTAATTGTTCTGGATAGTTTTATGTCAACTTGACATAAGCTAATGTCATCTGAGAAGAGGGAACCTCAGTTGAGAAAATACTTCCATAGGATCAATTTGTAGGCAGGCTTGTAAGGCATTTCTTAACAAGTGATTGATGGGGATGGTCCAACCCAAAGTGGGATGGTGGTCCTAGGTTCTATAAGAAAGCAGGGTGAATAAGCCATGAAGAGAAAGCCAGTAAGCAGCACCCATCCATGCCCTCTGCATTATCTTCTGCCTCCAGATTTCTGTTCTGCTTGAGTTCCTGTCCTTAATTCCTCAATGATGAGTAGTGATATGCAAATGTAAGCCAAATAAGTCCATTTCTTCCCAAGTGGCTTTTGTAGGATTTGTAACAGCAAGAGTTACCCTCGATAAGACAAGGAGGCATGAAGATTGTTAAGAGTCAAAAGTACTGGACAACTCTGAGGAAACAACATCTTCTGGACACAACAGGGCTGATTCACACATGACTAACAGCAACTGGGACAACACACACAAGACATGTGCAAGTTCAAGTCAGACAGAATCCCAGAAAGTAGAAGGGAGTGTGAGCTCCAAGTCCTGCCTCTAACCAAAAAACTGTTGGCAATTTTTGGCTGCTGGGAGAGGAAAATTAAATATTATTCAATGGAGTGATACTGGGATTATCAAACAAAGTCGAGAGTAAGCCTTATGCTCAGGAGTAGTTGCCAGCACAAAAGAGAGTCCATGTTCTGTTTTGAGAATATTTTGTACTTTTTGTTGTTTTGGTTTGGTTTTCAGCAAAAGTACATGAAATTGGTAGGTATGGAACAAGGGGAAAATTTGGAAAAGGGGAAATTATAGTAAGTAAATTATCTCTCCGTGTGTCTTCCTATCTTATATACTTATCATCCATCATCTATGTATCTACCTATGTATGTACCTATGAATCTATTATCCATCATCTATCTATCTATCTATCTATCTATCTATCTATCTATCTATCTACCTACCTACCTACCTACCCACCTTCCTACTTATCATCTTTGTATCTATTAGGTTAAAGTCTATTATAGCCCTGGCTGGCATTGAAATTACTATGAAGCTGAAGGTAGTTTTGAACTTCTGAAATCCCTGCCTTCACCTACCAAGTGCTGGGATTAGAGGTGTTGACCACCATATTATATCTCCAGTCTAACCTCCAAAACCAAATTAAATCACATAAAGCATAAAAACCAAGGACATATATTACATATATGTAGCTAATATTCAAAATTTTATGGATTCTATGAAAGATTCATATCAATAATAACAGAATATCAGGATTCTGTCTTATTCTGTAACTGCAGTAGAGTGTTGATGATAATTTATAGTTCTTGTGAGCATGAGGTGGTATGCAGAGAATTACACAGGAGACAGCCACTTCTGTGTAATGACTCATTCATTTCATGGCTGCATATTATTTAAAGGGCATCTTTAAAAGAGTTTAGCTAATTTATTGTATATTTAGGAGCACTTTGCCTACATGTGTATAGGTGTACCATGAAGTTTAGAAGAGGAATCTGGATCCCCTAGGACTGGATTTATAGATGGTTGTGAGCCATGAAGTATGCACTGAGAATGAAACCATTGGCACCAAGTGCCCTTCACTGCTAAGCCATCTCTCTAGCACCCATGACTACTTATCCTTAATGAATATGTACTTGCATGAAAGAAACTATTTTAATTTGTAACCTATTCCCACTGCAAGACTGATGCATACACAGACACAGGTCAGTGATGCAGAATAACAAACATCCACCTTGCCTTCATACTCTTAGTGTATGGGTATGTATGTCTGTAAGTTATTTTAAGTTGATGGGATAGGGTGAAAAAGGTGCTTTTGAAAGGATGAATGGAGGTTATTATTGCAATTATGACTGGTTTATAAATTCAAATCAATATTTTGTCATTTTCCAAAGGAATTTCATCATCTTGTGCACCTTATAAAATCTAATATTTGCAGAGCTTGCAGCATGTTTAAGTTTCATTTACATTGATTTGATCTTCAGAACTCAATGCTTTAAAAATGGAAAAGCTGATTGTCCTATGCATTCTACTCTTTATAAATAAAACAAAATATCCCTGTGAAAATTCACTTAGATGCTACTATTGCAAGGTATCAGTAATATGAAATCAGTGTAATTTCCACTCATTTTGTCACTGGGACCTGATTGCTTGATAAATTAAAAAGCACTGAGCCTAAAAAACATAATTTGTTATGGATCAGACAATGTAATTATGTCTGTAGTTTATTCATTATGCCATATTCATTTAACATAATCCACAGTGGAGAGGCCTTCTATGGCCTACTTTGAAATGAAGAAGTCCTTAAGTATTAATACAAAGTGAGGTTATAGATAACAATGACATTCAAAGCTCTGCTTTCCCTTTTAGTGGCTGAAACATTCACTGTCAAAGCAGTTGAAAGAGTGACTTTTAATACTCTTTAATGTGTTTTGTCATGCAGGTTCTTATATGAATGTATTTGTCTTTGTATTTTCCCCAACCTGCTCTCTATTACCCTTTTTCTTCTTGCTTGTAATTTAGCTTCAGTTGCCATTCCTCGTTGTCCTTCCCATAATATTTAAGGAAGATTGTTCCTCAAATGCCTTTTCTTTTCCAGATAATGAGACATAAACTCAGTGAAGTTGGGCTCCCATCCTGATCTGATTGGAAAATTATGAAGGAAGTGAGGCCATCATTGTGGCTCTTAAATTGAATGACTGGTTTACATATTGTATATACTTTAAGTAAATATGAGTTGACAAAGAGATAGACTACAAGATATTAAATACAAACCTTCCCTCTGATAGGCAAACTGGAGAGAAATGCAATGGTGTCTATACTTGTAAATATAGTTCTTAATTGGTCTAGATAATAAAAAGCCAATGTTAGATGCAGAGGGAAATGCTGACAGATCAGAGAGAAGGAGCAAGCCATGGCACATCTTATAACCTTAGCATCTCAGCAGACAAGAGAGCAATTTCCTGTTTCTCCCTGCTTATATCCTGTTTCTCCAAGCTACTTTCACTTCCTGTCTGTCTCTACACTCCTCTAGATCTCCATGGTTAGCTAGTGGCAAGTTCCATTCTCTGACCCTCAGACAGGCTTTATCTGTACAAGCAAGATGCCACCACATATACTTCTCTCTTTGTACAAAATATAATCAGGTCAGGCAAGATTCTTGGACTAAGCATAATTAAAAGTCAATATCAAGAATGTAAGTATATTAAAATGTAATTTAAAATGGCAACAACGGGAGAAATTTGAATTATTTGTAATTCTGGGGTGAATGAAATTGATCATAAGATTCTTCAGTTTCATAAGTAAAGGGCAGGTGAAATTGCCCAGTGCTAGGCACTACCATAACCTGCCAAAGTAAGGTGCATCCTAATTGTGCCACTGAAAACAGAGCAAGGTTGAGTCTACTGTTGTATGTTTTATTGTGATGTGCATTTTTTGTATAGCAATTTTCCAGCTTTATTAAAAACCTTCATTTACATGCTGTTCCAAACTGAATCATTTTTCAGAGTTTAAATTAAACATTTCTAAAGCCTTGTGCCATCGGGGTTAAGGATGAAGTACAAATTAGCTTCTCTATCCTCGAGAAAATCTTCCTTTACTCATGTGGCCTTTCTATATGCAAAATTTATGCTAAGAATTTTATATTTGTTAATAGTTTTTCAAAATTTTCATCATACACCCATGAGGCAGAGGAGTGGTAGAGGGATCTTCTTTATGTTGTTTGGCTTAATTTACTGGTAGTTTGTGAGATTCCTTTTAAAAGACACACAGGGGTCGGTGTGAAACAGAAACAAATACACAGAGAGTCTCACATTCTCTCTCACATACACATACAGAGAAAAAGACAAAGAGATACAGAGACACAAACAGAGAGAATCTCACATTCTCTCATTGTCACTCTCTGACACACATACACCCATAAAAGATTATTGCTTTTCTTCAGTCTAAACATGGAAGTCTGTGATTGACGATCTTACAATGAACAGACTTGAATAGTTACTTGAATTTATCCTCTCAAACATTGTTTTTGCTTGTAGGCTATAACTTTCATCTGAGTGAGAGACTTTGCTTACCCTTATCTTTACTTCTGCATAGCACCCGACCCAGTACTGTTGTTATTTATTATTTATTTAATTATTTCCAATAAATTTGGCAAGTATTTTAAGGTTGATGGTTATTTCCTTTAAATTCCCTGGAAATTAAGTGAAATGAAGTGGCAGTAAATATGTCACCAAGAGAAAAGGAATATGAATTTATTAATCTGCATCAGTTCAAGGGTCATACAAAATATGAAACTCAAAAAAGGACCAGATGATTAAAAGTGGAAACACTGTTTATAGATAGTGGAGAAGACATGAGGGGCTTAAACAATTTTGAAGGGATGATAAAGGATTTGAGAAAAACTGAATGCATTCAAGGAACTGACAGCTTCTATGTGATTGTCTCTGGAAGCTGAAAAACAGAGAATGAATTATGTGTGACATTATTAGTCATAGTGACATAGCAACATTTCCGTCTCCCTTCCTGCAAAATGAGCTTAATGGACCCTGGTTAATGAGACTCCAGGAAAGAAATCCAAGACAGCCGTATTTCTCTTGGAAGAGTTTTCTTCAGTATTATTAGGAACCTTAGAAAAGCCTCTCCTTTGTTTAGAGGGAGTTGATGAAAAGGTTTGACTCTGGGGCAGTTTCTCCAGCTCTGTGGATCAAGCACCCCTTTCTGAGGTGTAATATTCTGGGTGTGTAACCTTTTCTAGGGGATGCATTGCATGTTGAAAAGTTTGTTAATGGATGTTTAAAACCTTCTTTTTTGGGGGGGATAAATAAGAAGGTTTAAAGAACGAATTGGATTTCTCACGAAAGTGTGTGAGATGCTGTCTACAGACTCCGGGAAAGCATGGCAATGAATATCAACAGAGCAATACTTTGTGTGGCCTGATAATGACTATGAAGCATCTACTAAGCATGTAATCCATGCCTAGGAGTTGTTAAGGGAGTGGATTTTAAATAAATATTTGGGGTAACCTTTATGTTAATTAGCTTGGTGTTGCTTCCTATAAAATATACCTATCTTAAAATGCCATGTTGAATGTCACAAACATATACAATTTTAATTTGCTAATTAAAAACAAGAAAGTAATTAGAAAAGTAATGTGAGCTAAATCTAAGGCTTGCAAGTTGACAGTTAGAAGGAATTGATTTGGACTGTAACTCCCTACCCTACTGACTAGGTTGGAAATATGTGAACAGCTGTAGAGTACCTACAGCTGCACCTGTAGGTACTCTATTACTTAACCTATGACTTCCAGTGAATCAGATGATTCTCATCCCCAAAAGTTGCCCATGACACCTGGGAATTATATTCTGACCACATCTTAAACTGTGAATTTCTAAAGTAGTTGATAATACAGTAAAGACTGTTGCCTTTCGATGTTATTTTTAAACCATTGTAATTTTCCATTAAATATCATAGCATAATTTAAAGAAGTTTAGCTGCCATGGAAACCAGTATACTCTAAAGATTTTCCTAGGAGTATTACCTACCATCCAAGAACTGAATGCAGTTGACACATTTCTACCTCATCTCATTTAATTCAATTATAAACCCATTGAATAAGAAAACAACATTTTATTAAAACAATAAGTTTCTATAAAACTTATTAAATTCTCCATATTTCTCAACCACATATGCATGGACAACTATCCAAGTCATGACTATAATCATATCCATATGTTTTTCTGTATGTATTTTTAAAGATTTTCTTTTCTTTTTTCTAAAATCAGGAATATGAGTGAAATCATGTTATCAAATTTCCTCATTATTATTCCTTAAATTGTTTGTCTACCACATGAAGAAAACTGATTATGATTACAGCATAATGGTGGAAGAATAAAGAGGGACATAAATTCTGGAAGATCTTTGCTGTAAATGTTCCCTTTGCAATGTGTATGATCCACCTCACTCATTATCCAAATGTATTTACAAAGGTTTTACTTCATAATGAATGTAGATTTTCTACTATCTAGTAATAATTTCTTACCAATATATCAATAATGATTTGGACTACTGCAGTGCATATTTACATCTCCCTTTGATTCTGATACTTTTTTTTTCAACATTTCATGGAATGAATTAGGGGCCACATTGCTTGTGTAAGTCATGGAATCAAAAACAACAGCTAAAGCCAAATGGAGATGTTCTGGGAATTATCCTCGCTTGCATTGTCCATACCTGAATATGTTCAGAAGTCACTGGGTGTTATTGGGGCAATTCTATTTGTAGTGTTTTTTTGAAGCAACATTTGAAATGAAGTTCAAAAGGCTCAGACATCTTTTTTCTTTAGGACTCAACAGCTGCTTCTAAACATTTCATTCTTAAGTATTTTTGGTGCTGGATTAAGTTAACAAAAAGAGTTAAATTATTAATCTATTCAGATTTATAAGTTTTGAAAAACCCAAATATTCAAGGAATGGTCAAACACCATGGGAAACATCCTAACATTACTCATGGGACCCACAGCAAATGTAAAGCACAGCCATAAAATATATTTTTTGTGGTATATTAAGCTATCTAGGAAGTACCACTATGTGGATTTCACTCATAATTTTACCACAGAAGTAATAAACATTTCTAATCTCTCAAGATGTATTATTCTCAGCTCCTTCCATAAAGGAATAAAAAATATGGACATGTCCATGTAGTCTTTAGCAAAGGAACTATTTTAATTTCACAGTGATTTTTATTGTGTTTTCTTTCCTTAGTACTTTATTTTAGAGACACAATCGTATATGTGCACATTATAATTACTTTAGCGATACTAAAATGATGAAAATTTTCCACTGTGCTCAATGTTCTTGGCAATAAACTGTTAAATACATTTGTGAATGTAAGCATTTAGAAATACACACACACACACACACACACACACACACACACACACACACACACACACTAAATCTTTAATGTGAAAATACTGACTCAAATGATGTAACCACCTTTTTAATATTTAAATAAAACAATCTTATTTTGCATATCAATCTTGGTTCCCTCTCCTTCCTATCCTCCCATGCCTCCCAACAACCTCCATCCCACCCCCTGTCCACTCCTGAGGCAGGGTGAGGCCTCCCATGAGGGATCATAAAAGTCTGGCACATCATTTGGGGCAGGGCCTAGGCCCTCCCCAGTGTATCTAGGCTAAGAGACTATCCCTCCATAGGGAATGGGCTCCCAGGGCCCATTCATGCACTGGGATAAATACTGGTTCCACTGCCAGAGGTCCCATAGACTTCTCTGGTCTCCCAACTGACACTCATGTTCAAGGGGACTGGTTTGGTCCTATGCTGGTTCCCCAGCTGTCAGACTGGGGTCCATGAGCTCAAATCAGCTGTTTCTGTGGGTTTCCCCAGCATGGTCTTGACTCCTTTGCTTATCACTCCTCCCTCGCTACAACTGGATTCCAGGAGTTCAGCTCAGTGATTAGCTGTGAATCTCTGCTTCGGCTTCCATCAGCTACTGGATGAAGGTTCTAGGGTGGCATTTAAGGTAGTCATCAATCTCATTATAGGGGAAGGGCACTTAAGGTAGCCTCTTCACTACTGCTTAGATTCTTACTTGGGGTCAACCACCTTATTTTTTATAAATATTTCAAAGCTATCCAACAACAATATTACAGTTAATATACTTATGTATACAAATGTTCGTGTTCTCCATATAATTTTTTAAAAATCAGACTGAAATTGCCTGTCAAGAACTTAAATATCATATCTTTAGTTTATTTTGATTTATGTTTAAATATTTTACAGAAGCTATCCCATTAATTCACAGGATGTGATGGTCAATATTGAACATCAATGGTATGTCTCGTGTGACTTTAAGTGTCTCTTTCATAATTGAAATTCTGGCTGAAATTGCTAATCCTTAGATGTTAGAAAATGAATATACTTGTTCTGTTCAATGATGTGGATTTTTGTGCAACTTCTGTTGAAATGCAATAATAAAAACACACAAATAAAGTAGAATTGTATGTTTGTAACTCCTTTTTTATTTACAACATGACCTCAGCAAAATTGTTACATGTGCCTTGTATAAATGAGGTGAAAGTAAATTTAAGTGTTGCCAAAAGAAGCAAAGTGATGAATGGCAAAGAACTGTAGCTTGAGTGCACCTCATAATTGCCAGCTCACATTACCAAGAAGTAACTAGAGGAGAACCTTGCACTTCATTTCAGCTCTTCTGTGCAGTCTCCCAAATAGAGATGGGTGGGGTAAAAGGGTAATGGTGGCTACCTAAAGGTCATGGCATTGGAAACACAGCCAGTGTGATTCAGATGCTAGGCACATTCCTGTTTCTTTGGCACCTTCCTGACTCTGCCTACAGACCAATTTTACAAGAAGGACTTCTGATGTATGCCAAATGATGAGATTGTCCCTCCCAGCATCCTGTAATGGTAAAAATAAACGAGAATAGATGGTCCCTATATAGAATGCTCTATTTATCTAAGGTTTATCTCAAAACAAAATCAGTTCTTTAGTCACAAAATCAAGCTTACCAATATTCAATCAAATTTGGCTTCTCCAATTTGCTAACTTCTGCTCCTCAGTCCTTGCTCCTTAATATGTTAAGAAAGAAAGCTGAAAGCACTTCGATTGATTTGGTCTTTCTGAATATTATTCTTGACACTTAATAGAAATAATTCCATCAGTTTTAGAAGTCTGAGCAGCTACTAGACTTTTCTATTGTCAATTATTACTCAGCAATCTTATTGGTTACTTTCATATTGAATTTAGTTGCCAAAGGGACATCTAATATTGGTGCATTTATCTACAGATAATAAAGTTAGGTTCAAACCTTATAACCTCAGCTGAAGTGATTGCATTTCTGCAATTACATTAGGTTTCCCTGAAGGAGGTTAATTGAACGACTGTGTACTGTTTTGTCAAGATTTATCCCCCACATAAATCTAGTTGTGTCAGCTCTGAGGCACATGGTTCCAAATGAAAGCAACCTGCTGCTGGAAAAAACCCAAACATGGCTCTGTAATTAAATAGAATAGACAGACAGATCCTATACTCTAGGTTGGAGGTAAATTGTCCCACTAGTTAAGGAGCTTCCAAGCTGTATTGCTGAATAGTGTCTTCCTTTTGAGAACCCTGAAATTAGATAGTTCATGAGAAACTTTTCCTTCCTTTGTGTCACTTGTGATGATGATGTAATGATAAAATACAGGAATATAACTCTACTAAAATATCTGTGTGGTTGAGTCCACCAAGTATTCATTTTTAAAATATAATTTGACCTTTTGGTAAAAGCTTTTATATATATATATATATATATATATATATATATATATATATGTGTGTGTGTGTGTGTGTGTGTGTGTGTGTGTGTGTGTGTGTGTGTGTGTAAAATGTCTTTAAAACAGAGTGGCCTAAAATGATACCTTCCTAAGCCATTAGAGTTGAGAGAATTCATAGGTTTGAATTTTAAAGGCTGCTTTTTAAAATTAGAAAGCTGGACCAACCCTGAATAGGATTTTGTGAGCAATATAAATGAAAATGGGTGTGGAGACTGGACAGAAGGACAGGAGCTCAAGCATAGGAAGATCAGGGGTCATCTACATGCCCCACTCAATGGAAGCTAGTCACTGCGTAATGACTGCTAAAGGCTTCAGATTTCGTCATTATCACCCGCAAATGGTGAAGCTAATTACAATTTATAAGTTCTGAGGAACAAGGTCACTGTAGACTATTACACACTGAAAAGTTTTTGCGGACAATTTGAGATGGCGAATTTAGATGTGGGGAAGTAGAGTAAAAGATAACTGTACATTAACCAACATAGCAAGAAACAGCCAAATGTCCATGAAAGATAGCAGGATAAGAGCACCAGGATGTGCAATTTCATATTTGGGGAGGCTGACTGTAGTGCTGACTTCTGGGTCAAGTAATTTGAGTTTTCTCCCCCAACCCTGTATGTCTTTGAAGACTGATCAACAAAGTGACTGAAGTATTAAAAGATAATGTCTTAGGGTTTACATTGCTGTGAATAGAGACCATTACCATGGCAATTAATAAAGTAAGACTTTTAGTTGAGATGGCTCGTTTATAATTTTATTATCATGGCAGGAAGCATGGAGGCCTGTAGGCAGACATGGTGCTGAAGTAATAGCTGAGACTCGTACATATTACAGGCAACAGGAAGTTTGCTGAGACACTGGTTGTTATCCTGAGCATAGGACACCTCAAGGCCTCGTCCCCAAAGTGTCATACTTCCTTCAACAAGGCCATACCCACTACAACAAAGCCACACCTCTGAATAGTCAACTCCCAGTGAAATTATGGGGGGTATTGCATTCAAACTACCACAGAGAGTATTAGTTTACTTCTTTTGGGTGTTTATATATTATGTGTATTCACAAGTATGAATGATTGCAGGTGCATACACACATATACAGGGAAACCAACCTTTAACCTTTGGTGTTATTCCTCAGGTACAACCTGCATTTTTTATTTTTGTTTAAAACAGGGTCTTCTTCTAGCCTATCAAATAGGGTAGGTGAACCAGAAAGTCTCTATGTCCACCTGTTTATGTTTTCCTAGAACTTGAATTCTAGGAATGCTACAAAGCCTGGCTTATTTTTATTTTCTTAATATGAATTCTTGGGCAAAAGCTTTACTGCCTAAATAATATCTCCAGCCCCTAAAGATATTTTGATATTCATTAATGAAGTAGCATTTTACAGCATGGTCTGGAATTGTTTATATGTTTTTTTTTTCAAAAAAGCCTAAAGGCATGTCCTCTAAAGAGTAGATAATAATGTAGTGGTAACAACTCTAATGCAGCATTTTTTATGTGAAAGGTACCTCTTTCTCCAGTCTTCATTCCACTACAAGCTAATGAGCCAAATCCTAGATAATTTGATACTACAGGGAAAGAAAGGACAGGAAAGGGCTTGCCTCTTCTTCTTTTCAAATTGCAGACTTCAAAGCGTTATGGAGACAATTTCTGTTTGACCGTACAGTAACATTGGGAATCTATGCAACTTTGCAACAGCGTTTCAAACTATTTTTCACCTCTGCATTCAATTTTATCAATTTCGAGCATTGCATTTCCCTTGTTTGATATTGGTCCATGTATAATTGAAGCAGAAGACTTGATAAAGTCATTTTAGCAATTTATTGTTAAGCTGTGGTTGGTAGCTTTATGTGCCACATGGGCTGGCTAAGTCTTACTGTTGCTGTTAAAACATGTATTTATATTACATTTATGATGTAATTTGTGTAACTTACCTTACGTAACTGCAAGTATTGAATCTTTAATGTGGAAAAATTGTTTCCTTTCTGAAGTGCAATCCAAAGGAAGTGCAGAGAGCAAATTCTGGAGAGCTCAGAGGAAAGGTTGAAAATTCAATTCTATTTTCTTGATGATTCTTTAGCTACCATTGGCTTTTCTGGTAACTTGAAAGAGGGACAAGAGCATTGCATCTTGAAGCTAGTCCTTACTTTTGCACCAAGACTTTAATACTATTTTCCTGTTGGGAATTCTTCCTCTGTACTTAGTTGATTATTTTAACTTTCCATTGCTCAGAGATGTCTTCCTGTAAGGCAGACATAGACTTGCAGTTTGCAGATTGAGAAGTACACAGTGGTCATTTAATGAATATCAGCTGAATTAACAGGTAAGTCAATGATGAGATATTGAATTTTTATTTGTATGCCATGAAATTGGACGGAAATGTATAATCACTGTATCTTGATATCTTATTGAAAGGTACTTAATCATTATTTTGTCAGCTAGAAATCAGATTCAAAGATTAAGTAGACATGCTTGATTGTGTTATTTGCCTCACTATTCTCTTTATTATTTCCTAACTTCATTTTGGCCTTCAGTACTGTGTATTCTAAGGATATTGGCAGGACCTTCATGTGAGATACACTACTTTGATCTTTCTCGGTTTTCTAGGCCATTTATATATAACCCTGAATCCCAAAGACCCCTGGCTTTCTTTGGCCCTCCTCCTTCCCTTTATGGTCCAAAGACAAAATTGTATTCTGACTCTGTTTTCTGCTCCCAACCACACCAGGATGTGCTAGGTACTATTTCCCCATTAAACATATTCCTGCTTCTATCACTAGCATCACAGTTTTTCACATGAACACCACATAATCCTCTCAAAGTCATTGCTTAGTGAAACCAAAAGCCTGCCTTTCCAGTTGCATTGTTTTCTCTTTGAATTGGTAGATGTGCTCTTCTCCTTTGTCACTATTTCTCTTTAGTTGTAGACATCCTCAGCAAAGATACTAAATTTTACTTATTTTGATGGGAGGGCATGAACACATTCTGCCCCTGACCTCCAGATATTTCTGGGTATCTGTGAGCTAAGTTGTGCTACTTTAACCTCCCAAACTGCATGAATTCAGTATTATCTCTTCTGCAGATTCCTTTCTTACTGTCTATTGCATGTAAGTTACCTCTCTTAGCCTGGAATTGAGGCCCCCCATACAATAAGACTGAGATCTCCAGCGATTTTATCCATTCTCAAACTGAATGGTTTCTTATTAACCTGATAGTTATCACATGATTGTACTGTTCTTTGTTGTAGATAAGTTAAAACTCAGTAAACACATACTTTTATCTTTATACAAAATTTCTGGTATCTCAGTAATAAAGCATGTGCCTAGCATGTGTGAGAACTAGGTTCAAACCTTAGCACTGAAAACATTCCAATTAAAGGCTAGGGATTGCTCTAAACCTTCCTGTATGAAGACATTTTCAACTACAAGGGATACTATTTTAATTGGTATAAAGAAAACATTGTAGAATATGAATTATGTAGTAAAAAGTTATTTCCTCCTACATTACCTTTCATTCTTTCTACATTTATCAAAGAGAAGGACAAATTTTTGATGCAATTTGTTTTTAACATCACTTTAACACTTGGTAATTTTTCTTTTAATTCTTGAGGCAGAAGAAAAATAAACCATTGTCTGGTTAGAAATAAATAACCTCATTTTAGTTACATTTATTTAAATGTCATCTGTTACTATAAGGAAACTAGGTTATATTTTGGGTGATAATATTATATATTCACTTAATAATCCTTTGGATACAAGTATAGACAAATTCTAAATATATGAAAAGTATTAATTCTGAATAAGGAGCAATTGGTGATAATGGAACACAAAAGTTGACTTAAATCATGACATAATCTGAGACTTTTCTACTTTAGCCTAAAATTAGATTTCACTTTAAACTATCAAAATACTTTCTTCCCTACTGTAATTATTTCAGTAAAGTGATATGCTTTGTTAAAACTGGGTTTTGCCACTTTTGGCCCTAGTAAATTACTAAATACTTTAATCCAATTCCTTGACATCAAATACAAAAAAAGTAGGATTTTATGGAATGTATAGAAGAAGTCATATATTTTATATAAAACAATGGGAAAGTATCTAAGAGGTAAAAGGCACAATTACTTTTTTCATTCTTCATTACTCTTCTTTGTTTTATTGTTTTGGTATGGATTGGTACACAAGATACACGGAAAATTTATGTACTTCTAGATTAATACCTGGAGTACTGTGTGAACTAAAGTAAACTCATATTTGAGCCTATCCAATCATGTGCTTCATTGCACATCACATCCTTGTATCCAAGACCCTTATATGAACTCAGGGAAGGGGTTGAATGAAATGATGATAGTTAAAAACAACAACAACAAAAAAAAATCTCATGAACAGCCACTACCCACTAAGCAACATACAGCACCATGGATCCTAATATTTGCAGGGTGGATTTAACTCTTCTTCCAAGCATAGATAGCCAACACTGGCAAGCTGGGCTGTACCTTTTGTTTCTCAAACTGACCTCCAACATCAATACATTGTGCTTGTGTAAGATGTGGTAGGCTGCAATGACTTATCTAGCTTTGACAAATTAACCTTCTAGAGCTGACAAAAGAGCAATTTGTTAAGAAATTACTCTTGTTAAACTTTTATCCTTCTCTCATGCATTACATTCTGACCACAGTTTCCCCTCCCTCCACTCCTCCCAGTCCCTCTCCCCACATCCCCTCTTTCTCAGATCCACTCCTCTTCTCCTTCAAACCCTCGTATCATTGCTAGATAAGAAAACTCAGTAGGAGGAAAAGTGTCCCAAGCTCAGGAAAAAAGAGTCAGAGACAACCCCTCTCCCATTGTTGGGAGTCCTACCAGAACACTAAGCTGCACAACCATAAGGAATATGCAGAGACTTAGCTCAGACTATACATGTTCTGTGTTTGTCAGTTCAGTTTCTGTAAGTCCCTATGAGCCCTGCTTAGTTAATTCTGTGGGCTGGGTTTTCATGGTGTCCTTGACCCCTCCAGCTCCTATAATCCTTCTCCCCTCTCTTCTGCAGGGTTTTCCTGGTTCTCTTTTTCTGAGGGTCTCTGCATCTGCTCTCATCAGTTGCTAAATGATAGCACTCTGGTGACAATTAGGCTAGGCTCTGGTCTATTAGTATAGCAGAATATCATTAGGAATCATTAAATTGGATTTTTTGTTTGTTTTACCAATTGTGTTTGGTTCTATACTTGGTCTCTGGGCTGTCCTACCTCTGATTCCTGGCCATCCAGGCAGTGTCAGGTGTAGGCTACCTCTCATGGCATGGTTCTCAATTCAGACCAGTCATAGAATAGCCATGCCCACAGGTTCTGAGCCACCATTGCCCTAGCGTCTCTTGCAGGTAGGACAGATTGTAGATCACAGGTTTTGTGCCTGAGTTAATGTCCCAGTCTCACTGCTAGGAGGAGAAATGCCTGGTCATAGAAGATGGTCAGTTTCAGCTTCTTGTCTCCCATTACTAGGAGACTTCCCTAGGGTCACTCTCACAGGTTTCCAGAACTTCCACTGCATTAGGTTTTGATATTGACCCCAAATGCCCGCCCCCCCCCATTGATCTCTACTAGTACTCTTTCCCTCTATCTCTCTCACCCTCTGCCTGATCCCTCCTGTTTCTATTCCTGCCTGCCCCCAGACCATCTGAAAAATTGATTTTCCTTTCCCAGGGAGATTCATGGTCTTCCTTTTCTTTCCCTCTGCTTCTCTTCCTTTTGTTTGAAGCCAGTGCTAGCCTTGTGCCCCTTCCAGTACTGTCAGAGGATCACGGGCTTTGTAACTGATTCCTCTATCCATAACTACTGGGCTCCTCTCCCGATTTCAAACACATTGCTGGTATTTTCCTTACATCTAGTGATTACACTTCATTTCTTTCTTTAAAAAATAATATTTATTTATGTGTGTGTGTCCTTATGTGAACATATGCCATGTGTGTGAAGGCATTCATGCAGCCAGCAGCAGGCTTTGGATCACCTGGAATGGGTTGTAAACCACCTGACATGGAGGGAGACTTGGGTCCTCAGGAAGAGCAACAAGCCTGATTAGCAACTGAGCTACCTTTCCAGCACACTTATCCCCATATTCTTTACAAGCTTGCTAGAAGCATCTGCTACTCACTATTGTTTAGCCTGTGTACTCACTTATTTTTGACAATAGCCATGAAAATAGGTGTGAGACAACAACTCACTGAGGTTTCAGTTTGCAAGCTGTTAACGACTAGTCATTTTGAGTCTGTTTTCACAAACCTGCTGGTGATTTGTCATATTTTGGAAACATTTATTTTCTCATTGTAGAGATATCTTGTTTATACTCTAGCAAATAAAGGTTGTATGAAAATGAGAGGGCAGAGCTAGCCACTAGTTCACCAGAGGTCTGTCCATACAGACCTGAAGTGATATGGCTGGGCAGAAAGAAGTGATAAGGTGAGAAGAGACAGGCGCTCACTACTTTTTTTTTTTTTTTGTTTTGCTTGGAAATTAACGAGATAAGGTGTGGCTGTGGCTTGCTCCTTTGTCACTCTGATGTTCAGGCAAGCTTTATTTGTTAGAGTATAAACAAGGTATCACTACAGCTCATATCTAATTAGTGAATTGTTTCACAGTTTATTTTTTATTTTTACATCACAAATACTCTGTCAACTCAAAGAATTTTCAGTTTTTTAAGCTGTAAGTTAATAGTAAGAAGAACTTTATAAGGCATTTATTTTGTTCCAGGTGTTCTAACCTGGTTTCAGAGATTAACCAATGTGACCATCTCAAAAGCCCAATGTGAAGACACAATTCTTTTGTCTGTTTTACAGATGAGGAAATAAAAGGAACAAACGTTGCAGATTTTGCCCATTTTCTCATATGCAGCAAAGTTGTGGAACCCCAGATGTTCAGCTTCCAAAACCCAGACTCATAACCATAGTGCAATTTCACCTTGGGAAAAATACATCAAGCTTTGACTTAATAATTCGAAGCAAGATCTGCTGTATTCACTATTGCTCATCTGTCTCATCCTCCCCAGGAGCAAGAATTTTCCTAGATAGAATGTCAGACTTTTCAGAAACCTCCAGTGTTTAACTGTCATTCATTTATTTCCATCTATATAGACAACTTGCAAAATTTCATCTTCTAAAACTTTAGCTTTTGAAGCTCAAAGTAAACTCAGTCTATTGCTAGCCAAGTTCAGGTTCAGTAACAAACAGGAAAAACACCAGTTTCTGCATGAATAACTTTTATAGTTTGTCCATTAGAAAGTCCAGAAGTGTGATGACCAAGCACAATTTGCATCTGCTTCCTCAGCAGTCTGTCCAGTAAATGAACAGCCCCTGGCAGTTACAGTGAAATATTTAGTAACTAAGCAGGGAGTAGTATGCAAGCAAATTATATGCACTGGAGAAATGCATCGCAGAAAATATTATGGTTGTGCTGATATTATAATGTATTACTCTTGCATTCGCCTTTTCTGTTCTCTATAAAACAACAACAGCAACAACCAACAGAAGAGACACTTTTCTGTGCAATTGTCATATACAAGTTTTAGAAGTGCTATAAACCATAATTTGACTTGATACTCATAACTGTATATATTTTTATCTCTCTGTGTGTGCATATATAAACACATATATACATATATATTTAAAATTATATGTCTCATATACAACAAAGAATATCTGAGCTAACGTGCTCATAAACACTCTGAAATTTCCATTTAAATATGGCCACCATTAAAGTTGCTAAATATCATTCAAATTTCTAGTATATATTAATTATTAATGTAACGCAAGGGGAAGCCTATGACCTAAAAGTCAAGTCTAGTTCATGGTTTGTTTTTTAATGGTCTGCAAACTCAGAATGCTTTTCACATTTTTAGAAGTTCATAAGACCAGAAGAAAAAGAAAAAATTATGACAGATACTATGTGACCTGCATAGATTAAAATACTTAAATTATGGTCTTATACAAAAATGCTGTTCAGCCAATGACCTATTTTCTAATTTTTTTCTTTATATATAATTTCCAGTTTTTTATTACATAATTGTTTGAGGTTATTTTTTCTTTGGGATTTCTAATTATATTCTAGTTAATTCATAATACTTTATCATTCACCTTAAAATATGTCTCTATGGTCACTCACCAAATTTATTGCACACTTTACCTGAACTAATAATAATGTTTATAATGCTGAAGAACATGACTTGAGGAAATTTTCCTTAGGAACTATAATCAGGGAAATTTTCATGCATATTCATAGCAGCGTTAAGCCTCTAAGCCTGATACCATTTTGTGTTGGATTTAAAGGATGGGTGGGGTAGAAGTGTATTTTTTACATATTTTTATTTTTGTGATTATAATAGCTTTCCTCCCCCCAAGCCCTTCCTTATTCTATTTGAGGAAAGGAAATGATTGGCTCTGAGGACAGTCTGTGGTATCTACCCTACCTTTCCTGGTATATATGTATGTAGCAAGTAATCTCTTTCAATATGAGATTTGTTCTGCTCCTGGTAATGAATAAAATATCACAGAAGTGAAACTATATTACTTTCAAGATATTTCTTAAGAAATCTCTTCATCTTTGCCTGTTTTCTTGGAATATCTGTTCTTTGAGTACTTCAATTCAAAATGCAAGAATCCTTCAGTAAGAATCTCAAGCTGAGCTCCTCTGCAATAGCCAGCATGGAGAGTGGTCATCTCCAGATGACTTATTGTGCCAGCTTCATTTGTTAATAATCACTTGAGAATCTAAAACAATTACCAACCACCAGAGTCTGCTGACCTCAAGCCCTGTGAGAAAGTTTTCCAAAGTGCCTTAAATCCATTTTGTCAGAAGTCTGGTATGCAAATACAGACTTGGAACAGGACAGTCTTAGCATTCTTTGGACATTTTCTCAAGTTCTTCTTGTACTTTCCTTTCATAGCTCTTTCTCAAAGGAACATAGGTTTTCATCATCAGAAAGCTATTTAAAAACTAAAACAGTATCTTTGAATATCTTATTGGGTATATCAGGGCTTTATTTGAGATTTTCTCAGAGGACAGATATAAGGCATAGACGATATTTTTTAAATATTTGTATGTATCTAGCCATAATACATATCTGAGAACTTAAATTTTGGATTAAAATGTATAGCCAATGCCCTTAGTATGTTTTTCCTATCCCTAACAAGGTGTTGAATTAATTCATCAGTCTTCCAAGTTCACACCTAATGGGTATCTGACAGGCTATTTGTGCCAGTTTCATACGTTGTAAGGGTGCCAGTACTTCATCCTTGTTTTCTATGGACTCCTGTCTCCAATGACCAGCTCTTTTATAACTTTTTGACAGAATGAAGATAAAGGGTAATAGGGGGATCAGGAGACATGAGGTAAGGAGAAAAGGAGTAAAGGAATGTGGGAGGTAAAGAAGAAAGGAAATAAAGGGTTTTTCAATAATGGTTCTGAAGAGAAAGTTTAGTACATAGTGATTTAACTTGGAACTGGGGTCTAAAGAAGGAAGCAGAAGACCAATCAACAAAATGGGCTAACAGAAGAGGAGAGATGATCTGACAATGTAGAAAAGTATGTTGGTTGAGCTTGATATTTGAATCCAAACAAGAAATAACACAGAGGTGGAAAGGGGAAAAAACTATTTCAAAATTGTGTGTTTTTTGTTGAAGCATGAAAATATTTCTCTGGTACTTTTCATAGAGATGAATAATCACTAATCATGTAGTTCATACACCACACTTGCACATTTGTAATGCAGAATTACATAATGTATATGTTGTTAATATATTACAGTCTCAGATGAAGTAGCTAAATACTGTGTTTTGCATACAGACTGGTATCATAAGTTAAGTCAAGTACTTATCACACCACAAGTAGTTTCATCCAATGAATAAACCAGAACATATTTAGAAAGTGTTGTTTAGCTTTCCAAAAGCAAAATAACAGCAACAAAACAATAGCATACTGTCATACCCCTACTATGTATGTATCCTGTGCTCCCAAGCTCAAATAAGTAATAAAATAGTGGATATTATTCTTCTCCCAGTAATAGAAAAGAAGATAAGCTTTGTAAGAATTGAAACTACAGTGAGAAATAAAAGCCTAATTCTTCCTTTTAGGCTGAAATTTCTAGTTTTTGTCTTAATAAATTATAGGTAAGAGCAAGACCTTCTCTTTCATCATCCACCAAATCCTTTTAAAATTACAGTATTTTAACTCTAGCTTTGTTCTATCTTGGAAACTGGTCATTAAGCCATTCAGCAATGGTGTGTGCTCTGTCATGGTGTATAGACTAGATGCATGTAGTATTCTTGACATTCACTCATAAAGTACCATTCCTTCAAGGAGTCTATTATGATTCTAATAAACTAGAAAATCAGCCCACTATCCACAATGCAGTCTTCATCACCCATTACTTTTATTAATTATAAGAAAACAGGTTTTGTTTTTCATTTCAAATTTTACTTATTAGATTTTTTCCCAGTAGAGAGAAATAAAGACTATCTCTTAATGTAATCCATAATTTATTGATTCAGTCATACAATTAACAACTGATATCTCATGCTTTTTCTTCAAATGCTGAATATAAATTTAATCTTGTGTGTTTTGTGTGTGTGTGTGTGTGTGTGTGTGTGTGTGTGTGTGTGTGTGTATGTATGTATGTAGAACACAGAAGCAGAAAGAAGACAATGAAAGGGGAGAAAGTTATAAAACAAGGAGAAAAGACAGGGACAAAAAGAGTGCAGCGAAATACACGTGACATGAAAGGGATAGGGAACATTGGCATTGGAAGGATAAAAGCATACATGGGACATCATAGCTAGGAAAGAGCAAACTAGAATAAAATACAATTAAACATTCATATGAAAAACTAAAATAAAGAACAGAATAGTTTTAAAATCTAAGCCAATGACACTACACATTCAGAGACTGAAGAGATAGAACATTCAATAAAGAATTTCTTGTACATGCACAAGGACCTGAGTTCAGTCCCTTGCGCACACATACAATGCTGGGCACAGTGGTAAATATCTGTAATTCCAGCACTGTGAACACTGTGAACCTCGGGACTAACTAGCCAGTCAACATATTTGAATCAATGAGCTGTAGGCTCAGTGAAAGATTCTGTGTTAAAAACTAAGGTAGAGAATGACTTAGGAAGACATTTGACTTGACATAGATCTTTAGTGTATACAGCACATACATGTACATGTACAATTGCATGCACACATGTGTACACATACATCAGCATACATACAAATATGCTGTACACATATGCATGAATTTATTCATGCACACATACCACACATACACACATGAAGATATGAATACTCTTACAAAAAAGGACCGGAAACTCAAATTTTTTCTTAATTATCCACAGGCACTCTAATTGCAAATTCTTTTAAAACAGTTTAGTTCTGTAAGCACAAGAATTGGGACTGGGCTCCACAGTTCTGAATTTTGATTGGCTATCATTTTTAATGGTCTCTATTGCAAAATTAATGCAGTTGTAGTATTTAGGGTGCCTAGGAAAATGCTTTAACTGTCAATAAACACATAAAGTAAAACTGAAATGTTCTACAAGAACAGTTTCAGTAAGTGACTAAAAGGTAACAGTAAGACATTAACGGGAACGTAAAGCATGGTAGGCCATGCCATATATGCTAGAAATACATACATCCAATAAGCAAGTATACGAACAGTTCAGAAATATATTGCCCTATCCAAGATTGTATGATTTAGTTTAGTAACAAAACAATATGTCACCTAAAAAAAGCACTTTTTAAATTTAAGATGCAGTTGAGCAAACCAAAGAAATGACCAGACTTGACTAAAAAATGGAAGCTAATACAGCTACAACATTAAAGAGTATGCTTCCAGTAGAGACACAAAGAAATTTTACAGAAATGGAGACATCACAAAGGAAGATGCCTTATTCTAAGTGATTAATCAGAACTGCTGCTGTCATGTACAGGAAGCAAAAGCCAAGAATAGATAAATCACTACTGTAGATGGAAAGTCAACATACTTGCAAAAGTAACTGGAAAAATACATAGATGGTTAAGTAAATATCTGAGACCTAAGTAGCATAACACATGGTCTGCCCAAATCAGATATGTAAAATATTGCACCAGAATGAGTGACAGAAGGCACATTCCTTTCTTTTGAGCAGAGAACATTCTCCCAAATTGGCCACACTGTTGTTCAAAAATATCTTGAAACATAAAAATATTTTCAGCCCACATTCTCTGACATGATGAAGCTACAGTAAAACCAATAATAAAAATATAAATCACCTACAACCAGAAGCTTATGCAATATGATTCTAATTAATATGTAAGCAAAAGAAGTGAGAAAAGTGAAAATATTTCTAAATAAAACATAAAAGCATGATTTAATCAAGGATATTATTTAAATATCCTTTATTTAAAGGATAAAATTTAAAATTATAAGCTTAAAAGCTTAAAATTCTTCATATGCTAAATTTGCTTTCAGTAAACTTAATTAAGTATTGACTATATTTTCCTAATATACTAATCTTATAGAGAAATAAAGGACAAACTGTCTTGTATATCTGAGTTTTTGCATTAGCATCACTAAAATTTCAGAATGTCCCAATTAACAAAAGCACACATATGGATTCTCCCTGCAACTGAGATGCTACAGGCCATTTCATTGCCACTTCCTCAACTATACTAGCATTTGATTTTTAAAGAATTACGCAATTGGCTACTTTGGGAGATTGAGGATAGATCAGAGAATTCTCTATGTCAAATGTCTATATAAGAAGAAACATATCATTAAACCAAAAGTGTTTTAGAAGGAATGGCTGAAACTTTGCAGGAGATGGAGACCACTGCTGACAAACAAAGCAATTCAAATGCAGAGTTGTGAATCCCAGTTCCATTGGATGCATCTACAAAACAACTCCTGCACCTGAGCCTCAGGGAACATTTAGGAAGAGGGGACAGAAAGATTATATAAGTGTCAGACCAGGGAGTTTGCTGTGTGACTGTCTCCTAATAATGTTAGAAGCTATACCCATAAAGTTTCACCAACATGGCTGCCTAAACATGAGTTGAACAAGGACAATATTAGATAAACTAAAGTGGACACAGGAAAGTCTTCTAGGCTCTAAACAAAGAACTATAGGGAACGGAGGAATGCTCAGAGTGGAAGAACTAGTCTTCCCCAGGGAAGAGCACAGCAGGTGGTTATCATTTAGCCCGGAAACTTACATACAAGTAACATTATACAGACTGAGAAGGATATATATAGGTGTGTGTGTGTGTGTGTGTGTGTGTGTGTGTGCCTGTTTGCATCTAATGACAATTAATTAAGAAAAGCCATGAATTTGAAAGATAGCAAAAACAGGCATTTGTGAGGGTTTGGAGGGAGGAAGGGAAGCATAAAGGATCCAATTATAATCTCAAAAATATCAAAATAAGAAAATATGTGAAAAACAGATTGGCTGAACTAGGTTATCTTGGCTTTTGTTTTAGAATTCTAAATAATAAGACCAGAACTCAGAGGAGGAAAATATTAACTGTTATAAGTGAAATTAATTTTCCTTCTATATGTTTCACATAAAAGACACAAATCAGCAAAGATAAAAGCTGATTTGCAAAAATAGATTACTAACAATATTAGCTCTTTTAAAATGTTAACAAATAAGAGATAACATAGGAATTAATAAAAACAAGGGTTAGAAATGACTTATGTATTCAAAGAAATGATGTGATAATATAAAACATTTCTCTATAACTAAACAATTTACATGAAATAATAAAAAACTAGAAGAAATTCAATTTAACAACACTTAAACAAGAACAAAATACTCGGAATCCTCCTAAAAATATCAAATAATTTGAATAAACACATACTATCCTTTTGATAGTGCCCAGCCAAAATAGCTCCTCTGATTAATTTTCCCCATGATTAGGGGAAGAAACTTCAGTGATCTTACTGAGAAAACTCTCTTTCAGAGCAATAAAAGAAGCTAATTATTAACTTATTTCATTATCTTAACATGACAATCCATAAGAATTATATAGCAATCAATAAGTGATGCAATTTAGAATTTCAGAAAACAAATTTATTGTCAGTACAGTGTCACTTATTTTTTGATAATACATAAAAATATAGAAATTATTCTAATGAAAGATACGTAAAACATCCATATAACAAATAATCTAGCAATATCAATAGCCATATAAACAAAAGAATTGGCTTCGAATCATAGTTTATTATGCAATATTACATTATACATATTTCCAAAATCAGTATACACGTTGAATCCAAACTGCAAAAATTATGAAAATGTTGTAGCATCCAGTAATTAAATCTATTATAAAAATAAAGAAATTAAAATAATGTTCTATCAACTCATGGATGAGATCAATTGTAATTTTTATGACAAACAGCCACATGGATAATATGGTATGTGGGCAATAGCTGTTACATAAATGGTAATCAAAGTACAACCTGCAGAACCAGAGAGGTTTGGTATGGAGAAAGGGACTAGAAGGAACACATGGTTCTCTCTGTGATGGGAAAACAGAATAGATTTTATTGGTGGAATTCAATAGTACTGCCTTCATATAGTTAAGGAAGTTTCCATTTCACTAGAGTCCCACACTACCTCTCAAATATCCCTCAGTTCTGTTTCTTCCTGCATTATCTCCCCCTCCACACATGATTTTTCATTGTTTTTATTTTGAGTTAGGGAGGGTATGAAAGGTTGTTCATTTGAGAAAATATAAGTAGTTATCTTATATGCCCATTTTGGTTTGCAACTCAAATAAAAATGGATTTCATTGAAATTATACTTTTCAATGGAGAAGTTCCATTGGAAAATAAGAAGAAATCAAGAGTGAATATATTCTAATATTCAACAAGATCATTTTTGTGGTAATAATGACAACATTTCTTATGTCAGAGTGTTAGAATTGGCCAATTGCTTAAATACTTGACACCAATGTAAATACAAAGTCAATAAATTTCTCAAGCCAAATAATATATAACTAAGATAAATACTGCAGTAGAGAGAATCAGAACAGAACATGAGCTAGTAATTAGAAATCACAAAATGAGTGACACCAGGCAAAAATATGTTACATCCCTGGAAATTAAAATAACAGAACAAAAGAAAACAAATTAGAACTCATTTTTAAACTACTATATTGTAAAATATTTAAAAAGCAATGTGTGGAATAATTGATATTTCATATACAAATGTCTCATTTTAGAAATCCACATATCACATAAAGACATGATGGAGTCAGTTTCCAAGAGGCTTTACTGGTTTCCTTTTTACATAAAATTCTATTTATAACATTACTTCCTTCCTAAGGAAGTTCTTGAAGGCCTGAAGGAATGTAAATATATCAATAACCAACAAATTTGTAAGTGAAAATACTCATTAAAAATACTTTTACCTTTTTTCCTTCTCAATCATTTATCTTCCTAGAACACAGAGCAAACTACACACACACACACACACACACACACACACACACACACACACACTCACACACAATTTTAATTTGCTATTTCCCCCAAGGTTTTGTTAATCTTTGTACCTGGGTCAATATGAGTGGCCCTGAGCACCAGGATATTAAGAGGTGTGTGAATACCATAGTATGGCCAGCCCTACATCATTTCTGGGATATGAGCATCATTAAATTGTATTGATTCTTCATTGAATTGTTTTCTTGCAGCCAGAAATGGTCTTCAAGCAAATGGAATAACAAATCAAGGTATTCTCAGGGAGGAGTTGACTGATTTTTCTGTTATAAATCTCTGACTAATTTCCCCAAACATTTCTGCATTCCCTCCCTGCTCTGTACATGTGAGTGAGCTCTTTAGATATGAATTGTAGCTGTTGTATAGTTTTGAAACATATGTTATTTTAAAACCTGCCTAATAAGATGCATTCTGAATTCAGCATACCCAATTCCACACATAGCCACAATTTAGATTGGCAATATTTATCCTTACAAACACCAGCATATATCAAAATACCATCAGATAGTCTCATCTGTTGGAAGGCTGTCTAGAGTTCTCGTAATATGCCCTAGGACAAATCACTTTAATAATGTTCTTGATTATGGAGTCTTATTGTAAGATGTTAAGTTTGATTTGCTGTGGGAGGCTTTTGTAAATGCTCTTAAAAATTCAGAATTACGTGTTGAATAACACACCAACTTTGTATCAGATCAAACCTTTATTAGGATCCAAGTTTCATTATTTAGTGGCTTTATAACCTTGAGAAATTAGTTGACTTCATTTACTTGACCTCAGAAGTGAAGATAATCAAAGAAACAAATTTATAAGCAAATGTGAACAAAAATGCATGTAAAATATTTAACCCAGGTCTGATGGTTATTTGTCAGCTTCGATTATGCACACACATTTCCTCTATATTTGAGAATGTCCTCCTCTGTGATTCTTACAGCAACTCTCACCAAAAATACAAGCATCCTGCTTCTCTAGCCTTGCTTGTCAGTATGCTTAGGCATGCATACTAAGTGTTAGTTTTTATATTTTTGAGAATTTCATACATGAGTATACTGTAATTACATCAGGATTTCTACCTGTCTGTTTCCCTCTTTAGCCTCTCTGTTCCCCTTATTCTTTTTGATATTTCTTATCTATTTTCTATATGCATTATGGTAAAATGTGTAATATATATATATATATATATATATGTATATATATATATATATAATTCTATTTAGTGTTGCTGATATATGCATTGTTTAGGGTTGCCAAGGGATTGGATAATTTATCAAAGGGCTCTTCCATGAAGAAAACTGTTTCTTTTTCTCTCTACGGCCATAGACTATTTGTAATTCTCCATCTATGTATGGGGCCTGTGGTAATTCTTCAGGTATATTTTAGGCAAGAATATTGTTGAAAGTCCATGAATGCAGTATCCCTGTCATGTCTAGAAGGAACTGTCTAATCTGTCTAATCTGACTGAAAGTCCATTAGGTTGGGAAGAACTCGTGTCCGGTACCATAAATACAGCTATCATCATAGCTAGAAAGGTCACTGACCATAGAGGAGAAACTACCCTACCATTATCCTAAACAAGTATAATTTCTAGCTGTATTACAAATAACTTATCCTTATACCCACAAATAAGTGTATCTTCAAAGAATATATACATATTTAAAGCAGAAGGAGGCTAGTGTGGAGATCCACAACAGGTCAAAATTCAGATAATAAGCAGCATGGGGTGTCTAGCCACAGTTGGTAGGCACATCTCCAGCATAACTTTCTACCTAAGGCTCAGGGAACATTGCAGCAGACAGCACAGAAAGACTGCAAGAATCAGAAGATGAGACACCTGCTTCAAGATTGTTTGGATGCTATCCATCATGTCATAACTTAGAAAATAAAAATCTATGTCAAATTCAGTTTTTTAATTGTAGCAGAGTTGCAAAGTCTGTCCACCTTTCAGCAGCAGTTCAGGAAGTTTCACTAACAAATGAAGTGTTTCCGCATAGCTTATGCCTGGGAATTTTCACAAACTTTACAGATGACTTTGTTTCTATTAAGCAGCACATTTCCTGTTCAAATTGTCCATCTTATTTCTGCAGTTTACAACCAAGAATCTCTTTGTTATACCAGTCTTCAAATGTCCTTAAAAAGTATAGCATAATGTATCATTACGTTGAAATGTGAATCTCTAAATGTTGATAATTGCTAAGGTGGGCAATGAGTCTATTGAACAAAATTGCACTATTCTCTCTTCTTTTGGAATACTTCATGCTTTTGATGATGGTTAAAGTTTCCCTAAGTGTATGCATGACACATATGGTGACAGATGAAAGTTGTCCAATTCTTTACACTTCATATTTGAAACCAATGAAAATGATACCTAGAACAATGGCAAAATCCAAACATGATTCTTTGTTAGGCTTATTTTTTTCTTGATGTTGTGATATTTGCCTCACCTAGAAGACATTGACATCAGAAATGATGGGGTGAGCAATGACCTACACTCATCATCTGCTCTTACTGATGTCAACAACCCAAAAGCTCTGTGGTTCATAGTTTGACATTACTTATGTGATGAATGCAATGTAAAATGAATGAGGCATAAGTAACTTCTAAAAATGTTTTGGAAATTGGGCTGGAGATGTCTCTCAATGGTTAAGATATTGTAGTGGTCTTCCAGAGTATCAGGGTTCATTTTCCAGTACAGCTCCAAACCTCCCATAACTGCAACTCCAAGATCAGATGCCTGCACTTTCAAGAACAACTACACTAGTTTTTACACACACACACACACACACACACACACACACACACACACACACACACAAATACAGACTCTCAAATTTAATTTGAAAATTAGAAATATATTCTGAGAATATATACTGTTCCTAAAATTATGCCTTTGGCAAGTGCTATACTTCAAGGAATATGTCCCATTAATTATATGTTTTAGGTTTAAAGGTTGTATTTAATTTTTAAAAAATGCTAAAGAGGCCTATATTAGATATGTATTTGAATATTTATAATATATTTAGACATGTATTCACATCCAAAGATATGGATATGTAATTAAGCTGTTGTATTTGTCCAAATTTCAAGTGTCCCTATATCTGGCATGAATGTCAACATGTAGACAAACATTTCTGGGAGAGTTATCAAACAATATTTCTGAAGAGAAATCAGACTAGTTTTACAAGGCAGAAGACCTGTTTGTTTGTTTTTTTTTGAGAACTTTCAATTTATTGATCAAATCTTAAGAAGTTTCATATTGCCACTATTTTTGATGCCATGGAGAAAAGCAATCTGTAAAAGTCATTGACTTTTACTACTCTGAGTTAAGAAATGGCTTAATATTTGGATGCTTGCTAGGACAGTTTTCTGATAGCTTACCTATCTTATTTTCATTATAAAATCCTCTTTAATATATAAGCAAAAGTTAACCTAAGATAAACAAAAATGGTAAATTATATAATTGCATGCTTAGTTAATTAAATGCCCCTTGGTAATACAGTTTTATTTTCATGATGTGTTGATGAGGTTGATTAATCTGTGGATGAGATTGACTTCTTGTGTCAGTGGTTTGCTGATATGATGCTTTCACAGGAAACTTGATTGTCTAGGGAACAAAATGCATCAGACAGATGGAGGCAAGAATGTATGTTTGGCTGAAGACTGTGTAAGTCTAGGTAAGGGTAAGTATTCACTTGTCTGAAGGAGATTTGTGATGAGTCTACTGTGTTAGTGTAATAAAGTTGATATTAAACTTTCCAGAATCTTCCTCTTTAAAATGGGTTTTAGCTCATACTTGTCTGTGGAGAAAGTACAGGGCTTTCAGAAAGCATTTGTGATACAGTTTAAAGTGTATGTTGAAGGCCAGTGATGGGCATTAGGCACTGTTGTTTTTTCCCACTACGGTAGATCTACTGGCCTCATGCTTTCTGGAACTTAGATAGCTCCATGGCAACTCCATCTTTCATTTAGTTCTCCTTTTTTTCTGTGTATGTCCTGGTCCTTAAATGTATAGCTCCCTTTCATAGTTCCCTAGATTCATCTACTGGTCAACTGCGTTAGGATGGTATGGAGATTTGTAGAGTGCAGCTTATGTATATTGGTTCTCAAATATCATCTTGAGTTTCAGCTTGCTTTTTCTTTCTCTCATGTATTTCTTGACTTGCTTCCCAAATGCCACCCTAATAACTTTCAACAATTCTGTCTTCCACAGATTCTTTGCCATCTCTTGTCATCATCTAGGTCTCAGGCCTACACAAATGTGTTTGTATAGTATCATGAAAATGGCTGGATCATAAATATTTGCATGGAATTGTCAATTTATGATAATATTTTTTGTGTGAAGAGAGGAAGAAGATAGGGTTGACTTTCCAAATTTTACGAGTCATTGGGAATGGGCTTCTCCAGAGAAGAGGAGAATAATCCTTCAGAAATCTCAGGGCAAGGTGGGTATCATTGAATAGGAAATAGCTTCTTTGAAAGTTTTATAAAGGAGTAGTGTGAGGCCATCATTAAAGCCAGTAGGGGTGAATGCAACAGCCAGAAAAAGGAGGTCTACACAACTATTGGTATAAGATACAAGACACTTCAATTTATTTTTCTATAAATGTACAACCTCGCTTTCCGTTGCTGCACAGGAGTCTTAATCTGTGACCAATCAACCCTTTATCTGTGTTCTTAATTAGAAACTATCTTCCATTATCTTTTAGATCTAAAAAGATTCCTTCCTTTCTCTGCTATGCAATCTACTAGATTATTCTCTGTATGCCTTTTCTAGGATCCTCACATTACACTGTGTGCTGCCTTCATTATCATAATTACTATATTTGCATTACAGCTATGTCTGTGACTTTTAGCTTAAGTATTTGGTGACTCAGACTTGCTATTATTCATAGGAGATGGAATTATATTTGAAAGGTTAAATTGTCTTGCACCTTGGATAATTTAAATTAGAATGCTACCAGTATTGCATTTTTAAATCCATAATATGTTTATAATGCATATGTACTTTTAAAAGATTACAATTCAGGTTTGCATGAGTTACTGCATCCTGAGGGGGGAAGTAAGGGCAAATGGAAATTTAAGGCTAAAGAACTAGAAACTACTATAGATTGGGGAGGGGACATTTTGTGTTTTAGTGACTTTTCATTATCCTTCCTATTAAAGATCAGTGCTCAAAATGATTTAAATTTGTGTAACACCACAGAAAAGATTTTGAAGTGTATTTTCCCCTGACATTTTTCAGACAAGAAATCCTATTTTCTTTGATTCTTAATTTACTCTAACATTTAAAATCTACTAAGAAAAAGTATCAAGAGGATATTTTATTGAGGTAGTTATACAGAATTTACAATTTGCAGAAATCATGATAGGGTCTTAAGAACAAACTAAAATATCATAGCTGCTTTAAAAAGTCATATTTTCAACTGGATTTTTTCTCTGGTTATCAGAAACATATTTGGAAGGAGGAGTGCCACTTTGGTAATTGAAACAAGATGGCTAATAAACAAAGAGGTCAGTGTTCAACTATAGACTCTGAGAGTTTACTTTCTACCAGAAATCGTTGGATGTAAAAAATAGACAGTGAAATAAGCTGAAGAATAACCAAGGATAACAACAATAACATATCAAAAAGCTAAATGTAACCTACTAAAGACAGGAGTATTCGACCTTCATTATTCTTACTGTGAGTGAATATTATTCAAGTCATTAGTGCTAGATGTTCTAAACAAACAATTTAAAATGATAAGAGCTTAACATGGTCTATCTCTGGCTATGTTCACAGAGTAATGAACTAAAACCACGTTATCTCATGTTGTTTCATTCACGCACACTCTTCTAGCAGAATGTCATTTATCTTGCATGTCTCTTTAATCTATACAATTTGTGATAAACACATTGCCAAAACAAATAGACCTCCAAACATATCACAGTACACCACAAGTTAATCCTCATTCATGAAACAGTACAATAGTAATCATTGGGCCATCTGCTGGATGAGTGGCCTGCTTTCACAGGGTTAGTCAGGAGGCTGAATGAATTACAGCTTCCACTAATCCTGATATATACTCCTGATTCCAGTTATTCAGGAAAGACACCAACCCCTGGGAGGCAATGTTCCAACTGACCAGGTCTATTACTTATATGAATTCAGTTATATAACCAAATTTAATTTCAAGGCAGGTTAGGAAGGTGGTTTAAATGTGACCCCCTGAAATAAAATGAGAATGCATGTGTAGACGCTGTTAGTAACTGCTTCCATGCCTATCTTCCAAGTCCATCTCAAAGCATACTCCTTACAGAAAGACTCTCATGGTGTCTTTGATTTCTATTAACTTTGGTTCTTACAACTAGCAAATCACCTATTTTATTTCTTTGAAAATAGTTGAGATTTTTTTCTTTTACTAAAGCCATGCTTCCCAGAGAACAGATGTAAGCATTCTGAAAACCAAAGCTAGTGGATCTTTGTGTCTGTGTGCAGGGTAGTGATTATTCTAGTATCTTATGTATAATAGAGAGATAATAGCAATATGTTTGTTTTTATTGACTCGGGGGGACTTTCAAAAATGAACTCATTAGATTCTTGCCACTTATAGTTTATTTCACAGATAATTTTAAGGTTTGAAATGATTAAATTCATGTTTTAGGAAATACAGTGCAAGCATGATCAAGTGATGTCATGAACATTGCAGATGATTAAGTACAAAGGACACTACTCACAATTCCAACATTCTCAAACCATACATACAATGAAGGTACTTAAAAATGAATGGCTGCACCTTCCTTTCAGAATGAATATTAAACAAAGAACAGAATAGGAGCAAAGGGGCAGTTTTAAAATGAATAGGAAGCATCACACATGAGTGATAAAGATGATCATTCTTGACAGATGGAAGGTGACAGCAATATATGTGAAGGATAAGAATATGTCTCAGTAGTTTTTCACATTTTAGGAAGGCAGATGGTTAAAGGAATTATTCTGATTCCAGCCAAGCTATAAGGTAAAAGTGTGGATATGAAACTGCAAAATAAGTGTCTTTAAAACAAGAAATTCCATAGTGACAGCAACTGTGGGTGAGTTAAGGAGCCTGGCTTATCTTCACTTCAGATTGATTTTCACCAAGGTAGACAACATACCTGATGGGCATCCAATACTGTCGAGAGACATCAAGGTATGTAATTATACAGAACAGTTGTCAGTCTACAGAAAAATATATATTTGAAACAAATCATTTTCCTCTTTTTTGTTACAAGATATATGGACTATATGGCCTGCTGACAGCTCCAGCAAGGAAAAGTCATTTTAATGACAGTGCATTCTTTAGGAATTAAAAGCCACCTATCTAAAGCATTAGTGGTGGATGATGTTTACCTCGAAACAGAGACATAATATAAAAATACTTTGAAAAGTATTATCTTTATTGTAAACTAGATCATTGTATAGGGGAATGTAGGGAAAGCTGTAGCCACGCCTTCTTAGGGGCTGGCTACAGGTGTGCCTGACCAGGCTTGTGAGGGCGTGGTCTGAGTGACGTAGTGGGACTGCGTTTTCGGTTTCGGTTTCTCTTTGCTTCTTGCTGTACAGACCTCTACCACGCCAGCTGGCTAGGTTGCTCTGTAAGTAAGGCTTTTCCCTATTAAATACCCTTATATTTCTACCTGATTCCATATTGGTAATTTCCCACAATATCTGGTTGTCAGAAGCAGGATATTGGAAACCTACACCCCATTTGGGACAGGCTGTGGGTTCCATTGGGCCCGCGGCCTAGGCCCGGAAAGTGCCCTCTCTCCACAGGTGCTCCCGGCTAGCAGCAGACCTGCTGCCGCTGAGCTGCTCAGAACCATCCACCCAGCTCGGAGACAGTTTCTAGCTGCCTAGAGTCCAGGTAGGCCTCGGCTTTCAGCAAAGGCTTCCCCTGGCCTGCTGGAAAGCCGAATCTGTTTCAGTGGTTGTAGCCGCAAGGCCATATACTCTCTAAGATAAGTGCAGCCTCTTTTGTGACCTCTCTCCACCGCTGATCGACTGCTGCCAAATGCCTCGGAATAACTGAACGCCTGTGCTACCTGCTGATCAAATATATTTACTGCATCTGGAGTAGAAATCAGGTAAAATTATGGCGGAATATTTATCATTTGCTAAAATTTGTAATATTTCTGCTTATTACATGAATTCACTGTTTGAGGAGGATGTTAATATGCCAATTACTGGCCTATATGTCATAATGGCAGTTAGCTTGCTGGTACAAATAGTATTACTAGCCAGAGGACCCAGGAATAGGGATAAGGATAACCTCACCACCTGCTTGCAGGAAATAACAGCTTTACGATTAGGTCAGACCACAATTGTGCAGCAAGTGGAACAGAAATTGGATGATAAGCTTGGCTCTGTGTCCAATACACTAAAGACAGAGCTGTCTGATGAGATGCAGCATATTTATGATAAGATAAACACAGAGAGAGCCTCCATGTCTGAGGCCTTAGAGGCTAGGCTGTCAGAAGACCATGACCAGCTAAAAAATATCTGTAGCCAGCTAGAAACTCAGATAGGCAATGTTACCCAGCAACTAGATGCAACGGTGCAAAATACCCAGCATAGGGTTGAAGAATTGGACAATGCCATTCAATCAGTTATTGAAGCATCCAAGGTAGCAGATCAGAAATTTGAGTCTAGATTTGAATGTTTGGAAGATAATTTACAGTACAGGGCTGACAGATTACATAGGTCCATACGGTCGATTGCTGAGGACTCAAAATCAGCAAATCATGACCTGGAATCTAGACTCCAATACCTAGAAGGCAGTTTCCATGCCATCCAGATGCTGCCTAAGGATGATCGTATTAAAGACCTAGAAAAACATGTAGATGAGCAGTTAGAGCAATTTACAGATTCACTAATGTGCTTGGAATCTTTTATGATTAAGGAGATTGAAACTTTTCAAAAGGATATCATTGCTAGGCTTAAAGATCATTGGGATGCCTCAGAAGCAGAATCACTCCAATCCCAGGCACCTCCTCCACCCAGGTATCGTGACTATTCTTCTAAGATTGTTACTCGTACACCATTAGTGTACTCAGCTACCATGATAGAAAAGCCAGCTTCTACGAAACACCCTCATGGACGAATGGCTTATGAATGGCAACCTATACAGCTGAAGGATCTTAAGAATATTAAAGAATCAGTTGTCTCATATGGTCTCCATAGCCCATACATAAAACAGCTATTACATTCATGGGCAACCTTTAACAGGGTGACACCCACAGATTGGGAACTATTGGTAGCAGCTGTACTTGAGAATTCATGCCAAATCCAGTGGAAGGCATTGGTAAGGGAAGAGGCAAAGCTCCTTGAATGTCAGGGCATAAAGGAAGGTTTTGAAGCCCCTCTAGATAAGATTCTTGGTCAGGGTATTTATGCTGACCCACAGGTTCAGGCTGAATATGATGACGATATACTGTCTCTATGCAGGAAAGCAGCATTAAATGCCTGGGATAAGGTTCGTGAGCCAGGAGAACGCCTAGAAGCTTATACCAGAATAGAACAGGGACCTACAGAACAGTTCCAGGATTTCTTACAAAGGTTAACTAGGGCAGTAGAATTACAGGTAACAGATCCAGAAACAAGACAATCAATTATATATACAATAGCTTATGAGAATGCAAACCCAATATGCAAAACAATACTTTTGCCTTTAAAGATCAGATCAGCTCCGTTAGAAGAATGGGTTTTGTATGCAGCCAACATTGACTATAATGTGCAAGATACTGGAGCTTGGGTAGGAGAAGCCATCTCCAAAGGTTTAAAACAGCAACAGGAAATTAAAGGGTCTAGAGGTGAGGATGTAAGGGCTTGGCAAGGAGAAGCACATTAGAGGTCAACATAGATACCAAGAGGCTAGAGGTTACTACTACTATGAACCAGAACCTTGGGTAGGAAGAGCCTTCCCCTGGAGACCACGAAGGCTCCAGGAACCTAGATGTTTCAACTGTGGTAAAATGGGACATACTAAGAGAAATTGTAGACAAATGAATTCTAACAATGCCTCATATGGAAGGCCTCTGCCTTCTGGATTGTGTAGAAGATGTGGTAAGGGCAGACACTGGACCAATGAATGTAGATTGACCAGGGATATACAAGGAAACCCCTTAAGGTCAGGAAACCCCGAGGGGGGGGCTCAAGAAGGCCCCCACATCGAGAAAGATCAGGTCATTCCCAATAGCAGTGGAAGACAATCTCTCACAGGAACAATAGATAGTTCTTAGCCTATTGTGAAAAAAGATATTGCTCTAGATGGTAGTTTGAATAGTGATGAAAAATCAAGTGTGAATGGACAAAATGAGGAACGCATATTTTGGCAAGCTTCTATTAATGATAAAAGGCCTCAGTTGAAAGTGAAAATTAACAATAAAGTTATTTCTGGCTTAGTGGACACTGAGGCAGATGTAACTATTATTACTCAAAAGTCTTGGCCTCAGAAATGGCCTCTTAGAGAGGCAAATGTACAATTTTTAGGAATTGGAAGTCTATCTAGAGTTCGACAGAGTGTTAACTCAGTGGTCTGCATTGGACCGGAAGGACAGAAAGGGATACTGAAACCATACGTGGCAGATATAGCTATAAATCTCTGGGGTCGTGATCTCTTACAGCAATGGAATACTCAGATTAATATTCCTCCAGTGTCAGATACAAATTATGTACAATCTTTAGATAGTAGAAAAGATCTGGTAAGACGCTATGGAAAACGGTTACCAACCATCCATGCTGTACAGAAACTAGGTACAAATGATGGACCTTCAGAGGAGCCAAAGGCCCTGCCATTGAAGTGGCTTACAGATGAACCAGTTTGGGTAGGACAATGGCCTATGACCTCTGAGAAGCTAGAGGCTTTAGAAAAGTTAGTACAGGAACAGCTAGATGCTGGACATATAGAGGAATCTACCAGTCCTTGGAATTCTCCTGTATTTGTCATCAAAAAGAAGTCAGGTAAGTGGAGAATGCTGACAGACCTGAGAGCTATAAATAAGGTAATTCAACCAATGGGCTCTCTGCAACCTGGAATGCCATTACCTTCCTTAATACCTAAAGGATGGCCTATCATAGTCATTGATCTAAAAGACTGTTTTTTCACAATACCGTTACAGGAAAATGATAGAGAAAAATTTGCATTTACTGTACCAACTCTTAATAATTCACAGCCAGTTAGGAGATATCAGTGGAGGGTTTTGCCACAAGGAATGCTAAATAGCCCTACTTTGTGTCAACACTTTGTACAGCAACCTTTGGGAATAATTCGTAAGAAATTTTCACAATCTCTTGTTTATCATTACATGGATGATATTCTTTTATCAGATTCTAATAAGGAAACTTTGGAACGTATGTTTGAAATGGTGAAGGAAGTTCTGCCTCGTTGGGGATTACAGATTGCACCAGAAAAGATACAAAGAGGAGATTCTATTAACTATTTAGGTTACAAGATAGACTTACAAAGAATCAGACCTCAAAAGGTACAAATTAGGAGAGATCGGTATCAAACTCTTAATTCTCTTCAGAAATTATTAGGGGAAATTTCTCAATTACAGACGATTATTGGTGTAGAAGGACATGACTTAAAGCATTTAAAAATGGCCCTTAAAGGTGATAAGGACCTAAACAGTCCGAGAATATTATCTGCTGAGGCAGAAAAAGAGTTACAATGGGTAGAAAACAGAATATTGGATGCGCATGTAGATCGGATAAACCTTGATTTAGACTGTATTCTGGTTATCTTGCCATCCAGAGAATACCCTTCTGGAATTCTGATGCAAAGGGAAGACACTATATTGGAATGGATATTTCTGCCACATAAACAGAATAAAAAGTTAAAGACATATATAGAAAAGATTTCTGATTTGATTTTAAAGGGTAAATTAAGACTTCGTCAGCTGACTGGAAAAGATCCAGCAGAAATTATAGTACCTTTAACTAATGAAGAAATTTCTTCCTTATGGAAAGATAATGAATATTGGCAAATAGCTCTTACTGACTTTTTGGGAACAATTAGCAACAACTATCCCAAAACTGACAGAATTAAATTCATAAAAAAGACAGTCTGGATTCTTCCACGTATTGTAAGACAAACTCCCATTTCTGGATTTCTTACTGTCTACACTGATGCCAACAAAACAGGTAAGGCAAGTTATAAAGCAGGTGAGGTAAGTAAAGTAGTTCAAAGTCCATATACATCTGTACAGAAGGCAGAATTATATGCAATTCTCATGGTACTTATGGATTTTACAGAACCTCTTAATATAGTTACTGATTCCCAATATGCAGAGAGAGTTCATGTTACACATTGAGACTGCAGAATTTGTTCCTGATAATACAGAATTAACTTCTCTGTTTTTACAATTACAGGAAACTATCAGAAACAGAAGTAATCCTATATATATTACACATATCAGATCCCATACGGGTCTGCCTGGCCCACTAGCACAAGGCAATGATGAGATTGATCGTTTATTAATTGGAAGTGTGCTAGAAGCCTCAGAATTTCATAAGAAACATCATGTAAATAGCAAAGGTTTGAAAAAGGACTTCTCCATCACTTGGCAACAAGCCAAGGAGATAGTGAAAAACTGTCCTACTTGTTCCTTTTATAATCAAACTCCATTGCCAGCAGGTTGTAATCCTAAGGGCATTCGGAGAAATGAGGTTTTGCAGATGGATGTCTTTCACTTTGCAGAGTTTGGAAATTTGAAATATGTGCCTCATACTATAGACACATTCTCAGGGTTCCAATGGGCTACTGTTCTTAACTCTGAAAAAGCTGATTCTGTTATTACACACCTGCTAGAGGTGATGGCAGTTATGGGTATACCTGCACAAATAAAAACTGACAATGCTCCAGCATATGTCTCTACGAAATTAGAACAATTTTTCAAATATTATAACATAAAGCATGTTACTGGTATACCACACAATCCTACAGGACAAGCAGTGGTTGAGAGATCTAATAGAACACTTAAGGAGATGCTCAACAAACAAGCTTGGAAGACTAAACCCCCCAAACATAGGTTGCATAATGCTTTATTAACACTAAACTTTCTTAATGCCAATGAAAAAGGACAAACAGCTGCAGAAAGACACTGGACTATGGAAAAAACTGCTGAACTCAATCAGCCGGTATACTTCAAAGATGTACTAACCTCTGTATGGAAACCAGGACATGTGTTACGTTGGGGTAGGGGTTTTGCATTGGTTTCTACAGGAGAAGAAAAACTTTGGATACCATCAAAGTTGATCAAGATTCGAGTGGAAAAGGAAAAACCTCTCAACGAAGACAAATGACAGGTATTCTACTAAGGTATATCTTATAAACTAAATAGAAACCTTCCAAAGGAAAGGGAAGTGTTTTGCTTTTATCTTCACAGGAAAACTCATCTTCAGAAGGCAAAGGACACTGTATGGGTAGATACTTAAGAAGAAAAGGTAGCTATAACCATCAATCAAAAGGAACGTGCCATACAGTAAACTTTACAGCTGTCTCTCAAAAAACTCTATTTCTCTTTATTTCCTAGTTCCTATTCAATTAAACCAATGCTGGATTTAGAGGTGGATTTGGCTTTCCTCCTCTAAAATCCAAGCACGTTATTTAACTAAACTTTAGTGTTTCTGTGTTGTATCAAGAAGCCAATTGATGTAATACAGAATAAAAGAAGAATTTGGGGACTATCTTTGTCTTTTCTTGGATCTTTCTCTCAAGGTGTACACCCTCTCATAATTGTTATGCTCTCATGGTTACATTCCTCAGATGTGTACAACACAAGCAAACATTTCTCTGCTAACTGTTTATGTTTGAGTCCCACACAGCCAATGAAGACCTGCCTGACAGCAATCCCTGGACACCCTGGAAAGAAAATGGGCCACATCTCCTCGACTGCACTGGATCCAACTTGCTCCATTTCAATGGACACTCTGGCCAGAGGTTCGGGTACTGACTTCAATCAAGTTGAAGATTTCAAGCGAGATCTTCAATCAAGTGAATCCCATCGAACATGGACTGGATACTAACATTTTCTTCCTACAGGACCCTACATGACTATCATCGTCCCATTTCAGCAGGAAGTAACTTGGAGAATGCTATGCCCCCTTTCCCCATTGTTGTAACTTAGGATAGTATATATACCTAGTTAGGGATAGCTTCCTATTGTTTTTGGTTGGAATTGGAATGAGGTGTTCATGCTTAGATACCTCTGTCAGATGACTTTAGGGATTAGTTATACTTTATACTGTTAAGTTTTAATCCTCTTTTAGACTAAAAGGGGAATTGTAGGGAAAGCTGTAGCCATGCCTTCTTAGGGGCTGGCTACAGGTGTGCCTGACCAGGCTTGTGAGGGCGTGGTCAGAGTGACGTAGTGGGACTGCGTTTTCGGTTTCGGTTTCTCTTTGCTTCTTGCTGTACAGACCTCTACCACGCCAGCTGGCTAGGTTGCTCTGTAAGTAAGGCTTTTCCCTATTAAATACCCTTATATTTCTACCTGACTCCGTATTGGTAATTTCCCACAATAGGGACACCTAGTGGATTTTCACTCTGCATAGAGTTCAGTATTATTTAATATCCCTGAAATAAATACACTCTTGAATGTTTCATGTTATAGCATTTGACTATAATAGAATTTGTTGTTCACAGGATTTGATCTATGTTTCCTAAAAAGTCTAAAAAGAACTTTCACATACATCTCCAAACATATTATAACTCAGATATGGATGAAGTGCAGATCAGAATATGTCCCTAAAAGGATAAGAACTATACTCACTGATTCAATTGACTTAGAAATGAGTTATCCCAGTCCCATTATAATAGCCTTATAAATTCACTGTGTTATTTGTGTGTGCAAGATACAACTGGGTATAAAAACTGTTAACAATATTTCTGGCAATAACAGACAGTAAATTTTTTTCATTTGAAGAGAATTTGAGTGTAAGTTCATGCTATTCTTTACCTTAGGGAACAGTTGATGCTGATAAACAGAAATAAGTAATTGACTATTTCAACATATTTGTTCTAAATAGAAGTATTGAATTAGAGGAGAATTTATGCTTCAAAGAGTAGAAATTAGTAGAAATAGGGATTAATCTTAAAATAAGGTGAAAGATTGAAGATAGCAGTACAGAGACATTACATCTGAAATGCACCCATAATAAATAAAACCATCATACATAAAGCATATGAATTTGTGAGAGCTCATTTTTCTGTCAACAAAGGGAAAGATAGTCAAACCAATTAGCATAGGGGGAAGGAGACAGAGAGGCAGGGAGAAACAGAGATGCAGAGAGAATGACACAGAGAGAGACAGAAAGACATACATACACCAGAGGCAGAGAATGGAAAGATGGACCTGAAACTCTAGGTGCTCACAGAGTTTCTAGGAGATCTAACACTCTGGAGCCGAAAGAAAAAGGTAAATGTGAGAATGGGTTTGGTGGCTTCTGAGATTTCTTTGTTTCCTTCTAAGGTCATAGTGTGGAAAAATCAAACTTCTAAACTTTGGATTACTGTCCTAAAAAGTTTGGGATAGGGTAGGAGTCCAAAAGCAGGCTCACAGGGTCCATGGATTACAACATTTTAACTGAGTGCCTGTGAAATCTTTATAAGTCCAGGTAGAGTTCAGTAATATCTGAAACCACATGAATAGAGCACATATATGTGAATGTGCTGTCCCATCAATCGTAGCAAGAGACACCAACATACAGTGACAAAAACCAAGTAAAATAAGGAAATTTGGGGGTGATCTTAGCATAATTAAAAAATATTTGTAGATAAGAATATTACCATGAAATTGGCACTAGGAAAAACTACCCTGACTCACATTTGTCATTCCAAAAAAGGACAAAAGGGGTGAAGACTCTTGAGGAAGAACATATTTAGTTGAGCATTTGTACAATGTATAACTTAAAAATTGAACTGAATTGTTTAGAACTACTTTTTAAAAATCAAGTCAAGTTTATTTGGGGCTAGAGTCAGTTACATACATGAGCATCCATACCCAATCACAAACCATATATATATATATATATAATATATTATATAATATATTATATATATATTTTATAATGGCAATTAGAACAATTTTAAATTAGAAACAAGCTTCTTTTACATGTCAATCCCAGTTCCCTCTCCCTCCCCTCCTCCCCTCCTCCCCTGCCCCCCTTATCCCAACCTTATTCCATGGGGGGAATTTTCAAAGTCTGTCATATCATTTGGAGCAGGGCCAGACCCTCCCCTGTGTGTCTAAGGTGAGAGACTCTGGTAGTGGATCAGTATTTATCCCTAGTACATGAAAGGATTTGGGGAGCCCACTCCACAAAACTTTTGTGAACCTATACTACTGGGCTATATCCAACCATGTTGTTTTAAACGTAAGTATTTAATACTATATTTAACTAATAAAATAAATCCTCAAAATAAGGTTTTCACAGGGATTATATTTGAATCAGAGCTCTAGTATTAACCTGGATAAGGACAGAGCTCTACTGACTATGATTAAACAGGAACCAGTAGAACTCTGCTCTGACATGACAATTCAGTAACTAGAAGAGAAAATTGGAACTTTCTCCTCATGGAAAATCCTGCTCTAATATACACTGAAATTTGGAATCTTCTATTACAAAAGCCTAAAGTGCATATGTTCATGTGATGTGCCCAAATTAATACAGTACTGCACCAATTCTAGGATATGTGTATTAATCCTAAAATTAGCATAAGAAATTCCCCTGAAGTTTCAGTTTACCCTGAAATGCAAAATATACCATTTCAAATACCATTGCTTTTATGATAAGAACATTTTATTATAAGAATAATGTCAATCACTATTGCAAAGATATATTTAATAATCCAGGAATCCATAAATATGATTATTAGAAATATAGACCTATTTTTAAAGCAATCTAGTTTATCTACTTTGTCATTATTCTTAGGTACAAATTATTAAGGTATTAGTAATTGGTAGTAGAGGTAGTAGAGTGTAAAATAATAATTTAATTTTCAATTTTTATTACATTTGGAAACTTGAAGGTAAGGACAGACAAATATGACAGGATTTTGTGGTAGCAGAAAAGTACGTACTCTCAGATGCATTTCTTATTTGGGCCTTTGTTTATAAAATATGATCTTAGACAGTGCTGCTATTGTTTCTGTTTAGTTATCATAATTTCATTCATTTATTGTTCTGAAGCAAATGATAGTGCCTGATCTGAGGCTTTGGTAGGTGAGGTAGGAAAAAGAGATTTTGGAAAAAATGCATGTTGGTTTCAGAGTACAAAACGGCAGATGTAACTTGAATGAAGAAAGAACATGGAGTATATCCGGTACTGCAAACAGAAGTAGAATGCATAGACTAAGTGATACAGTGAGAAAGGAAGACAAAGCAAATTACACAGTTTCACAGGTGGCATTTTGAGTAGGAACGGGCTTAAAGATAGACAACTGTGTTCTAGACCACTGCAATTAACATGCAGATGAATTAACATCCTGTGCCTCAGTCACACATTTTAGGAAGGAAATTACATGATGATGTCTATAGCAAAAATTCTTCTGTTAATATTACTTTACATATTAATGGTGAATATAACACCTTTAGCAATTGAAAATGAGTACTTTGCATGCTGTCTATGTGTCCTTCATAATACGGTGTACCTGCACCTTAGTACCTGAGACTGAAGAATTTACAAGGAACAGAACTTTGCTTCTTATACTCTATAGACCAGAAACTTCAAGGTTCGAATCTTGGTGTCTTATCCTGTAACTGATGGCCAAAGATTGACAAACGGCAAAAGAAGTTTAGGGTAGGCAAGGACATCATGCTGTACTAGTTAGCTTTGCCAACTTAATCTTAGCTAGACTTACCCAGGGGGAGGGACCTCCATTGAGGAATTGCTTCCACCAGATTTCCATGTCTATGGAAGTATTTTCTTCTTTAATGATTGATATGGGAGGATTCAGTCAACCATTGCTGGTTCAACCCTTGCAAAGGTGGTCCTGTGTTGAATAAGAAAGCAAGCTAAGAGAGCAAGCAAGTAAGCAGCATCAATCATAGTCTCTGCTTCAGTTCCTGTCAGGAGTTCCTGTCTTGGCTACCTTTGATGAAAGACTATAATCTATAAACTAAATAAATCTTTTCTTCCTCAGAGTACTTATGGTCACATTATTTATCACACCATTGGAAAGTAAACTAGGACACATTCCAAATAACCTATTTGCACAGTTGCAGTATTAACCCACTGTTGAGGGTACTCATGATTTACTGTTCTTTTAATACTGTTATGTTGCAGATTAGCTCCCCAAGTATGTACTTGGAGAGACACACTCAAGCCATAGAATTTTCTGTGCATTGTAAAGTTATTTTTGCATTCATTTGAAGTGCATGAATTATTTATTGTATAAATAAGATAATGGTTGATGAGACGATACAGTGCATAGACACTAGCTGCCATGCCTTATGACCTGAGTCCAATCCCTGGAGAACATGTGGTGCAAGACAACTACTTCTCTAACATCCACATGCACACATACAAACAAACATACATACACATGCACACATACAAATATTATCATTTTCAATTTAGGGATGAGAAATAATATCATGTGTTATTTACAATTTCATTTTCTTCTGATAACATAAATGCTTTGTCTATAGAGACACTGCAATATTTGCAGCTCACTTTGGATCTCATTTCTTGCTCTAATTAACTTGGGGAAAGAAAAAAAGTACCTAAGCATGAAGTTTTAACTATTAATTACACTGGCATTATCAAAAGTTCTCAATTTGTTAAGAGACTTGTCATTTAACTGTAAAGGGAAAATGTTCATTTGAAAAGAATAAATTTGAAAAGAAACTCCATGCTAACAACTTTTAATATTTTTATAATTATTTTTCTTTGGACAATAATGAGGATTTGTCTCTAAAATACACTATTAAATTTTATCTTGTGTTCTGGTTAATTAGCATAAGTTCCTCAGAGGGTGTTTGGGAGGGTAGAGGAAACAGGAGAGGCCACCTGCAGAGCACAGTATTCAGAAGTTCTTCTTTGGAGATTTTTGGCATTAATATTTTTACAATGTGAAGAACACATTGTAGTGATTATTGATTGCCTTGGGGAAGTGAGTGCAAGTGAGAAACAGAACAAGAGCCTTGAGAGAACCCAAAGGCTTGAGCATCTGATTAAGAAGTACAATTTAAAGAGCCAATAAGGAAAATAAATGTGTGCAGATGACTGGAAGAAAGACAGCTGTGCTGGCATGAGTCGTGGGTTCTCTCTCTCTCTCTCTCTCTCTCTCTCTCTCTCTCTCTCTGTCTCTCTCTCTCTCTCAAGAGATAATTGATGCTTCCAAACATTATAGATGAAAGTACAGTAATTAATCCATGGTGTTGGACTAATAATTGTGTTTTGTGCTTATTTCTCACATTTTATTGGGAACTTGCCTTCAGAGAAGGGCTTTCAGGACTTAAAGTCAATCCATCCAATATATAAAAAGATTTTTAAAGGAGTTCCTGAGGCAACTTTTCAGTACTTTTTAATTGATCTACTTTTTTCCCTTTATACCATGCTCAGTGTCACTCAACCTTGTTTTTCAGAAAGTAGAAGGAATAAATACGGAAATAATTTCGTTAATCAGAAAAAGCAAGAGGGCAACAGAAGCATCACTAAATACAGAAAGATATATGAAAGGATGAGGGCACAATTTCAGTTCCATTTACTGCGTGTCTGCCAAGCACTCATCATGTCCTCCATCAAGCCTTCTGTCTCCTCTTTCTCAGGGAGAATCACTGCTTTTCTTCAATTGTTAGAGAAAAGTCTTGATATTCTTTTTCTTGAGGTATTTTCAAATTTTGATGCTTTATTATTTTTGAATTCAGTAATAAAATCTCCTGAAACTTTGATTTTTCCCTCTTATTTCACAAGAATTAGATATCATCTATTTTTCCATAAACACCTGAATAGGTAGAAAGAACCAAGTAGTTTATCAATAAACTGGAAATATTCATGTATCTTGTACACAGTGGAAACAAAAGAAATGAATAGAGTCAATTTTTAAGGATAAAGACTTGCAGCCATTCTACCAAATGTTAATTATAATGATCTCTGACATTTTCCAAATACCCGATATGGAAATACAATTTTGCAAATTAAGACAAAAAATCCATATTATTTAAACCAAATCAGGACATAAAGAACAGATAAAAATCTGTGATCACCACTAAAGTAAGATTATCCCTGGCTATGAACTTAAACAGCATACCTTTCATGTATTTCTATGAATGTATTCCCCATCTCAATGCTTCGTTTTTTTGTACAGCATCTTAATGGGCATAAATATATATTATCTTTATCTTCTTTAAATAGATCTTCTTTGAACAAGTGTAATTTTTCTATCTAGTGATATCATTAACATGATTAATGCAAAACATAGTGATGCTGGCAAAAATATTTTCTGAAATAATTAAAATATCTACACTTGTCCGGGTGTTGATGGTGCAAGCCTTTAATCCCAGCACTCGGGATGCAGAGGCAGGCAGATCTCTGTGAGTTCGAGGTCAGCCTGAGCTCCAAAGTGAGTGCCAGCATAGGCTCCAAAGCTACACAGAGAAACCCTGTCTTGAAAAACACACACAGACACACAGACACACAGACACACAGACACAGACACACACACACACACACACACACACACACACACACACACACACACACATATGTAACAAATCACACATATACCCAAACTATACATTTCTAAAGCTTCCCCTAAATCTTTATTTTCCTAGGTTAATAAAACCTAGTACAATTAAAGCACATCAGATGATACAGATGGATTACATCAGCTTCTGCTGTCATTTTATGTTGAGAGGTTCATTGTTTTGCTTCTGAATATGGCGGTGTACAGAATAGAATGATATTTTCACCAACTCTACATATGACAGAGTGCTAATATTGCAAACATAAAAATAATTCTAGAAACTAGACTTCAGCAAATGAAACAATCCAATTGAAAAATGGGGATTCAGATCTAAGCAGACAATTCTCAATAGAGGAATCTCAAATGCCTGAGAAACAAAGAAATGTTCAACATCCTTTGACATCAGGGAAATGCAAATCAAAACTACTTTGAGATTCCATCTTCACCCATCAGATTGTCTAAGGTCAATAAGAAAATGACAACTCATACTGGCAAGTGTGTAGGGTAAAGAGTACACTGGTGGTGGGAGAGCAAACTTGTACAGCCACTATGGAAATCAATATGGGGGGTTCCTCAGAAAATTGGGAATAGGTCTTCCTCAAGACCCAGATATACCACTTTTGGTCATATACCCAAAGGATACTCCTTCCTACCACAAGGATATTTTCTCAACTAGGTTTATTTCAGCTTCGTTAATTATAGTCAGAAACTGGAAACAACCTAGATGCCCCTCAACCAAAGAATGAATAAAGAAAATGTGGTACAGTTATACAATGGGGTATTAGCTATGAAAAAAACTGACATCATGAAATTTGCAGGCAAATTGATGGAACTAGAAAAAATCATGATGAATGAGGCAACAAAGACAAACATAACATGTACTCACTTATAAATGGATATTACCTGTTAAATAAAGGATAATCACACTACAATCCATAGACCCTGAGAGGCTAAGTCATAAGGAGGCCTATAGAGTGTGATTCATGGATCTCCTTGGGAAGGGGAAATAGAATAGATTTTGTGGGTGGAATGGGGCTCTGTGGGCATGGGAACAGGGGGAATCAGGTTGTGGAGGGAGGGAGAGAGGGAGAGAGAGAGAGAGAGAGAGAGAGAGAGAGAGAGAGAGAGAAAGAGAAAGAGAGTACAGGGATTGACAACTGGAATGGGGGGCACTTAGGGGGTGATGCAGAAACCTAGAGCAGTAGAAACTTAATGGAATGTGTATGAGGGTAACCCTAGCAAGGGTACCTAATAATGGAAGATAAGGAACCTGAACAGGCCATCTTCTATAGCTAGACTAGGCTCCCATAGTGGGACTATCAACTTTTCTATAAAATCTTCGATACACTCCTGTCCTGCTTTCAAAATATACTGGAACCATGGTGTCTCAGAGCTTGTGAGAGTGGCCATCCATTACATTGGTCTAATTTGAGGCCCAAGCCATTAGAAGAACCCCTGACTGACACTTCCTAGATGGCTAGCACCTGGATCTTGATGTCTCAGAAACATTGGTAGAATCAAACATGACTGGCAACAACAAAAAAGTCAATAAAGTGATTCCTAATGATATTCTGCTATAGTCATAGATAGGAGCTTAGCATAATCATCCTGAGAGAGGCTTCATCCAGCAACAGGAGCAAGCAGAGAGACCCACAGCCAAACATTAGGTACAGCTCTGGGAACACTGCAGAAATGAGAGAGGAAGAATTGTGGGAGCCAGATGGGTCCAGCACACCAGTAAAACATGGCCAGTAAACAGAATCAACCAAGCAAGGCTCACAGATTGGTCATGGAAACGGAAATGACCAAATCAGAAAGCCTGTACAGGTATATACTAGATCTTCTGCATATATGTTATGGTTATTAGCTTGATGTTTTTGTTGGATTTCTAACAGTGGGGATGAGGGGGTCTCTGACTCTCTTGCCTGCTCTTGGGACCCTTCTCCTTCAACTGAGTTGTCTCATTCAGCCTTGATAGTATGATTTATCCCTAGGCGTACTGCATCTAACTGTGCAGTGATTGTCTGAGATCCCTGGGAGTTCTGCTCTTTTCTGAAGGGAAATGAAGAAACAGTGATTCTGTGGAAGAAAGCAAGGCACTTGGAGGAGTGAAGGGAGGAGAGGTTGCATGCAGGATGTATTCTATAAGATAAGAATAAATAAAAAGATAAAGGTGTTAATATATTCTGACTAACCTAGGGAGTTTTCAAGACTTTTGTTTGTTTGTTTCTAGCTATGACCTGAGTTTCTTAAATCTACAAAGTATGTGTGGGGGTGTAGGGGAGAGGCGAAATGTCATTGAATCATTTTTGTCAGGAAGAATATCTTCTACTAGGATTCTGAAATTTAAAAAAAATGGCTTTCTAAAACATTGAGATATTCACAAAATAGCATATCTGTGAATACTCTTCAACACCATCCTATTCTAAAGACTCTGTGGACAGAGTATCAGTGTTGTGCTAGTATAATTGCTAATGACTTTATGTTTCAAATGTCTTGTGGTCCTGTGATCCATGAACAAATTACTCCAAAGTAGATCTCCAAAAATATCCTTTCTTCTGTTCTCCTTCCCATCATACATCTGCACCTGCTGTTTATTTCCACCATTTTTGAATCCATGTGCTCATTTAGATTTACATTAGATTTATTCACATTCAGCAATTATTGTTTACCATGTAATTATATTTCGTACGGTAACATTTTGGATTTGATATTTCTAAACATATACTCAAGCAGTTTCATAAAGCAATTACTTCTTAAAGATGGCTAGATATCAAAGCTGTTAGAAGACATCAGTTAGACAATGATAGGTCGTATTTTTCTTTATATTTCTAACAAAAAATGTTCTGCTTGAAATACAATGGTAAGTAAGCTATGGGCCTACTTCTCTAGGCTATGGCCAGCCAGTAAATATCTGATCCCTGAAATACACTAGTGTAGAATCGTGGTAGCTTAGCAAATATCAAGTAGCACACTCAGAGGGAATGGTCTGAATATTTTTCAGTTCTAAAGATTTCTAATCAAACTGGTAGCATTCCTGGGAACAGCAGAGGCACTCTTTGGTAGAGATCTTTCCCCCAGTACACACAGTATGTGACCATGCATTTCAGAGAAAGTAACAAGAACTCAAGATATGCTTTTGACATTGGATGTGATGCCACATCCTTCTCATACTTTTTGCATTTATATCTACGAGGTATAGAAATATGTATGACAAGTGATAGTAAAAAACGAAGGACTAAGCAGTTGAGTGTATTAAATACTCATCTCCCAAGGCCTTCAGCTAATTAGTCTCAAATTATTCATTAGAGGTTTATATTCCTTCGTAGTGTATTTTCATAATGTACACATATTACTTTTCATTTGTCAGAGTAGGTATAGAAACAATAGCAATCAAATTCCAATAAGAAATCCTTATATTTTATTTAAAAATTAATTCAACATAGCTATCCAAACATGCTAAAATGTTATTTGCTTATAAATCTATGTAATGTACCTATCCATACAGCCACTTACCCATTCATCCATTTATTGAGTATAAAGGGGTCTAGTGACAAAAATAGTGACCAAGATTCTATCTGCATACCAGGGATAGTGAGGAGAACAAACCACATACTTTCTCATTCCTGAGAAAAGTACCATAATCTCATGACTTGAACATATATGTTTTGCAGATTTTTAAATTTGAATTAGAAAAAAGATTGTTTTACATGTCAACCCCAGTTTCCTCTCCCTCCCCTCCCCTACCACACCCCCCCAACAAAAAGCCTACCTATCACATATCCTTTCTGCTCCCCCAGGAGTGTGAGGCTTTCAATAGGTGGTCATCAGAGTCTATCACATCCTTTGGGATAGGGCCTAGACCCACCCCCATGTGTCTTGGCTCAGGGATTATGCCTCTATGTGGAATGGGCTCCCAAAGTCCATACCTATGCTAGGAATGAGTACTTATCTACTACAGGAGGTCCCATAGATTTCTGAGGTCTCCTCACTGAAACTCACATTCCTGGGGTCTAGATCAGTCCCATGCTGGTTTCCCAGCTATCAGTCTGGGGACCAAGAGCTCCCAGTTGTACAGGTCAGCAGTTTCTGTGGGTTTCACTAGCCTGGTCTGGACCCCTTTGCTCTAACTTGTCCTTCTCTGCAACTGTATTCCAGTTCAGTTCAGTGATTAGTTGTTGGTGTCTGCTTCTACTTCCACCAGCTGCTGGATGAAGGCCATAGGATGGCATATAAGTCAGTCATCAATCTCATTTTCAGGGGAGGGCATTTAAGGTAGCCTCTCCTCTGTTACTTAGATTGTTAGTTGGTGTCATCTTTGTAGATCTCCAGACCTTTCCCTAGTGTCTGATTTCTCTGTAAAACTAAAATGTCTCCCTTTATTATGGTATCTCCTTTCTTGTTTTCTACTATTCTTCCCCCGACTCAACCTTTCTACTCCCTCGTGTCCTCCACACTCCTCCTCTTCTCCCCTTCCCATTTTCCTAAATACATCACCCCAGCTACCATGCTCTCAATTTACTCAGGAGATCTTATCCCTTTCCCCTCCTCCAGGGGTCCATGTATGTCTCTCTTAAGGTCTTCCTTGTTTACTAGCTTCTCTGGCAGTGTGGATTGTAGGCTGGTAATATTTATTCTATGTCTACAATCTGCATATGAGTGAGTACATGCCATGTTTGTCTTTTTGTGATTGGGTTACCTCACTCAGAATGGTTTCTTCTAGTTCCATCCATTTGCCTGCAAATTTCAAGACTCCATTGTTTTTTTTTTTTTTTTTTTTTTTCTGCTGAGTAAATTGTGTAAATTTACCACATTTTCTCTATCCATTCTTCAGTTGAGAGGCATCTAGGTTGCTTCCAGGTTCTGGCTATTACAAATAGTGCTGCTATGAACACCATTGAACAGATGTCCTTGTTGTATGCATGTGCTTCTTTTGGGTATATGCCTAAGAGTGGAATTGCTGGATCTTGTGGTAGACTGATTCCCATTTTCCTGAGTAGTCGCCATACAGATTTCCAAAGTGGCTGTACAAGTTGGCACTCCCACCAGCAGTGGAGGAGTGTTCCCTTTCTCCACATCCTCTGCAGCACAAACTGTCATTGGTATTTTTGATTTTAGCCATTCTGACAGGAGTAAGATGGTATCTCAGAGTTGTTTTGATTTGCATTTCCCTGATGGCTAAAGATGTTGAACACTTTCTTATGTGCCTTTCAGCCATTTTAGATTTCTCTATTGAGAATTGTCTATTTAGTTCTGTACCTCACTTTTTAATTGGATTATTTGATGTTTTTGGAGACTAGCTTCTTGAGTTCTTCGTATATTTTGGAAATCAGCCCTCTGACAGATGTGGGGTTGGTGAATAAAATGGGTCAAAGACCTCAACATAAATCCAGCCACAGTGAACCTATTAGATGACAAAGTGGGAAATACCCTTGAATTAATTGGTGCAGGAGACCATATATTTTTTAAACTAACAGTTTCAATAGATAAGTCAAGAATGGGACTTTGTAAAGATTATATCTGCTTATATCTTATATATTATAAGAGCTCATGACTAAATCACAGTCATCCTGGAGCTCTCCTAATTTGAGGGAGCATGAGAGGAGTTCAAGGTAAGATACCTGTGAAGGGATGGAAGGAGGAAAGAGGGAAGTGGATGTGATATGAATCTACTTCAATCAAAAATATTTAAAAATAAACTAAATTAATATAATGGAGTGTCAGTGCTCTGCGCATATTCAGTGTCCTTCAAGCATAACGAGAGCATTGTGTATTCTGGAGCGATGCTCTAGAGAACTTTGCACTAGCTGCTTCATCTAACTCAGTCTTCTTCTTCCTACTAATCTCTTTTCCCTCTCCCAGTCCCATGCGACAGTGTGAGAGAGAGAGAGCTGCTCTCACTAGTCTGCCTGAGATGTTTAATAAGTTGCAATAAATAATTACTAAAACCACAATACGCACACAACATCATGAAGATCTAGAGAGACAAAACAGAAATATATACATTTCTTTTTTTTTTTTTGAAGAAACCCTTACTTTAAAACTATTCAGGATTCCAATGGTTTAAAAGACAAGATGGAAAGTAATGTTTATAAGACAGACTTCAACAATGGAAAGTTAGTATTTCAGAAACAAGTCTGTGAAGCCTTTCAAAAGAAATTCTTCAGAAGCAAATAGACAGAACTGAGAGGGAGAAGACATGAAGACATTTTCAGTCAAGGGATCTTGTACAGGCACATGACATGTAGCATGATTTACCCCTCTCCCACCCTGTTTCAAATAGAAGCCTTTGGAAGAGCTTAAACAAGACCTTCAGGCTTTATTTTGTACTTTTTTTCCCAGGTACTGTTCAAAGTCCTAGATATATGGTGAAATGGCTAGCAAAATTCATGCCCTGAAGATTTCATATTCTAACTTGGTAGGGTGGCATATTACAAACATATGTTGATGGATAAGGTAATTTTTTAAAATTTTGCATCTCTGTAAAGAAAATAAGCTGTGTATCGAGACAGACAGATTCGTGGTCCTGAATTCAAATAGATATCATGGAGGGATTCTAAAAAGTCAATCAATGAACATCACATATCAGGACACAATTCCATTCATTTTGGCTTCATGTTTTACATATTCAGTACGCCAATCTGTTTTCTAGGCATGTATAGAACCTATGCAACTCCTCTTTGGCTCTTGTCCTGCCAGTACTCTGTCACTGAACTGTATGTCAAGCGGTTTATACTTGAAATAAGAAGTGAGCCCTGAGAGTAAATTTATCAAATGAAAACCTACATGAAATTATAGTCCAAAGGAATATCTAACATAGTGTGAGGAAATAAGAAAACTGTCTGTTTCAAACACAAACTAATACAAAATTAGATGAAGCATAATGCAACATAGAATTAAAGATGCAAGTGAAGACAGATTTTTAACTGGGACTCTTTATGCACATAGGAAGAAGTTTGAATAGACTTGGCTTAGATGGAAATGTTTTATGGCATACAAGGTATCTCCAACTACAAAATAAAATAAAATCATCTACAGAGAACAAACTAGGAAATTCAAACTTTGAATCACAGCAACAGAGAATACATACTAGCCCCTTAGGTACAGAATAAGTAGACAGAGAGATAAGAGACACTTAAGGGATTTCATGAGTAACAGAAAGTGAAATGATCACTTTTAGACACAGTGTCTCAGATTTACATATAACAAGTGTTAAGAACCTGAGCAGAGAAAGGGCAAGGTAGAGTGAGACCTTGGTATGGGTAGACTTTTTGCTTCCATTTTAGCCAATTATTTTATAGATTCTGTCATTGTTCGGGAAGAACTTACTCATGATCCTTGGAATCATTTTAATGGATTATTTGGGTTTTGGTACTTACATCAATTTTTTTCACCTGCAAGACCACACTTTCACCCAGAAAACCAAATGCACTATCTGTACTGAGAAAGCACAGTAGTATATTTTGCTTATAGGTTTTAAATGGCTCGGAGATCCCATTATGGTTAATCCAATAGTGTTTCTAATTTGCTCTACTTTTATAAACATCATTTTAAATTTAGAAAGAAAATCACAAATCTATTTCCCTAGGCAGGTCTTTATAAGTGGCTACTGTCATCTTTATGTCTTTTTAAAGATAAATGCCATCAAAATTTTAGAGGATTATATCACAACAGAAAATGATGAAAAATAGAGACAAGATGTACTATAGAATTTTACTTTGTATGATTTTTAAATGATTTAATTTATTATTTATGTGCATGTTATTTGCCTCTGTGTGGGTATGTGCCAGAAGGTTTTTGATCCCCTGGAATGGGTAGCAGTGAGCTGTTCTCTATGGGTGCTGGGAACTAAATACTTCTCCTTTGAGAGAACAACAAGCATTCTCAACCACTGAGTCATCTTTCCTGCCCCTTCACTTTCTAAATGAGAATCTTGTTGAAACCAGCACCACCTCTCTCCTTCTCACCTGTGTTTTTTAACCTTTGTTTTTGCTCTAAAACAAAAGGAATAGCTCCAAAGTAAATAAATTCCTTCTCACAGGATCAGCTAGAACTGAGGACCAATGCTAGCATCATAGGCAGATAAATAGGAATTATCTTTCTACCATAAACAGATAAAAAAATAAATTTAAATAGATTCAAGTTACCTGCTTATAGGCATAACATGGGTAACAATACACTGCAAAATTATAGATACAAACCCCCAAGTCCCCAAAAGAAGAATCTAGTATTTGGAAAATGCCAAAATTCAGGAAGAAAATGAGGATCTAAGCAGATTTTATGCAGTATTGTAAGACTAGGATTGACAAGATCAGAGACAGGAGCTGCCAGGAAAGCAGTGCTGGGAGGCACTCCAAAATTATGGGTGTAATATAGGGCTGGCCCAATTCTCTCCAGATGATAAACTCTACCTCCACATCACCTACAGTGATATAAAGACATTGGCTAAGACATAAGGCTAAGGTTAATTATATAGAATTCATGTTACTAAACCTACAATGTTTGGTACATGGAGAAAAACAATAAGCTTTGCTAAAAACAGAAAATAATGTACAGTAAAATCAGAATCAGATAAATAAATACTCAGGTAAATGTGTTACACGGTGATTTAGGAATACTACCTTGACTATTTTGTCAGACAACAGAGCCACACAACAATTTGACATGTATTCTAAGCATTTTCAATGAAATAAATAAAAGTACAAATTTGACAAAAGTATTCAATTTAACGAAATAAAAATCTGAGCATTAAAACAATGTGATAAAGATACAGTAAGTGAAATTAACAATTTAGTAGATAGGATTCCAAACAGATTGCAAATAACTGAAGAGACCCTTAACTTGGAAGTTAGTATATAATCCTATATAAAGACCAGAAAATAAAATAATGAAAACATGCAAAAAAAAAAAGTGAGACACTAAAGGTTTATCTTTCAGATGGAATTTCTAATAGAGAAGAAAGTGTGGGTGGAAAAAAAAAACATAGAAGAAGTTATTGTTGCAATTTTCCAAATCATTTCTAAATTATAAAAACAGCTTTTCAGGAACAACTATGAGCCTGAAGTAAGGCAAATACAAAGATAATTGCATATACACATCACGCTAATACTTCAGATGAGAATAAAAATGATAAACTTCCTTAAAGTAAGCAATTAAAAAGACTAAAAGGACAAAAATCAACTAGAGTGCAGACTTCCAGATTCAAGGAAATCTGCGAGGATCGATGGAGTATTGCCTACCACCAGTTAACAAGGGGTGGGGCATGAGTGGATTGAAATGGCAAACCTTTGTTATTTTCATCACTAGAACCAGTGAACACAGGAAGCTGGGATAAAAGTTTGTAGTCAGGATCAATATTGGCAGGTGTCTCAACACTCAGCTGGCTACCATTTGTCCTCAGGGTCACACATATAACTCTTGGTGGGTCTTAGGAAGATCTTGCACGCTTTGTATGGTCCCTTGGTGGTGGGTCATTCCCTAGGTCTCTGAGTGTCCCCATGATACAAAATCAGCTTTACTTTTTCCAGGATAGCCTCACACCCTGACAGTTTCTTTCTCCTAAAACAAGGATATAGGAAAGAGATTGTACCAGAATCGGAATCATTGACTTTTTCTCATCTGATATCCAGAAGCACATGCCACCTCTAGTTTTCCTTTGTGCTTTCTGTCATAGACAGGTTCAGGAGAGTTGTACAGAATCAGAGTTCTAGTCTAATGTGTGTAGTAAATTACTCTGAATTTGGTAGGTTGAAATAACCATTTTATTTCACATTTTGTAAAATCAAGCAATAACAGCAGACTGAAGTGTGTGATGTATTTCTGCTGACTCATTGAAGCTGGACCAACTAACTCTGTGATAGATCCTTCATCCGCCCAGCTGGTGTACCAATGGACCATCACCTGTGTCTCTTTATAGGATGTATCATCACTCAGATGACTCCACATACCCGTATTTCTTGAAACCTGGTGATCTTGGGCTGGTCCAACTTCTTACATGGTGTATGTCTTCCAGGAGAAAATCTGCCTACCCTCCAGAGGCTACTTGTAGGACAAGGAAAGAATCACTCCCATTGCATTCATTTTGTAAAGGTTATCCAAGAGTCAACCCAGATTCCAGAAATGTAGAAATGCATGTAACTTCTGGATTAGGCATTGAAGATATGGGTTGTGCTACATACTTGTAGCTCTGGGTACACTATTGAAACTGCCTCTGGGGCAATACAATCTTCCACAGAACTCTGTCCACAAAAAGGCATATACCAACTACATGCAAATTGCACATATTCTCTCCTTGAAAGCTTTATGTCATTATGCCAGTGAGGTAATATCCTGTTTGTGTGATGCTACATTTGGTCCATGCCCTGGGATAATTCCTTAAAGAGAATTTTTGGCAGTGAGAAACTCATTTACAGAGCCCTGTACTTTAAATTAAATAAACTAGTTCCACCCTTAGTTCATTCCTCTATAGCCACAGTTTATATTCCACATAGCCCTGTGTGTCATGCTCTGCTATATAAAAATGTGTACTGTTTCAATAGCTACCTACTATGAAGTTCTTCATTACTTGCTCATTGACTTCTACAATGTATGCATTTGTATTTACAACTTCTGAGATGATTACTTATGAGTACTGCATTTGTATCATTACCTCTATCTTTCCTCACTCTAAACTCCTCCTGTTTTCTCCAACAGGTTATCGAAATCCAAATGGTTAAAAATTAAATGGATTGAGGTTTGGGCTGTGTGTGTGTGTGTGTGTGTGTGTGTGTGTGTGTGTGTGTGTGTGTGTGTGTGTGTGTGTGTGTGTTATGTTATATATGTATGTGTACATAACAATAATAAAGTACATGACTTTTCAGTCTCTTCTAAAATTGTGCTTCCTGAACCTCAATTTTCATCTGAGTTAGTGGGTAAATAAAGTATATTGAAATGAATTTGCAGGTGTAACTAAATTATAATAGGTTTCATAAAGCATAATGATACCAAATAAGAACATTTCCTCAGACCAAATAAGTTTAGTGTTTCAGAATCAAAGGAGCAATTTCCATATGCCACACCTTGTGCATTGTTACAGGATTCCAGATACTATGATTTATTATGTTGCTTTTAATAATGCAGTTTCCCTTCATTAACAAAAGTGAGTGGGAATCAATACACTGAGTTGGTTGATATACCACATGTTTGTTGTTGCTGTCATTTACATAGGAAACTTCTATCAATGTGTATGCAGTTACTCAGTGAGCAGGCACCAAGCGTCACCTTCACACTGAGCTCTGAATTATATTTCCTATGGAAGTCACCGTCCTTGAAACAGCTGTTGAGGTGGGGAGCAATTGAAGAAGATATCCATCATCAATCTCTGGCCTCTCTGCCCTTTACAAGCATACACACACACACATGTATTTAAGATTTACTATTAGAGTCCCATTTATTGATTATCAAATGCCAAGTAGTCATCCATAAAATCATATAACTATAAGCAGTAAGTAATGTGATATGGATTAAGCAATATATATATATATATATTATATATATATATATATATATATATGGGAATGGAGGGAAAAGAAAAGGTGGGAAGTGATATAATTATATTTCAATTTTTTTAAATTGCAGAAAAATCTATTTAATTCCAAAACAGTAACTAAACACTTGCTACAGGAAGCATAAGTAAAACTGAAGTTTCAATGATACCTTAACAGTAGTTTTAATGTTCAAAACTTCCAAACCATTTGTAAATTTTTCTGTCTTCTCAAGTTTTCTGATTGTCTTATAGTTTTAGTTGACATGTGAACTCATTCTGCTAATTTTAAATATTACATTTGAGTCAACAATTATGACATTTTTCTGTCTCTTTGCAAAGTATTAAAATGCAGTGAGGGATGTGAGCATATGAATTTTTCAGATGTAGATGTAGTCTATAGAAGGCAGCAAAAATGTAAAACATTTCATCCATTACTCATCCCAGTTGCTGTAGATTTGATCTGACCAAGATCTAGTAGTTAAAGGATTTTAATGAAATCAGCTGCTGTCTTTATGTTTCACTACAAATGAGTATGGTACAATATTAAAAAGGCAAATGTTTGGAATCATTGCCAAAAGACAAAATTCAAGCCCTGTAATTATCCAGCTGCTTGACCTTGCAGGATCAGTTCACCTCTTTGGGGCTCATTATATTCATCTGATGTTACAAAGAAAATAAAATAGTGCATGAGAAACAACTCTGAGAACTAAGCTCTATTCCACACCTTCAAGAAATTACCAGCATTATTAATCTTGTAATAAAATATTTGCATCCACCAGGACACTGGTCTATGAATAACACAAAATTGGGTAGCATTCAGAATAGAAATGTGAGAAATTCAGCCATGGTCACATCCAAGCATACCCTCACCTTCAACAGCACGGCAAATACTTGTCAGTGCCCTGGGAAATGAATTCCAAAGTCATCTGTGTATGACTGATTTAAAATGTCAAAAATTTGAGATTTGTCCTTAATCTAGGTTTTTCCCTATATTCTGGGTCTGAAGTCCCATACTTACTTGCAGATTCTCACTTGCACAGTTCAGATGTTACAACAATATTCCATAACTCACTGAGGCCTTCATAGGAAATATCTGGAAAGCAAAATGTTTCAGATTTTAGATTTTGTTCAGATTCTGCAATCTTTCTATCTATCTGTCAGTCTGTCTGTCTGTCTATGTATGTATCTATGTATCTATGTATCTATGTATCTATCTATGTATCTATCTATCTATCTATCTACCTATCTATCTGTCTATCTATTCATGTATCTATCTATCTTGATACATCTTAAGGGTGACACCTAATTTTAAGCAGGAAAAGTATTTACATTTCATGTGAATATTATTCAAATAGACTGTAGGTAATTTATTAGAATGAGTATGCATTGCATTCTGCTTCCATGTCACATTACAGTAAAAGAAGAATTTTCCACTTGTGATATCATGTAGCATTTAAAGTACTTTTGGAATTTGGGGCATTTCAGATGGGGTGGCATTTATATTAGGAGTGCTCATCAGGTATATTAGATAAGTTACATCAATACCATTTTCTGAGTAAGGAATAGATAAAAGTCATCTAAGGACAGCAGACTTGGGTCATGTTTTATTGGTCAACAATGTACATTAATTACTTCTATGGAGGTTGAGTCTTGGCTCACAAATTTGAGCTGTGCTGTCACTGTTAGTCTGTATCTACAATAATAGCTTACACAGAAAAGAAAGTGAGATAATAAGGCTGGCAACGATAAGGTATCAAATACAAAAGGAAGGGAAATGCTTTTGTAATTATACAGAATGCTGAATTAATAGTGAATACGACGGGTTTGCTGAGCTCTAGCCAGACAATGCTTATTATTCTGAGTTCATTATATGAATAATTTGTGAAAATGAGATAAATTACTTATTAATTATATAAATTGTGAGGTAAGCTTAAAATTTTGGAAACAATTATATATTTTTATTTTTTATTAAAACCCCCAAATTATTTTTAGTCTTGAGCAATTACTTGAAAATAAATCTTAACTTCATTGTTTAATTTTTGTTGATAAAAGTGAAAAGCATTGTTTGATATTATCTGGTGACTATTTGAATTTTTAGGTGGAAAGCAAAAGATTTTACTTCTTCAAAATGATGAAAAATATCTCAGAGAGATCTTTTAATCTGTGTATGTATATAGTATGTTATATTTACATTATATATAAGTGTATCTATAAGATGATGTGAAGATTAAAATATATCTCCATATCTTCATAACATGGTATCTATATACATGCATATCTCTTCATCACTTAATTTCTCTTTCCTTTGTGTATTTGTGTGGTATATGCACATGCTTGGTATAGTGTACTTGTATGTGTAAGCTGTCGGTTAACATCTGTGTCATTCTCTATCACATGCTCGCTTAGTTTTTGAGAAAAGTTATTTCACTGCACCTGGAACTCACTGTTTTGGCAAGACTTACTGTCAAGTGGTCCTCTGGTATCTGCCTATCTCTGTGTCCAAGCACTGGAATTACAGATGCATGCTCTGATGTCCTGCTTTTTCATGGTGTGGGGGATATGAACTCAGGTCCCCATGTGTACAAAGCAAGCATTATACCCAATGAGCCATCTATCCATCCTGCTTTATAACTTTTTGATTCAAATATTATGACTCACTGAATAAAGGATAGTTTTATTTTTATATATTTTTATGTATGAAGTTGAAGACAGTGTGTTGAGACATATTACATATTCTGAAGTAAAAGAGACATACTTTGAGTTTTCTCTTAAGAAAGCTATAAATGTGCTTATTAGGTTTACCTTCGATATAGCACATCTCTACATGGATGACTCCATGAAGAAGTGATCAGGTGAGGTATTAAGAAGTAACTCGCTACTGGACTTTCTGTTTATGAAGAGAATTTGATACTGTATGAACTTTTAGACTGTGCATATCTTCATGGAGATACTGTCAACTTGGGGAGACATAGAAGTTACCCTAGAACCAGTCTACATCTATATCTGTAAATCCAATTCTTGAGAATCATTGGTATCTGATTTCTTTCTGAGTTAGCAATAGTTAACATTGGTGGCCTTCATGCTCCTTCAGCAACCCATGGGATTATGTGTATTTTCCCAAGGAAGTTCTGCAACACAGTGCTTCACAATAAACCTAAGGCATTTCTATGTCAGGGAGATTAATTTGACCTATGAAGAGACCAGACAAAGTGCTGGGGCGCTGACATCCTAGCTGCAACTCTTTACCATGAGAGGTGGAAATCAGCAGGCAGAATAAAGCTGTAGTTCTTCTGATCCTGGAATTCAGACACATGCTGTATGGTCATGAATCTCCCATGGCTTTCTGGGAACTGAACTCTTGTCCTGTGCAAGAGCAGCAAGCTTTCTTAACTGCTGAGGCATCTCTCTAGTCATATTTATTATTTACTTATTTTGGTTTTTAAGTCTCATCTATTTGTTTGTTTGTTCCTTATAAGACAGGGTCTTTCTACCAAATACAGACTGGTATTTAAATCTGGCAATTATTTTGTCGCAGAACCCAAGTTCTGGAATTATAGGTGTGTATCACCACACTAGGTTAATCTTAGTTTTCACACAGTATATCAGGATCATTTTTTGGACAAAGAAGCTGAGAAAAAGAAAATTGTTTCTGGTGAGTGGTGATTGCTTGCATTAAGCTCTGATAGGAAAAGGAAAAAGAATAAAATCCACCATCTTTGTATTCCTACCATAGGGGGCAGGTTCAGTTCACATTCTCATCTTTTTTAACCTAGAAACTCTCATGATAATGAGATGAGGCACTCCACACATATGTGTATATGTAAGTACACAGTACAACACAACACAACACACCTAGGCACAAAGGGATTCATGACAGGATGACTGTCTTAAACTCGAAGAAGGCATGGCTTTTGTGGAATGCTGTTTCTGACAGATTGCACTGTCCATTTCCTGCTAATCATTTTTTCATTGGACTTGGACTTTATAGGTATTTTAAATAATTGCCTGTGGAAATGGGACCTGAGATGTTGAAAGTCAATGGTCTGGGGCTCTAACAATCTTTCACCTGTATTTTCCTTCTGCTTAATCAGTTAGAGCAATCCAGTGTTGTGAGACCTGGTGGTTGTGCTCTGTTTATTTCTCTGCATTAACAACACAATATGTCTGGCAAATATTAAAAGCTTCCTTAATATTTTCAAATGAATCAATTCAATTACTTAGTAGCTCCATAAACTTGAGCAAGTTGATTAACCTCTTTGCTCAGTTTTCTCATGTGTACAACAGGAATAATAAAAATCCTTCCCTTAAGTGATTACTTTGGGAATATTATATGCAATGTGTTCTGCCTAATGCCAAACAAAATAAATGCCTAAAAAGCATAGCTCTGGGGACATTGAAATGGATCAACAGGTAAAAGTGCCTGAGTATGTAATGAATTGAGATCAGTTCTGAAGACCTGCATGGTGGAAGGTAAATGGTGACTTCTCTGACCTCACATGAGTATCATTGTATATGTGAGGCCACATGTATGCATGCAAACACAGATACTGAATAAAATGTTATATTAATGAGATAGTGTAAGCCGGGGATATAATTATTTTTAAAATGTCTCAATAATTTCAATAATATAAAGATATAATCATGAGAGAACTATTAGATATGTGACAGTTTATTAACAAACTCCCTTAATATTTCAGGCTAAAGCTGATGTCAAGTAACATGAATACATGTCTGCATATCTGTCCTATTAGAATAAATAATTAGAATAAATAAATGGACAGCCCGTTGATTGACTGAGCAGTGCTTTATTAGAAGAAACTAAGAAGAGGGTCTAAGATGACTACATGGCTGATGGGAGAAGTCTCTCTGTGTATGTTTGTCTTATTAGTTGATAAATAAAGTACTGTTGGCCAATAGAAAAGCAAGATAGGTGGGACTAGGAGTCAAGGAGGATTCTGGGTAATGTAATAAAGAAGTCTGTGATCCAGGCAGGAAGTGACATAGCAGGCAGTGTCAGAATATAAGGAGGAAATTATAGTGGGAAATTACCAACATGGAGCCAGGTAAAAATGCAAGGGATTTTAATAGGGAAAAAGCCTTACTTACAGAGTGACCTAGCCAGCTGGCAGGCAGCAGTCTGTAGAGCAAGCTGAAAGTGAAACCGAAACCAGAAACCAGCCACCTGACCAACTCTCACTCTTCATCACTCTGACCACACCCTCACAGGCGTGGTCAGGCACACCTTTAGCCAGCCCCTAAGCAGGCATGGCTACAGCTTCCTCTACAATTCCCCTTTTAGTCTAAAAGAGTATTAAAACTTAACAGTGTAAAGTATCCAAAATTAACAATCATAAAGGTGAAATATAGGAAGATACAACAATGTGCTTATGTCACATCCTAACTATCTATTTTAACTAAACCATAAGTCATCTGAAAGAGGTGTCCAAGCCTGAACACCTCCTTCCAATCCCAACCATAAACAATAGCAAGCTATCCCTAACTAGGTACATACACTATCCTAAGTGACAACAATGGGGGAAATTGGGCTTAGCAACCTTAGAGGAATAGTCATGATACCTGGGTGGAATAGGTGCCTCGGATTAGAGTGATTCTGCCTTTGAGGCATCCCAATGATCTTTAGGCCTAGTAATGATATCCTTATGAAAAGTTTCAATCTCCTTAATCATAAAAGATTCCCAGCATGTTAGTGAATCTGTAAATTGCTCTAACTGCTCCTCTACATGTTTTTCTAGGTCATTAATATGGTCATCCTTAGACAGCATTGGATGGTATGGAAACTGCCTTCTAGGTATTGGAGTCTAGATTCAAGGTCATTATTTGCTGATTTTGAGTCCTCAGCAATTGACCATATGGACCTATGTAATCTGTCAGCCCTGTACTGTAAATTATCTTCCAAACATTCAAATCTAGACTCAAATTTGTGATCTGCTCCCTTGGATGCTTCAGTAATTGATTGAATGGCATTGTCCAATTCTTCAACCCTATCCTGGGTATTTTGCACCTTTGCAAACAGTGCCTATCTGAGTTTCTAGCTGGCTACAGATATTCTTTAGTTTGCCTCGGTCCTCTGATAGTCTAGCCTCTAATGCCTCCGACATGGAAGATCTCTCTGTGTTTATCTTATCATAAATACACTGCATCTCATCTTGGGTAACAGACAGCTCTGTCTTTAGTGTATTGGACACAGAGCCAAGTTTATCATCCAATTTCTGTTCCACTTGCTGCACAGTTGTGGTCTGACCTAATCTGTTCTCCAAAAACTCATTGCATAAAGCTGTTATTTCCTTCAAGCCAGTGGTGAGGTTATCCTTGTCCCTGTTCCTGAGGACTCTGGCTAGTAATATTACTTGTACCAGCAAGCTAACTGCCATTACGACATATAGGCCGGTAACTGGCAGATTAGCATTCTCCTCAAACATTGAATCCACATAATAAGCAAAAATATTACCAATTTTAGCAAATGATAAATATTCTGCCATAATTTTACCTGATTTCTACTCCAGATGCAGTAACTACCTTTAACCAGCAGGTGGCTCAGGCGTTCAGCTACTCGGCGCGGTGTTTGGCAGTGGTGGTCAGGCAAGATGGTGGTAGCGGTGGAGAGAGGTCATAAAAACAACTGCGCTTATCTTAGAGAGTATAAGGCCTTGCGGCCACAACCACTGAAAGAGATGTGTCTTTACCGTGGCAGCGGTCAGGGGAAGCTGCTGCTGAAAGCTGAGGCCTACTGGGCTCATGGGTAGGCTGCAGTCCAAGCTGGTCCTATGCACACAGCTAGAAACTGTCTCCCAGCTGGGCAGATGGTTCAGAGAGGCTCAGCAGCAGCGGGAATGCACTTGTGTGGTGCAGTGAGTTGGCTTCGAGCTGGGACCACCTGTGGAGAGAGGGCGCTTTTCCAGCCTAGGGTGCCAGCCCGGTGGAACCCACAGGCTGTCCCAAATGGAGCCTAGGTTTCCAATATCCCACTCCTGACAACTAGATGTAGTGGGTAATTACCAATACAGAGCCAGGTAGAAATACAAGAGATTTTAATAGGAAAAAAGCCTTACTTACAGAGCGACCTAGCCAGCCGGCAGACATCAGTCTGTACAGCAAGCCAAAAGTGAAACTGAAACCAGAAACCAGCCACCTGACCAACTCTCACTCTATGTCACCCTGACCACACCCTCACAGGCATGGTCAGGCACACCTTTAGCCAGCCCCTAAGCAGGCATGGCTACATCTTCCCGTACAGGAATTTGCTCTTTTGCTCTTCCTCTTCCTTCTGCTCTCTGCTGCAGAGCCACCATGTGATCCCAGGAAGAGGACGCCAACGGAAGGAATCAGTAAGTCTTATAAAATATATAGATTTATGATAATTAAGACTGAGATAGCATATAAGAAATCCTAGTCAATTGGCCAGCAGGATTTGTATCTAATATAAGTCTTTCTGTGTTACTTGGGTCCCTAAGGCATCTGGCAGAACTCAGGCAGCGGTAGAAAGACTTATCGTTACACATGTCACCTCAGTCCTGCTTGGGGAGAGCACTGAAGAACTGAGACTAAATGGAGATGGATGATAGCAAGGTTCTTAGACTTTTGCAAAACACAGGAAGCATGGGGGCTTTCTATAAGCATCTAGAGTGGTGAGCTGGGGACCTAGAGAAATCCAAATTTGGTTGAAAACAACAGTGCTTCTGGTGTAGATGTGGAGAGGTGGAGTGGTCAGAGAGAAAAGTCAATGAACAAAATTCCACTAGGAGCTTCAAGAAGTGATGCTAGTCTGTTATTGGGACTTCCTCCAGCATCACTTCTATCTTTCAAATGACTCAGTTTCAAGTTTTCCCAAGGCAAATGTAAAAGCAAACTGTAGGGCCTCTACTTGGTTATATTGGTGTCATTTTACTTTGGTTAAAATATTTTATATCAGATCAAAGGATTCTTCCCAACTTCTTTACTTTCAAATCTCAAAAGGCTATGTAGTATTTCCTTTAGTGCAAACATGATATTATCATTTCATTTAAAAAGAAAATTGTGGACACCATCAATTGCCTAATGAGTTCAACTTTCTTTTGATGCTGTGACTCATCTATTCCTTACTTTGACAATATGGCTTTTATTGTTTATAGAACTGGTTTTCTTTCTCCTGCCAAACTAAGGGACAAAAATATGAGTTTTCATGAAAGTTCAATTTGGGATTTAAGCAAAGTTCCACTATCTAATATCACCTGAAACCACCAGCTTGTATCATCATGAAAATATACACATATCATCAGAATCAAATGTATTATCTATAAGTAGTTCAGAGGTACTAATACCTTAATTATATGGAATGATAGTAAGTGGCTGAGTGCCCCACTTTCTAAGAGATGAAAGTACATTGCAAGTTTATGGCAACTCTGTAATTCCAAAACCCCAAAGGCTGAAAGATCCCAGACATGTGGAAGTCTCCAGATTGTAAGAAAGTGAATATTTTAGTAGATATCCTTCTATCAAAAAAAGAACTCTATAAAAAGTTTCATCTACTTGGTAGCAGGAATTATGCTGGGATTATTTTATTACTACCTAGTCACAGTGATCCTGCAGGACCAATGACTTATTTTTTTTATACCTGCCCTCTGCACTGCACAACATATCTGGGTCACTCAGAGAAAGGAGGATTTGCAATAAAGGTTCCTGCTATCACTTAGACTGGTGTAAACTCACAGTGTGGTACCTGCTCCTTTTACTCAAAGTCCTCTTTTCTTACTGAATTAATGCTTTTTTAATGTACATGTCTTAAGGGTATAGTTATATGAGTTTTGAGAAACATAAACATTTCTGTACATAGCAGTAAATCAAGATAGAGGCACTCAGATTCGTGTGGCTTTATATAAGTTTATATATGTGACTGTCTATAACAGTTACCTGTTAATAGAACACTTGATTGCACCTGTAGACCAGTCCCAAAGCCAAAAAACGGCAAGCCACACCTCCATGAACAGTTCTCTGGTATAGAGTCAAGAAACAGTCTGTATTGTAGCTTGATAGTTTTCAATTTTTGTGACCTGGCTATTTCATACACTTTGTCATTTGTGCTATGCTGAACTAAATCATGCGATCTTTAACTCCCCATCAGCTTCCAGCTACCTGCAAAATAAAAACTTATAAATGTCTGATAATTCCTTTGACCTTGGGATCTGTCCTTTGAAGTGTCTGAAGGCTGCTCTCTGTGGAGGACCCTTGGGCCTGCTCTCCCAATTCCATCTGTCTCATGGTAACTTCCTTGCTCACTCTCTTTCCTGATAACTCTCTCATTCTCACTCTTAACTCAGCTCCTGTCCCAGTCTCTAAAGGCCTGCCTCCCCTTCCCTGCAATACCTGGTCATGTTTAGCTCTCCATATATTCTATGGTTTCTGTCTATGTTCTTCTTCCCATCTCCAGACCCTTTCTCTAAAAAAATCCATCTCCTGAAGAAAATTGCTTCCTTTTCTATTGAATGGAAGCCTCGCTGCTTTATTAATATTTTGTTATTACTTCCTTTACTGTGTTTAACATCAGTATTTTCTAAGCTTTTGTATAAAGATCACAAATTCTCCAGTAATTAAACAGCAATAAAAGTTTAAATAAACAACTTCAAGCTCACTTCCCAGGAACAAAGTCCGTAAGATGGGTTCCTTTTTAATGTATTCCTTCATGAAATGGAAATCTGAGTAAGATTCTGAATGCTTTATTCTCAGATTCCATGTTAAATGAGAAACACTGGGGATAATGATCTATCAGGGATTGTATCAATGTCTGCTTGTGCTAATAACAGTAACATTTTTCAAAGACAAAAAGGAGTAGAGCATAATGTGAAATAATCCTTAAAAGCTCCCAGCACAATGTCTGGTCATAGGGAGGCAATCAATAGGGATTAATGTCTTTTCATGCATCTAAATCTCAATGTCAGGAAACCTTCCCAAGTCTCAAAGATAGAGCTGATGATACGCAGATCAAATAGTATTTTTCTTTAACAAATATAAGATTGACATTCTCAAAAAAGTTAAACTTAAAAGATATTTATAAAGAAAATTCTGCAATGTTTTTCAAGTTCAGCAAAGGTGGTTGCATAACAAAGAATGGAGGAAACTTACTGTGTAGTGTAAACAATCTTGTTACAAATGAGTGAGCAGTCTGTCTCACAGGTTCTCCAGAGGAATCATTTTATTCAAGCTATGAGCACACAGCCTTTTCAACTGTGTGTTCTTGTTTGGCATGAGTATTGTTTTGTAACTCTCTGTGTCTGTTTATGAAGCTGCTGTTATTTTGACTTGCATGAAGCAGAGCCTAATAAACACCTACAGGAAGAATGAAAACAAAATTGGGCAACTTGGGAAGCTGAGCTGATGGAAAGAGCTCTTTCCATGAGGGCCAGACCACAACTCAGAAGGAACCGTGATGGAAATGCTGTATTGACAGAAAAGTGCAAATAAGTGCATATGCTTAGGGAAACAATTGTTTTACTGTGTAACTAGCTCATAGCAAAGCAATGTTGTCTGTTGGTTATAGTCCACCCCCTACTGCAGACATCATATTCTTCTTTCTGTCTTTGCTCTTAGCCTCAGTCCAGAGCCTTAATCACAGTGAGAACTGATCAATGTCTAATCAGGATTTAGCTGTTTGCTAGAACAAACATGTCCCTCAGGCCTTCATCTTCATACCAAGGAAAATACCTGGTACATCTTACTACATTTTTTTTTTTGCAATGAACTGAACTTTAAAGCCGACTAAAGAATTTTCATTTAATTACAAAACTTCAAATAATACATTCCTAAATGTAAAACTTCAGTGTTGGTGAAAATATTTTGGTAAAATATTCTTCTTGTTACCTTTGTAATCATTTGTTATAATGGGATTTTTGCTGGCACTGCTTATGGGTATCACTTATCATTTCTTCTTAAACTTTAGATTACAGTGCTTGTTTGAGCTATTCGATAGCCTTGTTTACACTCTTTAGTGTCAAACATTGGCAGAATTAGAACAGTTCTGCAGACAAGGTTAACAACATTTTCTCAAGCACACCCTACACATATAATTTATAGAATTCAAGAATAGTAACTTGCAATTAATGAGCTCAGTAGACTAAGCATGATAGTGCACTCTACGATAAGTAAATGTACATAAATCAGCCCTGTCTATATTTCCCTCTTTCAAAGAATGAAGAATATATATTAGATCACTTTTAAATGAATTATTGGTAGAAAACATATAGCAATTTCAAATTATCTATAGGAACCATAAAATAATTTAAGCTGCCCCCATATATTGGTACTCTATAAGTGTTTGTGATACTCTATCGAGTGTTTGTGCATTCCCCAATATGACTTTGCACACTGATTTGCTTTTATTTTATAAAATAATGTTATATGCTGCTCTAATAATGACTGCTAAAACTCATTGATACTGGTAGTGTCTGACTGACTAAGTACATACACACACACACACAGGGCATCACCATCACTCTTATTCACAAGTGATTAAAAAACAAAACAGAAGTGAAACTCTGGTAAAAAGAGAGGGAATAGATGAAAGGCTTTGTGTAGCAGAATGTTTCTAGAATTGTTTGGGCAGGATTGCTCTGTGGTTCCACCCAAGGTCTTGTTTGTCCAGCTCCATTCCCTTTGACCCTTGCGACCAAAGAGTCGTCATTGTAAATTCCATTTAAAGAATTTTTAAATTCATGAACAGTAAGACAAATGTCTTCCAGAATCCTCCATAATTCCCTGTACTGGAACCAAGCTGGATTTTCAACTGTTCCCTTAACCAATGACCATTCTTCTATCCAGATACAGTAGGAAGGCTGAGGAGCAAAGAGAAAAGGAGAGGAAGAAGGGGGCAAGAACATACTGAAGGCAGGACATCATAGTCACACTTCCAGCTAATTTATTTTTAGAGTCGGTAATAGGCTAATTTTTATGTCTTAGGAATTTACATTCTTTTCATATTATAGATGATTTTGCAGATATTACTTCTATTCACTAGTAACCATTTTGATACACACAGACACTCTTTCATTTTATTATTTGATTTAATAGTAGCAAAAACTACTTAATAATCAGTGTGAATCTTTGTTTCTAAAAAAAGTTATCATTTCTCTGGTTTCTCTCCAAAACTAACTGGGAAGATTCTAGTGTTGAAAACACCAAACACTTTGGTTATTGGACATGAGGACTTCAATTTAGGGCTGAACAGGTAATGTCTTCCTTGGAGGAAGGCTTTCCAAGTATGGTAAGGTGCTTTACAGTCAGATGTAAATCTTGTGAAATGCAATAATGACTAGCACAGCAAGACAGGCCCATGGATGCAACAGTGGAATGAATAGTATGATGGTAACCAACTGTTTCTGATTTGATTTAAGACCCATCATGAAGGGAAAAACATTAATCTGGTATGGTAAATCCTACCACAATCTAGGGAATTCACAAACCACGAGGGTAAAACTATTATGGTTACCTATTATGGTTACTTTGCTAAATAGATATAGTATCCAACTGTCCTCTACATTAATATCTCTCTACCCACAGATTAGTGTAGCTCTGAGCCTTCATCAGAAGTTTCTTTCAGCAATAGGCAGCAGTTAATGCAGAAATGTAAAAAGGACAATGTGCAAAGTATAAATACAGTGGGATGCTAAACCAAAAATAATACATTGATATCTGCTCCTGCAAAGATCAGGGATCACCTCAGAAGAAGCAGCAGAAAGATTGTATGAGCAGAAAGTTGGGGGTGGGAGCAAAACCGTCACCAGGACAGGGGCACTGCATGCATGAGATCACAGCGACTCTGTTCTCTGAGTCAGACGTGTAACAAAATCAAGCGGTTTAACCTTCCAGCACAGAGGAACAAGAGGCTGGTGAGCCTCTGCCTTACCGCAGTGTTACGGACAGCTGACCAATTCTTGAACAAGTGTTTTCTTTAAGCGTATGGCCCTGGTACAAGATTGACCCAGTCCTAAAGAGAAACAGCACACACAAAGATGATCTCAGCATCTGGGATCACATGCCTTTAATCCCAGCACTTATATGAGTATAAAAGATAGGGGCAGGGGCTTCAGTAGTCAGTATCAGGTATTCATTCTCCAGCCATACTGAGGATAGGAAGACATTGAAGTCTCAAGATTCTCCAGGAATGCTAAGGAGAGGTAGACAACAGTCTGAGGTTTGGTAGAGCTGGGATCTTTCAGTCTGAGAATGAGAGCTAGTGCCCAGCTGCTTTGTTTTTCTGATCTTCAGTTTGCAGGTTGAACCCCAGTATCAGTCTCTAGGTTTTATTTTTTTATTTATCATGCAACAGGAGGATTGAGGTAAAAATAATCAAAATATATTGTATAAAATTCTAAAGTATCAAGTAATACATGTATTTTTATTAGCTAATCATAAAAGCTAATGTTCTGGGCTTTTGCTTTGTTTTCATTTCTTAAATTTAAATTCATATTTAATGAAATGATAAAATTAATAAGTATATAAATAGAAATAATAATTGATTAATTTAATTTAAATTAATTAAGATATAAAATTAAATTTAAATTGAGAAAAGGTGTTTCTAAAACTGGCCTGAAACTCATTATGTAGCCCTGGTTACCTTCAAACTCAAGGACTTGCTATCTCGGCTCTGAGGGCTGCCATTTACACTGCAACACCATGCCAAGCATAGCATTCTTTAAAGGAAAAGACAGTTATCTACTAATTATGCCATTTTTTCTTGACTTTTCAGGAGTCGGAAATGCTTCTAAGGAAGTATAGAATTGGTGACATTTGTATAGGCTAGAGAAGTAAAGTCAGACTTGGGGGGAACAAATCCCTGCTTTGCCTTAGATTCTTTTCCATCATCTGTATCATTTGCTTTAGTAAAGACTCACTTTTCTCTTCTATAAGATGGAAAAGATAATAATCTCATTTAATATTATTGTGAACACGGATGAGTTTTAATAGTGTGAGTGACTAATTAGATTCAAATAAAGTAATTGGCTTCTATAATTCTAAAAAAGGTGATACTTTTTCTTGAAAAATAATTAACAAATACAATTTATAACATCTGGGACCTTTAAGAGTTAACACCTTTTCTAAAAGAAGATTCTACCAGAAAATTTAAGTTTGTTGTTCTCCTGGTTTGTAGTTGTGAACCTTCACATGCAGATATAAAAAAGGAAATGATTCACAATATATCATTTTGTGTCTCCTTATCCAATTAAATAAGATCAGAGTGCAATACTATTATTTTGTTTGATGTAAAAAACATTTTAATATTCAAACCCCAAATTAATTTGAATAGCTTCACTTACCTTTTTTAACCAAAACTAATTTCTCAATAGGATTAAACTTGAAATTCATCTCATTTAGAACTCTTCTAAAATTGATATTTTGACAATCTTCCTGACCTTCCCTCCCCTATCTGCAGCCTTTCTACCCAGCCAGATCTCCTCTATCCTTTTCCAGAATCTATCCCAGTGAATTTGCCTGACCTCCCCCTTACATATGCCTCTCAACATGCCATATATAGCCAGCTCCCACATCCTGTGCCCCAGCCTAGCCTGACCACCCGTCTCTACTGCAACGAACATGTAGGTTTCTATCAGCACTCATCCTGCCTACTCTCAATCAACAGAGCCCCACCACATACTACATCCAACCTCTACATCCAGTCACATCTACTCCCCAACTCTTGTCTTGAACCAGGAGATTTATCCTGTAGAAGAACTCAGTACCTGCAGGGACGGAAATGCCTGCGCGCATTAACTTTACATTCGGTGCCTGCCGGATGCAGGCGCCATCTTGTAATGGAGAATGCAGGGACAGCTCCCTACAAGTACCTTCTGTCTACCTGACATCATAATAACCAAGCTATTTCCAACATCTGATCTCAACTCACTCACACATCCTCTCTTCTCCCCTAACCTGACTTCCTGACTTGTCTATGTCAGACTTACAAATACCATACCATTTCCTAATATAATTCCTTCTCTCTCTCTCTCTCTCTCTCTCTCTCTCTCTCTCTCTCTCTCATATATATATATATATATATTATATATATATATATAATATATATCATGTATATATAAAATCCTTCTCCATCCATCCCAGTTTTAGAAAGGATGTATGAATGATGTTCTTAGTTACTGCTTCAGTGCCATGCTTGCCTGCCTGCTGCCATGTTTCCTGCTAATATGGTCATAGAAGCAGCCTCAGAAACTATAAACCCCAATAAAATAACCTCTAGGTTGCTTTTGTCATAGTGTCTCATCACAGCAATAGAGAAGTAACTAAAAAAGTTATTGGTACCATGGCTATAATGAGTATGACCGTGCTATTTGTTTTTGTATTTTCCCACATTTGGAATGTGGAAACATTGGGATTTGGGACCAGGAAAGCAGTTTAAATCAGCGAGTAAGGAATAAGGGAACATTTAATAGGAACTTAGAAGATTGGTACTACTAAGAGTAATTCAGACTATGGAGGCCATATTCCAGATGTTTCAGATAGGAATAATACTAGCAAATGGAGTTATGACCATTCTTGTGAATGGCAAGAAGGTAACTGCTTTTTTCCCCTTGTTCTAAGAATTTGCCTGAGGCTAAGTTGCAGATTATGGACTTATTTCATTGGCAAAGGAGATTTTAAAACACCCTAATACTTATTCTGACTCTGTGGTGTTAGTGATCACTCTTATTTTTTTTCAAGTTTTTATTTGAATTCGAAACAGAATTGTTTTACATGACAATCCCAGTTCCCATCTCCTACCCGTCCTCCCCTACCGCCATCACCCTCCAACTAAAACCCTATCTATGAGAAATCCTTTCTGCTCCCCCTGGATGCTGAGGCCTTCCACATGGTGTCATCAGTGTCTATTGTATCCTTTGGGATATGGCCTAGACCCACCCCCGTGTATCTTGGCTCAGGGAGTATTCCTCTGTATGGAATGGGCTCCCAAAGTCCACACCTATGCTAGGGATAAATGCTGAACTTCTATAGGAGGTCCTGTAGATTTCCGAGGTTTACTCACAGAAACCCATGTTCCGGTCTGGATCAGTCTCATGCTGGTATTCCAGATATCAGTCTGGGGAGCAAGAGTTCCCCCATGTTCAATTCAGCTGTTTCTCTTGCTCTTCACTCGTCCTTCTCTGAGTCTGGGTTTCAGTTCAGTTCGGTGATTAGTTGTGGGTGTCTGCTTCTAATTCCAACAGCTGCTGGATGAAGGCCATAGGATGGTATATAAGTCAGTCATCAATCTCATTATCAGGAGAGGGCATTTAAGGTAGCCTCTCCCCTGTTGCTTAGATTGTTAGCTCGTGTCATCTTTGTAGATATCCACACATTTCCCTAGTGCCTGATTTCTCTGTAAACAAAAAATGTCTCCTTCTATTATGATATCTCCATTCTTGTTATGTATTCTTTCCCTGACTCAACCTTTTGGCTCCCTTGTGTCCTCTGCATCCCTCCACTTCTCCCCTTCTCATTCTCCTAGCTCCCTTCCCCCTCTTCCCCTGTTCCCACTTTGCTAAGCAGATCTTGACCCTTGACCCTTCTTCAGGGGACCATGTATGTCTCTCTTAGGGTCCACCTTGTTTATTAGCTTCTTTGGCAGTGTGGATTGTAGGCTGGTAATCCTTACTCTATGTCTAAAATGCACATATGAGTGAGTACATACCATGTTTGTCTTTTTACGATTGATTTACCTCACTCAGAATGGTTTCTTCTAGTTCCATCCATTTTCGTGGAAATTTCAAGATTCCATTATTTTTTTCCACTGAATAGTACTCTATTGTGTAAATTTACCACATTTTCTCTATCCATTCTTCGGTTGAAGGGCATCTAGCCTGCTTCCAGTTTCTGGCTATTACAAATAGTGCTGCTATGAACATCATTGAACACATGTCCTTGTTGTATAAATGTGCTTCTTTTGGGTATATGCCTAAGAGTGGAATTGCTGGATCTTGTGGTAGACTGATTCCCATTTTCTTGAGGAGTTGCCATACTGATTTCCAAAGTGGCTGTACAAGCTGGCACTCCCACCAGCAGTGGAAAAGTGTTCCCCTTTCTCCACATACTCTCCTGCATGAACTGTCATTGGTGTTTTTGATTTTGGCCATTCTGACAGGAATAAGATGGTATCTCAGAGTTGTTTTGATTTGCATTTCCCTGATGACTAAGGATGTTGAACACTTTCTTATGTGTCTTTCAGCCATAGTTATCACTCTTATGAGGGTCTACAATGAAAAAGAGCAAGCAAGGCAAAAACAATTGTAAAATATATGGTCTGAAATGAAAAGGAGCACCAAAAAAAATTAATGTTGAAGCCCAGCCTTGTACTGAAAGAGATTAGATCCCTGATACAAAATAGAATGAAGGGATTGGTGCCTTCGAGGAAAGATCCTGCCCAGTTAAATTTCCTAAAACCAAACAAAGCAAAACCAACACAACACAATACAAAGTAAAGCTTATGCAAATGTAATTCAAGGAGCAAGCCAGGTTCCACCCCAATCAGACAGTTTAACATTGCAGCATCAGCCTTGTGGTTCTAGTTTTAGTGTCATGAAGGAACCAGGAATAACGAGGTTGCGCAATTTTTCTCCATAGTTAAGGAAGGCCACTGAAGCTAGGTGTATGACAGAGAAATCCCTGTATGTAGGTCCAGAGGCAACTAAAGCTTGAAAAGTGAAGTCTGGATTGTCATGAAATTTCTAGGATCTGGATAGTGCCAGAGCTGTGTGCTGTCTACTAGGAAAAGCTGCCCACAGGATGTGAAAGTAGCCCAAGAGGAAGAGTGTGTTGCAGTCTTCAAATCTGTGAAGATGGAGTCAATACAGTGAAATGGACATTGCATGGCGGATGCACACATATAGCACTTACTAGCTGTGGCCGCCTGCACATGCCAGACAAAATTCCCAGAAGGAGTGAGACAAGCTTTTGAGGTGCCACCCTGACCTTGAGGAGCTAATGGCAGTTAGCTACAGAGGGAAAAGTCCCTTTTCTTTATGAGTGTGGCCACTGATAAATTCCTGATATTCTAGCTGATAACTGCCTGACCAACTGTGTGTCGGCAGCACAAATCAGAGTCAGCAGACTAAAGAAACCAAGTAAATAAATACGTTATAGACAGAAGACCATAAATGGGGTAATATGTGATGAGGTTCCTGGAGGCATTTGATGGAAGAGAGAGGGATGGACATGATCAAGATACATTGTAACATTTATGAAATTGCCAAGAAATAAATACAAAATAAAATAAAAAGAACCAAATAATAATAATAATAATAATAATAATAATAATAATAATAATAACAATAATAAAGAATGTACAACTAGATGATGGAGAATGTAAAACTGTCAAGCAAGAATGAAGTATGAGCTTTTATGAGGCATTTGACTTAGGATGGAACCACAGTGACTAGGTGGGAGGATGTCTTCCTTTCCCCATTTCTTCATAGTAAAGTATGTTTGGAGGAGATTCAACAGTGCAGCAAGCAGCTGAGTCATAGCATTGTCTCACTGAGAGGCTGACTGCTAAAGCAATATGTTCATCTTTGCCAGAGTAATAAAATTCCTGAAATGGATCATCAAGCTCAGTAGCCAAAGGGGGAAAAGGAGATGAGCCACACGGAGATGAAACAGATGTCCAAGAGAGGAGCTGGGGCTAAATAAATCAGTGGGCAGTGGCTGCTGAGAGACATACGCCAAGAGAAACCTTCTAGACAGAAATGCCCAGCTACATAGACATTCTGAATCCAAGTGTGTCTATGCTCATATATTACTCACTATGAAATAATAAATAGCTTAAGACAAACACGGTAGAACACCTTACTGCTTTTTTCAGGATTGCCAGGTCACATTTTCATTCTCAAATGGAATGACTTTTCTGGTCAGGGGACAGAGGGCATGGTACTGAAGGATTATAATCTAACCACAAAAATGGGAGTAGGGGTGGGTGGGCAGAAAACATATGGAGCCTGCTTCCCAAAACCCTGTAACTATGTCCTCAATCATAAACAAAGCTAAGAGACCTTGTGGCCTGCCTCCCAAGGAGAGCCAGGCAATGACTCTTGTGCAACACAGGTAATTACTTTGTGTGGATTTAATAGTTTATAACCTTGATTTTATTTCCCATGGGACAATGCTCTAGGAAAACACTAGTTTTTAAATATGGAGCAAGCATTCAAAACAGAATAACAGGAAGAACTTTAAGTGTCTATTAGCTTTAAAATTGGATAAAAATGGATACTCATATATATAGCAGCACTCATCAATGGACATAAAATTTACCTTATTTATCAATTCAGTGAATGTTACCAATTATATTATGAAATAAATGAAAAGATAAATGTGCAATATCAATAGTAGAATTAGGTGTGTATGAAAATAACATAAAGAAACTAATCACTTTGGGCAAATCAGTTTTAAAAGACTGCTAAACAAAGCACTGTTGTTTAGGAACTTGCAGATAGGTAACAAAACTGCCCCCTCCCAAATACTGAATGTGGTGGTAAAATGCTGTAATCATAGCTCTAGAGAGGCTAGGGCAAGAATATTCTGAGTCCCATATGAGACACTGTCTCAGGGAAAAAAAATCACACTAAACCAAGTAAAAATAAACACAGGCAGGGAGATGCTTTGGTGGCTGAAGTGCATAGTACAATTATGATGACCTGAGTTCAGATCCCCAGCAATCTTGTAAAAAGCTATGCAAGGCACTCACCCACTATAACCTCAGCTCTATGGAGAGAGTGGAGGAAGGTAGAGACTGGCCAGCTAATCTAGCCAACATGGTGAACTCTAAGAAGAGTGAGGCTCTGTCTTAAAAAAAAGTAGAAGAAAATAAGGTGTTTGCTACTAAAGAGATAGCTGAGCAGTTAAGAATACTTGCTGCTTTTTCAAAGAACTGGGTTTGGTTCCTAGCAACCAATATGGCTCACAGCAATATGTAACTTCACTTCCAGGAAATCTATGGCCCTCTTCTGGACTCCTTCCTTCTACTTTAAGAACAAATGAGCTATGTACACATGGAAGCAAGCCCTTCTACACATGACTTGTTCTAAAAAATAAGGAGGAGGTAAGAAAACAAAATCATCAACTCCTGGAACATACACACACAAGAGAGAGAGAGAGAAGAGGAGAGAGAGAGAGAGAGAGAGAGAGAGAGAGAGAGACAGAGACAGAGACAGAGACAGAGACAGAGACAGAGACAGAGACAGAGAACAGATTGCTGTTGTATTCAGAGTCTCAGAGCCTTGAGCACAGGCCTATCATGTGCTGTATGTCGAATTAGAGTCCTTGACAAATTTAATAGAAACCCATCTTGTCCTTCATGTGGTTTATTTGCAAGTTGTGATTCCCTCTGACTAGCTCACTACCTGGAGGCATGCGATCTCTCTGATAAAAGTGCAGTGGGTGGGTTGAGGAATGAAACACAGTAGTCAAGCTTCTGAGAGCCCCCAGCATTCTGCACTGCCTAACATCTTCCAGCTTCGATGTTGAAATCAGAAGGTAGAAAAAAAGGGGGAGAGAGACGGGTGCTTTGGAGGCTGGCAGGGTAGTTTATGATGTTTCTCTTGTGATGGATTACCTGTTCTGTGGTAAAGCAACTGAGAGAGGCAGCAAGGTTACAGTGGCATACACTGAAGGAGAGCATTGGCATTTTCTGAATTCTACGTAGGTCCTGCAGCTTTGATACATTACTGCCCTATGTGAGGCCATCATTTCTCTGCATGGTGTGGCTCCACGCTGAGTGGAATATGCAATTTGTATGATTATAGTTATCATTATTACATCAAGCTGAGCAACATTTTCAGCTCTGTGAACTGGAGGGAGGACAGGAGGCAGAGAGGTTTAGATACAGACTGACAAGGAATAGGAAGGGCAGAAGGGAGCATTCTGGAATTAATTCTCTTCCCTTTCCTGTTGGTTTCCAAATTCTGGTGTTATACTACATGTCAATAGAGAGATTATGATTTCGTGGAAGTAGGGCCAAGGACTCTGCATCTTGTAAGCAGTGTCAGGTGATCTTAGAAAATATCAAAATACTGAAGACTGACTATAGTATATAGTTGGTTCCGTATGAGATTAGATGCCTAAATATAAATGTCTATATACTGAAAAGGATGATGCATTATTGGCTGGACTACTGGATTTCCGTTAGATGATCAGACATAAGCTCTTACACATGGCAAGACTTGGTTTCGCATCCTGGCTCATAGAAGAGAGCATAAAGAAGAAGCAGTGCCAATTGGTGGAGGTCTATACATAAAGAAGAACATACCTGAGTCATCTTTACAACTGATGTCATCTTCTCTTGGGTATCAACTTCCAAGCTTCTCCACGTGGCATCCATGTAAGGGATCAGGAACCTCATATTCCTGTAAATGTTATGATGCCTGTATAAAGAATACTCAAATGTTAACCTACTATTTTTCTTTCTTTTTCTAATGGATTTAGAGCACAATCTAAGAAAATGTAATATCAAATCTCCTAAAAGTATCATAAAGCCCTCTTGTACAGCTTTATGTACAAGATATGCTTTACTGACATGTCTTCTCCACTAACAAGGGTTAAATTTTACTTTAGTTCTGAGCTTTAGATTGATTCTCTGGGGCCCATATTCCATATTTTTCTCTTTCTGATCCCAAAGATGGTGAGTACCAGTAAAATAAAGGCCACAGTTTTATTTAGGAAATAAACTAAAGTCTAAATTGAAAAGAGCCAAGTACATGCAAGTATTTTGATGTTCTGCTTAGCTGATACATTTTAAGTACTCTATGTTTCAGGTTTGGTATGTGGAATGTTCTCGAGACACTGAAGCTGTAGTATCACAATGGCCTGTCTTTTAAATATTTTTTCTCAGTAACATTCTGGAGTCCTACTGGGACCACATATGAGATTTTAAATATACCTACTCATTTGCATTAATATTTAACTATGCATCCATTCATAAACAAACACCTTCAATATAATGGGTAGTTTCAACAATCATGTTTGTTAAAAACATCTTATAAATTCCATGAAAGTTCAAATAGAAAAGGTTCTGAGATTGAGTAGCTTAATAAATTAGCACAATGTGAGAATTTTTTACTGGGTAAATTATCAGAGATGATTCATTTCAAGGATTGTGTTTTCTTATTTAGGTAGATTAATTCAAGGGGAAAATTAACTAGAATATTGCTGTTATTGCAGTGTTAGCTATGCATACTGTGGGCTTGAGGAAACAACCTACTAATCACAGCACAGTCAATTATACTTCCACTGACAGCTGTGATCACAGTGCCAGGAACAGACTCCTCTAAATTCTATTCTATTTTATTTCTTGGTAATATATCAAGTGAGATTCAGTGAGAACGGTAATTTGAAGGAAGAAAGAGGGCTTGTAAGCATTCTATTGAGGGACATTTTAACTGGTTTTAATGTTGACACACTTGGGCATAGCAATACTGTTGAGTCCAAGTTATAACTGCATTCAATCAAATGTTAGAAAAAAATCAAGTTCAAGTTTTGCTTGGTTAGTTTTCCTTTGGCTTTTTGTTCTTTTGTTTGACATACACTGGTGTTTAGGAAAGCAGTGACACAGGGGATGGAGACAGCCTGGGTGTCCATACTTGCAGTTAGTGATTGGGACAAAGCTTGTCCTCACTATGGGGTCTGTGATTCTGTTGTGCAATTTATTCTGATCTTATCCAAACTTGGAGTTGTCCAAGTACAAAGAGTAGAATAGTAATTTAAATTATTTACCAGAAAGTGGAAATAGATTTTTTATTATATACTTTCCACATGAAAGATAGCATGGTTATACCTCTGTATGAATCGACTTGTAGAAACACAATGTTTTCTTCCTTTGTATACTAGAATGTATGTATGCATGTTCTAGTATGCATGTACTTCATAGAAATTAATATGTACTTCTTTGTAAAAAGAAATGGACATTATTTTTAATGTAAGTTAGTGGAATTTATCTCAGTGTACAAAGTTGAGTAACAGAATGCCATTCATTGAAAGTACTCTGTTGAGTGTGTTGTGTATTCTTGACAATGCTATTTGACATAAAAGCTAATGCATGTTAAGATATAGTTATTTCAACCCTCTCAGGTTTCAGGTATCATGATGGGATTTAGCAGAAAACAGAAGGAAGTTTTTGAGATCTACCAGATTATTCTAGTTGGAAATGATAGGGAATGTGCAATTATGTGATACATACACTGCTGATAAGTCCTTTGAGAAACATGGTAAGATGATAGAGAGAAACACAATGGCTACTGAATATTCATGGAATAATACTCTGATAAATAACATACAGAAGAGTGATTATAGTGGTTGACCCAAATAATGTCTCTCAGAAGAATTCACTATCCTGACATGTATCAGTACCTAAGTGTACCCATGTGTACTTGTATCTATATATACAAGTACAAGTATATAGATACAAGTACACATGGCCTGTTTTATTTTGTTGTTTTTTGGGTTTTTTTTGTTGTTGTTTTTACACTTTGGGTGCCAGAATGGATGGAATGGAGAAGGGAAGAAGGCAGAATGTAGAGTCACACAGCAGAGCAAGGATTAAGCTATGTAGATTTCTAAACTCTATGAAAAGTTTTTGAAGATGGTGTGAGTACTGTGTGTGTGTGTGTAGGTATAGGTGCATTAGCAGACTTGTGGACATCATCAGGTATCATTGCTGAAGAACCAACTGACTTGTTTTTTGAGACAAGGTCGCTAATTCACCTGCCACTTGAGTAATCAAGTAGCCTGACTGGCCACCGAGTCCAGGGATCCACACCTTTGTGTAAGGTACAGGGATTTCAAATATGCCATCATCCACACCTCTTTTATTAATGTGGGTCCTTTGGATTTAACACAGGTCTTTGCAAGGCAAGCGCTTTTCTAACTAGAGTACTTCCCTTCCTACTCCTTGTTGAAGATTTTAACAATAATATCCTTTCTATTGAAGGGACCAGCTCCCCATTTCAGCAGCCATAGAACACATGCTTGTCTGACCTTGTATTTGTCTCTAAGGTCAGATGCCTGCCCCCTTTGGCAGCCATATCTGCAGAACACGTGCTTGCCCTGACCTTGCCTTGATCACTAGGAAGTCAGATGCCTGCCTCGTGGCAAGGGACCAATCAGAAGTTAGGTGGTGGTGCTATGCTTTACGGCTCTGGGTATGCTTTAAGGACAAGTGCACAGCAATGACGCGCAGAGCATAGCAACCACCCTGGGAGGGCCTATGGGCCATAACAACCAGTTGACCAATCAACACAGGGCAAATCCTCCAAGCCTGGAGGCACACCAATCCTGAGCATGTGCGTACCCCTAGACACTCCCCTTACGCTGCCCTATAAGATCTCTATACAGCTGCTTCGAGCTGTCTTTTCTAGCCATCCACCATGGTGGATGGATGAAAGACCCGAGCTAACATGGGGTTATCTCATTAAACAACTATAATAAAGCCTCGTGCAGTTTGTATCAAGCTTTCAACTCTGCATGGTGATTGGGGTGGCCACAGTCCTGGGCTAAGATCCTGGAGGCCTGAGCTTCTGGGGTCTTACACTATGAGTGGAACTGATGAAAGATGGTGGCTCATTCTTATTAGATTTCCAGCTAATTCTTGAGTATGGAGAAGTTTTCAGGTATCCTGGGTGTTTTGTACTTTAGTAAAGTTCTCTCTAAGGTAAATGAAAGTCTCCTTTGGTTGCTGTTCAAGACAGCCCATGAACAAAGCTACCAACTCTAGCTTGAAATTATCTCCAACATATTGTCTTTGATGAATAACAGAGTTACTAATGACAAAAATTAATCTTTTAATTTTATTTCCATCCTAAGTGTGTAATTTGGTTCTCTTGAAGAGATTTTTTGCAGAGTAAAAAGTATTAGCATTTCAATGATTCATACTAAAGTCTATTATACCTATTTAGATACAAAATTGAATTTTATTCTTACAACCTGGGGTAGAAAAAAAAATCAAAAGATCATAGATGAGGTACTTAGGATTGTTGATTTTTTTTTCTCTGCAGGAAATGGTGTTTCTTGTATGTGAGAGCCAATTGTATGCAGGAAAATACAGGAAGAAGGCCTTAATTCCAAAGAAAAGACTTTATCTAATTTTGAATCTCTCAGGGCAGCACTACAAAAATAGAAAATGAAAACAAAGCATGGAAAGGGGGAGATTAGATAGCAGAGAAGAGTGTTTACTTGTCTTTGTCTCCTGGATTTTTCATTCTTTTCTTTTATCTCTGCAGCCCTGTGGATTTATTGGCACCCATTCTATTTGTCTCTCTGTGGATTTAAAACTGAGATGATGAGATGGAATATTACCTGTGTGCTTCAGAATGTCCATAAGTGACATGTGATAGTTGCCTGGGAAACTAGGGATGGAATTCTCCAGGGCCTTGAAAGGCTTTACATTGGAGAATAAAGATGAGTTGAAGTTTAAACAGTACCCTGACAGTGAGTGTTGATCCCTCGAATTGCTTGTTCAGATAGTCCGGCTTTTGATAACAGACACTCCCAAATGAAAGTGGCCAAGCCAATAAAGAGATTGCTTTTCTAATGTAACTGGCAGGTCAGAGGCAGGGTGGGATCTCTCCTGCAATGAGAGACACAGGGAAGCAAGGATTTAGGCTTCGTTCTTTCTGCCCTTCTGCTGGACTCAGTGTCAGGCACCTTCTAAAGCAGGTTGCTCTGTGGTTTCATTATGGCCATGGCTGGTGATGACCATGAGAGTGATGCTAATTCTTATTTATTGCTGACAAGGAAAAAGGTGAGTATTCATCCCTTAAACAAAGAAATAGTATGACTTCATTAGGAGGACTGGGAACTCTGTTGTGAGATGGAACATTCTAGCTGTATCAGGGAAGCTGTTTCCATGAAATCTCGACAACATCTCTGCATAAAGAAGGCCTGACCAATTCTCACACCACTTGACAGTTCAGCTTAGATTGAGGGAATCTTACCTAGATGGAGGGCTACAGGCAATTAACAAGTGGACACATGTACACCCACACAGATGAACTTCCTGGTTAGTTACCTAATACTGAGTGGTCACCCCTAGAAACACATACTTGCAGAAAACACTGAATGGATTCAGCAGCTTGTATTTATATGTTGTTTTGGTTATGTCTGCATTGGAGGATAATGGTAAAAGAGTAGGAGACAGTGAATTCAAGAGAGGAAGAAGAATTGGTCACAGGGAGCTAGGTGTCAGCCATAACACACAAAGGCGAGGTGTCAGGCTTTGACCATAAAATGTCCTCTATATTTCCACACCTGCTCCCCAGGTAGTGTCACTGTTTTAGGAAGTTTCAAAACTTTTGATACATACAGTCTTGCAAAGCAGGCTACAGGGAATGTACCCTGAAAGTTTATATTCACCCTTAATGGCTAAAAACTGCCATTTTCTGTTTGGCCACCACAATATGACCAAGTATCTCATAGTCCTGTGGAGATTACCTGAGCAGCTCTGAATCCACACTGACAGACTGAAATTTGCTTAAACTGTGACTGAAAATGAATCATTTATTTCTTATGTTGCTTCTGCTAGAAATTTTGTGGAAATAATAAATAAATTAAAGATACAAGAGGAGTTTGTTCAACAGCAAACTCCATACTGAAATAAATTCTCAAAGAATTGAGTCTTTCTCTCAGGGAATATTATTCTGTCCCTTTTCACCAAATGCTAACCATGCATCTTACCCATCAAGGTGAAGAGAAAAAGGAAAAGGAGAGTGTTCTGATGGTTCAACTTTACTTTTTCAAACCACTTTGAAGCTCTACATTTGAATAATTTAGAAAAGAGAATTTTAAAATGTATATGAGTCTAGCACCATGTCAAACACTAATCCTTTAGATCAAGGAGTGCTTGTAATATTATCACAGATATGTGCTCATTATGGGGGTCCTGCAATCTAAATCTCATATGCAAGAGACTTGTAATAAATTCTATGCAGCATATATATTAACTCTGTCTGTAAATGTCAACAGCAGTAAGTAAAGAAACAAGCAGTTAAGACATATTTATTTCTATATTAATAAGACTATTTTAAAATCCCTTTATAGATGACAGACTGCCTAGCAAAGCGTATATACATACATGTTTTGTTGTAGCCTATATACAAAAAAATAAATAAACCTATTCAGTTTTTTTCTTTTAATCTGATCTGGTAAATTTCTTTTTTTCTCCATTTTTTATTTAAATTAGAAACAAGATTGTTTTACATGTATATCCCAGGTCCCTCTCCCTCCCCTCTTCCCCTGCCCCCCACTAATACCCTACCTATCCCATAACATTTCTGCTCCCCAGGGAGAGTGAGGTCTTTCATTGGGGGTTCTTCAGAACTGTCATATTCTTTGGGATAGGACCTAAGCTCTCTCCCATGTGTCTAGGCTGAAATGGGCTCCCAAACTTCCATTCCTATGCTATGTATTAGTACTGATCTACTACAATAGGCCTCGTAGATTTCCGAGGCCTCCTCACTGATACCCACATTCATGGGGTCTGGATCAGTTCCATGCTGGTTTCCCAGTGATCAATCTGGGAAACAAGAGCTCCCCCTTTTTCAGGTCAGCTGTTTCTGTGGGTTTCACCAGCTAGGTTTTGACCCCTTTGCTCATCACTCCTCCTCCTCTGCAACTGGATTCCAGTTCAGTTCAGTGTTTAGCTGTGGGTGTCTGCTTCTACTTCCATCAACTGCTGGATGAAGGCTCTAGGATGCCATATAAGTTAGTCATTAATCTCATTATCAGGGGAGGGCATACCTATTCTTAACATGTCATCATAAACTACCACAAAATTAGCATTATAAATAAAGATAAATGGTTATCTTTTTTTTAGTGGGTCAGAAATCATAGTATGATATAGTTAATTTCACCATTTAGGATTTCCCAGGGTGAATCACAGATGCAAAGAAACATCATCCCAGTATCATTTTAGATTAAAATAAGGGAGGGTTTTTAAGATCTTCAAGGACATTAATGAATGCAATTCTTCAGAATTGTGAGACTATTAAATATTTGGCTACTTACAGAGATTTGCTGTCTTTTAGGATAACAGAATGCTGTCTCTTACTATGACCCTTGGTCTATCTGTTGCTAACAACTAAACAACGATCTAATAGAGTATGTGATAAGCTATGGCTTACAAACTTAAAGATAGTTGATTAATAACCATAATTTGGTAAGCAAAACTCCTTCATAACAGAACTTAGGATCAAATAACTTAGGAAATATATATGCAAAAGGAACCTCTAACAGATAAGCTGAGCTGAACATTAATGTCGCATTTATTGCAAGAGAAGATCCAAATTTTATTATCTCATTTATTTATGTAATATTTATTTATTTTGAGACATGGCTTCTCTATTGCTTTGGAGGTTATCCTGGAACTCACTCTGTAGACCAGGCTGGTCTCGAACTCACAGAGATCTGTCTCTGCTTCCCTAGTGCTAGGATTAAAGGCATGAGCTACCAACACCCAGCTTATTATCTTATTTCTTGTAGAGAAGAAGCTAAGAACACAAAAGTAGTTTATAACTATATCCTCTGTGTTTTTCTTTTCCCTTTCTCTTTTATTCAGTTGAACACAAATCACTTTCTCTTTGATAAATGAATAATAATAATAATAATAATAATAATAATAATAATAATAATAATAATAAATATTTACTTAGGCTCAGAAGAAAAGGTGAAGTATAATAATAAATAATAATATATAAAAGAAGAAATAATAGTGTATCTGAATAAAATGTGGCAGAACATTAATGCAGAGAAGATGTGGTAGGGAAAACCAACACAGCAAATATTCACTACAGAATATCATCTTAGACCTAACAAGAGGAAGTATCATAGGAGAACAACAGAATGAAAAAGGTAAAGAAAGGTGAGAGAGATTAGAGTCACAATTAGTATACAACTTCTATCATGGATTTATAGTCACTTTGAGCATGTCATACTTGTTTTGTTTTCGTAAATAATTTCCCAAGGTGAAGAAAGGCTGGTGGCTTTTCTTGTATATATGCCTGCATATACTTGCATATATATTTTTATCTTGTTAACAGTATTTCTCAGCACTCACTCCATTATACTTGAATTTATTCTTCGAGGAGCTAGACAAAGCAGGTAATATTGTATTTGTTACAAATATGTGAAAGCCAGAAACAAAACTACATTCAATTTATTTTTAATTGCCCAACGTTTTCTTAGAGTGTTCTTGCAACTCTAGTAAAAGGACCACAAAGTGGGCATGCACACATGCACACTAGTGTGGTTTTCGCTCTCTCTCTCTTTCTCTTTCTCTCCTCTCTCTCTCTCTCTCTCTCTCTCTCTCTCTCTCTCTCTCTCTTTTCTTTATTAATAGATTATGGAAAAGGAATACAATTCAAAAGCAACTTTATTAATTCACTTTCTCCAGAGGACTTCTGAATAAACAAATATTGCAGATGGGTACCAAGTGGTTCTTAGTTATGAAATCTGAAATGAATAAAGAAAACTAATGCAAAAATTTGGCTAAACTAAGGGCTTCAAGAGTGTGTTGTATCTAAAAATACTCATAACTATGCATATATTGTTGCATATAAATGAAACTCATGTACATTCCCATTTACTATCTTTAAAGCAAATAATTTGCTTCACTTCTAACATAACCTGTGAAGTAGAGAAGGAACATTTAACACCCCCGCCCTGTTCTTTAATGTAGCTCAATCTTCAGGTTATTGGTCCATAAATGAAAAGCCTAGGCAGAGATTGAAAGTTTCTATGACACCAGCTGCCAATAGTAGCTGCAGTGTGAATATATGTCTGGCTATTCCTAATACCAGCTGTAAAATTGAAGTCTTAATTAGATAATATTGGCCATGAGGGGCTGCTGTGGATACATTTTCATTTTCCTGTGGGAGTTTGTTTGAATGCTGCAATGAAACAAACAAACAAACAAAAGAGTTAGATGAAACATCTTTTTCTCTCTCTCTGCCAAGAAACTTTATGGTATAGTAAAGGGATGATTCAAAACCCAGGTTCTTTAAACTTGCAGAAGTGTTGGTAACAGTTAACAAAACATGTAATCTATCTATGTTATTTGTCTCTTTCATGATGAGTATGAATTTCTAGATTGTGATCACTATTGTATTTACCCTGAGATTCCCTTTTGACATCTTGTGTGTATAGTTACATTGTGTGTTACCAGGCACCATTTTTTTTCATAAAGTCTTCATAAGAGAGACAAAGGGTGGAAAGGAGGGAGAGATAAAGGAAAGGAGGAAGGGAGGGAGGGGAGGAGGGAGAGAGAGAAAAGGCTGTGTGAAATTATTCATGACATTTAACTATTCCTTAATAAACTTACCAAATAGCAGTTGTCTTTTCAAACTTTGGAAACATATTGATGGGGAATGTCCTTCTGTATATGTTTATGTTATTGATTGTTGAATAAAGCACTGTTTGAAGAATGAGGCAGCAAGTTAAGAGGAACTAGGAGTTGAAGGGGATTATGGGAAATATAGAAAGAGGAGTCTTGTGATACAGGCAGGAAGTGACATAGCAGGCAGACTCATATATAAGCAAGGACAAGAAGGAAGTCGTTCTTTTTTCTTGCTCTTCCTACTGCTCTCTGCTCTCTACGGAACTGCCATATGATCCTGGCAAGAGAAGATGCCTGCATCTGATAAGATAATTCTTTATGGTTGATACTTAAGACTGAGCTAGCATATAAAAACTCCTAGTCAATTGGCCAGCAGCATTGAAAATTAATATGCCTTTGTGTATTATTTGGGGCCATAATGCAGTGGGCAGAACTCTGGTTGCTTGGCAGAAAGTGCCCATGTGGCGGCAGGACTTGGGCAGATGGAATAAAGACTTATTGTTACAACATATGAATTTCAAAACAGTTAGAAAGCCTCCAATTTAAAAATACATTGTGATATTTTACTATATGCCAGAGCACTAGTCAGGAATTTGTGCCATATCATTTGAAAATGAGTAAGTATAAAAAATACCAACCCTTTCAAGGTGATTGGATTCTTGTTAGTTGAACTCAATCTTGCTTGGGTTTTAGATTGAACAAATACTACAGACATCTTTGTCTTCATATGTCTCTAACACAGAGATGCTTTTGAATATTCCTGCCTGAGACCCATGATTAATGTCCAAGTTTGTGGACAGCTGTTTTAAATATCTATAGCTCTTAGATTAAGTTAAACAATTTAAATCTTAATAGAATCCATGAGTGAACAGAGAACAACAAATCCAGTCCTTTTAAGGTGTTGTCTCAGTTCATAGTAATAATTAACTCAAATTCACACTAAGTATTGTGCTGTCATTCATCATCTTTATTCTACAGGTTGTGATTGTGAGTTATCTGATTATGTCTCCAGAATACTTCTCCATAGAAAGAGTATAAAGGTGACATTCTTCTTTCTGACTTTATCTTAATTTGATTATCTTAGCTGGTAAGGATATATTAATGGATCAAACTGATTCTTTCATTACATCTAGAATGCAAAAGTAAATAAAGAATTCATTAAATTAATTAGGTTTTAATTCAAATGTTTCCAGGGTGATTATCATGATACCTAAGCAATCAGACTCAATCTAAATAAATTAATGCAATAAAATATTAACCTAAATTGTATCTTAATGTACTAATTTCATTAATGTTGTTAGGAATCAGTAGAACATCTTCCAGGCATCTTAGGAGCACCAGAAGTTCAATGTGACCAACACATCTTGTGTGACAGTGGAACTCAACAAGTAAAGAAAACTATGGTACTGGTTAAAAGAGGGGTGATGATAATGCTGTCTGATCTACTGAGATTTTTTTATTTAAATTAGAAACAAGTTTGTTTTACATGTCAATCCAAGTTCCCTTTCCCTCCCATCCTCCCATGCCCCCCCCCACCAACTCCTATCCCATTCACTTTCTCCCCTCCAGGGAGGGTGAGACCTTACATGGGGGATCTTCAAAGTCTGTCATATCATTTGGTGCAGGGCCTAGACCCTCCCCTAGGTGTCTAGGCTGAGAACTTATCCCTCTATGTGGAATGGACTCACAAATTCAATTTGTATACTAGGAATAAATACTGATCCACTACCAGAGGCCCCATAGATTGTCCAGGCCTTTCTACTGAGATATTTTACATGAAAGTATTTACTTTCTGTCCTTTTCATGTCTGACATAATTTTATTTCTCTATCAATTTCACATTTCAGAGAGAAATATTGTTTTAGCCAAGGCTATCCCATTGCTTATGTTCTAAGCATATTCATGATTCCATCTACCCTAAGACTTCAGTGTGTCAAACAAGTCCTTCAATATCTTGCATTCTTGGGTTTCATTAATTTGTCACTTTCATTTCCTTCCCTTCTGCCTGAACATATGCTGACAGTCGAGCAAGCAGTGACCTCCATGGCCTATCAAATAATCCACTCAGAATCTTGCTGTGTTGCCACTATTGTTTTATTTTCTTTCAGAAATCTTAGGGGATGTTTGAATCCTTGGAGTCTTAGCTTCCATGGAACTGCTTACCTTCTACACACAGAATTCTTTCTATCAGATAAATTTCTTTCAAAAATAACTTTTCTTGGTAAATGAGTTTCTTATTCAATTAATGTGCCAATGTCCAAATTTCTCTAGAGATATTTCCCTGCCATGTCTACTACTTGCTTCCTGTTGTTATTTATGAATTTAGTTTTTTCTTTCTCTTTCATTTTGGGTGACTTTCAATGCCCTGTAAATTTTTGAAATATAGTGTTAAGATTCTGCTGCAGAGATTGGTGGTGAAACATGATCTTCGAATCAACAAACCCACATGGAGCTTCATTGAAAGGGGGGTCAGATGAGGGTGGATTGGCAGCCAATGCAAGAGAAGAGAGAAGAAAGGCATGGCAGAAGTGGAACTTTTAAAGGCAAAATGAAGCATGTGCACTGAGGCTTCACAAATGTTCAGAGTCCTCATGCAGGTCCCTAATGCATACATAATGAGTTACATGCGATGGTGTAGCATGTCACTGTGAGTACCCCACCCATCATCAGGGGGCAGGGTCAGCCTGGTGTCAGGTCCTAACACATAGGAAACCCTGGTTAGTTTTCCTTCCTTGTATCCTATGTTCATTTTCCTGGTGACCGTGCTAATTCATTAGTCACTAATTAGTTTTATACTCATTTAGGCCTATAGATAATTTCCTGTTGGTTTAATTTATTCCTAGGTTTCTAAAATTTAACTTTGATGAGATTAGTCTGCTAATATAAAAATGTAAAACACCTAAATTTAATGGATTGAAAACATAAAAACTTGAGACATTTGGTCTTTTAAATATTAATTCTGAAATTTACTTTTTATTTTTATTTATTCTTTGTATCTTGCACATAATACATCTCCACCCCATTCATTTCCCCATCCCTTCATATCCACCCTCTTTGCTTGCAACCCTCCCTAAATAATATAAAATAAAATTTAAGAGAAAAAAGAAAAAAAGAAAGGAAAAAGTCAAACTCATCATTGAAGCTGTAGTGTGACACAGTGAGTCACACAGTCAACCCTTCTTTTCCCATGTATCTTTATTTTCAAGTGTTCATTGCAGTGTCACTGGTCTGGTTCCAGGCCTCTGACTTCTGCTACACTATGGATGCTGGGCCCTCACTGGCACTCCTCTTGGATATCCTACTGTTGCCTCGTGTTTTAGAAATCTTGCAGCTTTGGGTCTGCAGGACTGGTCCATTCACATGGTTCTTTAGATTACAAATGGGGTGGATGCTGGATAGGGCCAACTCATAACCCTGGTTCTGGGACTGGATAGTGGCAGGGTTGGTCAGCCCACCAGCATTCTCGTGTCCTCCACACCATGGTGAGCTCTCCTGCATTCGCCAGGTGCAGCAGGGAGCAAGGGGCAGGACCAGTCCTCCTGCTTTCATGTCCTGAGGGTCAGCTCTCCCACACCTACACCTTCAGGCCCAACTCTATTGTGTTTCCCAGGCATATTGTAGGTGCCAGGACCAGCTCGCCTGCTCTTATGACCTCAGGGCCAGCTCTCCCACCTGCCTATAGAAGTTACCTCTTTTCAACTCATTTCTTTTTTATTAATTTATTTTTTACATTCCAATCACAGTTCTCCCTCCTTCCTCTCCTCTCACTACCCCTGCTTCCCTCACACCCCACCTCCTGTCTGCTCCTCAGAGAGGGTAAAACCTTCCCTAGGACGTCTACTAACTCTGTCTCATCATGTCGTCGCGGCAGGACTAAGCCACATGTCCTCCCCTGGTGCCTAGATTGGGCAAGGTATCTCTCCACATAGAATGGTATCCACGAAATCAGTTTGTGCATTAAAGTTAGATCTTGGACCCATTGCAAGTGACCTCATATATTGCCCCAGCCACACCATTGTCACTTCTACTCAGGGAGTCCAGTTCAGTCTTAAGCAGGCTTCCCATTTGTCAGACCTGAGTCAATGATTCTCACTAGCTCTGATCAGCTGATTCTGTGGGTTTCCCCATTGCCTTGACTCCTTGTTCATATTATCACTCCTCCCTCACATTGATTGTACTCCATGAGCTCAGCCCAATGATTAATTTTAGATTTCTGCCTCTGCTTCCATCTGTTTTGGAATCTCACTGATGTATTCAGATGTCTTCCCTCATAGTAATTCTTTGCCTGAGTATATCAAGGATTTGATTTTGAGCTTTTGTTACTCTCCTCCTATAATTGCTCATTAAATATGGCAATAATCTAATAGGATTCCTTCACTCATTCCCACCTAGACAAGCTGGAACATACTAATGACTTTTATTCACTACTGCTTGGCCTCCAAATCTATGTGCAAAGTTGCCTTCTTATCCCACCAAAAAGAATAATGGCATTCTAAGATCTCTAACTCAATTAGACAGGTCTTATTTTTGCATGCATTTACCATTATTAACAGAGTCATTAACACTGTAATAAAAAGCAAACCTCAATACCATAATTTTTGCCTGTTTTGTGCACATGTTCAATAAATTATCAACAATTCGGTAGAATAAATATTTATATTACTTTTAATAAACAGTGGAGTTACTTGTTCCAGAACACTTTGGGGGCCATGAATAATGTGACATTCCCATTGGTGATGGTAGCTGCTGATGATGTTAGTTCTGAAGTCTATCAGCATGTATACAATGAGGTCACATAATGTACGGTGGCCCCAAGCCAATGGTGAAATTATTTAGATATAGTAATAGAGGCTTTTTCATGGCAACACAGGACTGTTCTATGAGAAATTTGAATCAAGGGCTATTTGTCAACCCTTTTTACACTTTTTTGGGACATAATATAATATAAAACCTCCATTCCTTCCTGTTGTTTCACCTTCATAAGGATGGACTTTGGTCATGATTAGGTAGCTTTACAACCTTCTCCACCTTCCTCATAGACAACTTATTTTCTGATTCTACCCTAGCAAATGTTTCTTGGAGTACTTAGTATAATATAATCTGAGTATTACTTAGAGACTGAGCTAAACATTGTATTCAACCATATCCAAAAGCACTATTTGTTACAACCTGTATTTGTCTGATCTCTTAGTCTTCTCGGCCATCTTAATCAGTGCCACCAGTCACAATCTTTCCAGTGCCTTCCTTTTTGACAGTTTTCTATCAGCCCCCTTCACACCATACTCATTCAAGTCCTTGAACATATACTGCCTATACCTTGACAGAACTGTAATACATCTATGAATTTCACTTCAATTCATCTCTACATTTTTGAGTTTATGTAATATGGTGCTAAAATATGTAATTCATTATTTTTCTGAATATTGACTTCTTGTATCATGGGTGACCATAAAAAAAATGGGACACCCTTTTATCATCCATTGGCTTTAATCTCATAGCAGGCACAAATAAATAGAAATAATTTCTAACCTGGTGAAGTAATTACTAAGGCTTTACAAAATTTGAAAATATAATAATATCTATAGAACTTCAGTCCAAACCATGATGGCTGTGACCCAAGAAGTCCATTACTACAAAAACACCAGGAATGTAGCAAGTGTATTTTTCCTATTTGTCTTCTGTATGTTTTTTTCCTTAAGTAACATAAAAAAATAAAAGACCCAGACACAGATATTGGCATTAAACCTGAAGATCAGTGAAGCAAAGCATCTGGTCACTAGCTCTCACCTCAAGCTCAAGCTGAAAGGGCTGATCCATGCACATAGTCTTCAAACTTCAGACTGCTGCTTCTCCTCAGTGTGACTGGAGAATCCTGTGACTTCAATGTCTTCCTGTCCTCCTTAATACTTAACCTTTCTGTATTCAGTGTGTCTGGAGAATGAATGCCTCATACTACTCAATACCCTGCTTCTGTCTTTTATACCCCTCTAGGGCTGTGATTAAAGGCATGTGATCTATTACTCTTTTAGACAGATTCAATCTCATATATCCCTGGGTGACCTTGAACTCAGAGAGATCTGTCTACCTCTTAATTCTGAGTCCTAGAACTAAAGGTGTGTACCACCACCTCCAAGCTTCTGACTGCTGGGACTAAAGGTGTGTGCCTGACTTCTATGGTTTTTGACTAACTTTGCTTTCTGAATCCTCAGGCAGGCTTTAATAAATCATAAATGAAACATGACCACAGCCTTGAGACAGACTATTTTGGTTATAGTATCACTTTGTGTGCTGGAATACAGAGATCACTCATCATTGAATCTTGACCCCAGCACAGTTCTGACAAGAAATAGTTCCTTAATGAATTTTTCTATACAAACACATAAATCAATAAATCCATGAGAATATTACACTATATTTCATCCACTGTGTTTTAAATTAGCATTTTCTGAGTAATTTGAGGATACTAAAAGTTAAACATTTACTAAATACAGTACTGTAGAATGTCAGTTTGTGTTAGTGGTTATTTTTGTGTTGAAGGGTAAATTTTCAGATTATATCTTCACACTCAAGGGCTACATCCTATAAGACATACAGCATCATATAGCATACAGGAATGCATGGTCCCTTCTATCAAAACCCAGGATCATCTGTACACAGTGAGTCTTTGTTCTCCCCTGAGGATGACAAATGTACTTTCACTTTTAGGTCTTCGTTATTCTGTTTCTTTTGTCCTGAAAACTCTTAATTTCATATTTGCTTCATTATCTGCTCCTTTTTCTTGCAGGCAACAGAGATCATGTCTTCTAAATGGAGGTTTTTCCTTTGGCATCACCTACCTGGGTAAGATAATTCTCCTTCTATGTGCTACAAGGCATTACTTGTGTCTCCTATATTCCACACCACCATCAACATCACCATCTCCATCACCACCACCATCATCAAAATCACCACCTTTACCATCACCACCTTCACCACCACCATCTATTTATTTGTTTTCCTTGTTCCTATACTGTGATTTACCTATGGTCTGTTTCAAACAAAACCCATGTTGAAGCTTATCTCTGGGGCAAAATAGGATAACCTTTTACAGATATTTCAAGTTATTAGCGACTCAACCTCATAAGTAGATTAGTAGATTCCTTTATATGAATAGGCAGTCAAGAGAGTTGGCCTTATTTTTCAGCACCATTTTCAGTCATGAGATAAGGCTATATGGTATCCTTAGAAGCCTCCAGAGATCCACACTGCAATCTTGATCTTTCAGACCTATGACTTAAAATACAACATTTGTCCCTTTTAAATTGCCAAGCTTTGAGTATTGTGTTATAGTAACAGAAAAGAGGCTAACATACCTCTGACACTACCTCCATCCTATCTCATTTTCTACTTTTTTTATTTCTCAGTGCCTAAATTGGTAGCCTGATAGTCCATAAATCTTCAAGATTACTTTCAGATGAAGTAATATAAAAAATTTTAGAGAAAGTTTGACATATATATATATATATATATTATATATATATATATATATATGCTGATTCACATTTTAAAATCAAATCCCTATATTTGATTTAGCTGTAAACACCATCTATGTTAAATGTGCAGTAAAAGTGTATATTTTGGAATATACATTAAGATAACATAATTACTAAATAACTGAGTTCATCTTGGAATCCCAAGTTAAGAAAAACTTATTTACTGTCTAAGATTAGCTTCTGAAATCAGCTTGACCAGATTTCCATTATTAAATATAAAATTTACTTGTATGTCCTTGGAATCAATGCTTAAATTATTCCATTTTCAATTGCTTCTCAGTAAAATAAAATCCAGTAATATTACTAGTGTTTTAATGTTCAGAGAATTAAACATGATGTAAATAAACAATTATCACTCAGTCTTGCCAATATAGTAGATACTTATCAAAGGTTAATGCTTAAAACATAATTACGGTAATGCCTCCAATGTTTCACAGCTTAATTCTCAAGTGAGTCCACACACATCATTTTCTTTGGCATATTTAATTTCTTCTTGAGAACTTCCAGCAGCAGATTGTGCTTTCACAGCTTTTAAACTGCATTATCCCTGAAACAAAAATGGGATAACTTGGGTATTCTCAATATTTCAGCAATAGCTAATTTTAATTATAAATTGAAAGCATGTACATTACTTGGGAGATGGGGTCTCAAAGAGGATAATGTCTAGATAGGCTGGTCTGTGGCATGTCATGATTTCCTTGGTTAAATTAACTGAGTGGGAATATCCATTATAAAGGGGACAGCATCATTCCCTTGTATTGAGTCCTGGTCTGTAATAAGAGGAAAGGTAATACAAAAATAGAAAAGCATGCATTAATTCTTCCTCAGCTTGTGAATGTGGAGGTGATGTGACTAAACACTTCAGGTTCCTGCTGTCTTCATATCCTCACAGAAATGCTGGAACTGGAGTTGGCAGCTGTAATAAACCCTTTCTCCCATAAGTTGTTTCTCATAGGGTAATTTATTGTAGCAATGTAAATGAAACTAGGGTAGCCTCATAATTAAAATGTTTCTGTGGGGGGGGTTTGTGTGTGTGGGTTCGTGTGTGTGTGTGTGTGTGTGTGTGTGTGTGTGTGTGTGTGTGTGTTGTAAAAGAGAAGGGGCACACAGGAACAAAACGGCCCATCAGAAAGAAAATCTGCCTTTCAGAGACTAGCAAGTATAAAAACCTAAATGCGATCAGACTTATAAATATAAGATTTGAGAAATCAAGAGACTCAGAGGAGAGACATTTCATACTCAGAAAGGACTTATAAGTAAACGAGGGATAAAGAGTTCACTTAAGCATATGGACAGAGCTTAACACCAAGAGAAACAGTGTGCAACAGCAACATCAAGAAAATTAATTTACAAAAGACAAAACAATTTATCACCAGGGTTTCCAAAAGTCTCATTTTGCAATATTAAAACTTCAGCTTTGTTTATTTAATACTTGAGTGTTTATCTGCTATCCATATTCTTATCCATATTCTTAAAGTATTCCAAAGCATGGTCTGACAGAACTGGACACATGGTCGTAACTATTTTAAAGCCCCAGATTCTCATAACAATTTAGTGCCCATTAGTGGTTCCAAATTTTAAATTGTCATTTCTTCTACATTTGACCTGTTGAGCTCAGTGTCAGCTAGCAACATTTGCAGTCCCGTTGCTTCTTCCTCGGAGCTTCACTTGGCATCTAGGTTGTGGAATCTGGGGCTTGTGCTTTTTGTACCTGTGTATAACATGTCTGTCATTTCATCTGTTTACCCAGCAGAGTGTTTTAATGCAGGCAATACAATGTAAACATGAGAATTCCAAAATTCAATCATCTTTCTTTATACAAAATAAGACACGGGTTGGCCATTCACTGTAATGAGAAGAATAGTTTCATATATTCCATTTTATTCTCTCTCAGGAGGCAAAAAAAATGTGTTCAGCCAAGTTATAGAAAGAAGTTCTTTCTCTTCAACATTTTTCCTTTCTTATCCTTCCCTTAGCTCTTATAGGACTCTCTTGTTTTGTCTTCCTGTCTCCCTTTCACATTCTTTTTTTCTAATATGTTTCTTTGCATACTTTACAACTTGAATCCTTCACTAGTGCAGAAAAGAAACTCTTTTACCTTAGCCAAGCTTAAGAAGATCGTCATATGTTTATGGGGGAAAACTAGTAACAGGAAATGAATGGAGCAAGTATCAATACAACATCATTATGGTTCTTCAGCATGATGATAATTTCCATTTATTTAACAGGTATTGACTGAATGGCTCCTATGTATGCCTATATAGACATTTAATACAGATCACATTTAATACAGAGTAAAAGTAAAAATAATTCCCTATTACAAAAATTACTACCTCCAAAAACACAAGGGGCCAACTTCTCAAAACAGTTACAAATGAGAACAAGGAATCTAAGAGGAAGTTGGAATGTATTTCACCATGAGGGATAACAGCAATGGCTTCCTATTATACTATTTCTAGGTTGACCTGTAGTTACCCTAAAATGATTAAGCAAAAATTCTTCCCAGGTTGTGGTTGAAGAGCTCTACGTGAGGTCTCAGAGGAAGAAGCATTGCTTTACTTATTGCACCCAAGCCCACTTAAAAGCCAGGGGGAGTGATGTAACTTCCATATCTCTGGCATGGATAAAATGAAGAAAGTGTGTGAGCAACAAAAGTGAAATGGGGAAGGCAAGTTTCTAGAAAGTCTGGAAGCTTTTTAGGCACTTTGGAAAATATACTTCCGAGGACAAGTATTCTCATGTTTCAGCACTGTCCACATCTCTAGAGAAGGGGCAAATTGGGAGAATCAGCAAATTTAGCACCAGCTGTAGAGTTAATGATGGCTCTGTGCTTAAAGTCCTCCACTTAAAGCAGTTGCTAAAGCAACCCTGTAAATTTCCTCTTGTTCATACACAGAAAAGACCATAACTGCAAAATGTTCCTGCTCCCAAGTATTCTGGAGCGACACATAGGGTGATAAATCAAGTCTTGCTATGATGGTAGTGGCAAGGTCCCAACAAGGCTGGGCAGCTATGGTTCTGTTAACTTCACTCTTTTATGGATGATCATAATTCCTATGGGGAATTAGATCTATTACCTTATGCCTTGCAACGTTGATTGGACAAAGGGCGTGCAATCTAACTGCTTGATGAGTCTGTAATGTAGAAAGTAACTCGCAAGAGAATAAAATAGAAATAGAATTGACTGCGATTTAGGATGAAACTACTTTATTGCATTGTTGTTTGAATAGAACTTGAGAGTTGGATAGCATCAATAGCTAGAAATGTTTTTAAGGATTTTCAAAGGAGAAAATACAAATGCCCTTACTGTCCATTGTGAATGTTACCAATCCCTTGTTGATGCCTATCCTGTCATTCTTATTCTTACCAAGGAACCTTTAAGCTGGGGTAATATTTATAGCACTTATTATTTATAATATTAGCAACAAATATGTATAGATATCTGCTACAAACAGCCCAACTCTACTGTAAGAAATAATGAATTAGTATTTCATGCTGACTCCTTACTTTAATAGTGTACAGAGTGTAGTCAGAAGTGAAATAAAACAGCTAATTTATGGTTACTGTGTTCTAGAACTTAGAAAGTAAACATAATTTCAAAGTAGAGTTGAGAGCTAGTATGGCATTGGAACAAGTGAGAACAAAGGGACAGTGACAGGTAGATGAGGATAATATGTTGGTAAGAGTTAGAATACATGTGGTCAGTCAACACTACATTTTACCCATTGATATTCTTAAAGGAAAGTCATCTTTGCAAAGGGGTTTGGGCTATCAGAGAATGATTGGATGCAATACTCTGGGAAAATAGCTATTCAGAGTAAAGGTTGAAACTGCATTAATTTGCTGTGGGCAAGGGACAAGTGATTTCAGTGTGTCCCCTTAATAACCCTCACCCCATACTGAGGCAGTGGGTAGTTAGTGGGAGAGGAAGAATGATTCTTTTCTGAAGACATGTCCACTTGTAGGGTTTCCATGCTTTAGGAGACGACCCCACACCCATGTGCAAGTCAACAACACTTAAATGGAATAGGTGGGCTATCAAGACAAAGAACAAGACATAAAGTTGGGAGGAGGAGGAAGGAATTGGATGGGATAATATGGGGTAAATATAATCATATTTCATTCATACATGGATTAAATTTATAAAAATAAGAAACTGAAAATTTGAAAAAAAGAAAGTAGGTCAGGAAGCAATGTAAAGTTCATAGCAATGCTGAGTTCAGAACAAGACACTCCAAAGAGGAGAAAAAAGACTGTCTGAAAGCCTGCTACTTAGAGCCAGTTAGCATTCAAGTCCTTTACAGAACTGGCCTTACTTCCTGTTTTAAAAAACAATGCCTTGGTGGTACACCTTATAATGCCGTATGCCGGATGTTTCTTGAGAAAGTTAATCGCTTCTTTATGTTGGCTGAAATACTGAAAGAAATATGCCTTTGCTTGCTAAGGTGACACCAGTAACAGAAACACAATAGCAATGAAATGAAAGGTTAGCCTTCTGCTGACCCCTGTGCAGTCTCAGCCTGACAGTGTAAATTTGGTGGCAGAGCCTCCTGGTCCTCTCTGACCTCCTGGCAAGACAGCCATCTGGCCAGTTGCACCTGTTTCCAGCAGCCCAACTAGTCTCATGAGCCCTATATGGATTTAAATAGAGTGGAAGCTAATGGAACTTGAATTACATGTAGAATGGGATGGAAATGTGTGAAAAGGAGGCCTAGCCGAGCCAATTAGCTAACTAGGCATGGCTAAACTAAACAGAGTAATTGGAAAGAATGGCAGAACAAGGTTAAACAAAATAGCAACGGAGATGATGAATGTGCTTTTGAAAAAAAAATAAAAAAAAGACGCAGAAGCAGACACGTTTATGCTCTAGGGAGAAGAAACAAAACTCCATCTGCCTATTCAAGAGGCTCCAGCTTCTCATTCATATTAAAGATAATTCTGAACTACACTCTGAGACAAATTGCTTCAGGGAACAGACTTCCACCCTCCCCATCCTTTTGATGGCTTAGGGTACACAATGAGGGCTCCACTGCTGTCAGATCTGTACTGAGAACAAATTAACATGAAAAAGGGGGAATGTTCCCAAAATAGCAAAAACAATGATGGGTGTTTTAAAGTAAAAATTGCCAAAACGGTGTAGACGTGAATTCTGCCTCATTTCATACATCATTTCTTATCATTGAATCTCAGTGTCACTCACTGCTTTTGTTCCTTGATCTTACAATTTCTATTTGAGAAATTTTTGCTAGCAAAATCTGTACTGCAGGCTTAAATTTTTTTATAAACTAAACCACTGAGCAACAGAGCAATGCATGACCTACTGGTGGCCTGTGAAGTGCAATAGTTCTGTTGTAAAGAAATTGACCCCAGATGTTCTACAGAAGTTAGTCAGTGAACAGCATTTGGACAAAACTCTGCATGGGTCTATCTCAAATTAACCAACTTTTTAGAAACTTTCCTTGGGACTAGGTCACAAATATGTATCTTCTTAAATACAGATCATTTTTATTAACTAGAAACTGTCAACCAAAGCATTTGAGAACAGAACTGAAAATGATTATTTTCTATGAGCCAAGGTTCTGTAATGGATCCATCTGTATACATCCACATTTACTGAGGATTATTTCTGCATGCAAGGTCAGAAAGATAATGAATATCTTCTTTTGGAAGCTTAGTGATTGTAAAATCTGGACAGTTTCTAGGTTTTCCACAGGGTCAGAAAATTATTTTGTCTCCAAATGCTCCAAATTTTCAAATATCCCACAAATGTATGGTCACTTTTCAAAATTAATCATTTGGATATAAAAATTTAAAAATTTGCAAAAACATTTCACCAGAGGTATGTGTGCAGATATGTCTGTGTGAATGTGTTCACACATGTATTCGTCTCTGTGTGTACTTGTTTGTATGTTTACCGCTGTGTGTGCATATGTTCATGTGTGCTTGTGTAAGTCTCTCTCTCTCTCTCTCTCTCTCTCTCTCTCTCTCTCTCTCTCTCTCTCTCTCTCTCTCTCTCTGTGTGTGTGTGTGTGTGTGTGTGTGTGTGTGTGTGTGTGTGTGTGTGTGTGTGCAAATCCAGTTACAGCAGACACTGGTTTATGAAGGTGTTGATTATATGATGGAGTTCTCCAGTTTCCACATTTAAAGTGCAAACCAGAGAGCTACACTTGGACAGCATGTGGCATATCTCTCAGAGATTAAGACAAAGTCACTGTGTATTCAGGGTACTTTGTGATATCCATGTTGGTCTGGGTTTGGGCATTAATATGAGTTCTTTACATTATTTAGTCGTCAGGAAGAGAAAAAGATATTGAAGTATGTAAGAACTTCTATTATATATGCAGCTCAAACAAGGAAATATATGCAGACCAGTTTCTCATATGCATAAGATAAATGAATTTGTTTTAAAAAGAAAGAAATTAAACAAATCCTGTAAATTGGACAAGCGGTTTGGTAGTTTCTGGACTTCACCATAGGGTGTGTTGATTACCAACATCTTCATAGTTAAAGAATTTCTTCTTGATACTATGTTGAAAATTGAAGTAACACAGACCCGGAAGATAGGGGTTATAAGCTTGGTTGATTTTCAGATGAAGAGGCAAATTGATGTAGAGACAGCTGTTTACCTTCTATAGATTGTGTTATTCCAGTTTGGGATTGACTTGAGGACAAAGTACTGAGTTCATATATGGACACACTTGTATCAGCCCAACATTTGCCTGTGAAGAACCAAGTTGAAAATGGATGAGAAAGACCATTTTCATGGCTTCAATGTCTCTTGATAACTAGATTTCTCTTTCCTTTTCATTCTCCAAGTGGATAATTGAAAAAAAACCCTTTATTCTTCTGGTATTCCACCAATAAATAATAATAGTGTCAGTATTAACACAAACAGGATAAAGCCATCAGATAGTGCAAACATCACATAATCAGAAAGAGCTGTCTAGTCATGCACATGACACAGGTGCTCTCTTAAGAGCTGCCCCTTATACACACTTGTCCTTTACTTTAATGTTTCAGGAAGAGAGGACCAAGACTAAAGGTGTAATTCTGTGTAGGAATTCCTCATTTCATGTAATTTGAGTGTTTCTATATTCTATTCAAAGATTTTTATCATCTCTGCAACAGCCTTAAAGACCTCATCTTTAGTCTACTTCTATGCATCCATTTTCTAGTAAAACCAAAATAATTACTCTGGTCTCACATCTAGTTTCAATGAAGTACAATGCAAATAAAGCACAGCCTTTTCTAGATTGTCTTCCTAAGCTATTCTCCTTATATACAGGGCATTTGAAGGCACCAGGAGACTCTCTAAGCTGAAGACACAAAACATGACAGCCACAACTGTTATGCACCAGAGTATTTTAGAAAACAAAGATATTGGATGGTATCAGTTCTTATCTTTGACATATCTAGGCATATTTGGCAACCACAAAGTTGTCAGGCACAGGTGCAAGATTTTTTCACCATGATTTTCCATTGAACAATTCCTTCATGATACTCTCTAGACAGAGATTTCACTGCTTCACCAGGATGGAGGGTATGAATACCAATAAACTCATCATCGATAAAACCATCAATCTCCAGTCTTTTAACCACTAGGGGCAATTTCTTCATTAAATCCCAAACCTCCTCCTGAACTAGTTCTTCTTCATAGCAATCAACCACAGAATAAAGCCTCAGATTGTTTGGAAAACCATACTTGTCTTGGAACCTAAATTTGTCAGACACCGCCCCCCCTCCAACTCCCCAAGAGAGTCCCATTGATCAAGCCTTGTCAGCTTGCATTACTCAGCCTCATTAATGCCACGTCACAAGCCGTAGCACTCCAGCCTTCCTAGAGCTACCTGATAGGCTATTTCTTCCAACACAGACTCCTAAAGGGTCCTCTGAGATTTGCCTTATTGAGGGTTCTGGAGGAAGAAATGGTGCCTTAATGAAAGACATGCACCAGAACATAATTAGCCACTACCCAGTGTACGGCGGCTGCGGGTAGTAATTTCATCCATTTGTCACCTATGAAGATGATGACTTTTTCCTAATGGAAAATGCAAGATGGTAAAGGAAACTATTAAAGTTAAATTAGAGGAAGGAGCACTTCAAGAAGCAGTGTTAATAGAAACATTTTCGATCCTCTTTACTTCAACAAGATCCAGGCCTTGGTCTATGACTTGGTTTAGCGAGATTAAGGAAAACAGCCTCTGGAGGACAGATAGCAAAGTCAAAACAAAGGCCATGGATTGTCAAGGAAAACATTTAGCATAAGAGGTAAATGTTTATTTGAATTGTGACAAATGTTGGTAGAAGATCAAGATGTGGCTAATTTAAACTCTGTCATGGCAGGGTACTCTGAGCACAGAACTGTGTGCAGGTTGACTTAACTGGTGACAATGCATCCTAGAATTACAGGTGACAGGAATGACAAGCAGAGATGGATGATAAATATTCTCTTTGACAAAGCCTTCTTCTGTTCTTTTTGTATTTTGCCAATGACAGCTTCTTTGAAATAATTAATGTTGTAGTTTGCTTATTTATACCTGATTTAAAATCTGATTTAAAATGTTAAGCACCCACCCACCCACACACACACACACACACACACACACACACACACACACAGAGAGAGAGAGAGAGAGAGAGAAGAGAGAGAGAGAGAGAGAGAGAGGTATGCCTTTCAGCCTGAATCCAGTGTGCAGCAGCTGCTATGGTCTAATTGCCTTTGCAAAGCCACAAAAGAAATAAATGGCTTTGTTTTACTTAAGCTGCAAATCAGATTCCCCTCAGCTATGGTTGGCATCTGGGTATATGAGTCCCTCTAGAAAGACAGTGCCCAATTACTACCAAACAACGCTATTCTCCCCAAGGAAAAGAGAAGTCAGATGATCTGAGGCAGCACAGGGCCAAACAGTTGGAAGGGTTGGTTACCTTTGACATCTAAATATTTATCTAGTGCTAATAGAAGCAGAATATATTACACCCTGGCCAGATGGAATTCACCATTAACATGGACACTCTCAACACTCATAACCAGAGCTGGTTAAAACTAGTTTGAAGTTGTTTTAAAAACAAATTTATAATTATCTGCATAGCTCTGTTGTCATGATTCTCTGCATTTTTTATGGGAAGACATTACTTTTTCTTTCAGTTGAGAGGATCTCATATTTTTATTTCTCCCCAAACAGTGGCCACTGATTCATTCTGGCAGCCTGTACCTTATATTCATAATTTTAAAATCTAATCACTCCAAAGTATTAGAATTGATTTTGATGTATTTTATAGTGTAACCCAACCTTAGTTGAATTTAACTAACAGTTAAACCTCACCTTACCTCACATGGAGCTATGCATATTCTTTATTTATGCATGAAGTGTTTACATTTTACAATCCAATGTGTTTGATTATAGAACTCAGCTCGGGGTTTAGAAGGGATATTATGGTATATGCAGCATATGTCTTATTTTGCCTTTGTCAAATTGGAAGCAGAGACAGAGCTGAAATATCTGTCTCCAAGGGATTCATTGAAGTGATTGTGAATCTCTATGCTCATTCTAGCACCTGATCCTGGCATTTTTTACAGTTATAATTATGATCTATGGCATGGAAGTTGGAGTTAGTAATTTACTTTTTTTTGCCTCAAGAAAGATCATTTCTAGATTGCTATTTATTTCCTATTCTCTTTTGAATTATTCATCTAAAACAGCCCCAATCTAGCCCTGAAAGCATTATGTGAAAAATTTTAGTTGTAGAAGTAGTTAATGAAATGTTTCAATAAACTAAAGTTTACTTAAATTTTCTTTACTTATGGGTATTTATCTCTGTAAAATTTTCTTTAAATTGAGTCACAGTATAACATTAAAAATAAAATAAAACAAATAAATTTTCCCTGTATTCCTAAATTAGCAATGAAGTGATTGGCTGAATACTGTGTTTATATCCATTCTACATATACTAACTTTCTATATTTGACAGGTATGCAATAGCCTGGAATAAATTTGTTTCATTCAGAACAGTATAGAGAAAATTAATTGAATGTAATTACTTTGGGTAGCTTAAGATTTTGATGTATTTAAAGTTCTAAGTCTATTCTTTATATAGAAGCTTATCATATGTTCTTTGGTATTGCAGAGGTCCTAATCAAGATTCCTAGATCAAGAGGCATTACATGGAGCTTTTTTATCAAAGCATGTATGGATTTTATGATGGCCAGTATTCACCCACTGTCTCCACTCTGGGACAAACTGTCCTCAGTGAGTTCATGTGTCAAAATCCTAATCCCTAATACCACAGAAAGCACCTGGATTTGGACACAGATTCTTCAGTGGGATAATAAAATGGGAAAGTGTTTCTTGGATTGGCTTTTAAGTTGGTATTATGGGCATCTTAATGGAAAGAAGACATTTGGATTCAGAAATCTACCAATTTTCTTCAACAAGAAGAAGACTGCCATCTCTAAGCCATGAAAGAGAATGCAGACTATATCTACTTGGCAGACATCTTGATTTTGAACTTCTGGATTTCAGAATTGAGAGGGGTAAACATCTGTGCCCTAAATGCAGTACTTTGGGTAATTCTAGCAAATCAATGGAATCTTTCTTGCACATTTCTTCAAAAATGCATAAAATGCATGTATATGTGCATTCATGACCATGTATGCACATCCATGCAGAGAAGTTCATCACTGAACCCAGTTTTACTGGAAAGTGTTTTACTTGTTAAATATACCCAGTGTTACAAAGTGGAGTGATATACATTGACTCTACCAATTGAAGCAACATGGGTCATTTCATGTTTGCTTGGGATTTTTTTAAAGGAAAAGACTGAAAATTAGCTATAAAAACATAAATAATTGAGGATATAGTCAAACTTCTGTAGACACAGAATTAAGTAAAAAACAGTTTCTGTATATTGTTGTCTGGAAAAATATTTTTAAAGATCTTTCCTAACTTAATCTTGAAGCATGAAGATATGCTCCACCCAGAAGACAATCCACAATTAAACCTACAAACATAGAAGTTATACCTTAAGATACATTAAAATATCCCCATACTCTAAAGATTAATGAAGAAATAGTTGGGCAGAAACTACAGAAAAACTCAACAGCAGCTGATGTTGTGACCTGGACAAGTATTTAACTGGGTTGAAGGCTTGGGGGATGTGTTGGAACTTAATACTTGAATAGTATCTGGAGATGTGTGTGCACCTCCATGAAGTAGAGACCCAGAAGTGGGCTACTGAATAAATCTAAGACCTGCCTACTTTAGATAGATAGAAGGGTTCGATACTTTCCATAAACCAACATAAGAAAATATAAGGAAAGAAATCTACCTTCTATAATTTAAGGGAAGAAATAGTTTCATAGCAGAAATCGAACCTCTGATCTGGACCGTTCATCAGCAGAGGGTGTTCATATTACACTGTCCATGGTTTTGGAATGCCAAGCTAAGAAATCAATTTGAATACTAGTCAAAATTACTTACATTCATTTTTATTGATGTCTCACAAATTATTGCAAACTTAGTGGCTTAAATCAATACCCATTCATTAACTCATTGCCCTGTAGGTCAAAAAGAACCTGGCCAACCTACTTGCTTTACTATTTATGGTCCTACATGAAGAAAATCAAGAGAGAGGCATGCTGAGCCCTTATCTGAAAGTTCTGGGACAGAATCTGCTTCTGAGCTTCCATGGATGCTTATCAGAGTCATGTTCCTTGTACACATCAATTTGATAGACCTGTTTTTTCCATAACTCCCATTATATCCAAACACACTCATATATTTGTGTTGTTATTCCACCAGAGGCACTGAATAGGAATTTAAGAAATGTAGAGCATGCATAACATAAGGGTCTTAAAAATTTTAAAGTATAAAATATTATATTCTGAATATCTGTATACTTCTAAAAGCCTATACTAAAAGTTAATTCTATTGTGATATTAGAAATTAATACCATCAGCATTGATTGGGCCAAAAGAATACACTCAAAATTCATGGGACTGGGTTTATGTGGTACTTGGTATGTTAGAGTAGAAGGTACAAAGAGATTTTCAGTTCATCAGTAGTAGCTTCTTTCTTAAGAGTAAAACTATCTGAAACAAAAATGAAAAGATTTAATGATTGTTAAAAATCATTCTCAGTTACATCATACTTTGTGTTATAATATTTTTGAAAGAATTGTTTCTAAAAAGAAAAGGGAGCTGGATGGGTGGCTTAATGTTTAAGAACACTGGCTACTCTTTCTGGGTTTGATTCCCAGAACCCACATGTTGGATCAAAAATGCCTATAATCAGGTGTCTTCTTCTAGCCTCTGTGTATACCATGCATGCACATGGTGCACAGACACACATTCAGGCAAAGCACTGTAAATGGAAATCATTGGATATACTCTGTGAACCAAACCAGGTATAATACCATTGCAATAATCCATGCAAGAGATGATCTATGACTATGTGTGCCATCAGGGAAAGAAAATGAGACACATTAGAATCAGTACTACCTGATGATCAAGTTGGTGTGAGTGGTAAAGGAAAATGTCCAATAAAGGGTTAAGTTTGTGATGTTAGGAAATTAAATAAATATATCTGTGTTACGATAAATCTTTCCGCCAAAAGCCGCCTGAGCCCCATCACCACGTGTGAGCTTTACGCCAGCCGCCCGTATGAGGTAGGCCCAAATGAATACACAGAAGCTTGTATTATGTTCAATGCTGCTTGGCCAATGACTAGGACTTCTCATCTGTTAGCTCATTCTTAATTATCATAAATCTATATATGTTATAAGATTTATCTTATCGGACACCTTAATGGCGTCCCTCCTTGTTGGTGGATCCTATTGTGCCGCAGGAGCAGGAGCAGAGGAGAAAGAGAGGAGCCCTTCCTGTTTCTCCTTCACTTAAATATGAGTCTCCTTGCTATGTCACTTCCTGCCTGGATCAGCACTTCTCTACTACATTTCCCAGAATCCTCTTTGACCCCTAGTCCTGTCTAACTTCCTGTCTCATTGGCCAAACAGTATTTTATTCAACAATCAATAAGATAAACATACACAGTACATTCCCCATCATATCTGCTTTCAATTTATTAAGAGAGTGGAATCTACACAGTCTTGGCATAGCCATTTAGAGCATGCTTGGGAGAGATGGGCAGATGGCTGGAGAATTAGTATTTATATGTCTATTCATGCATTCATCTCTTTTGTCTATTCCTCTATCCAATGCTACCTGCAAAACAGCCCATCTAATGGCCCTCTGCATTACATTTTTCTGTATTTGATATTCATTTAAAATATTTATGTAACAAGGATTTTGTAGTTTATTTCTATATTTTGGGGCATTTCCCTCATAATATATAGAAATTGATATGAAATTTTGGAGACTAAGGTTCCTTTGAAGGGGATGAAATCCATTATTAATAAAATAGAAAAACAAATTTTCTAGTTTGATGGATCTTCAAGAGGCAAACTTGAGCTTTCTCTTTACATTATTTTATTCATTTTCTTCGTTTCTTTAGCATATCGCTTCTCTTTTATCTGTTTAACAAATATCCCTGAGTCCTAGTCTGATCATTAGATTTCTACAGTAGTATCTTTTCTAGTATGCCAGAAAAAATCCACCATTTTGTCATAATGCTGAAGACTGGGCAGTGAATAACCACATACAAATGAGTTGATCCAGGTCTTCACAAAGTAGTCCAAGTGTCAGTGTTGGCTCTTAAGCCAGAAATGTTGCTAGTGACACAATCCTATAGCAACACTTAAGTAATTGTCACACATATATTAAACTTTCTGTGTGATTAGATATATAGATAAAAACATTTTTTTTATGAGACAGGGTTTCTCTATTTTGCTTTGGAACTTACCCTGGAACTCACTCTGTAGAGTAGACTGTTCTTGAAATCACAAAGATCTGCCTGATTCTGCCTCCTGAGTGCTGGGATTAAAGGAGTGCACCAACACCTGGCTCAGATAAAAACATTTTATGCATGAATTTACTTTCAAAGAAAGAATTCAATCAAAAAAGTATTATGTTTTCTGATAGAAATTCATAAAGGAGCAATGGCATGAAAGGACTGGAATGGAAGAAGACATTTAGGGCAAAAACTCATTGTATCTATTGAGTACAAACTCATATGTTTCTCATCAAACCCTTCCAACTAGTCAAGACAATGGCCTACACTACTCATTGAAACTAGGACAGAGCTAGACATGGTACTTGGATGGTCCAAAACTCATACTGCAGTGTTGAAATCAATGATTAAAATATGATGACTGGACCAATCCTTTTATTTCTCTAAAAGCTTTTTTTTACATGCCTTGTCTTTTAATAGTCTGAGTGATTCACCCTTTAGGAGAAACCCCATCCTTGTCTCCCTTAGAAGGAATTTGACCTTCACATGCCAATCATGTATGGCAGTCTCTAAATCTCATTTATGGATAGTCATTCTTTCTTACTGAACTCTGTATTATTATTCAAAGTACCTAATTGTTGGCAGTATGAATCCATTGCCTCAGATGTGACTCATAAGTCTCAGGAGGGTTGGAACATTTGACAGTTAATTGCACATTCTGTTAACTTTAGGTTGTGTCCTACAGCTCCTCTTCATCAATCTCTTTTGTTTTTCTTTAGGATAGCAGGAAGTGTCATAGGAGGGTTGAAAATGGCAATAGAGACTTTGAACATTTTACTCAACAGTAGCATCTTTACTCTCCCAGCTCTGATATTTCTTTAGGGTCTGGAAGCAGCTTGAAATATGTTTGTTTCCTCCATACAACATTAGAGTCACTGTCACAGCCAGTGACTTCCTGCCATCGTGTCTCAAGAGTATTTCTCTTTTATACAAGTACTAGTGTATACTGTCTCAGAATATGCTACAAGTTTAAAATAAATATTTCTGCAGCTATTTGCTTAAGATCTTCCTTTTCATAAACTGTAAGCTCCATGAGTCTGGGCAGTGTTTTTGTTTGCTCATCATTGTATCTCCGGGGCTTTAAAATAGCTGGAAGAAATATATCCTCATTTGGGATCTGTTGAATAAACTGATGATTGAAATGTCATAGACTGTTAGCTACACTGGAAGCTTAATAAAGAGATAATGCATTCATCTATCAGTTCTTAATCTCCAGTGGATAAAACAGGCACTTGTCGTATTCAATGCTGAAACAAAGGAAGAAATGTTTTGAGGACCTGCTTGAGAATTCATTTGAGATGACATATTAAGAGTCCATGGATAAAGACAGGAAGGTTTCCTTTCCTTTAGTGTCCACCCAGAGTGCCAGACAAAGGTTCTAAATTGTGTAGCTTATGTTTGAAGATTTTCCCTCAGTGAGTCTTGAAGAACAAAATCACATGGAGAGATGAATAAGCAATTCTCAAGAAAACAAGATTACTGCTACCCAAAGAAAAAAATGAGCAAGACAATCTGCCATAGTCACAGCTCCCAAACCCAGACTCCAATCCAACCCTGCAGCTTGCAGAGATACAAACAGTAAGAGAGGAAGCCAATCCATTAATTATGTGTAATCTGAAAGACTGTACTTCATTAGCAAATGAATTGCTGCTCTTAATTTACTAGGGAGACGTTCTTTATGCAAAATTAGTTTCAGCTACACTTCATAGTTAATGTTTAAAACAAAAACTGAGTGTGACTGCTGCCAAGTCACAGGGTTTCCCCAGTGTTAGGAAACTATTTTCAGCTTCCATTTAAAATGAAAAGTTTCACTTTGGGGGGTGGGTCTCAAGAAACTTTGAATGTCCCTAAAATCATCATTCTTTTTCTGACTTCTTTATCTTTTTTATTTAAATTAGAAACAAGCTTGTTTTACATGTCAATTCCAGTTCCCTCTTCCTCCTCCCCTGCACCCCCACTGACCTCTTATACCATCCTCTTTCTGCTCCCCAGGGAGGGTGAGGCCTTCCATGGGGGATCTTCAAAGTCTGTCATATCATTTGGAGCAGGGCCTAGACCCTCTCCTGTGTGTCTAGGCTGAGAGACTATCTTTCTATGTGGAATGGCCTCCCAAAGTCCATTCATACACTAAGGATACATGCAGAGGCCCCATAGACTGCCCAGGCCTCCTAACTGACACCAATGTTCAGGGAGTCTGGGTCTGGCTTATGGTGATTTCCCAGCTATCAGTCTGGGTCCCATGAGCTCCCCCTTGTTCTAGTCAGCTGTTTCTCTGGTTTTCGCCAGCCTGGTCTTGACCCCTTTGCTCATCACTCTTAACGGGAAGTTTTGTGCATTCTTTAAAAAAGCACTTAAGTAAAATGTAGTGACTCTATTTTTCTTCTTTGCTATATTGAATGTTATGTTATGCTGTTGAACACAGGTATAAAGTGATGATGTGTGTAGGACAACCCTGGGAGTAAGATACAATAAAATCCCAAAGATTCCTATTTTACTTAAATGAATGAATAAATAAATAAATAAATAAATAAATAAATGGAATACTTACACATCAAATCTTAGATTTATGTTTGAAAGGGTTTACGAATATATTTAATACTACTTAATACTGGTTAACTGAGGCTATCCCTCTGTGGACATGAAGTTCCCCATTTTGTACCATTTGCTTCACCCCTTCTTCCCAAGATGAGTTTTTCTCTAATCCTCCAATATCAAGATTTCCCACGTCTCCCTACTATCACAGTATTTCCTAACACACATGGATGCATTCACAGAAAAGTAAAGAATGCTTTTGTCTCTGTTTGAATCCATTCTATTTCATTTTTAATCTCTCCATACTTTCGTTTACTAATTGTTATGGTTGGACTTGTTTTTCAATTATTTATTTTAAAACTTCTCTTTAAGCCTGGCGTTGGTGGCGCACACATTTAATCCCAGCACTAGGGAGGCAGAGACAGATGAATCTTTGTGAGTTCAAGGCCAGTCTGGTCTACAGAGTGAGTGCCAGGACAGTCTCCAAAGCAATACAGAGAAGCCCAGTCTTGAAAAATGAAACAAAACAAAACGAAAAAGAAAACTTCTCTTTAACCCAACTAATCTGTGTCTTAACTAGCCTTTTTGTTTCAGCTTCCAAAACGATGTGTTCCCAGGTTCCCAGAGTGTTGCCGTCCTTTCTACTGATTATAGATAACCTGTTTCAGAAAAAAAAAAAAAAAAAAAAAACAGTCTCTATCACTTCTCTTTTGTTAAGATTTAGATTTTATTAATATATATTTATTTCTAATCTTTCTAGTACAATCTGCATTTCTCCACACTAACTCTCTTCTTGCCTTCATTGTTCCGAAATACCAATCCATGGTTTGATTGTGACATCAGACTAAGAAATAAATTAAAATATATTTCTAGGGTGGTGTTATTGTAAAACGTTTTTGCTTCTATTGGCTTTCTCATGCAAAGAAACTCTGGTAGGAATTTTGAAGTTTAGTCTTGTTCTATTAACTAACTACTAACTAGCTGCTTGTTTGATGGTAAAGTTCTCTCTATCCCTCTTTTTCAAGCCATGTTAAAAGAGGTGATAAATCACACAATCTATACAGTCCCTTGAAGTCACAAAATCCAAGTTATTAGTAAAGATAATTAATATTGCTTTTCCGGAGGAACAGCCCTAAGATTTTAATGGTTTCACATAATGAATGTTTATACTTTTTCTCCCATTCCAGCTCAGAAAAGTCAGGGAATTCTCCTGGGGGCTGATTACAAGCAATAGTTGCCTAATTTCTTTTACTAGATCTTGTCTCATCCCACAATTCTCTATGTAGGTCTCTGTTGTATGATGCACATTTAATCAGATAAGGGTCAAAGAAGTTATGAGGAATTTTCTATGATGCTTTATAAGACAAGAATCAAACGCAGCATCCAATATTGTCATCTTGATTCCACCAGTTAAAATCAAATACAGGGATTTAAATTTATTTCAAGGAGAGTTAGTAAAAACACCGTGTCTCCAAGAAGTACATTTGCTGTGCTTGCTAGCAACTTGACACAAAATTGGAGTCTTCTGGGAAGAGGGGACCTCATTTGTGGGGGATAATCACCATCAGATTTGCCTGTGGACATGTCTTTGGTGGGTTTTATTGATTCATGATTGATGTGTGAGCACTCCTCCCACTATGGGTGATAGCATGTCTGGGCAAAACCCTACCATATTGCCGATGTGAAAAAAGCTATCATATTAAAGTCAAAGTTCAGTCTACATATGTAAATCAATTCATTCTCCATATTTCACATTCCATCATAGACAATTCTTCCTACTTTTCCATCTTGACAAGGGTGACCCCCTACTCAGCTAATAATATGTTTTAAAACACCATGTAGATATACACTAGAGGTTATTTATCTGAGTTATTATTGAAGTTAATTAGAAATCAATAAAGGATGCAACAATATTTAATAGACTAATATCTACAGTCAATGAACAGATTTTCATTGGCTTTGTTTAAGCTGTGATGTGAATAAATGACAAAAAATTGTCTTAATGAAGGTAAGTTTTCATGGTTATCAAATAAGTGTAATGAAAGTATCTAGTAGTTAACCATGGCCATCTCTGTTTCAAAAAAATAGTAACAATTTTATCCAAAGGCCAATAGTCTTGAGGTTAAGATTATGAGATCAAGCTCACAGCAATAATGTACTCTGTTCTCAGTTTTCTTACTTATCAAATAGTCACACAATTTATTGAGTATATCCTTGCATGGGATCAAATCTTTATATTCTTGAGAGAATGTTTATGATTATTTCATGAGTTATGAATTTTTTCCTACTATAAGTCATATATCTCCCTTTAGTGGATCGGATAGTGTCTTCTCAAACATTGTGTCCCTCCAGCTTCCCTGTGAAACTATTTGGAACACTTTTAAATAATCAATAAAACTGTGATGAGATCATAGTGAATTAGGTTGCAATGTTTCTCAAAAAAAAAAAAAACGCTGATTTTATGAGACCCATACATGACAAAAACAAGGCCATGCAACATGAAGATAGAGTTGAAATGTTGGACCTACAAGCTAATGAACTCTAAGGACTTCTAGGAACCACAAGAAGCTGAAAAGAGGCAAGGGAGTATTTTTTCTTGGGTTGCTAGGGTTTCCTGGCTTGTCTAAAATCATACTTGAAGTCTTATAGTGTGCAGAATAATTTACTATTGTTTTAGCCAGCCACTTCATGATTCTTTATTGTGGAGTCCCAGAAAATGAGACAACCCCTTATGAATATTTTTATAATACTGGTCACATTTATAATGCAATGAACTTATTCACATTCACAAAAATTGTGATTATCTCAGTGACACTTTTATTTTCAATAATGCACACTGGAATCCACTAACATTCCTGGATTCATTAAATGAACGTATTTTATAGCATTCTTATTCCATTATGCTGTGGATTGGCAAAATTTTTCAATATAACATGAAAAGGGCACATTATGCCCCCTGGCCATGAGTTTTGAATTTTATCTTTGCTAATAATTTTCCAAAGTCTTTCTGCATAAGAAAAAATGAGAGCTTATTGAATGTCACATTTTTTTTAAACAAGGATGCTTGCATTAATCTTTTGAAGTTTCTTCTTTTTCCTGAACTACATTAAGAACATTTGGAAATTCTGAGTAATAAATACTAATACAAGTATTAAAAGTAAAATTTTAGAAAACCATTGGACAGTTACAACAAAAATAAAGTTATGCCCATATTTCTTCTGAGTTTTACAAAATCCTAACTATGCTTAAGTATCTGTTCCATCACAATGAATTGGCATAAATTGTTGAGAAAAAAATTGCCCAATCTGAATGATCCATGAATGTGTTAGTAGTACTTCAGGTAGAAAAAATTCTAAAAATATATTTGTGATAGTGTATTTTATGAGACTAACAAAGAGTCACTTACTTGCAACAGCTATGTGGGTTTGCTGATACACATAGGGACTCTGGGTTCTAAGTGAACTTGAATGGTCAGCTTTGTTTAATGTATTTCCAGCATGTAGAAGAATGTTTGGGATATCTTAACTAGGTAATAAATATGTAAAGAATAAGTGGAGTAAATTTCTACTGTCCCTTGCTACTGAGAGCACAATTATTAATTGGTTGTATCTTTTGTTCATTCCAATGCAGAGATATGCAACTCATAGAAGTAACACCCAGGAGTATTACTATTGGAGACATGGCCTACCACACTGCTAATACTTGTAGCAAATTGTACTATTAACATCTCAGATGGTGAGCTCCTGTTTTCTTGCTGATTCCGGTGTCTGTCTCATCTCAATTACTTTTTTTCCTAGTGTGTACCTTATCACAATGCCTTTGCTACAGCAGCATTCATCAATACCAATGTATTGAATCATATTATGTATCATTACTAATAATGTGCATCCTTTTATGCAATAGAATACCAGATCATATTCATCTTATCAAACTACAACAGCATACCTAATAATTAACTGCCCATCATCCTACTCCCCCAGTCTCCAATTAATTACTGCTCCATAGAAAACTTCTAAGACATAAGCTTTGTTAGAATTCACATGTCACTAAGAAATTGCAATGTTTGTCTTTTGCGCCCCTATTTGTGTATATGAAGTTTACTGAAGGTTCACCCAGTGAAGTCTTGATCCTTAGGGCAGGAGTAGTCAGAAGTTGAATTTTGAGAGTTGACTGGATTTTTGAGAATAGTAAATCATCCATGAATTAATCTACTAATAATTGTCTTGTCTAATATGTAGTGTAGAAGTTGGAGGAGGCAAGTTCCTGGGTGTGAGGTATGTCATTAAAGCATATTTTGAGAACTTGCTTCTTTCTTGCTAATTTCTCTTTGCCTTCTGGCTGCCAGTAGATAACACTCTATTATGGCAGACTCTGCAGACACAGTGATATTCTGCTACATTCTAAGCCCATTGGAATGAATTGAAGCAGTTGATCCCAAATTGAAACTATGACTTATTTTACTCAAAAAACAGTAAAATAATGAACAGAAAAAAGAAGTAAAGAAAAGGAAATCTAAATATTGGGTTGTCATTTATTAGACTGCTATAATCTAGATACTTCTGAAGTATGACTGAATACAATTTCAAGACGTTGTGCATATTCACATATTATGGTAAAGGTACAAAAGAAAGATATATATTATATAAGTAAGATTTATTGTCTCTTTCTCTTCTTCTCTCTCATTTTAAAGACATCATCTATGATCAGAAAATAGCAAATATTTACCACAAAAAATAATGACTAAAGTCTTAAAGAGCTAAGCCCTTCTTCCTGAATTTAAGATTAAATAGTTAAAAAACACAAACAAGCAGAAGGGTTAACACTGCTGATGCTTGGTTTCATCCAAAGTGCAAATGAGGACTTCCCTCCTTTTCTTGTTTTCATCTTTTATCTTACTCTGCTGAGACTTAAAAAGATGTTTCAATTATTGGCTGTCATAATGATTGCACAACCAGACCTGAACAGAAACCCTGGCTAGGATCTTCCAGGACTGGGGCACAGGTTAAGTTTACATAGGAAGAAGAAGATTGGGGGACATTCTAAGCCAAGTGCATATCAATAGACTTAGAAAAACAACTCAAGCCAGTCTTCAATCCAGGAGCTGTTTCTCCAGCATAGCAGCTGAAGAAAAGGCTCTGGTATCTTCTGCCACCTTCTTTTCTGTGCCTAACCTTCTCTTTGTGTGCAACCTGAGTAAACAGTTTTTGAGTGTCAGAATAGTTTCTCCATGCCAGACAACAAAATAGCACTTTCTTCCTTAAGTTGTTTCGAGAACTTGACAGTTTTAAGTGTCTGAGATGGAGGCAAGACTTAGTCTGAACCATAAGAGATTTCAAATGCATGGGCTACACCCCTTTTCAGGGCTATATCAGGCTTCCTGGCATACAAGACATTGGTAGTGGGAAATATTTCAATCGCCTGTAAACATCTACTTTTGTGTGTTTATCTCTCTCACCAGGTGTACCAAGTACTTTATATCTCTTATCTACTTTTATGTATTATCTAAATCCTATTAATCCACCTTCTTTTAATCTATTAGAAAGTTTAGAACAAGAGTACGCTAATGTGTCCAAGATCACTTAGCTAGCTATAGTAGAATTTTTTAAGGCTAAAATTCATCCCTTTCTTCACATTTTTTACTTTTAATGTTTTAATCAAATAGCAAAATTAAACAGGAGAACTCCCAGACTGGCAAACAAGTGTGGGATCTTTTGTTTCATTCACTGCCAGATCAATTGCAAATCTAACAGAATCTAGGGAATCTAGGTAAATTAATCTTTGGATATTGGTTTTCTTTTTCAGACAAGAAGAAAGATTCCCAGCAAAAGCAAATTGAGTTTGCAACATTTTTGAAGAGTGCAAAAATAAATCCTATGAAATATTCAGTGTTAGGAGTCACTAAAAGGCTGCTTCTTCTTTTGTTGGCTAGTCTTTTTGATTTCTTCTTTTAGCATAACAGCTGCTCAAGGACCTCACTATGCCTCTGAATCAACTAGAAAGCTGTGGTAAATCTGCCATTGCTGTTCCAGACTCAAGTTCCTGGTGCCATCTGAACTCGAGCACAAAAAGTTGAATTTCTAATAAGTTCCTAAATACGAAAATTAAACACCATCATCATATTGATCAAGTTGGTGCAGTTAAGTTGTTGATGAATATACTCAGTCAAGGTAGCTAATCTAATATTAACCTTTAACTAAAAATAAATGTATTTTCTGTGCTAAATAACTCAGGACCTATGCATTTACCAAAAGATTCCATTGCAAAGCAAATTGAATTTGGGCTACACAAAGCCAAGTGTGAGTTAGCTGCTAGATACCTCATCACTCTTAAAGGAATAGCATATTTATTCATACCATTTTTGGGATTCAGAAAACAAGAGAGTTAACTCAGTGAATATGTGTTTTCTTTTTCATATATTAAATGTATTTCATATGTTATGTCATATCATTTATTTTACTCTATCTAGAAATAAAGAGACAAAGAACCTCCCTACAGATAGTTAGGGGATCATCATTTGTTTTAGAATGCTGATGGAGATTTTTTTCCCTAAGGCTTATTTTGGTTAATTCTGAGGAAAGCTTTAGTAACCAGAAAAACATTTATGGGAGAGAGAGTAAACATCTAGAACTGAATGTCTGGGCATGCTGTCATTTGTCAGATTTTTTCTTCATATTATCCCAGTGGCATTTTCTTTTCATGAAGAGGTTAGCTCCTTCTGTGTTGAAGTATATCGCCGTTATCCTTCTCTACAGCAATACCAAATGCTCCACGCAGTGGTTGAGTGTGGGGGGGGAATGGATGAATTCAGATGATTAACAATAATGAGAGCAATGGCTATCTATGTGCTCACCAGAGCCTAGGTACTCTTCTGCATATGCCTCACAAGCAGTGCTCCTTTTGATTGTCACAAGATCTCTGTAAACAGAATTTCTCAGCATCAGAACTATACTTACTGTAAACTGAATGTTGCTTTGCTGTAGGGACGCAGGGTCAGCAGCATGCTTGATCTCTACTCATTAAATGATAGTAGCACCTTCCAATTTTAAGAATTAACATTGTCCCTGTTTAGAGCTGCCAATATAAAATGTATAGTAATTCACAAAGGACTAGATGGAAGTTTAATTTATACAGTCTCCTGTAGTTCCTTAGAGTCATAGAGGAATCAACTGAAATGTACAAGGTTTATTTTAGCCCCTGTTTTCAGTCCATCATGACTTGGTCCTATAACATTGGGCCTATCATAAGGCAGAAGGGGGTTGATGGTAAGGAACACATAGCTCAAAGTTCTTTTCCTTCTGTGGTGGCTGAAAGATGGACAGAAAAAAATATTGAAGTGGTGTGCCTCACTTTTATTGCCTATGCTACCTTTTAAAACTTTCACCATTCCTCAATAATGTCTTACTTTCTATAAGTATGTCTTTAATTGGCCAGGCGTTGGTGGCACACACCTTTAATCCCAGCACTCATTCGGGAGGCATAGGCAGGTGGATCTCTGAGTTCAAGGCCAGCCTGGTCTCCAGAGCAAGTGCCAGGATAGGCTCCAAAGCTACACAGAGAAACCCTGTCTCGAAACCCACCCCCCTAAAAAAAGGTATGTCTTTAATCCACAAGAAACCTGTTTACTGATACGGATGGCATGAATGGGTAGTTTATTATACCAGGCTGTGTATTAGTCATCAATCCTTTCCTTGGTAACTAAAGCATGACCTTAGACAAATAATAAATCCACTGAGTACTTGGATTGAACTCTATTTGCTCTTCCTATACACTCATCTGTGTATGTCACACTAATAGCTCAGTAACTTTTTATTTTGTATCTATGTGTTTTATTTACTTTTACAAAGCAACATCAAGTCACCAGTATTCTATATAATTTGATCATTATATCTTATATATGTGTGTAACATATAAAATATACTCAAAATTTTGAGACAATTTTTGTAATTTTAAAGTCTCATCCAAATTTCTGACTATTGTTAAAGAAGTCCACACCTTAATTTCAAAGTCTTAATATTTTATTATTGTTTTTCCATCCAAAACTTCATTTGTCTTTCCATTTATTGAAAAAAATAATTTTTCTGTCATTCAAGGAAATTTTAGTTTTCTTCGTTTAGCTTAATTTTAGAAATTTAAAAACATTTTCCCAAAATTATCAAAGCACATAAAGACAACCTACAGCAGTTACTTAGTCACCCAAAATTATATAGAATCTGTTATGCAGGACTCACAATAATAAATGAAATTCCAATAAAAAAGGAAAGAAATAAAATAAATGCATGCTTTAAAAAATGCAAAGTGATTCTGAATGGCACAAATGGATGACAATAGGATGAACTAGCACCATAGCAGGGCCATTTGATTCAAGAAGACACTGGGCAGGTAGCCTAGATTTAAGAATACTCTTAGAAACGTATAAAATGCCCTCATCTCTTCAAAAAACAAGAATAAAAAGTTAATTTTCAGATACAATGGAATATCAAAAATGGTATCAATATTTTGTTCTTTTCAAAAAAAGCCAATCAATACTGTAATCTTACTCAGTTTTATTTTTGTGTGAAGTAGGGTTCATGTTTCCCAGATCATACAAAATTTTGATTTCAGCCTTTCTCAGACAGTCATGTATTGTAAGCCCTAGAAGAAAGAACTGCCTCAGGTGGTGATTTCAGATTGTAACTTGCCTTCTCACCTGTACAATGGTGGTTCCTCCATGAGCGCTGTGTATGGAGCTCTAATGAAGTAGTAGTGAAACTATGCAGCCATTGAATGCAATCCAAGGACAGGCTTTATTGCCATTTTCATCCAAAACTAAAAGTTTGAAAAAGGAAAGCTAGAAATATGACCCTTCCTAATAGATTCTATTCTTTGGAGTCAGTATCAGAGGAGTTACTGGGCTCATTAGAGAGTGTCAAGCACCCAGTGCCAGAGCAAAGGATGTTAAAATGGCCCTTGCTTAAGACAGTTCCTCTGGACCCATTTTTTCAGATCTTGCAAAGTGATGGCTCTATGGGATCAGGATTTTTGTGGGTTATTCAAGAGAAGTTTGGGCTCTCCATCAGCTGGTGGTCAGGTGCTTTTTATCAAAAGTAAAATAGTGACAGGAGAGCTACACAACTAAAATTAACTTTTACAAGTCAGGGCAATAAAATATCAAAAGATAGTATTTGTTTGTAATGCCTCAAACAGAACAATTTATCATGTTGTGCAATATTACACAAAATCAAACAAAAATCTAAGACACTTGACTTCCAAAACTAACAAAGGAGGAACCAGTTCAAAACTGCCTTAAGAATAATTTTCTTTAACAGTGCCCAGTGGCAAACAAAGGGGTAGTAGGAAGGGAGGTTACACACAAGTTGCCCTTTACCCACCAACCCAAGTTTTTCTCAGGAACTACTAGAGTGCCTGTACATACTAGGTACTCAGTAAGTATTTGGTGAAAAGGAATGAAAGCATATAAGGCCCATTTTGGTATATTCATTGCCCTTTCTGCCTGTTTTCTAGTACTTGTATAAAATTACAGGCTGAGCGCTGGTGGTACATGCCTTTAATCCCAGCACTCAGGAGGCAGAGGCAGGCAGATCTCTATGAGTTTGAGGCCAGCCTGATCTACAAAGATACACAGAGATTCCCTGTTTCAAAAAAATTACACCAGTAGAGCCATGGGTCCCCTTTACACACCCTAGTACCTTCTTCTAACTTCGTGAAGACAACTTTTTTGCCTGGTGATTACCATCTCCCATGTACTTCAATATTCCCAGCTTCTAACTCTGATTGCTCATACCTCCAATACTGTTCTGCCAGCTCTACTTGTTATGCTCACACATCTTCAAATATTGCACTCTTTCTGGTTGATCCATGGCCCAGCCCAAACCCTCTTTCTTTTCTTCCTACCCAGACACCTTCAATCTAACAGGATGATAGGATCCAGTCAGTTAATGGAACCCCTGATGTTCATGATGACCTCAGGAATAAGTTGTTTCTGCCTTCCTCAATATGCTGCCACAGGAAACTTCAAGAAAATGTGCATTTCACCTGGTACTTAGCTCTTGGTCACTCATATATAATGGCAATCTTGTGATTTCGTATTGTGGTGTTTGTGTTTGCCATTTTATGTTAAGCAGCTAATTCTTGTTACCTCACAAACATCAAAACTCTTGAAAAGTTACCCATGATAACAATATGCAATATAAACCATCAGAGAATGAGAGTGAATTATGCATTCTGCAATGCATTTTGATGAGAAAATCAAGATCAAATAAACATTTATGAATTTACAAATGAACGATGCTTAACCATGTACAAATTGTGCTGTAAATTGTGTCAATCAAGGCAGATGAACATATTTGGGGTGTATGTCTTAGCACTATGTTAGTATATGCTTATATATTGTGTTTATATATCAGTACTATATCAACTCTTCCCTCTCTCTCTCTCTCTTTCTCTCTCTTTCTCTCTCTCTCTCTCTCTCTCTCTCTCTCTCTCTCTCTCTCTCTCTCACACACACACACACACACACACACAAACAAACACACATTTTTATAATCAATGTGGTGAGCAATTGTTGCACTAAATTCTGAGTATTTTCACTTATGTGCACCTTTTCTGATTGATTTTGCTTGCCTCTACTTTCAAGAACTAAGATGCCCAAAGTGACTTAGAGGGAGTCAATTTTTGGTAAGATTTCATAGGATCCTTATATCTTTCAGATAATCACAAAGTAGAAGAGTCAGATCCACTTCCAAGTCTTATAAACATAGTATCAGAACTCTAGCTTTACCCTGAAAAACCTAATGTATGAAAAGACCAATTCTACTCTGGACCAATTAAACAACATTTCACAGGAGAAGAGGAAGCACTAGAACTACAAACATAGGGAGAATCTGATGTACTGAGAACTACTGATTAATTATATATAGGAAGTTTGTTTTGCTGTTTTCTTCCAAGGTTCTTAAAGAAAGACTCTCTCATGTGTGATCTTAGAAGAATGTAACAAAATGATACAAAGCATAGAAATACTCTGGTAGGACTAAGTCAGTAGAAAAAAATCATCTCTGTTGTAATTTGATAGAGTGTTTTCACATTACCTGGGGATAGGTTATGTGGCTTTGAGAGCATTAGAATTTTTAGCAACTTCCCATGATTGAAAAACAAACATAGTGAATCTATCCTGACAACATCCTTTTTCCAATTCACTACCGCATTTTGTATGCACTGTTTTTTGGAGATAATAACATTTCTATTATTTGCTGTTTAATGTTAATTACTTTTGTACTTTAGAATTATTCACAATGTGTTCTGGAAGGCTGTGAATACATTAGTGTCTCTGAGTATCAACATTTCTCCCAATTTGTCCTTCATTATTGCAAAGCTGATATAAAACCCTCTGCTAAATTATTTATTTTTCATCCATTCAAATGTACTTCTTTGATGAGCAGGAAGAAATTAATCAAGGACTTTAGTGCAGTCACCATGAGATTCAAAATCTATCTAAGGAATTTCAAGTCTTTGTATATAGGTCAATGACATTTGCAGCCACAAATGCTTAGCACTGCATAAAAACTCTAAAGTATATAGTTGAGATTAAATTCAACCCATATCCTGAGAATTTTATAATCCTGCAGAAAAGATGATATAGGTCAGTATTCGGTGACTATGAATACATACAAAGAAATATTCTGACAGGGAATGATAAGGGAGGGGTTGGGTGGATCAAAGAATAAGCCGTAGTTAATTGAGGGAAATTTCCCTTGAGAGGCTTCCCTGAAATGGGTTCTGAACTTCAATTTAACAAGAAGGATATGGTTTGGAGGACAGGAATATTGAAAGTGTGCCTTGTATATGTGATAAATTAAATGAAAACTCAAAGAACTGGATAAAAAGAGTGAAATGAAAAAAAATCCAGCTACATCTTTCAAAAGACTGTAAAAGGAACAGATCACATTTTGCTAAGCAATTTTTCTGTGAAATTAACAATTTACTGACAGTGTTCTGAATTAAATTCATATATGAACATTGATAGGTGGAAAAGCAGTCTCTGATGCTTTGCTCTTGAAAAGCATTCCCCCATATTTAAAATATAAATAGCTTTTAGAGATGAATGATTCTTACTTTCTGTCTCCTGCCATAACTACTGTTACTCCCTGTATATGTATATATGCTGCATATAAGTTGTCAGTCACACACATGTTTGCCCTTAACAAATCTCCTGAGCATTTCTGTATTTACAGCCCCCTTAAACCTAAAAGGGACTGTTCGATTGGTGAGAAGATGTATGTGTGTGACTTCCTGGCCAGGGAATCATCTTCAGTGGGTTCCTTTGGTTCTGGGCTTCCTGAGCAGATGATCTGACAGCCCATGCAAGCAAAGGATCTCAACAAAATGAATTTCTTGGTCACAGTGGGGAGAAATTTCCCTAAAGTGGCATCCAGCCAGTGCATGAGCTATTATATTTTGGATTTTCACTGTATTGTAGAGTCTAATGCACTCTTCACATTTTTATAAGAACAAAATCTTGGTGTAGTGATAAATTAAGGGTGAAAGTGCAAAAGCAAAATATCATTTCAGTTAACCACCCATGTTTTTGCTACAGATCTTTTCCTCCTTCAAATAAAGCTTAAATTGTAAGACATTTCTTCTGATTTGCTAAGGGTTTTGTTTATTTTTTTATTAGTTCAAATTAGGTACATGCTTGTTTCACATATCAATCCCTTTTCCCTCTCCCTCTCATTACCCCCACTTCTCTTTCCCACCCCCAACCTACCCCCTACCCCATCCACCCTCCACTCCCCAGGAAGGGTAGGGCCCTCAATGGGGGCTCCCCAAAGTCCACCACATCATCCTAGGCTGGGCCTAGGCCCTTCCCCATGTGTCCAGGCCAAGAGTGCATCCCTTCACATGGGTTGGACTCTCAAAGTCCCTTCTTACACCAGGGAAAAATACTAATCCACTACCAGGGGTCCCCTGGAGTGCAGAAGCCTCCTCATTAACATCCATGTTCAGGGTTCTGGATCAGTCCTGTACTGGCCTCCCAGACAGCAGTCTGGAGTCAACGTGCTCCCCCTTGATCAGGCCAGCTGAATCCTCTTCACCAAAGAAACTAGGAAACATGAAGGACTCTAAGGGGAAAATGCATGGACCCCAGGAATGGGAAGGGGCAGGAACTCCTGAGCTAATGGAGATCATGAGGGTAGGGGAGAGGGAGCTGCCAGAATGAGAGGAGGAGAAGAGAAGAGGAGAGGAGGAAATAGAGGAGCAGAAATATTGAGTTGGGGAAAGAATAGAGGAGAGCAGGAAGAGAGATACCATATTAGAAGGAGCCATTATAGGTCCGAGGAGAAATCTGGTACTAGGGAGATTTCCAGAGACCTACAAAGATGACACTAACTGACAATCCAGGCAAGGGTGGAGAGGAAAACCTAAACACCCTTCCCCTAAAATGAGATTGATGACTACTTTTTATGCTATCCTCTGCCTGATGGCAGCAGAGGCAGACATCCACAGATATACACTGAACTGAACTCTGGAACTTAGTTGCAGAGAGCGAGGAATGAAGATAGAAGGGGTCGGTACCAGGGCAGTGAAACCCAAATGGTTTTCTTTATTAATTGTCTCCCTTGTAATCCAAATTGTTCTCATGTTTTATTTTCACTTGTATTAATTCAATAAATTAAGACAAAACACATTGCTTGCTTTCTGTACCTCCACTGTTCATTTTCTCTTCAAGAAAATTTCAATGTGGTGGGGCCATGCCCTATATCTGCTAATATTTTTAAAACATGTCCATGAGGAAAATAAGCCTTTCACTAGGTGGGAGAGGAGGATATGCCCTCCTGAAGGGTAATCAGAGTTACGCTGTTGCAACAAATGCATTAGTCTCTGGTAGAATTGATCTCATTAAGCCTCTCCCCTGTCAATTCTTCAGCTCTTTTTGCCCATCTCAGTTCATGGGAAAAAAAGTACATCTGCTGTTGTCATTGTCACCAAATGGCTTAGCTCCAGATACTAAGAGCTTCTTTTCCTTAGATCGTAGCCAACAATCTTTGCATTAAAGACCTTGTGTTTTTGATTTGTGAGAAGGCAAAAAATATAGACATCTGTGAAACTTAATCTAATTCATCTTAATCAATAAAAAACAGGAATCATATATCTGGGTAAAACCTGGAAGTTTGGAGAAGTGGTAGCAGCTGCCAGTTGCTTCATTCATCTCTCCTTCTTCAGTCTGAAAAGGGTTGAGGTTCTGTCTCCACCACACCTTATCACTTCCTGTCTCTACCTCCTGAGTGCTGGGATGAAAGGCATGAGACACCACCTCTCAGCTTCTCTGGTTAACTAATGGCTAGTTCAACCCTCTGATCTCCAGACAAGCTTTATTTGTCAGAACACAAACAAAATTGTCACACATTACAGCCAACTTCAGAATTCAAGAAAAGGCTTTGCTCATGTAAAAGATATAACATGTCAAGTGGTCAGATTTTAGTTTCTGGAATACATCAACTGGCATTCCCAAATTGTTTTTTTTTTTTTTAATTCAGGCATCAAAATATTTGGAAACTTGCAGTAAGTGATATTGTTTTAAAACAATTTGTATGAATCACATGGCTCCTTCTGGATTTTTGTGTGCAAAGAAAATGTTTCTAAAAATAAAATATAAAAGTGAAATTTTAGAAACAAAAAAACAAATAAAAGCAAAAAAAATCACATGTGAAGTGGAATAGAAAACAAATAGAATAGATTTCCTTGAAGAAAGGGTTTGGCATAATTTTGTTTTCTTTATGCAACCACATTTGTACTTATGTATAATTCTCAAATATTATAACATAAGTGTGAATGAATTTTAACTGTATATTTCATAAGTATAGTGATAATTGAAGTATTTATATACCTGTGCAAGTAACTTCATACTATTTGAAATACAATCAATAACTAGAGAATAAATGAAATTGGAAGTGATACAGTTGTGTTTTAACAGGTTATCTTTTTTTACAGACACAGCAAATGAAACAACTTGGAATAGAATTGAGGACCAGGTTATAGGAGTGTGTAGCCAGCAAACTCACGATGCTGGCTTCAGAGACTTGAACTCACACCTCAGCTTTATCCCTTAATGAGATTCAATTTCTTTCCCTGTAAGGTGAAAACAATCTAATCTGTTTTGGGGAATGTTCCGATTAATTATAAACATGTGCGCATATTGGTTCATACATGACAGAAGACACATATTTCACCATCACAATGGTAGACACAACTTTGCATCTTTCATTATTTGTTCTGGACATGTTTGACAAGAACCTATTATACATCAAACATACCAAGACCCATGTTCAGTTATGAATTAAAGAGAAACAATCCTAGTTTAACGTTAATTACTGGATCACTGTGTGCAAATCATAGCCCTGATAGCCAGTTCCTTTATACTCAGAACACTGAAGGAGACACTACCCCTCAAAGAACACCTAGACAATTCTAACTTCTGGATTTTGTTTTGTTTTGCTGCACTCTGTTCTGTTTCATTTGTTTGAGACAGAATCTCATTCTGTAGCCCAGACTGGCCTCAAAGTCATGGGAGCCCCTTTCATTGGCTTTCCAAATGCTGAGAAACACTATACCTGGCTGGTTTGTATTGGTTTTCCTTAGTTTTCTTCTGTTTTGACACAGATTCTTACCACAAAGCTCAGGCTGATCTTGAACTTGAGATCCCCTTGGTGAGATTACAGGTGTTCACTGTCACAGTTACTATTCTGTCCTGACTTCAATAGGCATGTCATTTAGTGAATGTGAAGGGGCAATGAAGAGGGGAAAAACTAAAAATAATAAAAACCAAATGAAGTTAGGCATAATGATTTAGTGGAAGTGAAAGTGACAGGGCTCAGCACCCAGGTATTTGGTATATTTGGTGATAGTCCTAATAGCTTTGTTGTTTTGTTTTGTTTTGTTTTTAAACAATCCTTCTTTATTTTACATACTGACCAAAGTTCCCCCTCCCTCCGTCTCCTCCTGATACCCCCACCTTCCCCTCAACCCAACTACTCATCAACTATTCAGAGAGGGTGAGGCCTCCCGTGGGGGAATCATCAAAGTCTGTCACATCACATTGATGCAGGACTAAGGCCCTCCCTCCTTTATCTAGGCTGATAAAGGGCCTCCTTTATAAGGCCCTCCATAGGGAATGGGCTCCAAAAAGTCAGTTCATACACTAAGGATAAATCCTGATCCTACTGCCAGTGGCTCCATAAACTGCCCAAACCATATAACTGACACCCACATTCAGAGGGCCTAGTTTGGTCCTATGCAGGTTTCCCAGCTGTCACAGCATGTTTTGGTGGCATCCTAATAGCTTTGAATCATCGATTGGTTAGGAAATATCAAAGAGCTAATAATATAGGATTGAGTAGATGATTAACAATCAAATATTAAAATTTAGCATATAAAGCATCTAATAAAATTTACTTTCAGTTTAAATGAAACACTATTTTGCATAGGATATCCAACATACTATGCATGTATATTCTGCAACATACATAGCAATATTCTATTGTATGCAAGACAATGGTATAGCCACTATAGAAAAGAGATGGGTATTGGAGATATTTTATATAATTCAGATACTTTTTTACAAGTTTTTACTTTGAGTATAAGTACCACACATGTATTTGGATCTGCTTGCCATGTTTACAGTGTCTATCCACTTACTGTCTGCAAAGTTGGAAAAGTGTGCTACTCAGAAAAAGCTGTGTTTCCTTCTCTTTCTAATACTTAGTTTATTTTTGATATTTAAAAGCAATTCTATTGACCCTTGAAAAGATAGAAATTCTTATTTTTTTAACTCTGAGGGGCTTTATACATGTCAGACAATCACAAATAATGCTTTACTGTTTCCTGGAAAAGAATTACTCTATAATATCATTTACCTAGCAGAGGCTAATGGAGTCTTGATCTGTGCTCTCATGCCAAGGAGAGGATATGGATTTTCTGCATATATAAGGTTGTCAAAGGGCAAACTCAATAAAAATTATAAAACACAAATTTAGAATTTTGAATTTAAAAAGTGAGGAGGACAGTGTCATTAAAAAAGCAAAACTTAAAATATTCTAATTTAACTATTTCCATGTGTTAGTTTCCAATAGTTTTAAAAAAATGAATCTGCTGTTCAAAATTCTTATAATTTTGAAAAGAGCTTATGTTCCTCCTGAAATTTTCACATATTGAAATAACTTTTTTAAACTTGAGGAAAAATCAAGAGGAAACTACTAGATCAAATCTATTTTGTTGCCAATGTAATTCAAATTTTTAGGATAGACTAATACTTTTAGGAAAAAATAGATTCCTCCTCAAGTCTCTCACTTTGCAATCATGGCTGTGATACAGTCAGAGGCTTGCAAAGGCCATTTCTTCCAATGTTCACTGAGGTAAAAGCCATGTTGTATACCATCCAATCTGGGAAGCTTTCCTATAAGAAGATTCTCACACAAGCCTTAGCATTCCTTGTGGAGACAATCCATGGAATTCTCCAAGTGACAAATAACATTACATGGTCAGCCTATAATTCCAAATATTACCGAATGCATACTGAGAAAAAACTATAGCAGGCATTACATATATATATATATATATATATATATATATATATATATATGTGTGTGTGTGTGTGTGTGTGTGTGTGTGTGTGTGTACATACACACACACACACACACACACACACACATATATATATATATATATATATATATATAATATATATATTCTATTTCTTTTAGCTAGAGAAACATTTTCCATACCTCAAGTAAAAGGCAAAAATGATTCATGGTTTCTGGCCTATCAATGTCCCCATATAGAATGTTCGTTTTTTTCTCTGTGTAATCATTGAGCACAGTTCTATTACATGCTGATTACATCAGCATGGCTCCATGTAATTGGTGTACACAATGTCTATACTATAACATATGACTTTGTAAGCATTGTCTTCATCATCTTTCCAAACTTGTCCAACTCCTGTTCAAATAAATCAGTTTTACTAAAACATTTTAAGATGGTAGCTCCTACTGAGCAGTCAAGAAATAATCCCTATGCATGAGGTTGATTAAACTTTGAGCATAATATCAAATGTAAAAATACAAAATACAAACTACTGCACCGTTTGTCTTACCTTTTCACCTCAAGACACATTAGCAAATTGAAGGTCTGTAAGAAACTCTTTTTTTACTTAAAATTTTTTATTCATTTTACATACCAACCACAGTGGCCCCTCCCTACCCTCCTCCTGCTCCCCCCAGCTCCCCCAACCCCCCTCCCCCATGCACTCCTCTAAAAGGGTAAGGTCTTTACTGCTTTGTTTTCTCTTGTCCTCAATTTCATTTAAATTAAAGGAAATTAGCCTAATTCTGTGATAATCCTCTCCTGCTTACCTCACTTGGGAGAAAGCAGAAGCTACTAGATTAATTGCTACATTAGTGGTGCTATAGTGCGCATCTCCACAGGGTAGTCATTTCTCCAGAGATGGGAGCCACTTACTGCCTTACTTTTCCTTTAAATGTTCTGATTTCTAGTCATTAGTTATAATAAAGATTGTATAGCATTTTCTAAATCACTGAGTTAGATGATAGCATTAAACTTGTTGATTTATAATATTTTTTCTTTGCCCTTCTACTTAACTGAATTTCAAATATCTATCAGTTGCTCATAATGCACTTGTTGAAAGAAATAAAGAAATGAAATAAAGGGTATTCAGCTACCCTATAAAGCATGGCATTAAATTTAGCATTGAAACAAATGTTACTGCTCCCTCATGAACATCGTACATAGCAGTGTTTGCTCATCTGAGTATTCACTGCAATACCAGAAATAGACTACCCTAGAAATTAAATGGTGCCATTCACTGATATTGTCCTACTTTAATGCTACATACTATTTATCCGTGAAATAGGACAAAACATTTCTAACTTTTTTCATATAACATATAAATATTTTGAAGACTGGAACCAATGCGTATTCTCTTTTTTTACCTACCATTGCACCACTCATGGTCAGGTTCAGACAGCCAGCTTTAAACATCAACACAGACCTCTTGCCTGGTGTTTAGGATCTGCTGAAGGAGACTCTTCACACATTGACACCTGTTCCTTCTGATACATTACTAAACATATGTCAAGATGCCAGCTTAAGACTAAAGATTCATTTACATCTCACAAGTTGGGAAGATATTTGGAAAATGCACAACATGATAGAGAAGATAAAAAAGTTATCTGGGATACATCTTGCCTATTGATATATTTCAGAGAGAGAAAAAAGGAAGGAAGAAAGGAAGGAAAGAAGGAAGGAAGAAAAGAAAGAAAGAAAGAAAGAAAGAGAAAGAAAGAAAGAAAGAAAGAAAGAAAGAAAGAAAGAAAGAAAGAAAGACTTTCAGAAGTTTCTCAATTTCAGAAGAGCCATCTCAATCTTAATTCCTTGGTTTTGGGCTTCTATTTCCCACCCCTCATAGATGAAGCTCAGATTATCAAGCCTGGTGGTGATATGTGTTGTTCAACCCCTTCCATGCTATTCAACTAATGGAAAGAATAAGTCTTTCTGAGAAAGGAATAATGGAATATCCAAAGTAGTCTACAATTTCACACTGGAATTGTTTAATGTAAACTCCACTACATTCTATAGTTCTATATTGAAAAATTTGGGTTATCTGTGCTTAAATGCGTAGCATTTACCAAATCTTAAGGGTTTGATAAGGAATGCAAAAGACCTGCTCATATGCTTGAGAAGGAAATAATCATAACTGCAGAGAGCATTTTAGGAAGAACAGGTTTTGCTCTGAGCTCTAAATATCAATAGCACTTGTAGCTTAGTACTATTTTATCAACAAAAGAAATAACACAGTTCTTGGTTTATAAATAACAAAGTGAATTCAGTGTCTGTGAAAGAGACTACAAGTATATACTTAAGGAAAGTATATACTTTAGCCCACTAAAGTAATAGTCACTATTTAGCAAAAAGTATATTATTTACAATGTTCTGTTTATCTCATACTAAAGCTACAACCACTCTTGGCTATGATACAATTAATAGAATTTAATACTGAAATGGCTTATGAACACCCTCAAAGTCTTCTCTCCCCACCTGTCTCATATTTAAATGTCTTGTCCTTAAACCCTTATTCTGAATCCATATGTTCTGTATGAAAAAGTAGTCCTTCCATGCCTTTTAGACAGAAGACCTTGACTCAGAGGAGACTGGCAGCGATTCAGTTTTGCCACCTTTAGTTCTGTGTTCGTGCAGATAAGAGCTATCAGCTCAGGCAGTAAACTGCAGCTGCAGATCTGATTGAAACAGAGATTTCAGTAAATTAAGAATTTGTTATCGCTTAGAACAGGCTGTCCTTCTTGCTGGGCATGTGAACAAAGTCCCAAGTTGATTGAAAACTTGCCTATTCTAATAATACTCAATATTTATGTTTCTAAAGCTGAAAAGATAGCCTAAGGATGATACTTGGAGAGTCTTGATACATAGCCAAGAAACCAGCCAAGGTGACTACAGAGAAGTCAAGAGCTTTCAGGAGGCTCCTGTCCTCACAGGCCTACTGTAAGTAAGATTACCTACTGAAGCATGTCTTTCTAGTAGAATGAAGTTTTAACTTTTGAATTAGAGCTTCCCTCCCCCAGAAAGACACACAAAGGGACAATCCTTTAACTATTCAATGACAATTTATCATTACAATGTGATTCAGATTTTTCCTAAAAAACAGGCACTAGTTCTTTTAATTTAAAGAAAACAAAAGCTCCTTTTTCTTAGATGTTTTTAATTATTATTTATCGTTAGTCAAAGAGAGAGTCACACTTTAGTTTTCAGGCTCTGATTAACCAATTGAATTTGCTGTGTGACCATAAGCCCCGTGAAGGCAAGACATGTTATTCCAAAGAAACCTTGGTCCAAGGACTTTCCTTACTGCTTCTGAATTAATTAAAGTCTATATACTAGTATTATAACCTTTTCTTTTTAAAGAATAATGTTGAGTCCATAAACAGAAATATTGGCAAGAAGGTTTCAGTGAAGTTTAAAGCCTTGCAACCCTGGCAATTAGTTCCAGCTTCTGGCCAGATAAGAGCAGGTGAAAGAGAAATTACCTTTTCAAAATCCTGCTTATTAAAGGAAAGCATATCTGTATATTAGAAAGCAAGAAAGACATTTGCATCCAAGATGCTCTTTCCCACACCACTGTAGATAAACAGTTCAGGCACTGTCCTATAAGTACAGTGAAATTCAACTTCTTATATATGGATGTTGAGAGCCATGTTTCTCATTTTTTAAATTGCAATTTATAGAAGGGCAAAGTAGATGAAGACAATTCATATATTTCTGATTAGGTCAGTACAGTATGAATTCTTATTTAGCTTAATGAAGAATAAATAGAAATGTTCACTGGTATTGTATAAATACTAGGACAGGTTTTATTTTCTTTCTTTTTTTCTATTGTTCCTTTGCCTGAAAGGTGCCAAAACTACAAGGCTTCTATAGAAAAAGCACACCGTGCACTTCAATATTGACTTTTAATGTCACCATACAATAAAAAATTCAACGAAACAAAAAAGTTCTTTGGAGAATTCCTGAAGTATCAGATTGTAGAACTTGGAGAGGGAACATGCAAGTTAACTCCTCAGTGTTTCATAGTCCAAAACCATAAGGTAGAAATCAAACAAAAACACAACAAAACATAAACAAACAATAGTAACAATAAAACAACCTCCATTGATGGAGGTCTGACAACAGATAGATAAAACAACTGAAAGATTTTATTGTGACCAGAGCAACAAAACCAATAAACTCATATTGACTTGTAATTAAAAATATCAAATGAATGATCATGCCACATATTGAAATAAGTGTGTAATTGGATAAATTAATAAATAGTGAAAAAGAGGCATACTAGGCTGAAGAATTCCAAGGAAACTGTGTAGAAATGCCATGCTGAGGGAAGCAGATCATTACTTCCCACTGCTGCAGTGGGAGCTACACAAAACAGCTAAAGGTATTGAAAGACAAAAAAAGAGAAATGAGTCACTTTATACTGTAAGAGCCTGACACTGTTGGTCAAAGTCAATGTCATGGTGATAGTATGTGGTAAAAATAATACCCTAGCTCTGTGGCCCATCTCATAAGAAATAATAACTCGGGTCTTAGGGTGAAAACACCTCCGATAAATCCACAGAGAGCCACATTCTACAAAACACCTGACAGGTACTCCTGAAAACTGTCAAGGATGTCAAAATACATGAAAGCCCAAACCTCTTCAGCCAAGAGGAACATTCAGAGGCATAACTAAATGAAATGAGTCTTGGATGTGATTCAGAACGACATAGTAACAACTAAGGAAATACAATAAAGCTTATAAAGACTTAAGATAATAGCAACACATTAAAGTTCTAGTTGGTTATTCTGTGAATCTAAAACTCAGGCTAGGGATATTGCTCAACAGTAAAGCATTTTACTAGAATGTCCAAGGAAGGCCCCTGGCTTGATCTCCAGAACTAAAAAATCAAGCAAAAAATGATAATAAAAAATACCTTAAAATCAGATTAAAAATATCATGCATTGTAGTGACTGTGTTACTAGGAATTTTTTCTTTCTAGATGAGACTGCAAACTAATGAAAGTAATTCCAGGTACCACAAGGATAACAGGAGAGGGGAAAACTGCTATAGATTCTGTTTATACTGGTGTGGTCATGTTTGTGCCAACATTTGTTCTTTGTTTTTGAATCTCAAGTCTTCCAGTTTTTTTTCCTAATAATTAAAATTTAGATATAGTATTTTATTCAAGTATTTGAAAATCTGCCAGTGGAAATCGAAGTAGACATTTTCTGTGTTCTAAAGCATTGTTAAGATTATTTTAAGGGTGGAGCAGACATGGGAAGACCAGGGAGTGAGAACAAATGGGGTGCATGAATGACCTTCAAGTGCTCTTGAAAATTATCCTATTGAAGTTTTTTAGGCCAATTATATATCTTGACTAACTTTACAACTAAACTTGTTATATAAAAAAAAACATTCCCCCAAAACAAAAACAAATACCAAAATGTCCATCAGACAGCTGCTAGCTCCCTAACATGACAGCCTTGCTTTAGTGGGTATTTCTAGGTTGGACATGTACAGTTGGAGTAGAAAATCACACAGGATTTCTCCACCTCTATCTGTGGACAGTTGCCTGATTTTGTGTGTAGTTAGAACTTTCACAATTTGAATGCAGAGGCCCAAACAAGACTTTGAGCAGAGAATGTCTGCCTACTGACCACAGTTCTAAGTTTAGCTGATTGCTCAAACTATACCAGCTGTTCTAGTCTTCCAATACAGAAAAAAAAAAAAAAAGAAAATTAGCTAAGTAAGCTAATGGGGCCATGCCATATGATATGTGGTGTGTTCCTGCCTTGAATTCTTAAGGAGTGAGATGACTCAATTCACGGCTTTAGAAATCTTATACCACCAATCTTGAGCTTTGCAAATCTAAAAGCCACAATTCCACTATTTTGGCACCAGTGCCCTGTGGTTAAGCAGTGATTGCTGGTGCCTGGTGAGGCAGCAGATGGGGATGAGTGACGTTAAACGGACTTGTGGAAAGAGGTTTACGTTTTGATCTCACTTCATAAGTCTAGTTCTTTTTGATAATGATACAAGCTGGGGAATTGCATTGTGGAAAAAATAAACCAATCCCCTTTTTGGTGTGTAAAAGATTGTTTGATAATAGGAATTACTAAATGCAAAGTACTTTCCATAGACAACAAGAAAATCTCAAGCTTTATCCTTTGATAGTTTCCCTTTTGGATCTTCCTCCCCCCAAAGACATGGAAACATCTCTTTGAATAATCAGTGTTTACCAAATATTATTAATCCAAACTGATCATTTCCTGCATGTACCAAAGAGAAAACTAGTGAAGAAAAGCTTAAGACAGATTATGTTACCTACCTGCAACTAACATTGCATGGGTTGAGAGATAATTTCTCAACTAGTATGTTGGGAAGATAATTTCCTTTACAGAATTGTATTATATTATATTGTATTATGAAATAATTCATGCCCATTTGTTGGTCTTGGTCCTTATCAGTGGTTTAACACAGTTAATGGCAACTTCTTGTGGCTTATCCCAATAGAAAATAAGTGTTTCTGATTTTAGTAGAAATGCTTTTCGTTTCTTTCTCTTTAGGATGATGTGGGCTACTATAGTTGCCTTTGTAATGTTGGTAGACACTCCCTTTGAATGCTTACACTCTCCAAGACTTTTACAGATGTTAAATTTTATTAAAGACCTTTCTGTTTCTAATGTGATAATGCGGGTTATTTTAATTTGTCTTTTAGTTTTATTTAAGTGCTGGATTACATTTATTGATTTACATATGCTAATCCATCCCTTCATCTCTTGAATGTAGTCAGCTTGATCATGATGGATACTCTTTTGGTTATGCTTTTCAATTCAGTTAATATTTGTTATGATGTTCTTTAACTCCAGCATTTGTGTTTATTTTTGTCTGGATGACCTGTCTAATGGTGAGGGCGGGTATTGAAGGCACTCATTATCATGCATTATGATCAATATGTGATTACTTTTAGATGTAGTAGTGTTTCTTTCATAAAATTGGGTGCTATTTTATTTGGTGTACAAATGTTTGGAATTACTTGATCCCCTTGGTCATTTTTTTCCTTTAATGGCAATGTAGTTTTCTTTCTGATCTCATCTGTTTAGTTTTGACTTGGAGTATATTTTTTGTCAGATATTAAAATAGCCATACCTTATCACTTCGTGGTTCCATTTATATGGAATCCATTTTTCCATGATTTTACCTGAAGGTGATGTCTAACCTTGATGGTGAGGTATGTTTATTGGATGCAGAAAAAAGATGGATCCTATTTTTTATCTAAACTATTAGTTGTTAAGGGCTTTGGGCCCTAAACTATGGAGTTTAAAGCCTATCTTTGTAAGTCCTTTTATGAGCTTTAAGTTTGCAGCTTAAAGACAACTCTGTGAGCCTCATGTGATCCATAATTAGATAAGTTTGGCCAAGTGGGACTGCTAACGACTGCATTCCGAGAAAAGGCGTGGCCTTTCTGCCTGTTGTTTTGAAGATACCGAAAGAATGTCCCAGCCCCAGCAAATACCAGACGTTCCTTCCTGTTATCTCCCCGCTTACCCAATTTCCTTGGTGCAGGGCTATATAAGCCCACTCTGAGCCCCAATAAATGGAGACCTTGACAATTGCATAGATGGACTCTGGTCCCCTCTTTTGCGTCACTTGGTCTCCTTCCTTCTCTCGCCCATGTCTCTTTCAGGCAGTCCCCCTTCGGAATCCTGAATGACTGACCCGCAGGACGGGTCAATTAGTCTGTGTCTTTTTATTGGGAATTGAGACCATTAATATTAAAATTTATCATTGAACAGTATTTCAGTATTTATTAATGTGTTCTCTTTTGCCATAGTTGGATATTTTTCCTCTTTTGTTTAATGGTTGTTAGTGAGAAAGCAATAAAAAATAAATCTGAAGAATTCTGAGCTTTTTAAAAATTATTATTCCAAAGTCCAGCATTTGGCTCATGTATGACAAACAAAACACAAAAGTAATACTCAGATCAATAAGAGGACAGCTTTTTTTCTAATTTATTAATACTAAAGGTTGTTCATTAAGCAATGAGTTTTCCCAAATGACCTGCTAGATTAATCACCCCTATTTAAAATAGTCACAATATACACATATGCTAAATTATTATCATTAATGGAGTCTTCAAATTAATTTTGCCTATTTGCTTCTAGTATACCATGTAATTTGTTACTAACTAATGCTCATTAAAATTGAAAGGAATAGATAGCATTATTTCAAATTTCTGAGTCAGCCTCTTGTCCTCAAAAAAACCATTACAATTAGAATTTGATCATCTTTTACTTCCTATTCTAATACCACTGGGCAGCAATAGGTTGCTTTGTTTACCGTTCACAGTGGAGGAAAGAATGCTGAAATCCTTTGCTGCTGGAGGAAGATGTTATGATAGGGATGAAATGTCTCCCTTTGGATAACAACCACAGGGAATGATAATACAGAGAAATGTTTCAGTGCAGGGTACTAAAGAGAAAGTTTGCTGACTATGTGGTTTCTTGTTCTTTTTGTTTCTATTATTACTGTTTTGTTGTTGTTATTGTTAACAAGTCCTTTTGGATGCAACAGACATTCTGAGTGATTTAAAGCTGCATTTTATTTTAAAATTTTTGGCTTAAAGTAGTGATACTGCAAAGAAACTAAATTTTCTTGCCTTAGAGTCAAAAGGGAATAAAAGGTCATTAAATAGTTTTGCAAAACTGTTTCAGTTTAACAACCTTCAAATATATTTTAAATAAAATATCATAAGGACAAGATGAACAAATGAATGCAACTCGGGATGGGGTGGAGTGCTGAGCAGTTTGACTTTAGCCAAGTGAACTTCCTTGATACAAAGTATGTAAGATTCCTTGCAGATCTGAATACAGGGCATCCCCTCTTTTCTTGAGACAAACTCTCCTTCACTCACTCCATCACTGAGTAAATATCTGGTGTCTCGTTATGTGTCCAGTCTTTGGGGATTCAGCAGTGAACCAACTGGGAAAAACTATTCATGATTTCATGGAATTTATTGTAAGATGATCCTTTGTTAGAGAAGGATCTCATTATGATTTGATTTAAATATGAAATACACCTCTCAAGATCTGATTTCAACACTTGATCTGCAGCTGGGGGCACTGTATGGAGTATAGGACCATTAAGAGGTTTGATATTGCTGCCAGAAGTATGTCACTGTGGAATGGCTTTGAGGGTTTGCAGTCTCACCTCACTTTCTATTCTTTCTCCATGCTTCCTATGTGTGGGTAAAATGTGATCCTCCATTTTCTTGCTCCTGCCAACATGCCTGCCTACCTGCTGTTGCCACTTCTTTCACTGTTAGGGACTTCAGACCTCTGGAATCATGAGCCAAAATAAATCCTTGTGTTCTTTAAGTTGCTTGTTATGATATTTTATCACTGCAATAGAAAAGTAACTAATGCAAAAGTTAAACCCATGTGGGTATAACCATGCCAACAAGAGGACAGGTTTGTTACTTAATCTTAATATATCTAATAAAACCCTAGTTACCAAAACATGTGCCAGTCTACCTCCTCTGTAGAGACTGTTGGGAGGAGCACACTGTTATTAAAAGCACTCCCCATACACATATACACAAGCTCTAGTATTTGATTGGAAAATGGGACTTGTCACTAAATTTAGCATTGCATAGTCTGAGATATTTCTCAGCCAAATTAACTGTATCATATATATATATATATATATATATATATATATATATATATACCCATATTTTACATCCTTGTGAGAACCCCTGTTCAACATTCATGCTGCCAATGTTGCTGCTGCGAACACTGTCAGTGCACTTTGCTACCAGAGATTAAAGATTGACTACAAATAATTTCCAATGAATAACTCTAATTAGACACTAAAGTTGGCATATTTCCCACAATCTGAAATTAGATCAGAGAGTTGAGTTGACATGAAACAGCCCCCTTTAACGCTACAGACCTCCAAGTCCCATTTGCTTGGGGAAAATTACTGTTTTGAACTTTATCTGCTATCTGAAGAAGTCTGTAGTCAGAGGTAATAAAGATACACAGAACTGGACTTTGACTCAGCTTCTGTTCTGTCGCTCAAACATTCTCTAAAGAAACTCTAAAGACCAATAGTCCTGCAGGATATTTAAAATATTCCAGTACTTCAATGAATAAAAGGAAAAGGTCACTACAAAATGTTTAAAAAATTAATAGGGATTAGGTTTACCTAACATGCATGTGACCTTGCATTTAATTTCCAGACACAACAAAAATTTTCCTATTCTTCATGTCTGTGTTTATTTCTGTAACAAGGAAATACTTTGATAATGCTATTAATATAACTAATATATTAGCTTTTAATTAATAGATGCATGTCCAGATGTGAATCCTATCCATTTAAGGCCTTGCATTCAGTAAGCTTCAGTTTGGGAAACAGAACACATGTCACTCTAGTGCATGTGTGGGAAAGGCTGCTTAATAACATCTGGTGCCATTTCTCAGCATCCCAGGGCTATTTCTCTCCGAGGTAGTGCACTTCCAAGCAACACATGTGATTCATCACCTGCTCCTGCATCATAAATAAGCACCTAATATGGATGCTATTGTTCTAAGGTGCTGGATGCTGTCTGCTGTCATCAGCTGCTATGTGGCTGATCTGCTCATAGTTGACATGCCAGATGTCTGGTATAGCCACACATACACTTCTGCAATTTCACTGGGGCAAAATTAATCATTCATTTCACTCAACATAAATGGAGCAATCAAGACAAAAGATAGGCATGGGAAATTGGTAGAAATTCTGGAAATAGAGAATGTTTTATAGTCAAGCAATAAGGGACTTCTTTTTAGCTGCTGGAATTAATCTGTATCTTGCTTAAAGTCCCCTATCAATGGTACTTTCAATAATCTATAGAATATTCTACCTTAGAAAGAGCCTGATAACATATCATTCTGGAGGGATTATAATTGCTTTGAAAGTCTGTACTCTAAACTGATGGTCGGCTCTTTAAATACAGATAGAGAGACTAGCACAGTTTGGCAGTCCATTCCCATGAAGTTTTCTCAAGCATACCAAGCCTAAGATATAGTTAAGAAAAGAAAAGAAAAACACATGAGCTTTTAGTTTATAGTTTAAAATTATTTAACAAATTGATAGTTATATCAATGATAAAATAATCAACTATACTTAATTTCACATATTTGTGTACCATATTTTAAAGAGATTAAAAAATTTTCGTATCTACCCATGAATTGCATATCTCTAAATTTAGCAGCATCTAAACTATGAATTTATATAAAGTAAAAATATAAGCTACCCATCCCTATTACACTGGGGATGACACCAAGGAAGTAAAGTAACCCAACTTTTGAATTTAGTGATTGAAATAAACATACTGGTTCTGTTTATTTTCTAAGGTATAATATTAATTCATAGATACAAGTTGAAAATTTCAAAATTTTCAGAGTAGAGTGGAATGTAAAATCAAATTCCAAACTTGTATATGGGAATATACACATACACACATTAGAAAGTTTCATGTGGAATTTTCTAACAATTATACATGGAAGACTTCATATCTCTTGTAACTTAAGTGGATTTAACAAAAAATTAAAATAATTTGATTTTTGGCCAGCTGGGAATGAGAAAGTGTACTGGCTGTAGTCAGAGTTCTCCCAAGAAATAGACCAGTAGCCCAATAGTCTCTCTCTCCTTCCCTTTCTCCCTCTAATCTCCCCTCTCAGTAAAAATAAAATCAATCCACTTCATTTAATTGGAGATCACAATTGTTCAAGCTCACACTCTATGGTCAGAGGCTGTCTTGAATTCCTGATGGAAACTAACAGTGCACTATTGACACAATTTCTTCCTCAAAATAATCTCAGTTTCACTGTTAAGGCTTTTTATCTGATTGAATGAGTTCTAGCCACACCCTTAAGGTTACCCACCTCTACAAGACAGCCAATCATGACATTTAAATTCTTATTAGATTAAATAACCAGCTCAGACAAGTTAACACAAGAAACTATTACAGAGGGTTAAAAACTACTCTAGTATCCAGGTGAGCATCTCCCTTCCATGGAACATAATACATACTGGTAGAAAATTCCACCTGACTTCAATGGTTTCAGCTCCTGTATATGTTTCAGTAGTAAATCTTTTAGAGAACTTTTGCTGTGAAAATACCACACCATTATATTTAACAAGGATAGTAGTCACATTTTTATGAAAACAAGAACAGTCTGTGGAAATGAAAGCATGAGAAATAAGCTTCTAAACTGAAGAGAAAAATGCTTTCCTCCAGGAACTGGAAAGATGGCTCAGCAAATAAGAGCCTTGCTGCTCTTCCAGAAGACCTGGTTCAATTCCATACAGGCACATGGTGCTTACAATCTAACTCCAGTTCCAGGAGATACACTATCCTTTTCATGACACTGTGGACATTGCACATGCATGGCACACTTCTGTGTGTAAAGGTAAATTTCTCACACACACTTAAATAATAAAGTTTTAAAAATGTTCAAAATGCTTCTTCCCATAGTGGGGCCATATGACTGGAAATGGATTTGCTCCACTCATTCCTACCCACTTAGATATTGTGTAGTTTTGTGATCTTGGAGTCCTTGTGAAATGAAGCCAACAGTATTTCCAGCTGGAAGCTTGCTAGAGAAGCTATCTATGCTATAAGAAAACCTATATGATTCCAGAAGAGGAGCAGGAAAAAAAAACAGTCTTGGAGATGCAGTCTGCTGTCTACTGAGCTCACTGTTTCAAGTTGCCTTCCTGCACCTGGCAACCTAAGTCTGTGAACTAAAACCATGTGAGAAACCAATGATTACAGGGCTGAGAGTGAGCTGTTACAGAAAGATGACACTGCTGCTTCGTTTTTACTTTATTTTAAGAAACTGGCATTCCATAATGGTTTTGGTAAGCCCAAGGAAAAATAAAAAGATTGGCCCTTCAGCACACAATGTTTGGTGAAGGCTATTGCTTTCTCTAGAAAACTAGTGTGAATTCTCCCTCTTTGTCTCTGCTGTTTACTATCTGACTGTGCTTTTGTCTTCTTAGTCAAAATGAGACACTGGCACATGAGGACTCATCTTTTTTTGTTGTTGTTTTTCAAGGTTGTTTATTTGCATTTATATGCATATTGACAAAATACAGAATTGTTTTATGTCCTTGTTCCCCTACCCCATTGGATACTATTTCACTGAAAGCTAGCTTCTTGTTTCATGTGTCTATTTGAATTGCTGGGCTGCATCTCACTTACAAATGACTCATGGGTGACTTCTTTGAACTGGAGAACACAACTTTGTGTTCAACAAGAACTAGAGCAGTACTGGGCACAAATCTGGTTGTAGGTAATTATTTTCAGATGAACTTTTGCTTGCTAGGTGAGCAACAGGAGAAAAAAACTAAGATAGAAAAAGACTGAATTTTTATACTCGATTGAATGAACAAAGCTAAGCATATCCCCACGCTTTTTTTTTTTTCAGATTATTTTTATTTGAATTAGAAACAAGATTGTTTACATGTCAATCCCGGTTCCCTCTCACTCGCCTCCTCCCCTACCAACCCCCCAACTAAAACCCTACTGTTAGATAAATCTTTCCATCAAAAGCCACTCAGCCCCACTGCCACATGTGAGCTTTACGCCAGCTGCTTGCCTGAGTAGACCCAAATAAGCTGCTCTGATGCCTCTCAGCGGCTCGACAGGGCAGGCTGTGGCGGCAGGTTTACCTCTTTCTCTGGAAACCTTGGGGCATTGGGTCATCCAACTCACTGACACCATTATGTTATGATAAATCTTTCCACCCAAAGCCGCTGAGCCCCAAGGCCACATGTGTGTTTTACAACAGCTGCTGCCCGAGTTAGGGCCCATATTAATACACAGAAACTTGTATTTCATTCAAATGCTGCTTGGCCAAAGACTAGGATTCTCATCTGTTAGCTCAGTCTTAATCATCATAAATCTATATATTTTATAAGACTTATCTTATAGAGGATGCCTTTCGCTAGCGCCCTCTCTTACCAGTGGCTCACATGGCGCTGCTGGAGGAAGCGCTGAAAGGAAAAGGGACACTTCCTGTTTCTCCTTGTTTAAATATGAGTCTCCTTGCTATGTTACTTCCTGCCTGGATCGAGCACCACTTCTCTACTATATTTCCCAGAATCCTCTTTGACTCCTTGTCCTGTGTAACTTGCTGTATTATTGGCCAAACAGAACTTTATTAAACAATCAATAAGATAAACATACACAGAAGTTTTTCCCCATTAACCTTCCTATCACATATCCTTTCTGCTCCCCAGGTAGGGTGAGGCCTTCAATAGGGGTCATCATATCCTTTGGGACAGAGCCTATGCCCACCCCACTCCCATATGTCTTGGCTCAGGGAGGATCCCTCTATGTGGGATGGGCTCCCAAAGTCCAGAACCATGCTAGGGATAAGTACTAAACTACTACAGGAGGTCCCGTAGATTTCTGAGGTCTTCTTACTGAAACCCAAGTTCATGAGGTCTGGATCAGACCTATGCTGGTATCCCAGCTATCAATCTGGGAACCAAGAGCTCCCCATTATGCAGGTCAGCAGTTTCTGTGGGTTTCACCAGCCTGGTCTTGACCCCTTTGCTCATCACTCCTCCTTCTCTGCAACTGGATTAGTTGTGGGTGTCTGCTTCTACTTCCACCTGCTGCTGGATGGAGGCTATAAGGTGGTATATAAGTCAGTCATCAATCTCATTATCAGGGGAGGGCATTTAAGGTAGCCTCTCCTCTGTTGCTTAGATTGTTAGTTGGTGTCATCTTTGTAGATCTCCAGACATTTCCCTAGTGCCTGATTTCCCTTTAAACCTAAAATGTCTCCCTTTATTATGGTATCTCCTTTCTTGTTTTCTTCTATTCTTCCCCCAACTCAACCTTTCTGCTCCCTCATGTCCTCCTCACCCCTCCTCTTCTCCCCTTCTCATTCTCCTAGCTCCCTCCCCTCTCCTCACATGCTCCCAATTTACTCAGGAGATCCTGTCCTTTTCACCTTCTCCAGGGAACCATGTATGTCTCTCTTAGGGTCCTCCTTGTTTACTAGCTTCTCTGGCAGTGTGGATTATAGGCTGGTAATTCTATACTCTATGTCTAAATCCACACATGAGTGAGTACATACCATGTTTATCTTGTGATTGGGTTACCTTGCTCAGAATGGTTTCTTCTAGTTCCATCCATTTTCCTGCAAATTTCAAGCTTCCATTGATTTTTTTCTGCTGAGAAGTACTACATTTGGTAAATGTACCACATTTTCTCTATCCATTCTTCAGTTGACGGGATCTTAAGTCCAACAAATCCCTAACACAAAATATCCATATTCTCACACTTACAGAAAAGATTTGCAATGTTCTGACACTTTAAAATGCTAAGCATGTAGCGGGGTGTTGGTGTTGCACACTTTAAATCCCAGCACTTGGGAGGCAGAGACAGGAGGATCTCTGTGAGTTCAAGACCAGCCTGGTCTACAAGAGCTAATTCCAGGACAGCTTCCAAAGCCATATAGAAACCCTATCTCAAACAAACAAACAAACAAACAAACAAAAATGCTATGCATGCTATATTGAGCATTTTGTCTTTCAGTTTAAATACATGTTTTAATTGAGAGTTCTTAGTCAGATGTGATGAAGACATAGCATGATGGAGGAGAAGAAAAGAGAGAGGTTTGCCTTGGGAAAAGAATATTCTGCAAACAATAATCAGCAAAGATGCTCTTTCTCTATAAACATAGGGGACATGTATTACCTTTGGAGGATTTATAGCAATGGCAATTATATTAGCACTATTATTTTGAGAATTTATTTAATGCCCACCACCCTAAAATAAGGAAAAAGAGCAGGCTCTGAGCTGCTCTCTATGGCTCAGTGATGCTTTGTTCCAGTGACTTATTCCAAATGAGCATGGTGTTTTCTTCTGGCATGTGAGGTGATATCTCTTTTCCTGACTTCTTGATAAAAAGAGAGAGAAAGAGAACTCTTCACACAACTGGCTAGTTTCCTTGCTATGCCTCACCAGCCCCGACACCACTTCCCATCACTTCTGTTGTGATGTACAAGCACATCACATCAACTTGTCATAAAACACAGACCCAGGAAACTCAAAGAAAACCAATAATTATTGATCTTTCAGGATGAGTGCTTTGTATTAATCTGGCAAAGATCAAAAGAGATGTGTTCAACTAAAACTTACTTAGATTTCAAGGACTTGAGAATTCTTAGAGGTTTCTAGAGAAGAAACACCATATGATACAGAAGAATTTAGACCCCAGCTCTCTGCTGCTTACCTCACCAACATGACAGCAAGTTATCTCCATGGTTCTGTGGAATTAAAGGAATTCATATTAATTTTGATTTGCAAATATATACGTGACATAATGTCATGACAAAGTAAAGGTTGTCAGCTTTTGAGCTACACAGAACTTAACTTGAACTCTCAATCCAAGAATGAATATGCCACCTTGAGTAAATCATTCACAACTTGGAGGAGTTTATTTTCTCACCTCAAGCAGTAATTAAAATACATATGCTGAACTGTCACTTCAACTATTAAACTGAAGGTAAAGCAGCTAGGGTCAATTCTAGAACATGGTAGTTCTACATCCAATGTCCATTTCTTTTCTTTGTACTCTCATTCATAACTTTTCTTTGAAGAGCCTCCATGTGCTTTCAGATTCATGCTGAATTTGCCCAATAGTTTGATTGGCAGTGGTTGCAGCAAATTCAACTGAACGTGGCAGGAATCCTTTTAACTTTGATGCAGTCTTAGCTCCTCTTGGAAGACATAGTTCTTTTGAGACGATTACAATGCTTCTTTTCTTATTCAAGGAACATTGCTAGACCCTTATCAGTAATTCAGCATTGTGTTCTCTGAGTTGGCAGACCCAAATTTAATCTCACTTAAAAGGTAGACTTTTTGTTTGTTTTAATTTTGCAAACATAATCTTAAAAATGGCAATAATAAATCTTACTTTGTAATTCATTTTTTTCATCTTCAAGAAAAATAAAAGGTGATGTCTACATGAAATGCTATATCTAATAATGGTGTGCTTTGGAAATTACTTTCCTAAATCTCCCACTTCAATTTCTGTGTATGTCATTTGACAATTTATTTGTTGCCTGGCTTTTAATCTATGTCATTTTCTTATTTCCTAAAAGACTTGAACTCATTTGTCAATTCTTGCGTGTGTACAGAAAGTTGAATAGTATGTTCACAAAGCTTCTTTTCATTTCACACTAAATGAATGGCCAAATTCTGGAGTTCCGTTATAGACTTTACAAGAAATATTTCATGTTGGTTAGAGTTAGTTTTGCCCAAGACTTAATCTCTTATAAATGAAGGTAGCATGAAGGGTGGGAAACTTTGAAACAGCTGCTCTTTCCTACGCAACATTAAGGTTGCTGTAGACTAAACGTTCATGGTCCTTGGATATTTATGTTGAAATCCTGACCTATAAGGTAATGGTTAGGAGGTGGGGCCTTTACCAGTGGGTTGGTCAAAAAAGAAAGCTAGCTATCTAGATTGGAATTAGTGTCATTATAAAAGAGGCCCCAGAAGGATGACAGTGTGTTCTACCATGTTAGGTGACAGCAAAATGACAGCTACTTATGAACCAGGAAGTGGGTCATCACCACAAACAATCTGTCAGCACACTGATGCTGGGTTTCCCAGCCCTCAGAACTGTGAGAAATAATTTTCTGTTCTTTAAAGTAAAAAGTTGGTAACCTTAGATTTTCCAATTTATTTTCAAAATTCTGGGGCTTTTCGAGATTATAATTTAATAACATTTTTCTCTTTCTACTTATCTCTTCTAGTAATATCATAAGCTACACCATAAATTCTCACCAACATAACTGCCTGGATGTGAGCTGGACAAGAACCCCAATGAATTTTCAAAATGCTTAATTGAAATATACAAATTCTAAGAGCAGATAGTGATTACTTGTGCAGGCATGATCTTGTGCCTCATGAGTATAAAATGGTTTTATTAGTGGAAATCAGATTCTAGCATGACACATTGATTAAATAATAAGGAGGCTTTCTTAGAAACAAAAAAAAATCATTAATACCTGAGCGGTGTCTACCTCTTTCCCTTTTCCTTGATTGCACTGTCTTTGTAGCATAATTGACTCAAGACAACTCCAAACATGTGGTTCACCTGAGTCAGAAGCTACATGGGAATAAAAGAACCGGTGACAGAGGCTAGAGATCAATATGCTGTTTACCAAAAAGAAACACATTGACACCTGTAGGAAGGAAGAGAAAATTATTTTGTCAAACTCTTTAAAAATTTAATATTCTGAATGAAGCCATACCTTTTCAGAACTCTCTGTTCTTTCTATGTTTCTTTATGACCTGGACCATCTACTCTGTCCTTTTTGACTGTTATGTTTAATACAAAATGCCATTTTATAAAAGCTCATATCCTAAACATTTCTTTAATCCCTTCAGATAATTAAATGCCTGCTTTTTTCTTATTCTCAAATATGACTTTTGAAGTTATAAACCTGTAATGACGTAGAAATAGAAGAAATTGAATCCAAAAAGAGTATAGACTGTTGAAAGCTAAGTAACTAACCAGCCATAATTTTTAAAAATAGTGAACAATGGCATCTTTTGTTGCCCCATGGAGTACACAATCCTTTTGGAAAGGCAACAATAATTAAAATAATACTTAACAGAGACCAACAAATGCTTTTTTTTCTTACAAGTGATCACACAGTAAGTAGCTGTTTTGCTTGTCCTAGACAGGCATGATTAACATCTATTTTCCCTATACAGGGTATCAAGGATGCAACAGCATCAACAACAGCACAGTTCACCTAAGTAAATCTTAACCAGTGAGTTTACTACTGTTCCTTATAATAACATGGGTGTGGGTAAATGACTCAAAACAGCGGCATCAGTGAATTGAAAGCCATACTATGCATGATGGCTTCATGGAAACTCATGTGGAGCCCTGCTGTCTGTAGGGAGAAATGCTCCCACACCCATTTAGGGGCTGTCACAAATGATGAGGACCACACACACTTGGGCGTGGTCAGAGGGACATAACAAGACTTTAAATATGAACGTCGCAAAAATGTGGCTCTCTCTGTTCCCTGACCTGCCTGGATGTACAGGACTGACTCCGTCGCATGACTACTTTCTTAATAAATGACCTGCTCATCAAACTAGCTCTGACCCCATTGCGATCCATATTAATTGTGTTTCACATTAGCTCTCAGTTAATTTTTCAACTCTTCTCTAGTCTAGCCTCACAGGACTAGCCATAGCATGGGGGTGGGGATAAAGCATGGACTATCAGGTGAGGTTCCTGTCCTGTCCCCTTCTCTTTTAACCAGGAAATATAAAATGTCACATTACTACAACCATAAACCTAGCTTCTACCAATTATTTGGCTTATGCAATCATCATGACTGTAAGAGCAAGCATTTTGAAGTTTAACATAGTACCTCTACTCCATGATGGCTGATGGCTCTATCATGACCACAGGGAATCCTTTACTCCAATATAGCAGTAGTCTGTTCAAGCCTGGAAGAAAGTTTATATGATATATCCATCTATTTCAAAAGATGGAATTCACTTCCCTAACCTTCCTTGATTTGACCCACTTGTCTGGAATAGGTTTTAAATGGTGATAGGATAACTTTGGGCCAATAGCATTCATCTGGAGAGTCTCCATGACAACTGAAAGCATCCTGAGGTAGGAGGCTATTTAAGAACCACGACTATTTCAGATATAATATATGATGTAGTAGCAACTGCTCCCACAGCTCCTGGGTCTCCTCCAGAGTTCATGTATCTCAACCTAAGTTACCAGAGACACCTCATATTGCTGCTGGTTGTGTGATGGAGATTCCATCTAAGTTCTCCAAAAGAAGGAGGTGAGTCTGAACAATGGTGGAGCTCAGGGGCAGGCAAGAAACACACTTATAGGAGTAGAACGAGAAACAAGAACATTAAAGGATTCTCAGGTTCACTTCCTGAGTTGAATACTGATAATCTTCTCAGTGTGGGTGTCCATGACCACAGTGTCACTAGTAAGCCAATAAATATTGACATGAGAAGAAGAATATACTGTAACAATTTACCTTCCCTTCATCTTTCTCAGCATTTTCTTTCCTTGATTGTGATAAATCTGGCAGGAATTAGGTAGTATCTCAATATATTATTTCTCTAATGACTAAATATATTTTCATGTGCTTATTGGTAATTTCTACTACTGAAGTTTTTAAGATCTTCTAGAAAGACAACAACGAATACCACTTTTAAAACTGACGTAGAGGTTCTCAAAAACCTAAAACTTCCATGTGATCTGTTCACAACTGCCACATTGCTAAAGCAGCCCAGGTTTACCATGAATATAAAGAAAATACACTATAAAAAGAATAATATGGATGTATATTGTCAAAGCATACCATATATGTACAAACATATTTTTACATAATCTTCCCTATTAAAAATATTTTTATAAATAGAATATGCATTGAACCTAATGTAAAACAATAAAATTGATCAAAAAGAGGAGCAAAAAATTAGTAAAGAAAAAGTTTAAAGATAAAATCATGAGCAAGAAAATATTGAATTGATAAATATCAAGAATTTTACTTAGCCAATCTATATCATTAATTATTTAAGAAGTCTTTAATATTTAATAAAACAAGAGTAAATGAATAGGCTTTTAGAAACATCAAGAAATATGGGCATGAATTTGCTAATTGATTTAAGACTAGATTCAATAGTTTAGAGATAAATTCCACCACCATGCACAGGAACCACTTCTATTTCTATGAATAGAAACTGTTTATCACTATTATCTCACCTCATGGCACTCCCACAGTATTAAAAAACAGCTAAGAACAATGTGATGTAGTGATGAGTGTCCACTCACAGGAATCAGAATCAACAGTAATAAACAGCCAGGCATACCTGAGAAGTATTGTTTGGCCTCTGAGTGGGCCTGTAAGAGAGTATTCATCTAATTTAGGTTAATTGGTATAGGAAGACCCACACTGAAGAGGAAGACAGAATTTTCTGAGTGTGGTGCATGAACCATACAAAGAGGAGAGATCTATACAAACAAGCAAACATTCATTGTTTCTGCTCCTTGATAGCCAATGCAGTGTTTCAAGTTGCCTTAAAGTATGTGCTGTTATGACTTCCCTGAAAATAATGGGGTAATTGTCCCTGGCACAGTGAGCCAAAATACACCCTGCCTCCTTCAGTTGCTTTTGTCTTAATGTTTTTACCAGATCAACAAGAAAAGAGAACTAAGACAGGAAATAAAGGCATATTAATTACAGGTGGGCAGACCTGGTGGATTCTGAAGATATTGACAAGAGATTCACTATAAATGCACTTGTAGTAATGTCTTCCATTTCAAATCTTGTATATGATAAGATAAATGAAAATGAAAACATGTTAGAGATTTGCTTTAGTGATATTTATGTGATTTGACCAGTTCTTCATCTTCTGACTTCTTACACTACTTACAATAAGTTGGTTTCTATTGAATATGGACACCCTTTACCCTGCAGTATAATAATAATAATAAATAGCAATAGCAATAATAATAACAAATAGTAACAATAAATCATTTAAGCAATACCAATTTATAGATGCTCTTGTTCAATTTTCATTGTTTTAACGAATTCCTAAGGAAATTTATTGACTCCATTTATCAGAGGTTTGAGGGTAAACTTAACTGGACCCATTGATTTGGACTGTGTTGGGATAAAGCATCATAGCAGCTTGATCACATGCTAGAAGAAGCTGCTTAACTCATAGTGGCAAGAAAGCAAAAAGATTGAGAAAAGCAAAAATCAAGATAAAATAGACCTCTTAAGATGAAGCCCCAGAAAGCTTTTATTCCCACAATTCCTACTCCTCCCAGTATTTCATTCTATTAAAATCCCATCCGTGGAATAATCTATTAATGTGGTGAGAGTCCTTTATTCTATGACCTTACCACTGAGCACTGGATCCAACCTTGCCTTTGAAAGAATATGCCAAACACAAACCACAATATTGATAATCTAGATAAAAGAAATAGAGGTCCAGAAGAGAACAGCTAACCCATGTGTTCACTGCTAGTTAGTTTCATTATAAATCCAGTAGGCTCTCTTTACATTACAATAGGATACAGTGGACATGTCTTATCATATGTTACTCTTCTCAACTCTCCTAAAAAAGGTTAAAATTCTCCCTTCTCTGAGGGGAAGCCCTGGATAGTTTGTGTGGCAAACTGAGAAATACAAATACTGCCTTAAAGTCATTTAAAATTTTAAGTTCGGGGTTATTATTATTATTATTATTATTATTATTATTATAAAACCAACAGAACCAAACATGTGCTGCCTGACAAAGAACTAACTCCTGAGCTTATTCAAAGCAAGTCTTCCTACTTATGATCCTGTGAATAGAATACAGAAGACCACTTGAGAGATAATTTAAGAGAAAACAGCCTAGCCCATTGTTCTAAAGGTAAGCAATTAGAATAAAGAACCATTAGTCCCCAAACCTCTGGTTCCAGGAGTTGTGCTGAATTCTAACAAACCTTCTATCTACAATTTTCACACACACACACACACACAGACATATATATATATATATATATATATATATATATATATATATATATATTCTCCCCACAATAAACTCTCATTAAGTAAGGTACTGTGCATGCCTCTTATTTGCAACCAAATGACCCCACAGATGATAACACACTCTCATTTATCTTGAATTTTTCATGTGCCTTCTTCCAATGATTCATTCCCAATGAGTCCTCAACTCTACCATGCTGCAGTATGCTAAAAGGTTAGAGAGAAAGGTTGCTTATGAAGAAGTCTCCAGGAGTATGGGGTGAAAATATTTTGTTTTTTAATTGTGTCAAAGATTCCCAATATAAAATAAATTCTAAAGTACCAAAGTGATTCATTTTTGTTAAGCTATTATTTTTACAGAGTTTTCAAATAACCAACATTAGTGCATGCTATGCATGCTAGAATTCTGACAGTAAGGCAAGCATCAGCTAGCAATGGGGTCAGACTATGCTATGACCCTTTTCAGAGATTCTTTTAAGGATAATATATATGAGGTGAGGATCATCATTCCTGTATTATGAGCACTTAACTGGAAATAAGGACAAGCATTATTTACTTTTTAGCATAGGTCTGATTAAAGAATTAAAAGGCCTACTGTTGTGGTTTTGCCTTTAAAATAATGAATAGCTAATTTGAAGACAGTGATACTAGACTAGGGGATAAGAGATGTGTTCACAGCCAGAGACTGGCCTCAGGCAAGGGCTGAGTGTGGGAATGAACCATGTTAGGATAGGATTAACTCATGCATGCATTCAGTCTTCATCTAAGCCTAGCATAACAGTATCTGCAGCAGCTCCCAAGATTCATTATTCATTCAATTAATACAGTGTGAAAAGTATGCATCTTTTTCCAATTATTCTTATAGTTTCCTACCTGTTCTCCTTTAGAAATATTCTCTTACAAGCTTTAACATCACCACCATCACCACCATCACAACCAACAAATTTAATACAGACACCGAGAGTAATGACAATGGAATCATGGTGTTTGCTGAATTTACATGGCCCGGAGACTGCTACTGAAGACTTGTCACTCACTTCAATGAGAGACTAGGGTGAGACAAGAGAAATCCTGAGGGCACAAGATTCTGTCAGATACCACTGTCATATTTGTGCTGAATACTTTACCCTCTAAATTAAATTTTGATTTACCATTTTATCATTTGAGTTTCTTTTACAAATAAAAACATAATTGTTGCTTTAAAAAGAAGACTTTAGTTTTTAGGAGTAGTTTCACATTCCTAGAAAAAGAGACACCACCTTATTATTCAGATACCTGTGATTTAAGTTAGGGATTACCTGTGGCATTGCACAGTTGGTGGGTTGTAATGAATGTATAATGACAGGAGCCTGGTATTTCTAGTACTGTAAGCAACACTTTTACTGCCCTAAGTGGTTTGGTGTTTCTGAATTTTCATGTTTTTGTTGCCCCTAGCTGACAATTATTAATCAATCTGCTGTGTCCATAATTTGACCTTTGCAGAATGTCTTATAGGTGAAACTGTATAATCTGTAGTCTTTACAGATTTTGTTTTACTGAGTAATGTGAATTGCCCTCCATATCCCTTCATAGTTTCATAGTTAATCTCTTGTTAACATAAATAGTATTACATGTTTGAATGTACCACATTTTATTTTCCTGTTGACCTACTGTTCCTTCCAGGTTTTGTTGATTGTGAATAAAAGCATTACAAACCACAAATAGAGATTTGCTAAGAGATATATTCATTTTTATTTTTTGTTTGTGTGTTTTGATTGCATTTATGTATGCAAATTATATGTGTGCTTTGTACCTGTGGAGACCAGAAGACGGTACTGAATGTCCTGGAACTGGAGTTACAGATGATTGTAAACTCCATATAGGTGATGAGAACCAAACCCAGATCCACTGCAAGAGCAACCATCTTTCTTGTTTCCCAAGAACAGGTTTTGCATAGTTATAAAACTCTGAGTGACTCACAATAAGGCTGTTCCCTCTATCATATGGAAGATTGGAAGCATGTGTGGGTGGAAAAGAAATAAAAATATAATTGCTCAGGTAGCAACACAGACAGCACAACTAGAAACAAATATTTTCCTGATGTTAAACAACATAATATTCTACCCTATCACTTATCTCCAAATACAATATTTTTGCCAAAAAATAATTTCCCAGAACAATTCTCTCTATTCCTACAGGTAATCCATACAAAATAAGTTGCTCAAATAAAAATTAAAGAATGATACTCATTGCCAATTTTGTACAAATCTATGTATTTTAGAGTTCCAAACAGATTATATGTCCAAGAAACCTAGACTGAAAGAAAGAGAATGTTTATGTGAGCATTTACCCTGTAGCTGCTATAGATGCTATGGACTCATTTTCCAATTCACAAATCATAAGATAATGGGTCTCTGCCCCCATCCATTCCAGAGAGGGTTTGTCCTCCCTCCTGAATCTCTATGGACATAACACAATTTCACACAAGCCTGTTTCTACTTCTATCACTAATGAAATCTTAGCATGAGGCATGAGAGAGAGAGAGGGGGTAGGGGGATATAGATAGACAGACAGACAGACAGACAGACAGACAGACAGACAGATAGATATACAGACAGATAGCTTTCAGAGATTTCTTAGCTTTTACTGCTTGAGTAACATACAATACCCACACAGGGAAAATACTTCCCTATGTGACTCATAAATTCACTCACTCTGAGAAATGGAGGGGAAAAATAAGAATGAAAATGGTAGAGAAAGAATATAAGGAAATGTGTAGCTTTGGGGATGCATAGGGTCTTTGCACCCACAGAGCAAAGTGCTGGGTAGACATCAGAGTGGATATGGGAAGACACTAATGTTTGCACCTGCCACATCATCTCTTGCACATAGACCTCACCATGGATACAACTGGTGAGAAAGTTAGGGCCCTGTTTTCCAGGTTGTGTGAATATAATAGCTACATTAACCAAACAACTTGGGCAAGAAAAACAATTGAAAAGTACTCTTAAAGTTCATTACAATTGGAAAATAAGAGGTATATAATAAAAGCTATCACTCTCAAACACTTTTTTAATAATATGTTCAAAAGCAGGTAAAAACAATTCTTTTGTTTTGTTATGTATTTGGATTGAATAGTCCTTAAGAAAATTTGTCACATTTCCAAATTATTTCTTAGGAGATACAGGAAGTATATGAGCACTCCCTTAACCAAACATAGAAAGGTGAACATGTTTGTTTGTTATTTTAGCTCTTTGAAATGCATTTGACTAGCTATAATGATAACAAAAGGTGTTTTCATCCATGTGTCAATTATCTTGAGATTCACTCATAGAAAAATAGACACTTTAAAATATCTTTTTCCTGTTTTTGAAAGGTAATTGGCATGGTTGCACTGCTATATTTTTTGTTTTAACAACACTTTTTGAAATATGATAAATAGGCTTCCCCATTTGTGTTTTGTATTCACTATCCTTGAACATTTATCTTTCATTATCCATTATCTATTCCAAAAGTGTTTGCATGGTTTGCTCGAAAAATTTAATGGCAGTATTGATTCCAAGCACATTGACCAGGCAGATAAATTTTGAGGGAATTGACATTATATTTTATTCATCACTCATCCCTTTCTCCTGCTCAGTTCAATAAGGTTCTTTTCTTAAAACTTTTGTAACTGTCCTTTTCAAAACATGGGAGCCTTATTTTTGTATCACTGAGTAAAATACTTAGTTACAATAAATTAGTATTCTTGGCTAATATCAACTGACGGGAGGCATTTGTATATATTTCATTTGTCTCTAGAATACTTATATTTTAAAATGTTATCCCAATAGAAATGCAAATTCTGTGCTAAATACATTCTTTTCAAATAGAGTTCTTTGAAACGAAGGAAATTAAATAATGGGAAATACCATTTTATAGAATCTAGTCAGTTTCCCCAGGCAAACACATATTTAAAGAAAAGGTGGCAGGATAGTGCTTCATATAGTCTTGCTAAACTTGTATTTTTCCTTAGAAAACTACTGACATTTTCTTCATTCTCAGATAGCCTGTAACATGAAATACAATCCCTATTATGAGCATCTTGTTTCTTAAATATTTTACCTTTCAAAATTCCTATCTTCCTATGCAAAGGCTCACAGGAGTCAAGATTTCAGTCACTACTGATGCACATCGCAGCTGGAATTTACTTATCAGATTAGGTTTGTGATCATGAGAGCTGGCCAAGAATAATTCCTTAGAACCCTTCTGATGGCAGGTGCTTTGACAAAAGGTGAGCAGAAACAGCAGGAGCTGGAGAGAGAAAATATCACAGTCAAAACCCTGGTGATGCCTTTACCGTTTCATCAGGAGGAGCCTCAAGTAAAGAAACCAGAGGTAATTTGGAGCAGGGAGATGAAAATGGGTGCTTGAGCTCAGTACTATTTTTGACAGGGAACAGCTAACACTCATAGACTTAGCTCTGGGAGCTGTGAAGATCAGAATGTCATCCAGTGCATGGAATAGTCTTCAGCTTTTCATTTATGTCCCAGCTGATTCCCCACCTCACTCTCATCCCTAGTGATGTTCTTTGTGTGTCCTGTTACAGGGAGGTGGATATGGGAAGGGTCACAGAAAGTGACACCAAATGATGACTGCTAATTTACTGACCAGTAATGTACTTCAACTACAATAACTCACTTGTCATAAAGATTATAATTACTCCATTATATAGGTAGTAATATCTGACTAGTCCTGTGTCACAGCTCAGAGTCTTCACATGAAGCAGACAAGTCACCTGTGGTTAGATTGCAAAGCCCTCTTGATATGTCCGTAGAGAAATTAGTTTATTCAATACAGCGTGTCACCAAGCATGTTCCTGGGATTACTTTAAGGACTGTGATGAGATCAGTGAACAAATCAAAGCTCCTGCCTTAATGGGACAAAAGTTATATTTCACAGAGAGGAAAATAATAAGCAAATAAAACTATAAATATGTTACAAAAAGTCAGATCTTAGGAAATACTAAAGACTAACCTATCATAACTCTAAAGTTAAGGAAAGCACATGAGAATTGAGCAATCTTTGATTCTGCAGAGTCCTACAAAGTAAAATCTAGCATGCAAGAGGAAACTGCATCAAAACTACTGCAGCACAAGTAGTTTTTGTGTGTGTGTGGTACCTACAAGTGTGAATTCAAGTGTGCCTACAAGCATTTCCTTCAGGAACAGTCCTTAAGAAAGTGTAGTAACAAATGGGACTGAATTGTTGCCAGGGAGCATATCTAGAAGGACTGTAGGTGCTGACTGAAAATTTATTATTTGTTTGAGAAGCCAGCAAACAAATGCTGAGTACATTTAAAGGAATGAGCGTTGTAATAACCTTGTACTTGTGTAATGGTTCCTCGATGTCTGAGAGAGGAATTGATAGTTAGCCCTAGAGATGGGACTAGTGGTGACCAGTTACCGTAGTCAGAATGAGAAATGGTGAAGGTTAGGGTTTATGTCAATTCGGAGCAATGTACTGGAGAGAAGAGGAATGTGCATGCTATGAGGGTACGAATCAGTGGGATTTGGAGACTTGGATATGCTAATAAAGAAGCCAAGAAGAACCAAGAGAATCTCTCAGCTTTTATAATCCACAGAAAGAAAGACGCTGCAGCATCAAGAGGCTATAACATTGGCAGTTATAGGAATTTATACTCAAAAAACACAGACATGGTATATCTCACTGACACAGGAGTATTAATGAGTCTTAGTATCCAATCTGTCAAATCCATATGGAGAGATCCAAGTCCCACCATAACAGTATTTATTTAGAAATGAACTACTTTCTGAAGATGATGCTCTCATGACAGGTACAATAGTCTTTTAAGAAGAGATGTCATGACAACGTACTCTTATGGATTCTGAGCACTAAGGAGACAGAAGCAGAAAGACAGTGTGGTAGAGGCCATCCTGAGCTACACAGCTGGAAATACACAGGGAAATATTATCACATTCTTTTTCCTCTCTCTCCTCTCTCCTCTCCCCTCTCTCTAGCCAATTCCTTTCCAAAGTACCACCACCCCAAAGCCTTAGTATTAACTTTGCCAACCTCTGTGAATAATGAAATAAAGTATATATTTAAAGCAAACAGCAGCAGCCAAAAGTAACTAAGACAAAAACGGCTGAAGTTGCACTAACAAAATGATGTTATATAGTAAACAGAAGTGCTAGTTTATGAAAGAACATCTTGGAATGCTGTCAGAAGAAGAGAAGGCTGAAGGGTTGCTAATGATGAAAAACAGGTGAGAATATCTAAGGTACACAGACCAAGAGTCACAGGGTAGAGCCTCAGGATCTGTCCCACTCACCCAGTTACCACATGCTCTGCTTGATGCTGATTCCAAAAGTGCTTCATGTTGTTGAAAGGCACAAGGGGGAAAAAGGTAGGAAATTTGATCAAACAAGCAACATGACAATTATCTTTGTCACTATGGAAAAAAAAGTGTTTCATCTGATCTTTGGTATTACAAACATTATAAAATTCACATTAGGGGAAGCCAAACTGAGAGATATATTATGAGCATGTTCACTTGGGGGCATTCATCTCTCACTTGTCAGGTTATAGTCTATCTCTTATTATTAGTTTTGTTTGATGTCTCTACAGAGCAGAAGGCAAAAAATGAGTAGCAGACCATGTGCTGGAAATGGGAGAAAAGAGCATTTCAGAAAGGAGAGAGTAATCAATAATTCCAAATGCCATAAAGAGGTTTATATGACAAGTATTGAAAGGCAGACATGAGATGGGATGTTGAAAAGACAGCAGTAGCCACATAAAGCTTTCAATAACCTGTAGAGAAGGGCAGGTGCTCTGGTCAGCAGTGAATTTAGAATAATGCCTCAGTTCTTGCATTATCTTAGACGATGGGAGCAATGGTGGTATACCACAGTGTAACACAGTGCCATGCAGAGTGCAAGCATGGAGGGGCTCCATGCCCAACAACTACTGACGGTGCTCTGAAATGTGGAACATGTAGGAAGCAGAGTATTCCACAGAGCCTCTGCCTCACACCCTCATCTGAGCAACACTTAAGTTTCTCCTTTTAAAGAACTGCACCAACTGTTTTGAGCATCTGCATAGAAAGTTACATGTTCACTCAGCTAATACATTTGCAATAAGTTCTCACCCAGGCTCGTGAACACATCTCAAGCAAATATTTTCTTTGGTGTCACTTGCTATACAACAGTAGCAGTGAGAGGCTAGCCTGATTCAGAGTTGAGGAAATGAAATGAGAAGTAATGAGGAAATAGATAAACAAGTCAGAGCATGCTGAAAGAATGGCGCTGTGATTGAGGATGGCTAGACAGAGATGAGAAAGTAAAAGTGAGAGATAATAGGACAAATTACTAATATTTTAACATGGTTTTACATTTTATGGTGTATGTGTACGTGTGCATGTGTGTGTATGTGTATGTACATGTGCATGTGTGTGCATGTGTGTGTAGGTGTACATGTGCATGTGTGTGTGCATGTGCATGTGTGTGTACATGTGCATGTGTATGTACGTGTGCATGTGTGTGCATGTGTGTATATGTACGTGCATGTGTGTGCATGTGTGTGTAGGTGTACATGTGCATGTGTGTGTGTGCATGTGCATGTGTATGTACATGTGCATGTGTGTGCATGTGTGTGTAGGTGTACATGTGCATGTGTGTGTGCATGTGCATGTGTGTGTACATGTGCATGTGTATGTACGTGTGCATGTGTGTGCATGTGTGTATATGTACGTGCATGTGTGTGCATGTGTGTGCATGTGTGTGTGTAGGTGTACATGTGCATGTGTGTGTGCATGTGCATGTGTATGTACATGTGCATGTGTGTGCATGTGTGTATGTGTACGTGCATGTGTGTGCATGTGTGTGCATGTGTATGTGAACATGTTCGTGTGTGTGCATATGTGTGTACATGTGCATGTGTGTGTGCATGTGTGTGTACATGTGCATGTGTGTGTGCATGTTTGTGTATGTGGACATGTGCATTGTGTGTGTGTACATATGAATATGTGTGTGTGCAACATAGTGCACATGTGGAGGAGGTCAAAGGACAACTCTTTTGTTCTCACCTTTCCCCTTGTTGTCACAGGATCTCTCTTACTTCTTTTGGGCAATGTGCTCCAAGATGGCTAACCAATGGGCTTCAGGGTGATTCTGCCATCTCTGCTCCCCGCCGTAGGAGAGATGGCATTGCAAATGCAAGCTACAACATCTGCTTTTTAATTATTTCTTTTCCATTTTGAGATTATATTATCATCATTTCCCATTTCTCTTTCATCCCTCCCAACTCTCCCATATACTTCTCTTTGTTGTCTTTCAAATCCATAGTCTCTTTTTATCATTAATTGCTGTTGTATGTATAAATGTTTATGTATATATTTTATGTGTGTACCAGTGATCAAGCACAGGTCATCATGCTTGGTGCAAGCAGTTTTCCCTGCTAAGTCTTTTCCCTAGTCCATTTTCCATGACATTTTAAAGAATCGGAAAAGAAGTTCACTGTGTGGGTAATGAAAGTGAGCAACTGAGAAACTAGAAAGATTAGACATTTGTTACTCTTTAACTGTTAAGAGAAAGGAGATGCTGAGTGTACTTAGAGCTGGGAGGCAGATACAATATAGAAGGAAGGAGCCCTGGGCAAGTACATCAAAAGACTTAAGTACTGTATAGTATGGACCCTGTATTCTCTTCTGGTGATCAGGGAAAGAGACAATTGTAGCAGTAGAGAAATAACTGAGGATGCTGTTAGCTTAAGGCAAAAAGAGAAGGTTGTGGCAAGATAGTGCATAGAAATACTTCCATTGAAAAATAGAGGATTAGTAATGTGAATGAGACATACAAAGGCAGAAAGCTGAAGTTTGTATAACAGGGGTTAGATGGGTGGGTGTCTGAAGAAGCAGTGACCTCCATCTGATCAATACCATAGTCAGAAGAGCCAGATTTAATGAAAGGGGTGAAAGCATTTTCTGAGGCATGTTAGGCTATTTGATTTATTAAGAAAATGTTTCCAAAGCGTAGAAGGGAAGGAAAACAATTGAAAGATGGAATTCAAAGTATTTTTCCTCCTATGGGTGAATTTACATAAAGAATTCATTCCTCATTTAAGAAGATTGAAATGGGGAGGAAAGAGGAAGTGAAGAGGTAGAAGGACGTGGATGGGAAGGCCACCTTTTATGAAAAGTAAGCGATAGTTGAGTAAATTTTTCACTAGGCTTCTTTTGACACAAAAAAATGATCCTTTTCTTGTTTTCTTCATGAGTGTTCAGAAGTTGTTTGACACTCCTGTCTTGAAAGGATAAGAGCACAATTTCTCCTCATTTGAGTAGCTGCTCTTACTCAGTAACTTGTTTCTAAAAAACTACCATGTGACAGAAGGGAGGGCACAAAGTTCCTCATAGAAATCTTCACTGGGTGTTGAGGCTTCTATTTTTTTCTATTACTCTGTCTAGCAAATGTCCACCCTATCGTAGAAGCGCTCAATACAGTGATCAGACAGTTTTGTGTGATGAGGAAATATGAGCCCCAACACACATATACATCGCCCCAGAATTGGAAGCATTCATCTCAAACAAGTTTTCAGCTGACCATCATCACAGAGAGTGTTTTGACTACCCAATTGTTGTCAATGACCACACAATTCCTGGTGGTCTCCAAGGGATAACCTCCTAGCAGAATCTCTTCCAAATTCTAGACCCTTAAATGTTCCTTGTGGATGATAATTACTTTGTTTCCAATCTGTATGACTCAACAATGTTTTTCTTTTTCTAGCTATAGACTGACATTACTTCTTTGAAGGACAGTAAGAAGCCCCTTTAACATCCAAAGTCAGTGATACCACTGGGAAGAACAGAATTCATAAACCATTACATTTATGCACCCAACAAAGCATTCAAGTGGAGAACCCTGTATATAGCCGAGTGCATCTTAGAGCTAAAGACATCTCAAACTGGCCTCTATCCCTACAGCATGTCCTTCAGGCCTGTGTCACTGGTTCAGGAAAGAACCACCGCTATACCATTACATCAGATCAGTCTTCTGCTTATGAACTCATGACAGTTCATCAGCACATCCCAAGTAGAGGTTTACTATTTCTGATTTAATGGCTCAAATCTGTCCTCATTTTGAAGATCACACTAGATCACACTGTTTGGCTTCATTTTCTATTATTTGCCATACCAAACAACATATCCAACCTGCCAGATACACATATTTTTTCTCTCATTCTCCACCCCATTCAAACACTCTTCCTGTTAACACCCATGACTTAGCCACTCTTCCTTTAACATCCATTATTTAGCTATTCAAAGCCAACTGAGGCAGTACCTTGTTTAGAAGACTTTTTGGACATTTATTCCCAAAATATTTAAATTTTTAACTTTAACTGGCTGTGTCACAACAATGGCAATAATAACAGTAATAGCAACACATGTTTGTAAAATATTTTGCCTGCTTATTTTTTTAAATGCGATTGACATTGAATTATGTCTGTCAGCACATAATTTATACTGTTTGGTTTGAAAAATGTTTCAGGAGTGTCTGTGTTCTAATTATGTTGTAAATTCTTCCATTTAAAGAAAGAAAGTAAAGCAATCATGCTTCTGTTCTCTGTTCTTTCCATGTCATCTAGTTTGTGTATATAAAAACTAGACAATCACTTCAGCATCAGTCTATTGTTCCCTATCTCAGAGTCTATTATCTCCTCTTTTCTCACTGTCTTGGCACAAATCTTATATGGTACATGCTCCTTGCAAACAGCTGGGTGTCTGAGGCTAAGTTCTAGCCAACACAAGGACAAATGTGACATATGCCATTTGCGGATATAACTCCTAATTATCTCACTCATGCAACTTCTAGAGCCCTTCTATTTTTGTGGCAATTTAGGTGGCTCATTAGAAATGATGGCTTCAAGGACTAGATTCTGAACTACCACAGAGAAGGCACACATCTTCCATTGTGACTTAAGTATCTTCCATACCAACAACATCTGTATTAGATTTCTTCTTGGTAAAGATGTAAAAACGTTCATACCCTTAATGTTTCTCTGCTCCAGCTGCTGACATCATTTATTTTGTTCAGAGGTTAACATAAAATTCAACTATATTTGAGAAGCTGATTAGGTGGATTATTTCAATCCAAGATTTCATATTTTTAAGTTTCAATTTAAATTCTAAGAATCAGAGCAATTCTCAAAGTACAAAGTGTCATAATCAATAATGGTATTGTATTTTCTCTATGGTTAATAAAACACTCTGAATTTCTACATATCAGTCATTGATACACATGTAATCCCTGAATAGGATACATTTTCATTGTTAATATTAATTTTTATTAGGATTAGTTATGCATGGATTTATTTCACTATAATCATACTCCAAAGGTTTTTCTAGTTCCCTTAATATTGATATCAATGTTTATCCACATGCACCTGCTATTCTATACAAATAAAGGATGCTACCAGAACATATATTTTAATGGTGATTTTCCTATTTTGTTAACTCTCTATTTAGATACAAGAATATGTAGAATTGATTTGACATTTAGAAATATTAGGTATTATAAGTATGGGGCAGACCTCTGGAATCAAAGGTTTTTGAGACATATCTTACATGCTTTCATTTTTCTTTGAAGCTTAAACTCCATTTGAAACTGGCCCTTTTATCTTGTCAGCTTAACGGTGAAGAGGGCAGAGCCCATGAATTAAATTTGTCCTTGACAGGTAAAAGGAGAGTGGAACAGGAGTATTTAAGATGCAGCGTACTCACGCTGTATGCTAGTACACAGCTGTCATGGGTCTTTCACCGGGAAGAAAGAGACATAGATTATGATCATAACCTTGAATTATCATTCCTTGTGGCACTGCTTATCTTCCTTTAAGAATACTTATGAATTTCAGTTAAAATAACTCTCATATTTCTTCCCTCAGAGAAAACTAACACACTGTCTTCAGTGTGATCTCCCGACATGTGAGACCTTCTATTATTTATCTCATGGTGGTATTTGCACTTCAAAGTTCAGCCACGACTGTATCTTTAACACCGTGTACTAGAGTGAAGTCTGTAGACCAAATAGCTGATGTTAGCAATTTAAAAGCACTTTTGTCATGATCTGCTGTAAAGTAATTTTTGTGGTGAATTGCTCTTATGTTACTCTCCTTTAGTTTTACAGCCTGTTTTTCTCACTTACTGACCTTGTATCATCTCATACCTTATTTTTACTATCACTTCATTCATTCTACATAATGCTCTGTTTGTTAAAGAAAAACCTATACACATGTGTATGCATTTATCATTTCGTAAATACTTAACAAGTATCTTCTTGCCTGTAAAAGTATTAGCAGCTTAATATGTAAAATGTGGGCAATATTGAATGTCTCTGATTTGAAAGAATTTGCCATCTGTCGAAGAACTAGAAAAATAAAAGAAATGATTTTATTATAATAATAACTATTATTCAAATAAGTTACACTGTCTGATGCTGTGGTATATTTATATCAATGAGACATCAGATTGGAAGTAACTAAGTACATCAGGGTAAAGCTTTTCTCAGTTAAAAATGAATTTGGGTTCCTGAATAAAGAAGAGCCTTGGAGACAATGGAGAGACAATTGTTAAGTCCCTGTGGGAAAGCCCCGCTAGTTAAATGGAGTTTCTGAAGGGAGGCCACTCTTCCTGGAGTACAGAAGGACAGTTAAAAGACTACAAATCATGTTAAGGAGATCAGTCTTTATTTTGAAAGTAATCATAATCAGTTGAACTACTGGTATTAAGCTTCCACTCAAAAGGAAATGTATCAAGAGAGGTTAAGGGGCCAGGAGGGATGTAAAGGTACCATCTCCATATATAAGTTGCTGCTGACTTCTGTTCCAGTCAGACTATAGCCATCTCCCTGGTACAAATAAGTAATCTGCTTAACTCTGGCTTCATTACCTTCAGAGTATCTTATAAATGGAAACTTAGTTGGAATTCAGGATCCCAGCTGGTGTCTGGGTATTTGTCCAGAGAGTTGCACATCCCATTGAACTGACAAAGGTGAGTTTTCTATGGGAAGCCATGGATCATTAACTGAAAGTTAATGTTAAGATGCCCTGTGCTTAGGAGCAGCTGTGTTAGTGGGTCCTCTTCTTAAGCTTTCTTCCGAGGTTTCAAACCCTGCTGAGCTGATGGAAATGTAGTCCTTAATTTCAAAGATGGTCATTAACCCCCTGCTTCGTGTTTTTACAAATCATTAACATGTCATTTGTGCTTCATTTTAAAGATAGTCTTTGTGCTCAGGGAGCTGAAACGTCAGGGTGATGGCATCAAGTACTGAAAGGGAAAAGGCATGACGAATTGCAATGACAGTGCAGTGAAGGTCGCTCAGTGGGATAAAAATCTGATCTCTGGTGGAGAAGAGGGGTGCAGACAGTAGTGCCAGTCCAGAGTGGTGATAATGTCTGCAGACTGTGGTCTTCATAGGGAATCATTTAGCCCCTAGGAAGAATAGGGACCAGTTGGAAACATCAAGATTAACATATGATACAAGCCAGAGTGCAGAGGAAAATCTGGAAGCCTTTTCTTCCCTACCCGGGCTTCATCTGAAGAATAGAACCTATGCAAGTATACATGTAGTATGTATGTATATGTGTGTATTTGTATGGACTCATGTTTTTATTTACATACCACCACATGGTAGAAGCCTTAGGACTTTGCAGTGTCCATCAGCCCATTTCTGTCCTTAGGAGTCCTTCCTCCTTATAACTGTCCCTATTTTTACTAATAATTCTGTGTCCCTCGAGTAGCCTCGTGCCCAGGAACACAAAAGCCCAGGATTAAATCTTCCTTTAGGTTATATCTGCTAGTGGACAGTATTAGGCATGTTCTGACACACAAGCTTCTCTCCACTTCTCTAGCCTCTATGGCTAACTCAACGATTTTCTTTTTCTCCTTCTCCCTTCTCCTGTTTTCGGAGTATCTCGTTGGTTTGGTTGTAGTTTTGGCTTTCTCTCAAACTCTATTAAAAGTGTCCTCAATGTTCTTTCTTAAATTATTTTATGTATAAGACTAAGAATTTAAACAGAAAACAAGCAAAACAAAAATCTCTCATAGTCCCTGGTTACATCTCAACAAGAAAAAAATGAAAATCTCAAGGTCTTTGTTAGTTCATGTGCTAGTTAATTTTAAAAAAAAACAAACCTGAAGTTTAGGGTCAAATTATTAATATCAGTTCAATTTATCAAGCATTTAGAAACTAGGTACTACTCAACAAACTTCATTCTTAGTGAAATATCTTCTTTTATTTGTTTTGCTATTTTGTTTAGTTTTGCATTATCTTTTTAATGAGTCAAGCTGAATGTGTCTCTGAATCCCAGGCTGGATGACTTTGAAATTTTTGACCCTTTTGCCTTTATTTACTGAGTGCTGTAATTATAGGCCTAACTCATGGTTTTTGTGGTTAATTGAGTGAGCCCAGGATTTTATGCATGCTAAGCAAGCACTCTAACAACTGGGTTACACCCGAGTCCCTAACCATTCTTTTCAATGTAGCTTCCCTTGATTTGTGATTGCTGTGATAGAGTGGCTACCAGTGAATACCATGCCTCATTTTGTTTGCCATCTTCTTTAGCATAAACTATTATTTTAATGAGATCACAAAAGTAACAGGTTTCTTTATTACACTGTCAAACATTTTTTCTCAATTTCTTTTTTAATTATTTCTTTTATTTTTGACATTATAACGACATTATTTACCTTGTCCTTTTCATTTCTCCAAAACCTCCCTTGGAGGAGTGGGTTCGTATCCCACTTCTGACACCAAATAAAGTGGGGTGCAATCAATGCATACCTCAAAGGAATCAGACAAAGTTTGGCAAACAGATGTTTTAATAGGAGAGTACTCATGTGACGGAGTCAGTCCCCTACCACCAGGCGAACCATGGAACAAAGAGACCCTTATATTTAAGGTCTTGCTACATCACTAACCATGCCCTAGTGTTCGGTGCATGGTCTGCATCACCTGTGTCAGCCCCCCGAGAGGGAGTGGCTAACATTGCCCCTACACCTCTGCTTGTTCTCTTTCAAATTCATAACCACCTTTTTCACTAATTATTGATACACTATATATATATATATATATATATATATATATATATATATATATATACTGCATACAACTTTTTAAAGGGGCAAATCATAGGAAATTTGCATTTTGATTCAGATAATTTTAATCACCATTTTTAGGAAAAATGAATGACCAAGAAATCTGTTTTTGGAAAGCTGTAGTTTGTTGATATGGCTATAGTATCAATGACTACATTTGATTTGGTCTGTTCTGGTGGATTTGAGAACAAGAGATTAATCCAAAGCCATGGAATTTTAGGATTTTTGTTTAGCATTCACAGCTCTTAAGTGAGTGTAATCTCTGATGTCAAAGATATAATGGAACATTATATCCACTGAACAAAATTTAACATTTCTGGGCCAGATAGGCTCAGAGCAAATTTTATGCTCTCATTGATTTCAGAAGGTGCCACAATGTCATTTAAATTTATGAATGTTAATTCTACATTGTTTCCCTGAATTAAATATCTAAGAATAAAACTTAGTTTCCTCAAACTAATCATACCAATGGATGAAATCTTCCTCTTTCTGACATTTGTGTGATTTAAATATGTTCCTTATATTACATGTAACTTCATAAAAATTAAAGTCAAATTTAAGAAAATGCTGTGGTTGATAAATAATCCTACTTGTGTATCTTATTAATTGAGCTTTACTCCGTGAAGTCTTCCCTAAGTAGTGAGCATGGATTGTATATTTTGTAAGCTTCAAAATAAGCATACTTGCACAGTCACAAAATGATGAGGAAGTTATGAACTAACAAAAGCAAGGCACATGGTACCTTCATAGTTATTAATGCCTGTGGCTATTCTTTTCTGGACTATGTAAATGGTTTTGTGGGTATAACATGTAAAATGTCTACTGCCTCAAAGATACTTATACAAAAATATTATGATTATGAATCAAATTTAATTCCACAATCCAAAACATCTAGCAAATAACAACACATACATTATCCATGCCTTGTTCAAAAACAAAGTGCTTTGTTTGGACCCAAAATAAAACTCAGGCCATATTCCTTTTTTTCTGGCACTGTGAAAAATCTTTGTGTACACTTTTATGCTAAAAAATAGATTTGATGGATGATCTACCTCATTTTTTAAATATATGTATTTTTCTACAATGTGCTAAAAATAGCTTTAAAGCTCAGAAGCATGACAAATCACATCTATTTCTTATTTGGAAAAGGGCTCTTGCATTATTGCATTTTTATACAATTGTCATCATTCAAACCTACTTTCGCTTTGGTGAATGCTTGTCTTTATCCATGTGATGCTTGCTGGCAGAGCTGACATTTTATTTGTTGGCTGATTTCCCATATGCTGTACCTTTGTGTATTGTTGTTTCTTTGACTGTTTAATAATCCACTGTATATTTCGTTTGTGACCACACCGAGAGCAGGTCTTCATAGTGCATTGTAATACAGATGCCTCCACTAAAAGCAATATAAAATAACAGTCTGTAACATGTCATTTCACCCTTGAAATTTCAGTTGATTCATATAATAATTATTTATTCTGAAATAAGAAGATGGCACATACTATATTTTTTTCCTGAGGTATTTTATTTATTTTTTAATTTGAATTATTTAATTATTACTCATATTTACACCTCCATCCCCCATTCCCTCGCCCTCCCATCCTCCCATGTTCCCCCCAATCCTCCAACCCATCCCCAACTCCTCCCCAGGGATAGTGAGGCCCTCCACCAGGGACCTTCAAAGTCTGTCATATCGTTTGGGGGAGGGCCTAGGCCCTCCTTGCTGTATCCGGGCTGCAATAGTATCCCTCCATAGGGAATGGGCTCCCAAGGTCCATTTGTGTTCTAGGGTTAAAGACTGGCACCACTGTGAGAGGTCCCATAGACTCTCTTGGCCTCCTAGCTGGCACCCACATTCAGAGGGCTTGGTTAGGTCCAATGCTGTTTCACCAGCGTTATGACAAGTGTCTCCGTGCTCTCATTAGGTTAGGTCAACTGTTTCTGCGGGTTTCTGCAGCACCATCTTGGCTCCTTTGCTCATCCCTCCTCCCTCTCCACAATTGGATTCCAGGAGTAGGGTTCAGTACTTAGATGTGGGTGCCTGTTTCTGCTTCAAAGAGCTACTGGATGAAGATTCTAGGAATGGTAACCAAGGTAGACACCAATCTCATTATAGGGGAAGGGCATCAATGGCATATTCTCCACCACTGCTTGGATTCTTAGTTGGGGTCATTCCTGTGGATCCCCTAATATTTCCCCTGTGCCAGACCTTTCTCCATAATTGTATTGTCTCCCTCTATCAAGGCATCTCTTTCTTGCCCTCCTCTATTACTCCAGTCTCAGTCCTCTTGTTCTCCTCCCCCTCACCTTCTTCCCTTCCTACCTCCTTCCTCTCCACTCCTGCCCCATGTTCCCACTTTGTTCAGGGGTTCTTGTTCCCCCTCCCCTTCTTTGAGGGACTGTAAATCTTCTCTTGGGGTCCTCTATGCATACTATATTTTTATCTTTTCACATTAAAATGTCTTGTGTGGAACAACAACAAAAACAACTAAATTATAGAATCCTAAAGCTGTGATTTAAAACAAGTTGAATAGATTTCTGAGAAGTAAAGTTAATGTTGAGGAATAATTATAGTTAAATGAAAGTGTATTGGCATGCAAATGCAATGTTCTTTCATTCCATGCTGGTACATATTGGAGTCATCCTATAACAGGGTGACAATGCTGCTACTAGAAACCATAGGCTAACAAATATTAAGTCCAATGGCAAGATTTGCTTACATCTTGTAATTCTTTATCTTTAATATCCCATAGATCTATTAATATTATAGACTACTACCAATGCCATAGATTATACCTCACAAATTGTTCATAAGACCTTATTACTTATGATACCACGTACTTGAATCATAGAACATGGGACATAGAATCACAGACAAACTGATACTGACCAGAGAGCTTCATTCCTCCTGGCTAGCTTTCCTAGTTCATTAAGGTACTATGCATGTTACTGAAAGATTAATTTATCATCAGTCTTAACCAGGAATCTTATGATCATAGAAAGACAGGTCCACTACAATAGTAGAAAGAATATCATAAGAACATCAATAACTTTCTGATTGGTTTTAAGTCCTCTTCTATAAGATGAAAACCATACCCAGCAATCTGGCCAAGAACCTCTGACAAAACAAGTCTTGGGCCATGGGGGACAACTCAGTACTATTATTTGCCTAAATAGACATAGTATTAAACTAACTATTAATGTAGTATCATTATATTTTTTAGCTTAACCCATCACTCAGCCCTTTACAGAAATTTTTGTGTTTGCAGTAGATTGTGGTTAACACAAAACCTCACAGCTGGTGAAGGTCTATAGAGTAAAAGACTGCAGAAGTTTCAGCCCTATGTCAGACATGTATACCACATTACATCCCCAAAGCTCAGGAATCATTGTTAGGAATCCAGAAAGAATGTTAGAGCCAGTGATGGCACATGACTACAAGGAAAGAGTTCTTTCTAAATATAACAAGTCAGTTTCAGATACGAACTCACAGAAGTTGTGGTAGCATCCATTAGACCCGTGGAACGTCAAGCCAGATCAAATCCTACCATGGAGAGGAGAGGTAGGCACAAAGTCCCTTCACTAGCAAAGGAGCTACTGTCAGCTGAGAGCTTCCTGGAAAGAGAAAATCCAGTTTATTGAAGAATATAGTCCATGATAAATCAGCTATTATTCTCTGGAAAACCACATGTCCATAAATATATGGAGAATACAATTAGGACTTGATGAACGAAAAAGAAGTGGGAGACACAAAACTTGATAAATAAGGGAAGGATCTAGAAGAATTTAGGGAATGGGAGAGAAAATAACAAGCCAAATTGTGTGAAATTCTAAAGGCACTAATTTATTTTTAAGTAAAGCAAACTTTAGGAGCTAAGTGAAAGGAAACAACCAAAACCAAACATGTATGCATATATGTTACTATCATATGCATGTATATAGGTGTGGGCATACACATGTGTGTGTATAACTTAAAATTCTCCCCACAAGCATTGTTTGTCCATTACTAATATTTGCATTACTTATGGATATGTATTTCAGTACCGAATTGAATATGCACATTTATATGATGTTTTGGAAATAATTTTATACTTCAAAGGTAATTTTAACTGAATTTGATTTGTAAAATATCCAGTTTGAAATGACTCCAGATAAAATATGGATCAGCACTGAATGTTGAGTTTCTCTGCTTTATTCCTGTCTCCACACCAATTAATGTTAGTCATGAAGACTGGAAACTCACACAATGGAATTCTTACTCCTAAAAAAAAAAATCTGTTCTGCTATTACATAAAAATGTTTGTAAAGGAAAGAATGAATGGGAAGGCTTTCAGTATGCATAATGGAAGATGAAGTCCAGGCCTCAGGATTTTAGAACAAATCAGTGTGTGTGTGTGTGTATGGTGTGTGTGTGTGTGTGTGTGTGTGTGTGTGTGTGTGTGTGTGTGTGTGTGTGTGTGTGTGTGTGTGTGTGTGTGTGTGTGTGTGTGTGTGTGTGTGTGTGTGTGTGTGTGTGTGTGTGTGTGTGTGTGTGTGTGTGTGTGTGTGTGTGTGTATGTGTGTGTGTGTACTGGCAGCTGTGGCCAAGATGGTAGACATTAATTGACTGACTAACATGCTCAGGACAATTAAGCATGGTGATACACATCTGTAGTCCCAGCACCTAAAAAGAAGAGGCAATAGCATCAGAAGTTCTCATCTTAACTTCACATTAAATCCATGACAAGACTGAGCTACATGAAACATTTCCTTTAAAAAATCAGATCCAACTGGAGGAAGAATGAGAAAGAAGAGAAAAATAGGAATAAGAATAGGAATAAGAAGAAAAGGAGAAGAAAAAGAAGAGGAGGAAGAAGAGGAAAAGTAAATGAGGGGAGAGTAGAAGATGGGAAACTGAAAATGGAGGTGGAGAAGGAAGAAGAAAAGGAATGGTAATTAGGGAAGGAGGAGAAAGAGGAGGAGGGCAGGGGTTGCTCATGACCTAAGCTCTTCAGAGGAACTAATAGAGAAGGGATATTAGGGAAATCTCTACAACTGTGCTCTGCGTAAGATCTAGGAGCTTACAGTAGTGAATATGAGCAGACAGTCAACAAGAATAAGATTAAATTTCCTATTAACCCAGTAGGATTAAGTCATGGGATCCATTTAGGCTAACTACAAAAGTAAAAGTGTAGAGTGCAACTTGTCTTGCTCATCAGAATTCACCCTTCCATTAGTTTTTGTCATAGACTTCCTTACATTTTTACCTTTAATTGGAACTCCCTTATAACCTTATGTCTGCTCTTTATGACAGGAATAAAGTGAATTTTGGCTATATGCCAGTCAAAAATTATTATAGTGACCAAATGTGCAAATAAAGAATATATTATTGATGTATATCACTACTGCCTATATTTTTCTAGTACAAACTAGAAGGTTCTCAAATTATCACTAAATAAAATTACTTTGCTAAAAATTATTTTAGTATTACATTGAAAAAGAAGAACTTTGCCAGAAAACCCCCTAATCATTCTGAAATGTATACTGGGTTTGATTTTAGAGTTTGTCATTGACACAGTATTGGAATTTGTCTATTTTGTTAAAAACTACTCGTATATTTGAATTCTTTTTCTCTGAATTAGAGGAGCTGATGCCTTGAGGGAAAAAATGCAATCACTTTTATTCCTGAATCTTCCACAACATCCTGCCCTCTAACATTCATTAAATATTTTATAATTCAATCTTTGGACTGTACTTATGTTGAATATTAAATCCTCCAAAACGTAATTAAGAGATAATTATCCTATCACTTTATCTTCTTGTAAAGGCTATTTCACATCATTGGGATGGAATCTAAAATTAAGAAAAGCTGATATAAAGCAGAATTTATTTCTTTGGAATTTCTTATTTATGCTCCATCTTTTCAGGGCTTTAAGCAGTAGCAAATTTCCAAGCAAATGTGTATTACATTTGTTCATCAATTTAGTGACTATCTTTTAAAATGCAAGCCTTCTCTTTCAAAGACATGTCACACAAGTGTTCTAATAGTTAACACGTATCCTTCATTTCCCTAATGGACACCTGGATAAATGTCTACTTTGCCCTGTTTTCTGGACTGTCTAGAGAATCTAAATAGTATCTCACAGAATAAAACCCATGCTTTACCACACTTTTAAGCAGAAAATAAAAAGTGACATTGCTGTGGCAGATGAGCGGGATCCTTTTGATGTGTTTCCTTCTCATGAAGCTCTACTTGCTGTACAGTTTTAAGTGGTAGCACATTTTATTTTGTGTTCCTTTCTCATTATCACTAATGGACACTTTGGATGTTTGGCCCGACTTAGATCCTCACAGACAGAACCGGAGGAAGCTTATTGCATGGTGCTACTCTCTTGCCTTTGATGTTCTGTAAATCAAGCATGTCAGTGTCATTGCTTTTAGGGGAAGAAATCAACTCCCAGCACTTTAGACCTAGTGAAGTGTCCCCAAAACTCAGATTTTGGTACTGAATCATTAAGAGCATAAGAGGTATAGAACAATTAAAGAGTATTTCCAGATCCCAACAATGCCAGGGGAGTTATAGCATATACTTACCAGGACATTTTCAGAACTCATGCTCCTGGGCTTTTAGTGAGAACACCATTGACTTACTTAGAATCTGTTGATTTTCTCATTCAATACAGAATGAGAAAGGATTCCATTAATGAACAGCAAAAGAAGCCATGCTGGTGATGTTGTGATATTTCAGTATGTGTAATTCTACACATCACCAAAGAATTTCCCTTGGATCAAAGCAAGTACAATTTAATGCTTTGGTATGCATTGTGTAAGGTGTTGGGGATTGAACCTGGGGCCTCACACCTGGTATGCATACATTCTGCCTCTGAGCTACATCCCCAGACCAAAATTCACTCTTCTTAACAGAGAATATAAACAATAAGAATATGTGCTTAATAATCCATGTTTAAGATAGTATTTGGAGGAAAGAAGACTTTTCGAAAAATGGCATATCACAGTTTTAAATCAAGTGCACAAACGCCAGCTAAAACCTTGTATAATGTACCTAAGAAAGCTTATATGACACATCTTATGAGAAAAGAGATCTTTCTGAGGATGGAGAGGAAAAGCAATAGTAAAATATATACCTTTGCTTGTTTGTTTTTTTTTCCAAAGACAGATTCCCTTTGAACTCACTCTATAGACCATGCTGGTCTTAAACTCATAGAGATCCTCCTGCCTCTGTGTCTTGAGTACTGGGATTAAAGATATGCACATCTATCACTTGGAGGATCTCTGTGAGTTTGAGGCCTGTCTGGTCTACCGAGTTCTGGGATAGGAAAGGCTACACAGAGAAACCTTTCATGCTGCAGGGGTGAATGGCAAATAGGGAGTGACTGTAAAGTGAGCAGGATTAGGGTACATGCTGTGAAATTTCCAAAGAATCTATAAAGAATTTTACTTTAAAAATTAAGTGCGTGTGTAGAGTTAAGAAGCTGTTGTACATTTATGCTTTAATAAAACAAAGGGATTTTTAAAAAACAAAAATAAAATGTCATAGAAAATGTGCATCAAATGAGACCTCGATGAATACATAGGCTATGATTTGAGAAATGGCCTGAGAAGGCCTAACCTTGTAGCAGCAGAGCTAAAAGCCTCACTGTTGCATTGGAGAACTGATGCCATTTGAGACTCTTGGCTTGTCCACTTTGCATTTATGTTGAATACATCTATAAACATCAATGTGGCCAACCACTTTTAACTTTATCTTTATAGTTAAGAACCATGTCAAAGAGATGTAATCCACTGAATTCCTATTACTTGCACTGTGATTTAGCAATGCAGTGCTATTGCCTGGGTAGTAGGATTCTTTATCTACAATGCAGAGGAAACTCCTAGCTCAGTGTACAGCACAGGATAAGTATACAGAAGGCTTGCTGCACTTACAACTTGCCTTCACTTCAAAGAGTCCAATTCAAGATTTATTTAGAACATTGCATAAGATATTTCTATTAATTTAGTCCAGGAATCCTTCATGGTAGATAAGCCTAATGGAAAAACGTATGTCTGTTTATTAAGTATGTATTTATGGACAAAATGGTGTTCCTGCCCCTCTGGTTTCTACAGAAAGAGTTAAATGGCACTAAAGAAAGAAATGCTTTGATATTTGACAGATTAAAACATTTACTTGGGAAAGTTACACCTTTCAATCTTCAGAGTCAATGGCCAAGCCAAATGAACAAAATGAACTATTTTCATCAAATCCTTCATAAAAGACTTTAGCATACAGTCATATGTAAAAAGAAACTTTATTTTAACAGGATTAAGGCTAGAATTGCTTGTTCATGTTTGGCTGGATAACAAAATTTTATCCCTGAGGCTGAAGGATGAATTGGAAAAGGGAGATCAAAAGGCCAGAGTGCCATGATTCCAACCTCAGAAAGATGATATCCATTGCTCCAAAGTTTGAAAGGAGTTGTTCAGAAATGTGGTCAGTGAAGGACTGGTGACTGATAAGCTGTTATTAACATGCTAGTTGTATGTTTCATTATTATGCTACTCAGTGCCATAGGTCAGATGAATACCACCAAGGGATCCCTGTAGGACCCAGGTGTGACACACAAAAATATGAATTAAGATAATAAGGAAGTTCCTGAGAGTTATAGGTATGGCCTGGAAATGAGAATGGTGTGTTTGGGACCCAGGCTTCCTCTCCTAACTCTGGGATGTTTGTCTGGACAGGTTGAAGAAGGGCATTCAATCATGAATTATTTTTGGCAAAACTTTAGTTGTTTATTACTAACAAGCCTAAGAAATGAAAATAAATAAATAAATAAATAAATCCGTTACACTCTTGTTACTTAGGAGGAAAGTCACACATGGGACCAATACTATTTTCAAATCCTCCCACTTTTTATATGAATAAATTCTTTAATTAAAAGATAATTAACCCCTAAAGTCTGTATTTCCCAATTACTGATTGTCTTTTGCTTGTTTGTTTTTTCCCAAATCACATTCTAGTTCCTGCACTGTGTGTTTCAATTATGTATGCTTAATGCTTCTGGACGATTGGCTGTGAACATAAATGGTACTGCAACCAAGTCAATAGCTGACTTTGTGGTGCAGTGTTAACAATTGGGAACTCATATACCACACAGAAAATCCAAAGATGTTATATCTAATCAAATTATGTAGAAAAGCTACTCTCTCTGAGAACCATTGAAAGTACTGCTTAAAAGATTTTCTTAAGACTCAACTTAGCCAATTAGGATGTGGAAAATCTTAGAAATTATTTGATGTTTCTGGTTTAAAAAATGGTAGATAGGATGTTTTTTTTTTCCTTTGAAATATAGTTTTTTTTCTCATATAATCTAACCTGATAACGATTTCCCTCCCTCTACTCCAAGATCCTTGCCATCTCTCTGCCAATGGAGGTGCAGCCCCTTTCAGGGTCTCGTTAAAAATCAAACAGGGATAATATAGTGAATATAATATAAGATAGAGCAAAAACTATCACATTGGAATAGGGCAAAAGAACAGAAGGAAAAGAGCTCCCCCCGCAGTTATATGGCATCTCCCCTACAACTCTTCTCTGTGTTCCTTTTTCCCCACTTTTTTAAAAAGGAAAAATGCTGAGAGATCAGAAAGAAGGAGCAAGCCATAGCCACACCTTTCCTCCTTAGCCTCTCAGAAAACAAGAGAGTAAGTTCCTATTTCTCCCTGCTTATATCCAGTTTCCGCAGTTATCTCACATCCTGTCTATCTGTACAGACCTCCAGACCTCTATGGTTAGCTAGGGGCAAACTCTATTCTCTAACCTTCAGACACCCTTTATTTGTACAAGCAAGATATCATCACATATTGTCAACAGCCTACAGAATGGGAAAAGATCTTCACTAACCCGACATCAGACAGAGGACTGATTTACAAAATATATAAAGAACTCAAGAAACTAGATATCAAAATGCCTAATAAGTGAATTTAAAAATGGGGTACAGACCTAAACAGAGAAGTCTCAACAGAAAAATTTCAAATGGCCGAAAGAAACTGACGGAATTGCTCAACATCCTTAGTTATCAGGGGAATGCAAATCAAAGCAACTCTGAGATACCATCTTATACTTGTCAGAACGGCTAAAATCAAAAACACTAATGGCAGTCTATATTGGAGAGGATATGGAGTAAAGGGAATACTCCTCCACTGCTGGTGGGAGTGCAAACTTATACAGCCACTTGGAAATCAGTATGGAAATTTCTCAGAAAACTGGGAATCAATCTACCTCAAGACCCAGCAATACCACTATTTGGCATATACCCAGAGGATGCTCAATCATACCACAAGGACACTTCCTTAACTATGTTCATAGTGGCATTATTTGTAATAGCCAGAACCTGGAAAAAACCTAGATCTAGGACCTTCAACCAAAGAATGGATAAAGAAAATGTGATAGTTTTGTACAATGGATTATTACTCACTTGTAAAAAAATTGTCATCATGAAATTTGCAGGCAAATGGATGGAACTAGAAAAACAATCATCCTTAGTAAGGTCACCCAAACCCAGAAAAAAAAAAACAAGTATTCCAAATGTTGGCAATCGGGTTCTACAGAAATTTTCAAACTACATGCCATAGATTCAAACATTTGCATGAATAATCCCTATGTAATATTTAAGTAAATAACCACATAGATTATCTCAAAATATGTAAAGTAAAACTAGAGAGTAGCACAGCTTGATTCTGTGTAGTTTTGAATTGTTAAAGTCTAAACATATTGATCAATACCCAGTTGGTCCTGTTTGAAATATTATTTTCTGATCCCTATGAACAAAGATGCCTTTGGATCAGTTTTCTCAGTTAGGGAAGATTAAAAGGGAAGAAGGTCAGAGTTTTAAGATTCTCTGTAAGCATTGTCTCAGGTTCTTCCACCAGAATTAACAGCATTGGCCTTACCCTATTGCTAGCAATCATTCTGCTTAATTTCAATCAAACCTATAAATGCAACTACTGTTTTGTTTTTCAGAAAGCATTCTTTATCTCTAATTTAGTAATTTTTTATTTTGTGCAAATTATTCAAAACCAGGTCTGTGCAATGACTTAGGCAGTACAAGAGCTTGTCCCCAAGCCTGATGACCAGAGTTTAGTCCCCATAACCCACATGGCGATAAGAGATAAATTCTTCCTGCACATTGTCCTTTGATTTCATATATGTTGCCAAATGTCATACATGTACCATATTCATGTACTCAAAATAGACAGAAAAAGAATTAGTTGCTAAGCAATTTTTAAGTTATTAATTCTCTTTACATTTAAAGGTGGACTGAGTTCAAAGATTCATTATTGGTTTGTCCAAAAGAGACTATAACTAGATACAGATGTCCCAGAGAAAGGCAGGTATGTTGGTAACAGAATTGTCACCTCTTGAGCTTAGTGGAGAGAGACAGGTCACCTTCTAGTTGCAGAAGCCCATCAATCACTTTCTTGGCATTAGATGCTTAAAAATACACCAGAGAAAGAATTTTCCAAGGCAGGAGTTGCTGATCTTTTAAGGTTTTATTTTTCTTGGGTTCTGTTTTGTTGTTGTTTTAAGAAATAATTACAGAAAGGAACTGTAGCTGAAAATCTGACCAAAAAATGTAATGAAGGGAAATCGAGACGATCTCCTGGTTGGACTAGGGGGCAAGTGGGCATGGAAACCCGAGTGATCTCATTAGGGGGTGGGAAAGGGGGGAAAAGAAAAAAAGTGAAATGAAAAAACTTTGCTTCATAGGGTAGTGTGCACACACACACACACACACACACACACACACACACACACACACACACACACACACACAAAGTCTTAGATATTCCTTTAAAAATATAATTCCCCAAGACTCCATAGAAAATCAGTGACTTGATTGGCAAGCCCATCCTATGAAATAGTTTCTCTATCAATTCTCCTTTAAAACATCAATGGAGAACTTTATGTGATTCCTCAGTAATACTAACTTGCACAGGTCAATGATCTTGTTATATGTCTCTCTTAGCCAACTAGAGAAGTTCTCTAATGATATCCTGGTTGTTCTCAAAATGTTTTCTGTATCATCCGATATTCAGAGTTCCAAGAAAATGTTATGAAGTGCTTTCCAACCCTATAGATGATAGCAGGCTTTAGTGTCCATGCAGCCAATTTCTGTGCAAGTCCTGTTATTTTGGGTCTACACATCCTTTACAGTGGTACCAATAGATTTTGTATCTCCCAATTCTTTTCTAGCACTTGCTGTCCTTGCATCCTTGTGCCTTATTTGTACCTATCAGGACCAATTTTCTCTTGTTTCTTCAGCAATTAATTTGTCTCGTCTCTTCATGAAAGACTGGTCTTTGTTGGGTAACAAGTCCCTCCCTAGATGGCTTTAGGTGGTAATAGAGCTGATTTACTTTATTTCTTGTCAGTGCATCTATAAGATGACTCTTCCTTCACTTCATGTCTCTTGCAGTTTATTCTTCTCTTTGTTTTTCTGGAACCCTTGCACTATCCCCACTCCCATGACCTCAGAACCTGATTAGAGTTAACCAGTAGGAAACATTCGTAAGGTGTTAGCAAATCTCTTCAAATGTTCAGAATGGACAGGAATGTCTTGTGATTGGACATTAGCTCTGGCTGAAATTCCTCTTGGGAGGCATCTTCCTATAGATGTGAATCTCAGTAGATACTGCTAAATCCTTCCCTCAGCTTCTCCCATCTGCTGGTAATAGTTTGCCTTTGTTTTCTTAGTTCCTAAGCACTTCACATCTGTTATTTGCTTCTCTTAATCCTGCCCACACACTGTAAACAGTCCTGTCATTAAAATATCTTTGAACATACCTTCTGTTTTCTGTTGTCGTTATGACTAAAATGACTCTGCAAAGCCTCAAGTGCCTTGATCGTCATAATTGTTCTGGCAAAAGACACACCTCAGTTTCCTGTACTCCATAGCGATCAAATATTAATGTACTGATACACTCTCAAACCGCAAATTAATTATGTATATTTAGAGAAATGAAAACTTTGACAGTCTTCATGTGACTGTGACTGCAAAAATAAGCAGCTTTCAAAATACAGGAATATAATGAAGGAAACCGGAAACTGCTTTATGTTGCATTCTATCCCCTAGGGACATCAATCAGTTTTATGTGTTTGTTTTGCTTTGTTTTTATTTTATTTTACTTTTTACAGAGACTGAAATGTCTCAGTTCAAAATAGTAAACATTGCTAGCCGAATCTCACCACAATTAAAAAAGAAGCATATAATTTTCATTATTCATAGAATATAGAGCTCCTTTCTACCTCCAAAAACAATAAGCAGAATATGTGTTTCAACCAAACTACTGGGAGAGCTTATTGCCTCCCCAATAGGAATGTGGGGAGGTCTACAATGCTCATATCACAACATTTAGGTTATTCATCTGTAGTCCCTTCTTGTGTTCTGTTTATTACTGGAACATCCATAGTTAAGTGTATTTTCTAATATGTTTCAGTTACGACTATGTATATTCTGTGAATGTTTGTGTAGAACTGAGCTGCTCCTTTTTCTCCTTGAAAGGCCACTGATAATTTAGTTCTTCCTCAGTACTTATTGTCTGCCCATGCTAAGACCCCATGACCGATTGTGAGAAATTTGTTATTCAGGTTAGCCTGCACAGACTAGACCTCTCAGGAATGCAAATGTTCACATTTCAGAAGAAGCTGCATTCTTTAGATTTCTAACTTTTATGAGTAAACAAGAAAATCATGAGTACTTAACAAAAAATAAGATTAAAAGTTCGATAAATTATTCCCCTGGCACTTTGTAAAATTCAATTCATGCAAAAGTAAGAACATTATTGTCCCCAAATTCTTTATTTACTACTTATTTACCATTAGATCTCTCTCTCTCTCTCTCTCTCTCTCTCTCTCTCTCTCTCTCTCTATTTCTCTCTCTCTCTCACACACACACACACATTTTTAGTTAAAGCTCATCAGTAAACATTGCGTTTTTTCTCATTTTTTTGTGACCTATGATGGTAAACTGTGGTTGCCAATGAATCAACACAAAAATAACCAGAATAATAAAACACGTTTCTCTTTTATGTCTATGACATTTAACCACTGTCATTTGGGAGAGCCAGGAATGGGATAGACCTGTACTGAATGTGGTTGGAACTGTAGGAGAGGCTGGGGCCCAGGCATAGCAGAGACAACCAAGGAAGAAGCCAAGCAGTGCATTCGGGCTCCACTCTTCCTGTGAGTTCATCTGTTTCTGTTGTCATTTTCTGCAGGCTTTATATTCTTCACCTTTCCACACTGGCCTTTAAACACTGTGACTCTTCAGAGAGCTCCGAAGCTTGCCACCCTGGACTGGTATTATATCATCACCTCCCCTTGCTATGAGGCTTCTGGCTTCTCTAATTCTCCAGCATATGGATGGATATTGCTCTAATGGTAGAAGGCAGTATAATAGATCCCCTTTTATAATTGCATATCTTACAGTGGTTCCAAAGGCCCTCAACCAGTGAAACTGTCATTTTTGCACATAATTATATGAAAGAAGGAATGGAGCATTTACCAATGACTGATAAGTATCTTCTAAGTGCCAGGCACAATCTTTAGCATCTTTGGCAACAAATTTAATAAGTATTGATTTTTGCCTCAAGGATCTCATGGGTTTGAGAAGACAGCAGCCAAATAATTAAATGTATATTATAGTGGACTTTTATATACAAGCATAAAGTAGAATAGGTTGCCATGGAAATGCTGCAATGGTTTGAATTTTCATTATGATATTTGTGTTTTAGTTAGCAAACCATGTAATAGGAATCACTGTGACTTTTCGCATATGCACATTTCTGTGTTTGTTTTCTTAATTATTTTGAGACATGGTCTTACTACATAGCCTTGGCTGGCCTGAAACTATTTAAACCCAGCTAGTCTCAAAGTCATGGAGCTCTGCCTGTCTCTCCTTCCTGAGTGTTGAGATTAAAGGCACATGCCACCATGTCCTGACTATATCGTTGTATTATGTTATTAATTGCAATCCTAACTGCCCTTCCTATCCCTTTTAAAGCCCTGTTGCTGTTCTACTTCCTTCATCCAGTCACTCTTTCTGATTTATTGTTATGTAGATTCCCTTACTCTCTCTTAGTCTCTTCTCTCCATCCATTTAGATATCTTCTTACCCTACATGGTCCTTTTTAAACTTACTTTCACAGAACATATACATTTATACACATATTTATATATAAAGAACTTTTTAGAAAGCATAATCCTTATCTCTCTAGCTTATTTTTATTTTAGATAATGTTATTAGTTTCTAGTCATTTTTCCTACAAATGTAATAATTCCATTCTTCTTTGCAGATAAATAAAATTTCATATATATGTATATATGTACAAATGTATATGTATACATATATGTATACTACAATTTTATTGATTCAAATTTTGTTGATTCATTCATCTGTTGAGGGGAATCTAGGTTAGTTCCAAATTTCAGCTATTCTGCTTTAGATTTAAAATGTTTCCCCACCTCCAAACTCTCATGTTAAAACCTTCTTGGTTCTTGTAGCAATGTTAAAAAGTAGGGCTATTTGGTGCTGACTGGGTCACAAGGACTCTGGGTATCTTGATGGATGAACTGAATTCACTTTGGCCACATTCATATGTTAGCATATCAGAGGAAGCTTTGTTATAAAATCTCTTTGTCTCTTTGCTTCCTGGTTTCTGGAGTAGTAGAATTTTTGTCCCCTGCACCCCCCCACATACTCAGTGTGATGTATTTCTTCTTCATAGACCTAAATGTAACCAGGGCAAGCTTCTGTGGACCCCAAACCCTGAAGCCATGAGCTAAAACAAACATTGTCCTTTGGGATTATTTCTCGTATGTATCGTGCTAAAAAATGATGGAAATAGAACTACTATTTCAATTACTCAACTAGAAAGGGAGTAAAGAGAATATTGTTATGAACTTCATGTATGGAAGAGTACAAATGTATTTCCAAAAGGTGATAACATTTATTTGAACTTCAAATTTTAAGAAGTTTGGAAACCTAAAGAAGGCAAAGGGATCCCTAATATAAATGACAACATGTATAAAAACATAATGGCACAGCAGACCATTTATGATCCAGAAACTGGATGGAGCGCAACTATAATCAAACCTAAAATGAATGGAAGAGAAATAAACAACAAAATGGGGAAATTCTATGTGGACTTATCCGTAAGGTTGGGTTTCAAAATAACAGGTTTCTGGTCATCTTCTGTAACCAGGCAAGGCCTCAGGTGGAAGGATTAGGACAGCAATGCAGCCACAAAACTTCGACCTACACTTTGCCTTGCCTGCAGAGTGTTCTAGAACCAGAGCCTAGCAGAATCCTCATCAAAGAGACCAGGGAGACTTTATCCAGCAACTGCTAGGAGCAGATACAGAGCCCCATGGCAAAACATTAGGCAGAGCTTGGGAAGTCCTGCCGAGGAGGGGGAGGAAGGGCTGTATGAACCAGAAGGGTTAGGGACACTATGAAAATGCCAGCCACAGAATCAATTGACTGGGACTCATGGGGGCTTGCAGAAATCAGGAAGCCAGCAGGTGTCTTACTTAGGTCCTCTGTATATATGTTATGGCTGAGTAGCTTGGTGTGCTTGTGGGAATCCTAATAGTGGGAGCAGGGCCTGTCTTTGACTCATTGGCCTGCTTGGGGGATCCTTCTCCTCTTACTGGATTGTCTCATACAGCTTGATGTGATTGAAAGTACCTGGTCATATTGTACTTGTTTTGCCATGTTTGATTGATGTCCCTGAGGGGAGGTGGGGGTGGATCTTTCAGAAAGGGGAAGTGTGGGAAAGACTTGGGGGAGAGGAGGAAGGGGAAACTTGGGATATAATATATGGGAGAAGAATAAAAAATAGAACAAAGGGTTTTCTTTTTAGTGTGGCGTGAACTGACACCCACCAAATGCTTTTAAAGTGAAGAGTAATGATTAGGTTTTATATTTTATGGAAATTTCTCTGACTTGTAGAAATATAGAGAATGGATAGTGAGTAAAGTGATTGAAGGCCATGCTGCAAGAAGACTATTCTAACTATGATGGAATAGATGATGATGACTAGTGGATCTAAAGCAGTGGTTGTGGCATCAGAAAAACAAATATGAATATAAAGGTACTTAGGAGACTTGTTACCTGGTTAGGAATAAGAAACAAATCTGAGTCAGTGACCCTGGAAAATACAGCTGATGCCTATTGAAGAGACCATGACTATTTAAGAAATGCAAGACCTAAACATGCATCCTAACCCAGAGGATCAATGAAAGGCAGAATTCTTATACAAGGACATTGTACCAAATTGTCAGGATTCAAAATGGAGGCACAGAGAAAAGAGTGCTCCAATGTCACTTAAAAATTTGCTCCAACTTGTCTTGTGTATGATGGACAAGAGATCTCCCACAAATATACCATCTAGTCATCTCTGGGTTTTGTAGTGTGTGTGTGTGTGTGTGTGTGTGTGTGTGTGTGTGTGTGTGTGTGTGTGTGTGTGTGTGTTAGAGAGAGAGAGAGAGACAGATAGACAGACAGACAGACAGACAGACAGACAGACAGACAGACAGACAGACCCAGGCACCCAGAGAAACAGAGAGACAGAGACACAGAGAGAGAAACAGAGATACCGAGAGTGAAAGACATAGAGACACAGACAGAATGATGCTAAATATGAATGAGGTTAGCTCCCAAAGGTCTCAGCCATTAGGATTAACATTCCTTGGTGTAACATAATGTGAAAGCAATGAAAGAATGGAGTGAAAACAGGAGGCAATGGTAAGTTACTAAACTTTATAATGACACAAATGGGTGTGTTATTTCTGCTTTCTTTAGAAGCAAATATCAATGTTAAGTTAGACTGTCAGGAAATTCATTAGGGAAAACTCCTTTGGAATGTAAAGGAAGAGAAAGAATGACTGGCTAGGAAGGTTTTCACACTGAAAGTCAATTTTGGTCTGTCTGATAGGAACACAAAAGACTAAGTTCAACATGGTGGAAAGTGAACTGAGGGAATAGTTGACAGGGTAAGGGCATGGGACTATGGCAAGGATAAAGATAAAAGGGGGTGTATAGATTCATGACAACTGGTTCTGTTCCCCAACTATGTGCCCTATAGAGGAGGTGAGAATCACTGAATAATCTTGATGTCATGATAACTAACTACAGAAACAACATTCTGAGTAGAAGTAGAAATTTAAAAGCAGAGCACAAATTTATACTTCTTAAAATCTGAAAAGAAAGAGTCTTAGGAAGGAAGATGCAGTCATCAAATGCAGTATTTGAAATGGCAACATGCATTTGGTTAGTTTTTACCATTTAACCACAGTGTGTATCAGATGACATGCATCATCTCTAATATAACTCCTTTACTTCAGTGAGATCATCTATTTTTGTTTTATCCTGTTGCCAGAAGAAAAAAAACTCACTAGTAAATTTTCATAGAGCTTATTCTGTGGTTGTGGAGAGGCAAACACAATTAAGTAAGCATAAACATTATTAGCTTAGTGGCAGAGAAAGTTAGATGGTGACAAATGCCATGAAGCAGACTGGGTACACTTTTAAGGGTCTCCACTTTTAAGTAAGATGCATTGATTAAGTGGAGGAGAAATGAGTTTAAAAGCTCAGAGGCTTATGGGTATCCATGCCATATAAATTTCTTGGTAAAATTACCCCAGTGGTATGACAGAGGTACCACAAAACCCCTAAAATTAGTGATAGCCTGAAATGCTAAAACCAAGCAAAGAGACAGATTAAAACTAGTGGGACATGAAGACTGTTTCAAATACTCTGTTGTAAAAAAACATCATTTCAGACCAGGCCTATGGCTTTTGTCAAAACAGAGAGCTCTAAGCATCCAGGCCTCAAGATAGTATAGGTCCAGAGAATAATAGGTAAGCAAGCTTCTGCTCTGAAGAAAAGAACTAGAAAGGCTGAAAAGGGGAGAATGAAGGATGAGTAGATGCAGGGAATGGACACATTTATAAAAGAGGTTAATCAGTTAATTGTCTCTCTAGTTATAGTTCTATCATAGTTTTTTGTTATTGTTGTTGTTTTGGTGGCGAATAAGTACATAAAATATACTTTATACTAAAAGTGTAATATTTGATGTGAATCTCCACAGCTTTTATTCTGAAAGAGTCCATTGAGTCGTACAGACTTTGGGTCTGGACAATTTTGGTTGGTATTATTTTTATTTATTTGCAAGGTTTTTTAAAAATAAAAAAATAAATTTAAGAAAACATATTTTTTACTCAGCTGTACCACACTTTTCACTTTCTTATTTTCAATAAAAGAATCCTTAAAATCCATTGGTAAAGGAGAGAATTTAATAGTTTTTCCTTTGATTTTTGCACTATAAAGTGGAATCTAGTTCTAAGTTAATCTCACAAGAAACAATGAGGTGTAGTGTGAGAAGTCCTGTGGACACTGTGGTAGACTCTCAAATCCCTTATTCTTGAAATTTCAGGTCTGGCTGTTGCTTCTCTGCATATTTCATGCTATTTAATCTTATGCTTCTTAGAAAGTCATGGCCAGATTTTTCTAAAACTCTCCAAAGTCTTTTCTTACTTATTCTCATCTGATTATTGGATCTCACTCTGAGCACATACCTAAGGAAATGACATTTCAAATCAGCTTCTATCCAGATGATTTTGCAATCTCTCAATGGATCCGTTTCACTTGCTTATTTGTTATCCAGTTTGTCCCCCATTTTACCAAATCAATAAATTAATATAAACATTAATGTCTTTGTCTTCAAACTCAAGTAAAAGTATAAAGGCCAATTTTATTTTGTGTACTGAAATTTAACTCACAGCTCCCATCCTTCTCCATTGACATCAAAGTTTAGACTCATAAGGAGGAAACTTGCCTTCACTGAGCCTAATACGATGCATTGTCCCCTTTCTACCCTATTCTCTCCTTCATAGACTACAAAAATGGAAACAAAGCAAAATATGGAATTCAATTTTCATCCACTGACATGCATGCTAATATATTTATTGTATATAAATGTAACAAGGGCTTGTTCCTATTCAACTTCTCTTTGTACAAGAATCTGCTGATAGAGAACCCTGTGATTGTATTATAGATCCTCAGAGAAAAGAAACCATTAAGATATATGTAGATATGAAGAAAGCAATTGATTACAATTGATGTCCTCATACAATCCTAGGGGCTAACATGTCCTCAATCTGTCATATACATGCTGGAGGGACAGGAAAGCCAAGGTTAGTATTCAAACCTTAAAACCCTGAGAATCAGTAGAACTCTGTTGTCCAAGTCTAGGAAAAGCTACAGCCCTGGCTCAGCAGAAAGGTTCACATATTCTTGAACTCTTCATTATATTCATGTCACCAGTGGTATAGGTGGTGTATTTTAGTGAGAAAATCTGTTTAATTCTGTCTATCAATTCAAATGTGCTGTATTGCTGGCACAACGTCACTGACATGCTCAGAAGTATTTTAGTAAGTATACGATCATTCCTTAAGCTCATCAAGCTGAACAAGTAAAATAGCAAGCCTCTGAATTTCACATAGCAACTTTTTTTATGTAGTACCACTTTGCTGTGCTTTGGCCAAGGAGCACCATCCACCAAAGATCCCAGGGATCCATGTAAAGTCTGTCATCCAGGGAACACCTTGTCCTTCAGTACTCACTCCCAACCCTCCTCCTTCAGTGCTCTCTCCCAATCTCCACAGTGTTCTTCCTTCCCATCTCTCTTTCACTTCTACAAAATGCAGTGGTAGTTTGAATTTGTCTTCAGAAACTTTCTGCTCCTGATCTGTAAATGATCTCTGTGAGTAGCCAAAGTGGGCTCTAGCTGGTTTCTTTAAACTACATAAAAAAGCATAAAGTGTTACAAAAAAAAGCTTTAGAAAATACACTGGCATAAATCACACTAATTAATATTAATTTTGCTAAAATTAACTCTAATGTCAATTTTAAATATTTCTATGTGTTTGTTTTATGCTTGTATGTGTTCTTCCTGCAGTTATGTGTATACAGAACATGTGTGCAGTACTCATGGATGTCAGAAGACAGCATCTGTACCTTGGAACTAGAGTTACAAATAGTTGTGAAACACGTTGTTGGTGTGTGAATCTAGCCTGGGTCCTCTGAAAGAACAGCAAGTGAGCTTAACTGCTGAGCCGTCACTTCAGCACCATAATTTTATACTTAATAGGAACTAAAAGTAAATTTTCTGTCCTCAGACAGAAACATGAGCCACATTGTATGATTTAACCAGAATTACCACATTCCCAGTCAGGAAATTTTTTACTCTACAAGCCTTTTCATATTTATCCTGCTTGTTAATCAAGAAGATGAGGAAAACTAAAACTGTCCTGTATTCAATAATTTTTACTACTTTATTCAATTTTTTTGCTGCAAAATAGAATCATCTATCTTAAAGTTTTTATAATGCTTTCTTTCTATTAATACAATTGAGGAATATAAACCTATTTGTTGATTTATTATTTCTACTTATTGTTCTCTTTGTTGTAAGGCCCAATAATGTATGAGCTAGTCTCCATAAATAAAGCCTCAGGATTGAAAAATCCCACTCAACGAGGCTTTATCATGGATTTAGCAAGTGTTCTTTTGAGCCACTCATCTCTGCCAAAGCTACTATTTACTTTGCTGGTGGATAACTTACACAGAGATACTGGTGTTTATTATTTCTGTATATCCTTCTATCCAATAATAACTTGTGAATTCAGTCAGTCATATATGTAGCAAAAATACACACCAGTTGCCATGCAACATAGTATTATTTGCTTCTTAGCTACCAATCCATGGATTTCATTCTAGAAGGGAAATAAACTTGTCTAAATGGATTTGGCTAAATAGGACTATACCGGTATTCCACATAACATGAATTTTAAAAATGTAAAATCAGAAGTGTAAAATTATCACAATAATTAACCATATGATAAAAACTACATTTCGTACAAAGCAATTAGTTCTTTCCTGCAAACAAATGTAAACTGACCGTGATATGCTGAAAATTTGGTTCTCTCAGTTGAAAAGAATTTTGAACTTACATTACACGAGCAGTTTATTTGATCTTAACACAGAGCATTGGTAGAGCACTTGCTTACCATGCACAATATAGAGATTTGACATCCAGCAAAATAGAGCCCAAATACGAACTATTTTTCCCTTACCACTCAATTTTCATATAAACATCCTTCATAATTAAAACAATTTGTTCTGATACACTGATTAATTTCCAACATTGAAAACTGAGTAAACGAATACAATCCTTACATAAATAATTAGAAAATGTCTCTGTCTTATTTTGTTGGATCTCTTTTTGATCAAGAAATGCAGTCTTTTGGAAAAGAACCCGTGTACAATACAGCAAAGAGCACAGAGAGAAAAGGATCAAGTTACTTAATAATTATTGATTTTCCAGAATATGTTTTTAGTCTCTTTTTAAATTTAAGCATGGTTTTCCTTTTCTTTAAAGCAATCCTCAGTTCATAAACAAATGACATTCCAGGCACATACATGAACATGCTGATGTGTGACATCTATTACCAAAGATCCATAGTGGTTTCTGAGTTCCAATTAGAATTAAAGCAAACTTGCTGATTAAAAGAATGGTGAAAAGTTATTTATGTTTACTTGTTTCAATGAGAATAAAAATAATCAGTGTTTACTTACTAGAAGTCATTGAATTTTCATCAAATGTGTACACAGATTTACTCTAGCAGATCTATTTCTGCACACAAAAACAGGCACAGCAGTTTCAACACAATGCAGTCACTACTCTAACCCTCTCTGCTTTAGAACACTTTCAGTAATTTCCTTGAGTCAGATTGAAGAATATATTCCTCTTTACATATTTCAAACATCTGTCCCCAGCACTTGCCCACAATAAATCTTTGAAAAATGTATGTTGAGTGAATTATTAAAGTAGCACGAGGATGCCTGCCACTTGGGTCCTTCAGCTTAAGACTGGTGTCTTAAGTAGTATTAATGGCAGTACCAGGGATGTGCACAGTAGCAGCAGTTGCTATGGTAATCACAGCAGCAGCAACAGTGACATTAACTGTAACTTTAAGATCTGGCCAATGGGGGTGGGAAGAGATGACTCTCTACATCCACTTCACTTACTCCATTGAGATACAAATATAAAGCTTTAGATTCATTATGCAAATTTTTTTAGAGGTAATGAATAAAGGACAGATATAGACATATTTAATACAAATGATGACTTAGCACTCTCACGAAGGAATTTTGTGTGGGCATTTAATGTTTTGCAAATGTGATGTATTCCTAAGTCTTCCAAAATCTAGTCTGATGTTTATTACTGCTGAAGATCGAGTGCAGTGAAACAGAAGGCACTAAATGCACACATGATAGCCTTGAATACATTTTATTGCACTTAGTTGGTAGATATTATGGTATAGAAGCATGTGTACATGCACACAAAGATAAGGTGATAAAACTATTGATTAGAAAAAGGAAAACATTTTTCAAAGCAATATAACAACAACAAAACCACATGAAAATCAATGTGTTTAAGTATGTGAACATTCAAAACTCATATCTCAATGGAGCATTTTAAGATATATTTGGTAATTATGGGGTGCCAGTTATATATAACACAACAGATGTGTTTCTAGAAAATGGTAAAATTCTTAAACTTTATAAAGCCACATTCTTTTAGTTATATCCATGTCTACTGATGGAAATCATAAACTCCAGCTTTCCTATAGCCTCAATCACAGTAGTTGGTTCAAGCTATAGACAAATGGAGTTCACTGCATATGTATAACCTAAGCACACACATGTTGATCAGCCATTATTAATATTAATAATATTAATTATTATTAATTATAATATTATTAATATTAATAACCAATATTAATATTAATATTGGTTATTGATGCTTCATGTGACAGAATAAAATTCTGAAAATATACTGTTATCCTCCATTGACTTTTGAAAGTATTTTCTTCTATTTACCTTTTGGTTTCATAACTCAAACTTGTAAAAAGTGTACTAGATTCTCAGAACTCATTTTACAGCATGCATCTATATTAGTATATTTAGAAACAAACCCATTCTTCTCTGTGTATTTGATGTGCCAGGACATGCACATGACACTGGATATTTTACTTGCCCTCTAGTGTTTTATGTTTGCATATTAACCTTCCTATTTTCATCTATTTTAATTTTACCTTTTGTTTTGTATTAATATGTATATCGTATGTGTGAATGTGTCCATGGAGACCAGAAGAAGTGTCAGATCCCCAAGAGCTGGAGTTTTAGGTAGTGTGAGCAGCCCCCCATGGAAATTAACCTGCATCCTCTACAATAGCATCAAATGTTCTTTATCCAGTAATCCCCCATGTTGCCTTTATTAAGTACATGTCAAAAATCAGGTTAGCAGATTTTATACCATGGACACATGAAACCTCCTTGATGAAGAAATGAAGTAAGTCATATGGGAACAGTTGAAAGGTGGATAATGGTTGGAGAATGTGCTCAGAGCTTGAAGTGTTTCATAACTGCTCTGGCATGTGCATGAAAGAGGATGTCATTTAAAACAGCTTTATAGAAATGTCACTTCCCTCCACAAACCTCCAGTACTCAGCTTTATGCCATCATATATTCCAAACAAGCTTATTATTAAAAACAGTCTGAGACCATATGAGTAGCAATCATGGTTAAGATGTTTTCCTAAGTCACTGCTCTCCTAACTCCAAGTTTAACTAAAGCCTAGGTCTACATTTAGGATGACAATATATATGTAACAATACACATTCATTTTCTCTATAAGAAACATAATCTATACTAACATAATGTTGAACCAATAGCTTGTGATATGTCTGTAAAGAACTCCATCGCCTTTTGGGTTGGCTGTTATATGAATACATGCATGAAGAGGAGTTGAAGAGTTATCAATTTAAAAAAAAGTTTGGTCAACAGCTTGATCTTTGGCTTGCCCCATTGTCAAATCTTTCAGTAAAATGCCAATATGTAGATTAATTGTTTGCTTAGAGTGTTTTAAAGCTAGAAAAATCTCAAGATAAAGTTAATGAAACATGTGAGGGATGTGTAAAATAAGTATGATTCTAATAAGCAAAAGTTATTATAAGCACCAGTGGCTGCAGCAAATGTGTGCAAAGTGAAAAGCAGCATGTGCTATCCATTATATTTCATTTCAAGGGGCACTAATATTGTTTGCCCCTCATCTAAGCAACTCTTCCAGGATACTATCTAAGTTTCAAGTCCGATATTTGATTTATCACATTACATTAAGCTAGTTATATGACATAAAGTCTAGCATAGGAAAAAGATCAAATTCAGAACAGTTGACAAGAGCCCAATGGCGACTTTGCCAAGCCACAGGATTCTCAAGAGCTGCATTTGACCAATATTTCTAAAGGACTTTGTTATTTTATCCATGTATTTGGTATCAACTGCAACAGTCCAGACCAAGAACTGTCTTCACAATATTGCCACAGATGTGTTGGTTGTACTGAAAGATTTTTGGAAACAATGATGTTTTTAATCTAGTGAATATGCAGGAAGATACAAAAAAGCAAATATGTTCAAAATTTGAATGCCTACAGATGTGGAGACATCTGTATAGAGGAGGCATTAGAAGAAGAAAAAGAATATTGAGTGAGCATTTTATAACATGTGCCCACTAAAGTAGTAAAGGAATGCAGTCATTTCCCCAGGGTTACTCCTTTTTTATAGGGCTCAGTATTTTTCAGCAGTTTTATTAACAATGAACATTTATCAAGTGCTTATTACATCCCAAAGTTGTAGAACACAATTGCTTGAATTATCTCATTTAAAGTTTGTAATTTGGGGGCCAGGATGCTATTAAGCTGTTCTTTCTAGAGAAAATAAAACCAAGAAAGTATAGAAGTTTTACTTAGATTCCCCTTAATCATTTTAGCTACAGTTTTTATGAGTGGAATATCCAAGACAACTGTTTCATTTCTAGTATCATTTTTTTCTTTTGCTTATTGACCTTTTCCACTAACATAAACTTTTTGTGGTTAGAGTGATCCTGTGCAATGGCCTTAGGCAGATGCAGAAAGCAATAGAAAGTCTACAACACTCCATTCCTCAGTTTTCTTTAAAATTTATGAAGGTTAAACTTAAGTGATAATTAAACAGATGCCCCTGGACCATTGCTTCCTGCACAGAATGTTGGCCTTAAAAGAAACTGAAGTGATGATTTTCATACTTGTTCACAGTTTCTCATCACTCAGGATGCATAGCAGGCAGGCTCTAAAGAATAAAGTTTCCTAATTTTCCTTCAATTATGTTCTTCACTATTTATCTAATATAAGTTTTCTACAACTAGATGACACTGAGATAGTCAAATTCTTCAAGGGTACTACTGTATTTTAAAAATGATTAACTAACATATATTCTAAGCAAAGTTAACATAAACTAGATGAATAATGGTCAAGAAATAAAACAGAGAAAGAAAAGGAGGAAATAGGGAGAAAGAAAAACTGAAAAGAAAATAGAAAAAGGCAAATGATGCTCAAATCTTTTGTTTTGGAACAAGTGGGATGAATGACTGTTTTTTTTTAATATAATGCAACATTAACTTTTATGACACAAAAACAAAAGTAAAATTGACACATTAAAAGTATTGAACTTGAGACTGAATTCTCTTACAGAGTTTGGGTACTATGCACTCCTGTGTCTTTTTAACTAATCTTTCTAACCAGTCTTAAAGAGGAAAGTTTTAAACAATGAGTACATGGGGGAAATCTATTATTTGAGAATACAAGAAATACAATACAAAGAATATGGAAATCAGAAAAAGTTAAATAGGTATTAATTAAAAGATATTTGAAGTTACTAGCAAATGAAAAATATAGTGCCTAAAAAATAAATGAGATAAAAAGTGGTAATGGTTAAGAATATTAAAATATTCCCAACATAAAAATGCATAGAAGCAACACACAGAGGGGCTACAGTAGAAAACAGAAAACATAAGAAGTATCTCTACCAAGACCACAGCCATAAAAATTGCAAAGTATAAAAGTCATTACATATTTTCAAAGCAATCAGAAAAAAAATCACATTTTAAGTATTGTGTTTTACTTCTCTGTTTACAGATGGAATACTATAAGTATACAAAACTTTCAAGATAGAAAGATTGACTTATCCCTACAAATTCATGGAAATTGAACAATGCACAATGGTATTCTTCCTCAGTCAAGGAAAAAATAAAGAAATTAAAGACTGCCTAAAATTCAATAAAACTTATGAGACACTTTGAAAGCAGTACTAAGAGGAAAGCTCATAGCACTAAGGGCCCACATGAAGAAACTGGAGAATAGTCACACTAGAGAATTAGCAGCACAGTTGAAAAGTCTAGAACAAAAAGAAGGAAACTTCCCCAAGAGGAGTAGACTCCAGGAAATAATCAAATTGAGGGCTGAAATCAATAAAGCAGAAACAAAGAAAACAATACAAAGAATCAATATAACAAAGAGGCAGTTATTCAAGAAAATTAACAGGATAGACAAACCTTTACCCAAACTAACCAAAAGGCAAATTAACAAAATAAGAACATGAAAATTAACAAAATCAGAAAAGAAAAGGGGGACATAACAATGGACACTGAGGAAATCCAGAGAACCTTCAGGTCATACTTTGAAAACGTCTCCACAAAATTCTAAAATTTAAAGGTAATAAACAACTTTTTGGATAGATATCACTTACCAAAATTAAATCAAGAACAGGTAAGCAATTTAAATAGGCCTATAACCTCTGGCCCAGGACGATGTGGTAGACTTTGGGGAGCCCCTTTTGAGGGCCTTAACTGCCTAGGGAGTGGAGGGAGTTTGGCTAGGGGCTGGTGCGATTTTGGGGGCGAGGGAAGGGAGAGAGAGAAGGGATTGGCATGTGAAGTAAACTTGTTCTTAATTTGAACTAATAAAATAAAAAATATTATAAAAACATTTTAAAAAACAGACAAAAAAAAGTAGGCCTATAACCCCTAATGAAATAGAAGCAGTCATCAAAAGTCTCCCAAAAAAACATAGCCCAGGGCCAGATGGTTTCAGTGCAGAATTTACCAGAAATTCAAGGAAGAGCTAATACTCCTCAAATTGTTCCACACAATAGAAACAGAAGGTTCATTGCCAAACTCTTTTTATGAGGCTACAATTACCTTAGTACCCAAGCCACACAAAGACACAACTAAGAAAGAGAACTACAGACCAATATCCTTCATAAATATGGGTGCAAAAATACTCAGTAAAATAACAAATCAAAGAACACATCAGAGAAATTATCCATCATGACCAGGTAGGCTTCATCCCAGGGGTGCAGGGATGGTTCAACATACAAAAACCCATCAATGTAATCCACCTTATAAACAAACTACAAAAGAAAAACCACATGATCATCTCACTAGATGCAGAAAAACCTATGACAAAATCCAACACCCCTTCATGATAAATGTCTTGGAGAGATCATGGATAACAGGAGCATAGGTAAACATAATAAAAGCAATAAACAGTAAACCGACAGCCAACATCAAACTAAATGGAGAGAAAACAGGAACAAGACAAGGCTCTCCACTCTCTCCATACCTCTTCAATATTGTCCTTAAAGTTCTAGATAGAGCAATAAGGTAATAAAAGGAGATCAAACGTATACAAATTGGAAAGGAAGAAAGAAAAATTTCAGTATTTTCAGATGATATGATAGTCTACATAAGTGATCTAACAAACTCTAACAGGGAATTCCTACAGCTGATAAACACTTTCAACAAAGTAGCAGGATACAAGATTAACTAAAAAATCAGTAGCCCTACTATATGCGGACTATAAATGAGCTAAGAAAGAAATCAGAGATGCATCACTCTTTACAATAGCCACAAACAGCATAAAATATCTTGGGGTAATGCTAACCAAACATGTGAAAGACCTGTATAGCAAGAACTTTGCATCTTTAAAGAAACATATTAAAGAAGATGCCAGAAAATGGAAAGATCTTGGATAGGTAGGATGAACATAGTAAAAATGAAAAACTTGCAAAAGAAATCTACAGATTCAATGCAATCTCCATCAAAAACCTGGCACAATTTTTCACAGAAGTGGAAAGAATAATACCTTAATATGGAGGGGGAAAAAAGACCCAGGATAGCCAAAACAACCCTGTATAATAAAGAAACTTCAGGAGGCATCACCATCCCTGATTTAAGCTCTGTTACAGAGCTATACTCCTGAAAACAGCTTGGTGCTGGAACAAAAATAGACAGCTAGACAAATGTAATCAAACTGAAAATCACACACTTATGAACACCTGACTTTTGACAAAGAAGCTAAAACTATACAATGCAAAAAGAAAGCATTGTAGGGAGACAACATAACCACGCCTCCTAAGGGCTGGCTACAGATGTGCCTGACCACGCCTGTCAGAGCATGGTCAAGGTGAGTTCAGGATGTCCCAGGATAGGTTTTTAAGGGGCTGCAAGGCACATGGGGGCCCCTTCTCTCTGGTCTGCCTGCCTTGCTGTCTCTGGCATGCTCTGGCCTGCGTTTGTCTGGTGTTTATCTGAATAAAGATATCTTAACCTTACGGACTATGATCAGCTCTTGATATAAAGCATCTTCAACAAGTGCTGTTAGCATGTAAAAGACTGCAGATAGATCCATATCTATCATCATGCTCAAAACATAAGTCCAAGTGGATCAAAGACCTGAACATATATCCAGACACACTGAACCTCTTAGAAGAGAAAGTAGGAGGTACCATTGAAAGAATTGGAACAGCATACTGCTTCCTGAACTTAACACCAGTAGCACAGACACTGATGGACAACTAATAAATGGGACCTCCCGAAACTGAGAAGCTTTTGTAATGTAAAAGACACAGTCAGCAAGACCAAATGGCAGTCCATAGAATGGGAAAATATCTTCACCAACCCCACATCAGATAGAGGGCTGATCTCCAAAATATACAAAGAACTCAAGAAGCTAGTTTCCAAACACCAAATAATCCAATTAAAAAGTTGGGTACAAAACTAAATAGAGCCCACTCTTGGCCCGACTCAGTCGACTTCCCTTTCCTCCTCCTGGCAGCTGGGAGTCTTAAGGAGCAGTCTGTGTGGATCCGGGCCCTCAGAGGTTGAGAAGATGCCCTGGACTTTCCCAGAGCCCTCTGCGTTTTTAAAGCCTCGGGTGGAGTTGGGGGTTCCTATGGTGCATTGCTTACTAAAAGTAGAAGTCACTTCTGCCTTCCTCCGTAGAAAACTTGAACATTCCATAAGTGTTTCTACAGAAGGTACCCCTGGTGGTTCTTTAAGCTACCAAAAATTTCCCAAGCTAGTGTGACATCAGCTCTGTCAAGTGTCCATGATGCTGGGCCCCGAGGGAGGTGAAGGCTATGTGGTCAAACTTTGTGGCCTACTCTGGTCCGGCTCAATTGAGGACGTACAAAACTTCCTCTCCAACTGCACAATTCATGATGGGGTCTCAGGTGTTCATTTCATTTATACTAGCGAAGGCAGGCAGAGTGGTGAGGCTTTTGTTGAACTTCAGTCAGAAAATGATGTAAAATTGGCTCTGAAAAAAAAAAAAGACAGGGAAAGCATGGGACACCGGTATATTGAGGTGTTCAAGTCACACAGAACCAAGATGGATTGGGTGTTGAAGCACAGTGGTTCAAACAGAGCCAACAGTGCCAATGATGGCTTTGTGAGGCTTCCAGGACTCCCATTCGGATGCACAAAGGAAGAAATTGTTCAGTTCTTCTCAGGGTTGGAAATTGTGCCAAACGGGATTACATTACCTGTGGACCCGGAGGGCAAGATTACAGGGGAGGCGTTCATTCAGATTGCCTCACAAGAGCTAGCTGAGAAAGCTCTAGGGAAACACAAGGAGAGAATAGGGCAAAGGTATATTGAAGTGTTCAAGAGCAGTTAGGGGGAAGTTAGGTCATACTCAGACCCACCTCTTAAGTTCATGTCTGTGCAGAGGCCTGGGCCTTATCACCGGCCTGGCACAGCACAGAGGTACATTGGCATTGTCAAACAGGCAGGCTTGGATAGGATGAGGTCTGGTGCCTATAGTGCAGGCTATGGGAGCTATGAAGAATACAGTGGCCTCGGTGATGGCTATGGCTTCACCACTGACCTGTTTGGGAGAGACCTCAGCTACTCTTTCTCAGGAATGTATGACCACAGATATGGAGACAGCGAGTTCACAGGGCAGAGCACCACTGAGAGCAGAGCACCACGCACCATTGCGTCCACATGAGAGGGTTGCCTTACAAAGCAACGGAGAACGACTTTTACAACTTCTTTCAACTAAACCCTGTGAGAGTTCATATTGAGATTGGTCCTTATGGAAGAGTGACAGGAGAAGCTGATGTTGAGTTTGCCACCCATGATGAAGCAGTGGCAGCTATGTCGAAGGACAGGGCCAATGTGCAGCACAGATACAAAGAACTCTTCCTGAATTCAACAACAGGGGCCAGCAATGGAGCTTAAAGCAGCCAGGTGATGCAGGGCATGGGAGTGTCAGCTGCCCAGGGGACTTACAGTGGCCTGGAGAGCCAGTCAGTGAGTGATTGTTACCGGGCCAGCTACAGCAATCAGAACAGCATGGGTGGATATGGTTAGTATAGTAGGAGCATTTGAGTTATTTCAATCAAAATTTCACAGGCAGCCAATAAGCAGTCAAGAGCAGGATAAACTCCAGAGGAAGCTGGGGGACCCACTTTGCACCATGAGTTTGTGAAAATCTGGATTAAAAAATTACCTCTTCAGTGTTTCTCATGCAAACTTTTCTTCTAGCATGTAATATTGAGTAAACTAAAACTATTTTCTTCCGCTTTTCTCAATGAACATTTTTGGTAGTGTACTTAAGAGTGATGTTATCTGAGTTAAGCAGTTTAAGTATGTTGAGCAGATCTTTAAGCACACCACAGTGAACACACTGGGGACTTGTACTTTTCTGGAGAACCCAAAGGTGCTAGATCCCTGACGCAAAGAGAAGCATTTCTCATGTTCATTCTAGTTTATATTTTCATTTAAATCTTTAGGTTAAGTTTAAGCTTTTTAAAAGTTAGTTTAGAGAATTGAGACATAACACTAATACTATAGGAATTGGTGAGGCCTTGACTTAAAGCTTTCTTTGTACTGTGATTTCCTTTTGGGTGTATTTTGCTAAGTGAAACTTGTTAAATTTTTTGTTAACTAAATTTTTTTCTTAAAATAAAGACGTTTTCACACACACACAAAAAAAAAACTAAATAGAGAATTCTCAATAGAGGAACATAAAATGGCTGAAAGACACATTAAGAAAGTGCTCAACATCCTTAGCCAGCAGGGAAACACAAATCAAAACAACTCTGAGATACCATCTTACTCCTGTCAGAATGGCTAAAATAATGATAGCTTATGCTGGAGAGGATGTGGAGAAAGGGGAACACTCCTCCACTGCTGCTTGGAGTACCAACTCATGTAGCCACTTTGGAAATCAGTGTGGCGATTCCTCAGGAAAATGGGAATATGTCTACCATGAGATCCAGAAATTCCACTCCTAGGCATATACCCCAAAGATGCACATTCCTACAACAAGGACATCTGCTCAACCATGTTCATAGCAGCATTATTTGTAATAGCCAGAACTTGTAAGCAGCCTAGATGCCCCTCAATTGAAGAATGGATGGAGAAAATGTGGTACATTTAAACAATGGAGTACTACTCAGGGAAAAAAAACAATGGAACATTGAAATTTGCAGGCACATGGATGGAACTAGAAGAAACCATCTTGAGTAAGGAAATGCAGTCACAAAAAAACAAACATGGTATGTACTCACTCATATATGGATTTTAGACAGAGCAAAAGATTACCAGCCTACAATCTACACTGCCAGAGAAGCTAGGAAACAAGGAGGACCCTAAGAGAGTCATGGTTTTCCCAGAGAAGGGGAAAGGGACAAGACCTCCTGAGCTAATGGGGAGCATGGGGGAGGGGAGAGGGAGCTAGAAGAAAGAGAGGGGGAAAAGCAAGAGGGGAGAGGAAGACATGAGAAAGCAGGAACATTTAGTCAGGGGAAGAACTGAGAAGAGCAAGAAAAGAGATACCATAATAGAGGGAGCCATTATAGGTTTAAGGAGAATTCTGGCACTAGGGAAATGTCTAGAAACATATGATCCCAACTAACAATCTAAGCAGTGGTTGAGAGGCTATTTTAAATGTCCTTCTCTGATAATGAGATTGATGACTACCTTATATGGCATCCTAGAGCCTTCATCCAGTAGCTGATGGAGGCAGAGGCAGACACCAGCAGTTAACACTGAGCTGAGCTCTGGAATCCAGTTGTAGAGAAGGAGGAGTGATGAGCAAAGGGATCAGAATAATACTGAAGAAACCCACAGAAACAGCTGACCTGAAAAGGGATTTCTCATAGACCCCAGAGTGCTAGCTGGGAAACCAGCATAAGACTGTTCTAGATACCCTGAATGTGGGTATCAGTTAGGAGGCCTGGGAAATCTATGGGGCCTCTGGTATTTATCCCTAGTATATGAATGGACTTTGGGAGCCCATTCCACATAGAGGGATACTCTCTCAGCCTAGACACATAGGGGAAGGCCTAGGCCCTGCTCCCAATGATATGACTGATTTTGAAGATTCCCCCATTGGAGGCCTCACATTCCCTGGGAAGCAGAAAGGGGATGGGATTGGAGATTGTTGGGGCACAGGGGAAGATGGGAGGGAGAGGGAACTGGGATTGACATGTAAAAGAAGCTTGTTTCAAATTTAAATTTAAAATGGAAAAAAAGACTCATGGTTTTATAATTAGCAGCATCAATTCTGATGTATAGAAACAACAGATAATGCTTTTGAATGTGCATAGCTTAACATGTATTTTCTCTTAAGTCTTCTTAGGTGTTCTGCCAGAAAACAAACCAATGGACCAAGTGTACAGTGAAGAAACATTAACAAGTAGCTTCTAGTCATTCTCTGTGTTTATGTTGGAACTAAGATTTAAAATAATACTATCTTTGTCAACCCCTTCCATTAACAGTCAGGGAAATATCTGAAGAGATGAAGTGTATGTAAGACACAGATGATGAGAAAGAATCTGTGAATAAGGTGCCCTGACATGACATGGCTATTGCATTAAAGAACCCACAGTTTCTGTGATTACCTGAACAAAACCTGTACAAGATCAAGCCAGCCATAGATAGGATAGGAACTTCCCAGACCCTACCTCTTACCTACAAAAATAGATATCTTCCAGAGAAGAAGAATCTGTGTTTTAGAGTGTGACTGCTAGTAGGTTTCTTGTAGTTCAATGATTGGTTCCACAACTGAGCATATCTGGCAGCCATAGTTGGACTTAGCAAGCTTTCAAAAAAAAAAAAAAAAAAACCCAGACATGACATCAGGAGGATAACAGGTTGTAGGTGATATGGAGTAATTCGAAGGGCAGAAGTAGAAGTGGGAGGTGGATATTGGATATGTCATGAAATTCCCCCAGATAAAAATGTTAAAAAATGGTACTCATGCAAACCTATGCATACACGTGTACATAAACAAACAGACTACATGGGTAAAGATGTTTTTATATAAACAGAACTAAAATTTAACATGTGGGTCACATCAGTAGCATATCAGGAAGGCAAAATATTAAAATGAATATTCAACCCTTCATATTTTCATGAGAATAGATCCAGGATCCCCAATAGCAGCAAACTTCGGGGATGCTTTAAAAAGCTAGTATAAAGTAACTTGTCACTTGCACGTATCCTTTAAACCTCCATCCACATACCTCCATATGATGCATGATTCATAATGTAATATAATGTTTTATACAGCATTACTTAGGAAAAAGCATTGAGGAATCTGTATACACTAAATACAATTTTCCTTGAGTAATCTTTCCCCACAGACGTTTAGGTTATGGTAAGGATCAAGAGAATGAATGTGCTTTCCAACTGCTCTCAAAACAGAACTCAATTCCATCTTATGTACAGAAAATGATTGTAAAGTTAACTCGGAGTTATATCAAATAAAAGTCACAGTGTTCCTAGCAAAAGGGAGAACAAAAGCTTTAATTTAAATTATTGACAAGATTAACTTTAGTCAAAAAGTTAGTAAATAGAAAGATATTTTATAATGTATAAGAAGTAACTGTGGCTATATACATGGGCTAGTGAAAGCTTGTTAGAGAATACCTTAAATCCCATCACTCAGGAGATAAAGGCAGGCAGATCTTAGTGAGCTGGAGGCCAGCTTAGCCACATAGTGAGTTCCAAGCAACCTTTCCATGGGGCATATTCTTCCACATGCCTTATTGCTACCTCATTATCCTCTGAGTTACTGCTTCTTCTATTAATGGACACCATAACTGATGGCCATCTGACAGCCTCCCTTTCCACTAACAAGAGAGGAACCAAATCGTTGATGTTAACATACTTCTAAAAATCCATCTAAAACCTTTTCAAATATGGTTTTGTTAGACTGTTTATTTGGTTGCCAAATTTGAATCAATCTGCTATTACCATAAAAGACTTTGACTTAGCTCTTTAATAAGCTGTCAGTGAAAACAATCACAAAAAACAGAACAGCGAATGTGAAAAGAGCTTTCTTCAGGTGTCCAGAATGTAGAACATAGACAAGAGGACAACTTGCTACCCACACCAATCACTACATGGGACAGAATAAAGGGATAAGAGCAGGTGTTGTAAATGTTCATATCTGGCGCATTTTGAACATTTAACAATGTATGGGACATTCATTCAGTGTCATGGATTATGTTCTTCTAGAGACTGCGTCACAACAGGAAAAGCACTATAATAAAAGTCAAGAAAATGGCCATTAGAGCTGTAAAACAAAAAATCACTGAAGTGGAAGCATTTGGATAAATACTGAAAGAAGATGCTTTAAAACCAGCACTTATCCCATGTGATGTTCTTTCTTCCTGTCTGAACACTTAATTGTTTCACAATGGAATGAATAATAAGCTTACTCTGAATTTGCCAATTCTTTCTTCTCTCACATACTGGAACTGTCTACACAGGGTTACTACTACACCTCGGGCAAAGCCTTCCTCTCAAGAGTGGCCTAAGAGTCATGTCATAGCAGATATGGAATACTCAAAGATGGACGAGATTTCTATAATATTCTTATGATTATGACCCAAATCTCCTATTTTGGATCAATTGAGCCAGAAGGATGAAGAAGGGTCCGTGATCCCTGGATGTTTTGAGGTGGATGAGGGGGTCTTACAATCCTAAAAAGAAAAACAGTGACAACAACAACAAAAACTTTAGATTCATGAAGGAATATAAATGAAGTAAGAAACAGAAATTGTTATATGATTGAGAAATGAATGAGCAAAGGGGTCAAGACCAGGTTGGTGAAATGCACAGAAACAGTTGACCTGTACAAGGGGGAGCTCACGGACCCCAGACTGATAGCTGGGAAACCAGCATAGAACTGATCCAGACCCCCTGAACGTGGGTTTCAGTTTGGAGGCCTGGACAACCTATGGGGCCACTGGTAGTGGATCAGTATTTATCCCAAGTAAACAAATGAATTTTGGGAGCCCATCCCACATAGAGGGATACTCTCTCAACGTGGACACACAAGGTAGGGTCTAAGCCCTGCTCCAACATGACAGACTTGAAGATCCCCCATGGAAGGCCTCACCCTCCCTGGGGAGCAGAAAGAGGTTGGGATAGAGGGTGGGTGGACAGGGAAGGAGGAGACGGAAAGGGAAGTGGGATTGGCATGTAAAACAAACTTGTTTCTAATTTAAAATTGGTCTAATTACAATTATAAAAATAAAAATTTAAAAAAAAAACTGAAGATTTAAGTGTCATGCACGTGGTGTGCATGTGCGTTGGATCTAAACACAGCTCTGGTGTGAAACCTGCTTGGTAAGCATTTCCCTGCTGGCACTTGCACACTTCTTGCTGCCTGTTCAATAGGGGAGTCATAAGAGTGTAGTGGACACATTTCTCCAGTGAAATTAAAAGTATCTAATCTGAGTATTCAGTGTGTTTATTGCAAAAATGCTAATTATCAGAGCATTCTCAATTTCTTGAGCAAAGAATTTTGCAGCTAGCAGTCTGTAGCTTACTTACATCCTTCGCTGCCCCCATGCTGAGCAGGCTCTGCTTGGCACCTGTAAGAAGGCTGGGAGGTACACAAAGCCTTCAGGACAAAAATAACATGGAGAAAAACCTCACAAATGTGTTGACTTATTGTGAAAGGATGCAAAGTAGATTGTCTAAAAGTATTCCAGTTTATTCTATCTAGAACTCTGGCTAAGTGCTTAATAGGATAAAAAGCAGTAGTAATATAGTAAATAAAGACAGAGCAATCTGACTTAATAAAATCAGCTTCATACTTAAACACAGTATCTATGTATGAAATTATATGTTCTCATAGATATACACATAATTATGTCTATGTGTATGTTTTTGTGTTCATGTGTATTGAATGTCTGTGTATAAGAATCATGTATAAAATGAAAAAGTCTGTTGCCCAGGACAAGATTTTTATGTTTTTATTTTAAACATTTTTATTTAAATTAAAAACAATCTTATTTTACATATCAATCCCAGTTCCTTCTCCCTCCCATCCTCCCATGTCCCCAACCAACCCTCCATCCCACCCCCATATTCACACCCCAAGGAGGTTGAGGCCTCCCAAGGGATACCATCAAAGTCTGTCACATCATTTGGGGCAGGGCCTAGGTGCTCCCCCATGTATGTAAGCTAAGAGAGTATCCCAAAGTCTGTGCACTAGAGATAAATACTGGTTCTACTGCCAGAGCCCCCATAGACTGTCCTGGCCTCCCAACTGACACCCACGTTCAGGGGGCCTGGTTTGGTCCTATGCTGGTTCCCCAGCTGTCAGACTGGGGTCCCTGAGCTCCCACTTCCTCAGGTCAGCTGTCTCTGTGGGTTTCCCCAGCTCCTTTTCTCATCACTCCTTCCTCTCCACAACTGGATTCCAGGAGTTTGGTTCAGTGTTTAGCTGTGGATCTCTGTCTGCTTCTGCTTCCATCAGCTACTGGATGAAGGCTCTAGGGTGGAATTTGAGGTAGTCATCAATCACATAACAGAGGAAGGGCATTTAAGGTAGCCTCTCCACTATTGCTTAGATTCTAAGGTGGGATCATCCTTTTTGATCCCTGGACATTTCCCTAGCGCCATATTTTTCTTTAAACTTATAAAATTTTTCTATTTATTTAATACAAATTAAAAAGGCAAATACCAAGAATGTGCCTTCTAATTCCTAATTCTATATGTTTATATAATGATAAAATTTAATTTTCTATCTGTCTCTTTGATGAATGTCTTTGGCCTTAACTAGAAAGCAAGAATCAATAGCTATTTCCGGAGACATTTACTTAAAGTTTGATTAGAATCAATTGAAGAAAACATAGAAAGAAACTTCCCATCCACTTTATCCACCCACTTCCTCATCTTGCAACAAGAATATGTCTTCATTTTTCTTAAAAAATAACCATCACATTAACTCTTCTTTGGATTCCAGCAACCACATGCATTCTTAATCCATCCCACTTAGATGTATGTATTTACTACACTTAAACTAAATGTTTTACAGGCTTATCAACTAATTTGTGTAGTCAATTTATGGATTGGAGGAACAGAGAAGCAAAGAACTGGATAATCTAGCCTCAAGGTCATCCAAGTTTCTTTTAGTATTACATCTGTGATCATCTTATATAATGTAGGTTATACATGCAATTAAATTCCTGCCACAGTGAAACATAAAACTTACAGAAAAGGTACTGTAGTTCTATTGGGATAGATTCCCCTGAAAATTGTATTGCCTGATTTCAGTATTTATTGTTGAGAATGAGTTATTCTCAAGACCCAAGGAATCCTATGATATAAGAATAATGTTGGATGGGAGTGAAGCGCTATGAGTTGCCATTTTATTCTCTTATTATTCAAATAATCCAGGCTTTGCCATACGGTGTTATAAATGCCTTTTATTCCATTTAATGTTTACATTAGCCACAAAGGAATAACTGTTCTTACTTTCTAGATATAACAATAGTGATAAAGTGACAGATCCAAAGTTGCAGAGATTCTGTACAGGATTAGAAGGCTTAACTGGATTCAGTGTGAATGTACATTTAAGAAAACAAATGTTGACAAGTTAGTATCTTCTCACAACTTTCTATGTGATTTCTTGAATACCACTTGCAGATTCTCTCTGTGAATTGTAGGCACATAATTAAATTATCAGTTAGTAATTTGTTAATCAAAATCAATAATGACTAATAAAATTAGGAATCAATCTTTAAGCATCATTCCTACTTTAAAATATTTAGAAATAAGGTGTAGTAATAAAATGCAATTATTTGCATATTGAATAAATGTAAAATAATAAGTCAAAATATTTAAAATGTAAAAGGACACCAATGGAGCTTTTCATTGGTAAATTGATTATGAAATGATTAATATTACAGGAATTCAAATTCAAAGACAAGAAATGTTAACATTTATAGTTTGGAGATAGCCATTAATATAAGAAACAAAAATACTTTTCAGAATGAATTTGTCTCTGTGGTTTTACAGTAAAATATGAAAAGTACTTTATTCTCAGTAAGTACCCAATACAGCCATGGAGAATGATGATGGTAAAAGAGCTATTGATTTTTGTGAATCCAGGTCAGTCACTAGGCAAGGTTGTTTTCTGGTAGAGACATGTAGTTTGCTTCTGGCTCAGTATGCTTGGGTGGTCATGTTTTAGATCTCTGCTCATGCTGATGATCAAGCATAGATGACTTCTACTCCCACCTCCAATAATTAAAACCCTACAGGTCTCAAGACAGACACCCTCAGGCAACTAATAATAATGCAACTTCTAGTAATCTTCATGGAAAGTAACTGATCGGTGCATCAAACTCACAAAGGATGTGTAAGAACTTTGGCCCAGGTTTTACAAATATAAGAAAACAAAGAAAAATTCCTATATCAACATGTCATAATATTATAAGCAACCAAGAAAAATTGAAAGTAACAAAAATAATAAATCAATTCTTTCAAGCACCACTATATGCAAATTTGTTTCTGATTTAACTTCTATTTTTGGCACAGAGGAGATAAAATAACAAGAGATAAATAGAGTAAGTGATGATTCAGCTCAGTACACAGTTCTTTCTGCTCTGGATGGACAATCCTCATTGATGCATTTAAACCTAAGTTGGTGTATGTCCTGGAACTATCTCGGTAGACCAGACTGGCCTTGAATTCACAGAGATCCACCTGCCTCTGCCTCCTGAATGTTGGGATTAAAAGCATGCACCACCACCACCACCTGGCCTAAATTGGGTGATATGAGAACATAGGGCTTTAGGAGATAATAGGAGGATTAAGGTGGAGTCCTTAGAATGAGATTGGTGCTCTTATAACTAGAGAAAGGAGAGTTCTTGCTTGTGTTTTCTTTTCCCCTCCACTGAGTGATAAAAATAGGAAGAGGTCTGTCACCAGAGACCAGATTGCCTAGCACACTGATGTTTCTTTCCTAACTTCCAGAACTCAATCTACATTATGCAGCTATGCAGCCCAAACTAGGACACATCCCTTTAAAATTTATGTTATAGGGGACATTGATATAATTTTGTAAAGAATCATGTCTCCTTAAATGGCCCTCCTTTGAAGTATAGGGAATATTTTATCTATGAATGTGGTGTTAAGAACATTCTATTCTAACCAATGAATTCATCATTTCTCATTCAATCAACAATGAGGACAAACAAACTTAACCTGTTTGGATTTATGTTGAATTTATAAATTAAAACTCATGTGTGGTTCAAATTCAAATTTGTATAGACAGGATGGAATAATATGCAGTCATTAGGATTGCATATATGTAGGGAAAATGCCTCAATAGATTAATATGTCTATGTATTATTGAATAACAAAATTATTTTCTGTATACAAAAGAAAAAAACACATAGCAAACATTTATTGACATCATCAAATAAATTTTAAATTATTACATCAAAAAGAAGTGAAATTTATAGGCATGCAACCTATAATTTTGTGGAGGGAAGAAACAGAATGAAAGGGTTGTTTGTTTTAAAATATAAAGTATTAACAAGAAAAACACAGCCAAAAGTACAGCCAGCAGATCATAGTCTGGTAATATCAGCAGAGGAAGAGAAGTGATTGTGTTCTGGGTACATCTTTAAATGACTGAAATAGGATACCACTAATCATATTCCAGTGAGACTATGATGGCAACCAAAATATTACTAAGAATCAATGCAATAGGGGATATGTCATAAGGTCCCACCCTCAGATTAACTCTGACAAGCAATCAATGGCTGAGGAAGAATCAGTCTTATCCTTGGATGAGCCCCCGTGATGGGTTATTTAATTCCATATGGTCAGCCCTAAACATATAAGAAAACACTAAATGGCATGTGTGTGTAGGGGAGGTTGTAACAAAAATGATTATAGAAGAGTTCATAAACTTGAGAGAAGAGGGAACATGAAGGGGAGGTGTCTTAGTTAGGGTTTCTATTGCTGTGAACACACTCCATGATCACGGCAACCCTTACAAATAAAACATTTAATTGTGGTGGTTCATTTACAGTCCAGAGGCTCAGTCCCTTATCATCATGATGATGCAGAGCATGGTGACATGCAGACTGACATGGTGCTGGCTGCATCTTCATCAAAAGGCAACAGAAAGTAGACTGTGACACTAGGCTATAACTTGAGCATAGGAAACTTCAAAACCTGCCCCCACAGGGACACACTGGCTTCAACAAGCCCAAACCTACTCCCACCAAGCCATACCTTCTAATAGTGCCACTCCCTATGAGCCTATGGGGGATAATTACATTCAAATACCAAGGGAGACATTTTTGGTTTACAGAGAAATCAGGCACTAGGGAAATGTCTGGAGATCTACAAAGATGACACCAGCTAACAATCTAAGCAACAGAGGAGAGGCTACCTTAAATGCCCTCCCCTGATTATGAGATTGATGACTGACTTATATGCCATCCTATAGCCTTCATCCAGCAGCTGGTGGAAGTAGAAGCAGACACCCACAACTAATCACTGAACTGAACTGGAACCCAGATGCAGAGAAGGACGAGTGAAGAGCAAAGGGTTCCAGACCAGGCTGGTGAAAGCCACAGAAACACTTGACCTGAACATCGGTGAAATCTTACTCCCCAGACTGATACCTGGAATACCAGCATGGGACTGATCCAGACCCCAGGAACATGGGTTTCTATGAGGAAACCTCGAAAATCTATGGGACCTCCTATAGAAGTTCAGTACTTATCCCTAGCATAAGTGTTGACTTTGGGAGCCCATTCCATATAGAGGAATACTCCCTGAGCCAAGACACACAGGGGTGGGCCTAGGCCCTATCCCAAAGGATACAATAGACTCTGATGACACCCTATGGAAGGCCTCGCCATCCAGGGGAGCATAAAGGATATGTGATAGGTAGGGTTTTAGTTGGGGGTGGTGGTGGTAGGGGAGGACAGGAGGGAGAAGGGAACTGAGATTGTCGTGTAAAACAATCCTGTTTCTAATTCAAATAAAAAAAGGTGAAAAAATTGACCTAAAAAAGAGACAATGGTGTAAATACAGTATTCATGCATGACATTATAAAAAATTAAAATATTTAAATAAAATCAGAGCTTATAGTGCTAAAGACTTAAAATAAGATATTACAATGTGTGGTCCCTTTGATCATGAATGTGGAATGCAAAAAAGCAGGAGGCACAGGTGGACAGTGTTCAATGTGGAATCTTAAAGCAGGCACCAGAGACATCTCAGCACTAAATTAGTTTATGACCACACCTAGAAAAACTGAAAGAATGATCCACACATGAGGGTGGGAATTGCACATGAAGCAGACATCAGCAGGGTCCATATTGTGGAGAAAGTGTTCCTTGTATTAGAGTTGCAATGCCAGTGCTGCTGAAGCAAAGAGAGAAAGGAGAAAGAAAAGATGAAGACAGACGCCTTTTGAGTGCCTTACCCAGCCTGGGGAGAGGAGAGGGGGTGACTAGGGGCAGGTGGGATGTTGGGGGGAGGGGAGGGAGAGGGAGAAGGGGTTGACATCTGAAGCAAGCTTGTTCCTAATTTGAACTAATAAAATAAAAAAAAAGTGAGGAAGAAAATGGGCAGCGATCACAGTGGGACCCCAGGCTATGTGAAGGCTCTTTTGTGCTTTTCTTCTGATGGAGAGGGGAAAGCATTAAAGAGATTTGACAGGATCTGAGTTGCACTTCAATATAAGCATTCTTGAAGCCTTGTTGACCACAACAGCAGAATTGCTAGCAGCAATTAATAATTAAGAAGAGCAATTAAGAAGCTAGTACAGAACATGATCAGCTTTGGAACATAGGTAACAATATTCATGGGGCTGGGTGGGGGTCAGACAAACAAGCTGTGCTGACATGTTTCGTGTGGCATATGAGGGGAAGGAAGAAGTCAGTTATGACTGAAAGGTTTTTTTGAATCAATGGAAAAAATAGACAGGTTTGTTGTCTATTTTTCGACAAAATTTTTACTAAAGTACTGTGTATTGGGATTGAGAAAAGAACAAACACAAAGGGAAAAATGAAATGCATCACAGACTGGCTTCCAGCATGTTCCTCTGAAATTCCAGATGGAAAACAGAGTACTGATAGTAAACTGAGAATTTAGAGAAATTGGGGCTCAGATGAGGTTCAGCTTGAAGGTTAAAAATCAGCTTGTTGTAAAAGACAGACATATTCAATGACATGGAAACAGGTCTGAACATTGGGTAAGGAGCATTTCACAGGTAATTCACCTCACAGAGGAAGAACTGGAGGAGAGGAAAAGAAGCTATGAAAGAATGGCCAGCAATTTGTGAGGTATCTTGGAGGCCAACAGAAGGTTTCAGGATGAGAAGTGGTGTGCAGTAATCAGGGATATAACTAGTTATTGTGATAACTGAAAGCTGCCCACAGGTTGGAGCAGTGTGAGCTTTGATTCTGGCCATGTGAGGTGTTTTTCTGGAATAGGGAGAATGAAAGTTGTTAATGTGAGTCTAAGATAGAACTGAGAAATTGTGTAAAATTATTAGTGTTCCTTCTTTAAATATGTCAACATCCTCACACTCAGACATGCATCAAAATAAATTGACAAGGTGGGTTCTGATGGGGAAAGTACTTCTGTGTATGTTTATCTTATTGATTGTTGAGTAAAATACTGTTTGGCTAATGAGACAGCAAGTTAGACAGTAATAGGAGTCAAAGAGGATTCTGGGAAATGTAGTAGAGAAGTGATGATCCAGGCAGGAAGTGACATAGCAAGGAGGCTCATATTTAAAGAAGGAGAAACAGGAAACGGCCCTTCTTTCCCCTCCACTCCTGCTCCAGTGGCACAATGTGGGCACAAGGAGGGACGCCAATAAGGCATCTGATAAGATAACTCTTATAAAATATATAGGTTTATGATAGTTAAGACTGAGCTAACAGATGAGAATCCTAGTCATTGGCCAAGTAGCATTGTACCTAATACAAGTTTCTGTGTATTCATTTGGGCCCTAACTCAGGCGGGCGGCTGGTGTAAAGCTCACATGTGGCGGTGGGGCTCAGGAGGCTTTTGGTAGAAAGATTTATCATAACAGGATTCAGTGGCTCACACCTATAATGCTAGCACCTGGAAGCTGAAGGTAGGAAGATCTTTGTGAGTTTGAGGCTAGTCTGGTTTGCACTAAGTTCCAGGTCATCCAGGCCAACCTAGTGATACTTAAGTTTCCATTTTTTTTTACATAATTGATAGGGTAATAGAATGGGTGGATGCAAAAGGTGATTCTTTTTGCTACATTAAGGGGGCAATTGATGAAATTTTAATGAAGTCCCTACAATAAATCATAAGATTTTTGTCACTATCTGCTTTTTTTCTATAGCAGCAGAAGAGAAAGGCAGTTTTTCCTTTATGGCATGCATGCCAATGATGAGAAAGGTATTATGACTTTCTCAGGAGATCTTGTCTATTTTCCCTTCCTAGGGGGATACATGCAAGTCTCTCTTAGGGTTCTCTTTGATATCTAGCTTCTCGGGGTCATGAACTATAAGCTGGTTATCCTTTGCTTTATGTCTAATGTCCACTTATGAGTGAGAACATACTGTGTTTGTCTTTCTGGGTCTGGGTTACCTTATTTAGGGTGTTTTTTGTTGTTGTTGTTGTTGTTGTTGTTCCATCCATTTGTCTGCAGATTTTAAGATGTCATTGTTTCTTACTGCTAAGTAGTGTTCCATGAAGCAGGAGGAGAGAGGCAGCAGGAACTAGGATTGGTATGTAAAATAAGTAAAGACTTTTAAAATTAAAAAATGATAAAAGAAAGGCATAATGAAATCTCACAATATGGCTCAGTGGTAGCATGTCTGGCTAGCATGCACAAGGCTACAAAATAATATCTCAAAACAAACCAACATGAAGAAGGCACTGTTTCAGCAACTTTTTCAATCAAATGAATAAGAGAAAGAATTAAGTTACTACAATAACTTATTTCATTGATGACTCTGATGAATAGTGTCTTTTTTCTTTATTATTTAAATTAAGAACAAGCTTCTTTTACATGCCAATCTCAGTTCCCTCTCCCTCCTCTCCTCCCTTGCCCCCAACTGACTCTATTCCAACCCCTTTCTGCTCCCCAAGGAGGATAAGGCCTTCCACGGGGCATCTTCGAAGTCTGTCATATCATTTGGAGCAGGGCCTAGGCCCTCCCCAGTGTGTCCAGGCTGAGAGAGTATCCCCCTATGTGGAGAGGGCTCCAAAAGTTCATTTGTGTACTAGGGGTAAATACTGATCCACTACTAGTGACCCCATAGATTGTCCAGACCTCCAAACTGATCTCCTTGCCCAGAGTCTGCAGTGTCTTATTATCAACCTCTCCATTACATCTGAAATTATTTAAAAATAAAATAAATTTAGGCAAAATATGAAATTATATTTAAGTAGCAGATAGAGATGGCAACAGAGAATGAAGGACTCAGACAACTGACAGCTACTTCCTTTTTCCTTAATTTCCCAGTCAGCTTCTCTAACATGTTAAACCATTTCTTTGAAGTATTTCTTTAAGCAGTGATGTAACTGAGTCTTTCCCCCTTCTCTCTCAGCCTTTTCACTCTCTCATTTGAGAGTAAATACTAGAGTGTATGTGAAAAATGAATCTATTGTCTCCTGTGTTTTCAGAGCAATCCTTAATACTAAATGTCATATTTTAAATCCAGGCTTTTAAAATTACTTTCTTAATCTTTGAGTTTACAAGAAAACTTACTGAATTTTTCTCCCTCTTCAGTCTGAAAGGATTGCATACTCTCTTTATAATTAGTTCTTCGTTGCTTTACAGTTGTTCATTAATAAAATCCCTTCTTGTTCTGATAGTAATGCCATTCTTAGTGTTACTGAAATCTAAAGCCTTGATCATAACCCATGAAATGAATAAATCCGAAGCAACTTGATAAAATTTTGTGGGGAGAAGATTTCCAGTCTTCAGATAAGCCACTTAAATCTCAGAGCTTATCACACCTCCCTCCACCTCCCATCACTGAGCCCTGAAAATATAAGGATGGTGTTAGAGGAAGGCAAGGATTTGCAACGATAAAACAAAAAGTGGCAAGAAAGTCAGGTGTCTAGACTGAACTGGCATTGTTTTGAAAGACTGATGTGTCTGCTAATGAATAATCACTGACAATGACACATCCCAACAGAAGACTTGTGTCAACTCTGAGTCATACAAAAACAGTTCTGATGACAGTATAAAGAATGGACTGGGGAATTCTCAGTAAAATCTTAATGCAGAAAACCAACTGCAGTTGCATGAGAGGAAATCAGATCTTGGGTGGTGAAAATATGGAAGGTAAAAACAGGGTGGTGCCTTCATTCATGACCAGCCCACAAATGATTGTTCTTCACAGTAGAGTGAAACCCAAGTTCCATTTCATTAATTTTCTCCTGCTGCATTCATTAGTCTTGCTTCCATATTGATTCATGGTAATGTATGCACACAGGCACACAGACACCCTGCTCCTTTGTCATTTGTAGGTGATCTCTCATCTTGGTTTCTCTGCCATGGAGAAAGAGCCCACAGGACATGGTACTTTACAAGAAATCCCTCTACACTTGAGCATTCCATCTTCCCAGACCTGTCAAAGAATTTACTTCCCCCATATAGTCCTCCAGTGATCCATATAAATTGGAATGAAAGCTAGCAAGATCCCATTTTTTTCCTGGAATAGAAAGTGAAAGAGCATAATCCAAACTTATCCTCAGCTTCACCTTCACTTGGTGAGGTTCAGGTTCCTCTTTTAGCTTTAATATTCTTTCTGTGAAAGAGTGTAGGGAAGCGATATTAAAGGCTCATTGAGAACATTCAGTGAGACCATTTGAGAGATGCTCAAAATCATAAGTAGTACATAAAAACAACTCAATAAATGTGAGCCAGATGTAATAATAGTAAGAGCAGTAATCAATTTTATATTAACACTATTAATACATTTTAGGACTCATAATTATCATGGGCATTATAAACTGAACTTTCATCATTATACTGAGATCTCTCATCCTAAGGCAATAGAAAATTTGCTAACATGGAATTAACTTCTTTATAGAGATTCTGTCTCGTAAGTATGTGGATGGTTTAACCTATTTACAAAAGGGCATAAAAGAGATTTTTCTCACTGACTACTGGTTGAACCCAAAAGTTAAACTGGCAGAAAAGTATACAAATCCTGATGTTAATAATTTTACTCAGATAGGATCAGTCCTGTATGTTTGATTTCTGTTGCTATGATAAAATATTATGACCAAAAGCAATTTAAAGAAGGGGGTGGTTTATATGACTTGCAATCCCATCATATATAGAAAGATACACAACAACTCAAAGTTTCCAGGCCAAAAAAATCTATAATCGAGATCAAATTGCACCTATGCTGCCTGCTTACTGCTCTTGTTTGGTTTTCATCTTGCTCTCTCCTGTATCATTTCAGTACCCTAGGACATGGCAATCTTGCTCTCCACAATGGGTTGGGACTTCCTTCATTGATTAACAGTCAAAACAATCCCTATAGATTGGACAATGGGCCACTGAATTTAGGCAACTTTTCAAGGGAAGCTCAATTCTGAGGTGACTCTACGTAGTGGAAAGATAACAATTATAAATAAACATCACAGGGGCCTGTTGTGCAAGCAACAAAGCCCCAAAGAAGCTAATAGGCCTGAGAGTTCACATGCATGCTGTTGTAATTCAGCATAAAAATTGTGGAGATAGAAGAATTTTGGTTAGAGATGGTAAATTACATAAGAACTTCTCAAAAAATTAGGTAAAACAAAGGGAACATGAGAGTTAATGTGTTACTTGTAGACCTACTTTGTTGCCAACTTAGGACAATTGCTGATTGATATGATGAAAAATATACCCATGAAATCTCAACGATATGGTTATATAAACATGACCAGCATGATGACAATACTAGTTGACAAGGCAATGTGAATTGGAGAAACTCCACATCGTCCCATCCCAAATGAAGAGTTATAAATGTTCAATGTCTATTGAAAAAGTAACAATATGTTGCCCACAGGGACAAGCTTCTGCATATAGTGTCCAATCCCAAGTGGTCAGCCATGAACACATGTACACATAAACAACACTAAATAGACTGAATATGTTGTATGTACATGAATTGTGTGTTCATATTGACATATTCATTTAATAATAATTTAAAATGACATCATAAGTTTGGGAGGGAAGGGAAACATGAGAGGAATTGGAAGAGGGGGGAGAAATGGGAGAAATATAGATGCTTTCCTCATACATGAAATTCTCAAAAAAACATTAAACTATTAAACTAAAAGAAGAAAGTTATATGTCTCTCTCTGACTTCACTGTTGTTTAACTTATAGATTTCTTTTGTAATTATGAAGGTCTGTAAGTCTATAAACAGGCATAACTATGTCCATAATATAATTTGAAAACAGGTCATTATTTGTTTTTGAAAAAAATCTCTAATCTGTAGATTCAAAATTGACCTAGTCTTAGAAAGCTTGAAAGATTAAAAAAAAAAAAATGCCAGTGTTGATGGCGGTGTGGTCCACTACGGTGAATACATCTACAAATCAGTGGAGAAATACTTACCTGATGATGGAGGTTAGGATCTAGGGAAAGATTTAGATGACTTCTTGAACAACAGTTTTGTTGGTTTGGTTTTCTATCTTGGAAATAGTTTTGCTAGATCATTAGAATGTGAGCAAGTTACAAAATTAAGATTTAAATTATACTACCCCTAAATGTAGGCAGGATTCTGATGAATGTCTATTTATGTGGCACATGACCATTTTCATCCTGGGGGGTGGTGGGGATTTATAAGTATTCTTTTGGGGAATAAGAGATTAGAATTCTAGATTTTCAGCAAATTCATCCTTTGAATGTATTTTGTTACCCAGTGTTCAAATTAATGAAGGTCAAGAAGAGCTGGCCATATAAAAGCAGACTTCAGAACCCAGAAAGACATTCTAAGAGTTATGAATGGCTCCAGAAACAAAAATATTCAAGGCAGGAAAATAATAGTGAAGCAAAGCTATCAGAAAGAAATGTAAAAAGTTAAAAGTTAAAGGGTTAAAGGGTAGGGAAATGGAACAAGGAAATGTAAATATCGATTCAGAAAGCAGCCAACTGGCATATTCTACTAGAGGTTCCCCCCAGAAGAGAAGAAATAAAGATATCTAAGAAAGAAATCAAAACTTCGTAAAAACTCACTTGAATATATTTTGATTGAAAACACCTGAGTTTGATCCCTAGCATCCATATAAGAAGTCTAACATGGTGGCATGAGCTTGCAATACTACCGCCGAAGAAGCTAAGATAGGAGGACCCCTGACCAGCTACCCTCCCTAAATCTGAGTCCAAGGTCTCAATGAGAGAATCTGTCTCTAAATCAAAGTGGTCAAGTGGTCTGGCCTCTACAACATACACACACAGAGGCATCCACCAACACATGCACACACACACACACACACACACACACACACACACACACACACAATTAAACAATGTTAACTTTATAATAGTAGTACTGTACGAAAGTTTTAGGAAAACTTAATATCCAACTTGAAATTTTAATCTGAGTCAAATATTGTGACATGCAAGGAAAGGCAACATGCCTTTCCCAATTAATATTTTTGAGAATTTTATATGTGCATATAATGATTGTGGGTCAGTCACTATTTCTTCTCCAATCTCTTGATAGATCCACCCCTTCCCCCAATTTCATATCCTTTTAAAAAATTACCCACTAGTCTCATTTGTACTGCTCATAAATTCATGGGGCCATTTGCAGGGGCATAGTCAACCTACCAGAGAACACACACCCAAAGAAATCCAACTCTTCTTCTCAAAACAGCCAGTTTCTAATTGCTAGAAACTCCTCAACTCCAGGTGAGAGTTCATGACCACTTCCTCTTTCTGTGGAGGAAAGTTGACTGTCTTGATGTTGGGCTGGTTATTTCAATCTTTGTGTCCCTCTTCCATGGTGCTTCATTGAGCCTTAAGGGAAAAGGAGTGATACAATATAACTCTGTTCTAATAAACAGTCAAACCAATCTGTTAGCTTTTTGCTGCTACATAGAAACTAACTACAAATTTACCAGGTTTATATTTTACAGTTATTATGCAGTTTTGTAGAGTGTTTGTTTAACTTTTGTGAACCTGAAATGAAGTTATTTGACCTGTTCTGCATTTCCACCTGGAGGCTCCACTGTGGAAGAATCTGTCTTTAAGTTTCTTCAAGGTGTCATCAGATTCATTTTCTAGCAGCTACATAATTTCAGACAGGTTGATGGGAAGGGGGAAAACAGGCAGACAGACAGATAGACAGATAGAATAAGAGAAGGAGAGGGAGGAAGAGCAGAAGTAGGAGGATAACAGTATAAGGGGACTTTTGTTTTAACACAGAAGCTTTATAAAAGTAATTACACTACATGGCAGTGCATAGGGTATGGATCATCAATTTAATAGCAATTTGAGTACTATTAAACAGTGTGCATGTATATGTTGTTTTGTTTTAATTGGATTTTATTTTTATAAAATAATTTTAATATAATGCTTATTACATTAAAATTACTTTCATTTTCCTTCAAGTAAGGTAAAATGGGCAAATAAAGAGAACTTGGGCTGGGAAGCATTGCTGAAAAGATATGGGAGTTTGCATGGACTATAAACTCTAAATTAGTCAATAATAACATATTGTTGCTATAAAACAAAATAAGATGCAATTCCAGGCTCTCATTTTTAGAAATATGAACAAACAGGAAGATAAATTGGTCCATATTTCCCTTTACAGAAAATTCCTTGTTATTAAGGCTATGATTGTTTCCAGGTACCTTATTTAATTTTATTCTTCTATTATAACATTAATTCTTTACTTTTATCATGAAATCAATATATAATCTCAATAGAAAACATTAGAGAATAGAATAAATGGAAGTTTTACAATAAAGTATTTGGAAATAAGTACCTTAAACATGTTGGTTTAGTCCTTTTTAGCTTGTTTTTCTCTGAATATATCCACAAGTACATTATGTACATATCATGTATTATATCCACTTTCAATGTTTTTAACTTAGCATAATGTAGAATATTTGTTTACATTCCAGATGGATAAACAAAGACTAAATTTGAATAAACACCTCCATTTGGAAAACTGAACAAGAGGCCATATACATATTACAAAACTTCTTAGATTATTGATATCAAGCAAGGGGGAACTTCATGAGAAACAGGAGAAAGATGAGAACCTGCAAAGCTTTTTGTGAACACCAAGGTTTAATGTAAGAACTTAGGGAAGAGAAACCAAAGTTTTTGATATGCTTTAGGGCTGGAAGGGCAGCACATGGGGAAATGTTCTGAAGACATGACAGCTGTGTGTTTCCCCAGCATAGTCTTGACTCCCTTTGCTCATTTCCTCCTTCTCTAAAACTGCATTCCAGGAATTCAACTCAGTGCTTAACTGTGGATTTCTTCTTCTGCTTCCATCAGCTATTAGATAGAGGCTCTATGATGGCATTTAAGTTAGTCATCTTCTCATTATAGGGGAAGGGCATTTAAGGTAGCCTTTTGACTATTGCTTAGATTCTTAGTTGGGATCATCCTTGTGGATCCTTGGAGTTTTCCCTAGTGCCCGTAATGGCTCCCTTTATTAAGGCATCTCTTTTCTTGCTGTCCTTCTCCACTGAAACAGCTGATATGAGTAAGTGAGAGATCACATAGCCCAGACTGACAGTTGGAGAACCAGCATAAGACTGAACCAGCCCCCCTGAATGTGGGTGTCAGTTGGGAAGCTTGGGCAGTCTGTGGGGCCTCTGACAGTGAAACCAGTATTTATCCCTAATGCACAAATGGGCTTTGGCAGCCCATTCCCTATGGGGTGATACTCTCTCAGCCTAGATACACAGGGAAAGGCCTAGGTCCTTCACCAAATTATGTGACAGACTTTGATTATCCCCCATGGGAGGCTTCACCCTCCCTGAGGAGTGGATGGGTGTGGGGGGGAGGGGTTGATAGGGGGATTGGAAGGATGGGAGTGTGAGGGTACTGGTATTGTTGGTATGTAAAATATGATTGTTGCTTATGGATGACATTTTATTGTCAGATTCTAAGAAAGAAATATTAGAACAATGTTTGAAACAGTGAAGGAATTTCTAACTCATTGGGGATTACAGACTGCCCCAGAAAAGATACAAAGAGGAGATTCTATTAATTATTTAGGTTATAAAATAGACTTACAAAAAAATGAGGCTGCAAAAAGTACAAATTAGAAGAGATCCTTATCAAACTCTTAATAGTATGCAGAAATTGCTAGCAGAAATTTCTCAACTACATACAATAATTGGAGTAGAAAGACATGACTTAAAGCATAAGTCCCAGTGCCCAAAGGAAGGACTGTCTTCTGGGGGTGACCTTTGTAATACTGACAGTAGAATCATTCTGGACTGGAGTTGTTCAGGGAAGAGGACAGATGAAGGAAGATCTCTTTGCTAGGATCACCACATCTAGAAGACAGAGTTGTAACCAGGGATCCATATGTGCAGATATTTGTGTTTATTGTGTACAAAGTTCATCCCACAACATCTGAACTTCATGAAGGTCCTAAAGGAGGGCATATGATTAAAAGTATAGCTTCATAGGTTGACAGAAAAGTGCCTCTGGAATTGTTAAGCCATGTCTGGAGAGTGTGAGTTAATTCATGTTGCAAGGCTGACTGTAGAGGCAGAGAGAGGTTCACAGGGCAAGATCTGTGGCCTATGCTGTGTTGAGACTGACAACAGGCAGTTTATTAAAGGGATAGTACTCATGAAAAGGCCAGTGACCAGTTTTACACCAGAGCCGGAGTGACCCACAGCTCAGCCAGAAGGGAGAGAGAAAAGAGGGTAGAGTGCATGCCTCTCTGCTACTTAAATCCTTGCTATGTCACTTTGACCATGCCCAAGCAGGCATGGTCAGTGGTTCCTGTGGCCAGCCCCAAGCAGGTGTGTTCAGCAGTACCTCTAAACAGGATTATTCCCTACAATTGCTAATTTAAATAAAAGTTAATTTAAAAAAAAACAGATGACAGCTGCACACAGACAGCTCTACGGGACCATTCCAAGGGAGTCTTCCAAGAACATCAGTGAAGTCCAAGTTAGCAATGACTGTTATAAATCTACCCAGGCATTAGGTCAGTCAAGAATAATTGTTTACTAATATGTGAAATGAAAAATAACTTAGAAGACACCAGCTGCCAAAACTTACTATGTGAAAAATTGATGTACTGTGTAGCCCCTGAAATTTGAGTACAAAGAAAATACCAACTGGAAGAAGAGACACATAAGCTCATTATCCTGCTCATGGTGATCTCAGACTCAGGTACTGAGGACACGCCTCTCCACCTTCTCCTGAGAAGCCTTCTATGAAGACACAGACCCCACACCTACCTGGTGGTATTGTAATGTAAGGGGCTTTCTACCTTTTATTTTTCATTATTAGTTTTTTGTGTGTAAAACTCAATTAAGTTTTTGTATTTCTGTGCATTAGCATGTTTGCTGACTACATTTCAAAATCCGCACATGTTGTGCATGTCTTACTTTTTTGTAGAAATCACATGATATTCTTTCCACCTAGATGCAGTTTATATTTCTTGCCATAGAAACACCTACTGTACATTTTCTTCACCAATTTCCCTGAGGATAATGTCCACTGAATGTTCTGGGAAGTGGCACCTACTCATTTCTTCTCCTTTTTAACTTTTAGGAAAGTACTGACCCTTTTAGGATTCTAGGTATTACCCTCCATTTCAATTCATAAAATTCTAGTTGTATACATGAACTGATTTGTTGAGTCTTTTCTTCTTTCGTATTAATCTTTCTTAATAAATATAACATTTTCATAAATTAAAAAAATAAATTTATCTAAGGCCAGGCAAGTGTAATTTTATGCCAATAAATTATATAACAAATGTAAACTGAACAAATATGTTGGAAGACACCAGCTACCAAAACTTACTATGTAAAAAATAGATGCTCTGTGTAGTCCCTGAAATTTGAGTACAAAGAAAATATGGGTTTTCTCAAATGGTGCAGATTCTTTAAGAAAGAAATAGTATAAATATAAATACATGATTATAAAATGTGTTTAAAGCAGTTTACAACTAGGTTGATAACAGATAGTTTATTAAGAGTCTAGAACTAGATTGATAACAGATAGTTTATTAAGAAGGTACTCATGCAATGGAGCCAGTGACCAGGTTTACACCAGAGCAGGAGTGACCCACCAGATATCTCCTAGTCTGCTCAGCCAGGTAAAAGAGAGAAAAGAGAAGCCCACGTGTGCTCCTCCCAACTACTTAAACCATTGTTACATAACTCTGACCATGCCTTACATGCAAGGTCAGGGCACCTGTGACTAGCCCCAAGTGGGCGTGGTCAGCAGTACCTCTAAACAGGATTTCTCCCTACATATGTTCTATGGAATTTTGAGGAAAATGAATAAATTATCTCAATGGGAATCTAAAAATACTGCGCATAAAAAGGTGCAAAAGATATCAACAATTTTCAATAAATCATGTTCAAGGAATCATTTAAAAGATAATGCACCCCCCTCATTTTCTCTCTCCAAGCTTGTAGGTATCCAGCTAGTTTTATAACCCCCCCACTTGTTCTGACGATTGGAAAACACAGATATTTATATTATGATTAAAGCAATAGCAAGTTATACTTATAAAGTAGCAATGAAGTTAATTTTATGGTTGAGGGTCACCACAACACGAGGACATGTATTAAAGGGTTGCAGCATTAGGAATGTTGAGAACCACTGGTTTAAAGTAATTGAATACACAGTAAACTTATCTTGAAAGACTGTATAAGAAACATGAGTATGAAAAATTTCTCAACATTATTAACCATTGAGGAAATGCAAATCACATTAAGATACAGCTTCACACTTACTGAATTGACAGCAATCAGAAACAAATAACAAGTATTGGTGAGAATGTGGAGAAACTGACAGCTTCGCACACAGCTTGTGGGAATATGAAAGGGTGCCAAATCTGTGGAACACTTGGGCATTTGCTCAAAAACTAAATATAGAACCACTGAGAATGGGAAGATCTATACTGCAATTAGAAAGCGGTTGCTTATGCTCTGGATAAGGACATCTTGAGGGAAATGTGGATAGACTCCTAATTGTATATAGTTCTTTGGGGAGGATTTTAAAGGTCATGAAATTGACTGTGGGTTTACTGGTTTGCCAGGCCTGCTATAAGAACACACCACACACTGAATGACTTAAGCAATATAAATCCATTGTACCCCTGCTGTGAAGGCTGGAACTTTGAGCTCAAAGTGTCAGTAAGTTTTCTCTGAGGGGTGTAAGATAAATTCTTTTCCAGAACTCTATCCTCAGCATTTCGAGGACCATTTATTTACTCCTTTAGTTGCTCTCTATCATCTTTCCTCTAGGAAAATCTTAGTGTCCATATTTCTCTTATACATGACAGCAACCACTCTGGATTAGGGTTAAGTTAAATTTGCTTATCTTTGTAAATACTTTCTCTAATCAGGGCTACATTATGATGCACTGGGGACTGGTACAACAACATGCAAAGTTTGAGGGATGGGGTTCAATCTATCACAGTAGCAGAAGTTTGAACAACTTTGTTTTCAAAATCATAAGAATGAACACATTAAATGGATAAAGTTTACAGTGTCGGAATTATATGTCAATACATCTCTTACATAAGAAAGGGTAAATGAAGAAAAACCCTAAGTTTCAAAAATCATTAATCATTGTGGAAATTCAGACTAAATTCTTACGTGATGTTACCAAACACTACTAAAATGGATAAATTCCAGAGACTGAGGACTGCTACTAATGGCAAAGATGAAGAGAAAACGGAATTCACAAGGGTTATTGCTTATCAGAGAATAAAATTTTACACTCACTTTTCAAGTGTTTGTTTTATTTAAAGAACAGACAATGCCATTCCTAGATAACATAGCACTTTTTAAATAGAAAATTTGCCTGTTGTTTGTCTCTGGTTTCAGCATAGAAGTCTGAAAGAACCCCCAAGTCCCAAGAATCTCCTGATAGTAGAATTCCCTTATCTTGTGGCCCCTTATACCAGACCTTTCTGGTATCATACTGAGATGATTTACAATGGCTTTCTAGGTTGCTTTTGGATATGAAGCCAGAAAAACAGGCGATTACAGCTGAAGTGTTACAACTGAATGACAGAAAACCAAACTCTCAATCCCTAATGAGTAGATGAAGGAGGCTGAAAATAGATATCAATCGTCTAATCAGTGATTTAGTGAAGCAGACCTAGTTACAAAAGCAGAGCAAAACTTTCCCATAGGTGAAGGTGGCCCCTGGGCACCTGAAATCAACACTGGTAGTTTGTGACAGCCTATCCCATTCCCACATTAAAAAGTGAAGCAAATTCATCACAAAAATATGGGAACATCATGTCTGTTTAGTCTCAGACCTCATCTCATGAGCTGTTGACTCACTCTGATTTGTATCTTTGCTGAAAAAGAAACTGAAATTTAAGTGCAGTATTTTCCTGTGTCTGAGTCCTACCTGAGAATTCACAACTTGAGAAGGAAATGGGAACACAGTTTATAGTCATCTGTCTGGGAATCCTCATATATGTAGCTGATATCTTAATAGAAAAGAGTAAAGAGAAGTTTGGTTAGATTCTGGGTAGTTAGCATCAAACTGGCACTGGACACTCTAAAACTAAAAACATGTCAATGTTACTCTTCTGCATTCTAATAGCAGTTGTAAATATGCCCAAGAAGAAATAACCACCATTAATGAAAGACTGAATAAATATTGATATACCCATCTAATGCAATATTAAATAATATCAGAAATAAATATTGAACAGCCTCAAGTTGATGATGCCATGTATTTAAAAATATTATTTTCTTCTTTCTTTTAATGAGTTGTAGAAATTCCCCCCTGTATTCTTTAGTAAGTTATACTTGGCATTACTTCATTATTAAGGATAAGTTCATTTGGATTCTAATTATCCTTATTCTATAAATTGTTTTATTTGTGATTTCTCAGTCCAAATAAGGAAGAAAATAATTTCTAAGTCATAAAAGTAAGTCAAACTTTGATTTCATTCTTAATATTCTAGAAACACAGGGACTATCTTGTATTTCAGAGCTTTGAGGTATTTTCCCCTGAAAGCCTTTGGCTTGGTCTCTATTGACCCAATGAAAAACAGAGTGAGAATATCCTTTGAGGATCCATCTCTATCATGCTAGTTCTAGGTAGCCAGCATCTCCTGCCTTGAATTAACTGAGAAACAGATTCCCCTTCAGTTTATGACTGTGGTTAGCATTCCACAGATGAGTGAATTATTTTTTCCTAAACAAGAGAAGTAGAATCATAGAACTTCGTACTACAACAATAGAACACCATGTTCTACATGAAGATCAATTGGTACTATTCAAATACCTTCCTCCTTTACAATGTTTATAAGACTTCAAGTAATCAATCTTCTTCCAGTGTCTTCTCTGCCAAGAGCATGACCTATGTTAGCTTCAGATATGGTTCCTAAAAGGAAACCAAACAGCTCAGAAGAATGAAAGTCTACTCATAATGATGGATATAAAACTAATCCATGAAATATTCTGAAGGTTAGGACCAAAAGAAAGAGCTTACCTGGATGATTAAGATTAGGAAAGGGAAAGTAACAGGGTATTGGATATATCCTCAAACTGCAGTATAGACTTGCAGTTCTGTATAACCTGTTATAATACAACTTTTAAATAGAAAGACTGGTGATACAGTAGGGCATATGGGAAATGGAAGCGTCAGTAGAGATCTCCAGTACAGACCCAGCTGAGAGAAATAAAGCATACAAAGGTCAACAAAGACATTCTCTGACCTGATTTATCTTTAAAAAGCAAAGCACTATTGCCAGTATTTATTCTGCAATCAGCTTGTAAAAGATCACATTCTGGAGCTTAACACTGTTCAAAGAGAAGCACAGGCAATTTGGCATCTTGATGAGTTTATTTGAGCATTCACCACTCCATGAATCAGACAACACCATCCTGCAAGTGGTTCACTCCAGAAAGAGAGATGGAGAAAGACACATTTATGAAGTGTTTTAGAAATCAAGACCGAGAAAACAATAGATGGATGAAAATGGAAATTTCATAGTTAGAGGTCAGCAGTCAGCACCTAATTGATTAAGTTGTAGTTGCTCTACACTCTGCTATGAATAGGCTTCAATATGCCTAAGGGAGAATCCTAGGTGCCAGAGTAATCTAAGCCTAGTAACCTCCCAATTATTTATTTATAATGTAGATTACTGTACAGACTCCCGCTTTTAATCACCAGTTACTTCATGCAAACTCTCAACGGTACCCAAGAGAAGCAACAGCTGATCATGAACACACTCGGAACCTGGTACTTCTCTCATTGGGTTGAAGTTTTGTCAGTATTGAATTGAGCAAAGACCTCCTTAGCCATTTCTTGTTTGGTCTCCCCCATTTTTCTTGTTTTCCTGTTCACTTTCCTTGCAGCTTCTTGACTTTTTGTTCCTTGAGTACCTAAACTCTCATGCTATGGAATCTCCTAGACTATAGATTCAGGTACATAAAATATTCACTTTACCACTGACTACATCCTCAACCTGAATCTTTCATTTTCTAAAATAATTGATTTTCCTGCCAAAATCAAAAACAAAACTTGTGTTATTTTGCAAAAAGCTATTACCACCAGTTATGGTGAATAGACAAATATGAGGCTGCCTCTTCTGCTACAGTAGCATTTCATGACTGCACAGCTGTATTGCTCTTTAAAATTGCTTGTTTGAATTATTCCACTATACAGTGACTTTGCTGCAAATACTTTTAAAAGAATGAGCAAACAGGTTTAAAAAATACAAAGGTTGACACTAGTACTTAAATGTCTAGGTAAGACTCACCTTTCTATTTCTATGTCACCCATGTTCCTAAATTCAATTTTTAAAAAGTATACTATCATAATTCTCATCTATTGCATGATAGTTGATAAATATAATTATAAAATTAGAGAGAATGTGAGACTAGGGAGATGGCTTAGAGGGTAAATACACATGGGAATATGTGTTCAGATTCAAGCACCCACATAAAATCAAGGTGTGGCCACATGTGCCTGTTACTCCAGCACTCCACAGGGCTGAGACAAGATCCTAGGATTTGTTAGACAGCTGTTCGATCTGAAAAACAGTGAGTTTGGGGTTCAATGAGAGACCCTGGGAATAAAACAGAGTGATACATCAGGAAGCTGACATCCTCCTCTGGACTTCACAGCGCTCCCAGCTCTCTGTCTCTCTGTCTCTCTGTCACTCTGTCTCTCTGTCTCTCTGTCTCTCTCTGTCTCTCTCTGTCTCTCTTTGTCTCTCTCTCTCTGTCTGTCTGTCTTTCTCCCTCCCTCTCTTTCTCTCCGTTGCACACACACACACACACACACACACACACACACACACACACACACTTATATATCACATCAAAATGAGAAAAGAAAAGAAAGTGAGGGAATCCAAATGATGGCAATGATTTTTTTCTTGCTTTCCTTATATGACACAATTGGGGACTGTGTAGGTCGGTCTTCTGCAAGTTTAAGAACAGTATTTAAAAAAATAGCCTTGTTGATCTGTGTATACATTAAAAGTTAAAAGCATTTTTATTCTTCAACTCACTCTTCTATTCCTTTCTCAGCTATATTCCTGTTTTACTTTAGGGTTTAATGACTTTTCCCCTGTGAAGTTCCTCCCTTCACAGATCCAAAGAGAGTCTAAGCTAAATATTTTATATAGATAAATCTTTTGAAAACTGTATGGCCTGCTACTGAGAGCTCTCTTTTTACTGGCTATTTGCTTTAATAGAGAAAATTAAAAACAAACTATCACCATAAATTCTCTTGGAATCTCCACATCTTATGCTTCTTACTCATGAACATGACCTCATTCCTACAAAGTTATAATTCAAGGAAAATAAAATCCAATTAAAAACAACAAAAATTAAATATTAAATGCTGATCAAGAAGGAGAGCCAGAAAATGGCTCAGTGGGCAAGAGTGTTTGCTCATAAGCCTGATGACCTGAATTCTGTTCCTGGAACCAACATAGAGGTAAGAGAAAACCAATTCCTGCTAGTCATTTTCTGACTTTCACATACTGTGGTGCGCTCTCTCTCTCTTTCTCTCTCTCTCTCTCTCTCTCTCTCTCTCTCTCTCTCTCTCTCTCTCACACACACACACCATATGAATGCACTCACACATGCATACACAGTAAATAGATACAATTATATATTTTAATTAATAAAAAGAAAACTGGCCAAGAAGTTTGATGGCTTATCCATTTGGAAATTTGCTTTCTATGTAGTGCCTTAGTCTTAATGTTCTATATTAACATGAAGGAAGAGGGAATCAAATTCAAAGTCATTTCATAGCAGGACTACCACCAGCACAATAAAATTTAATGGCTATCTTTTAAGGTTTGGAATGAGTCATTCTGGGAAAAAATTCAATTTATTTTTTCAAGCTGCTGTGTAAAAGATAGAGAGGAAAACCAACTCTGTCCTCAGAAATCAAGGAAAGTAGTTTAATAGGCAGAGTACTTGTCATTTGACCAAAAATCCCTCATATTTCTACCAAAGTCAAGATAGAAAAGATCAATTCAACCTTTTAAAGAAGCAATGACTCAGAAAACCAATCACATCAGGACAGGGCCTGCTGTTTAAACGGCTTAGATTTTACAAGGTGCTATTAGGTATACTTAAAGTTGATTGGCCTATAAATTGAAAGAAAAAAAGAGCCACTTGTGGTAGCTTCACAAAGGAAGATTTTTCTGTGAGTTTTAGATAGCTTTCTTTCGGGGATGGGGGGATGAAAAAATTGCACTTCAGCCCTGTTTGTTCTCTTTTATTCCAAGATTTGCTTCTTTCTTAGGTTTCTTTCTTCATCTGGAAACAGGTGGTCAGACTTGTTCTAATTTTTAAGAGACATTTGAAGCAAGATACCCTTTCCCCTACAGATGCTATTCACCTGGTCTTTCTATACATAGCTGATTCCTTTCTCCTGTTCAGTATATAGCTTGCTTTTTCTCCTCCAATCAAACTATCCACACACCCGGACAAATGAAGCAATGTATGAAAGATCCTATTCATTATCTATGAGTTTCTTGAATATAAATATAATCATATTAATAACTTCTGCATCACTAACCAACATACCTGAAAGAACAATGTAAAAACAAACAAACAAACTTGGCTTATGGTTTCAGAGGGCTCTCTTCTCTTTGTGGTTTCTTGATCCCATGTGATTAGGCAGAACATTTTGGAGTCATGTGATGGAGAAGTATCACATTTCAAGGCAGACAAGAAAACACAAGAAAGGAAGGGGCCAGTGACCTGATACCCCCCAGAGATCATCCTTGGTGGTCTACTTTCTCCATCATAACTTCCACCTTCTGAAGTTTCCAGAAGCATTCACAGAGCACCACCAGCTAACAAGCAAGCTCCCAGAATATGAAGAACATCCCATATTCAAACATGAACCATGGTTAAAATGTTTATCAAATAAGAACTCAAAGGGGTGTTTTAGAAAACTGGTATGAAGTTGGGACTTAAAGCTCTGGTTTTGAAATACAGAAAGCTCCCAACTTAGGTGCTCAGTAAATAGAGAGGAAGTTTCTTCATCTGTGAAACACTACTATAATAGGAACACTAGAATTACTGACAGACTTTGATGAGCTAAAACTGTAAAATGTGCCTGGTCCGTGAACACTTCAACGAAAGCTACAATAGTCAAAATAAATGAATGATAACAATTGTTGCTTTAGTTTGGGTATAGCAAGATGATAAGAATTACAACTGTTAGATCCATTCAATATCCAGCCCTGCACTCTTTTCCGGATTTGTAATCTGGTCACCCTTCCTTCACTAGATGTCAGAGTCCTCCCAGATCTCTATCAGCTAAGGGATACATGCCCTGAAAATAGGCAGCACTAAGTGGGGTGGTTTGAATTAGAATTCTACAGCCCCATAGGGTCATTTGTTTGACTACTTGCTCCTCAGTTGATTGAACTGTTTGGTGTCAGGCAGGGAAACTGACAAAGAAGTGAGAATGAAAATTTGGTTCAGATTGACTTTGTCAACCTGGATCAAACCTTCTAGAGAGTGTGATACCAGGCAGATCATTGTCAGCATATTTAAAACACAGTACAATTTGGGGTAAAAAGTTTCCAGTCAATTATCATTCCAATTCCAGGTATACAATAAAGTTTAAGAAGTTTGTGAAGTGTATGTGACCATGAGGGTGGGTTCTGTAACTAAAAGGCCTGGAATCCAGTGTGGCCTTTGAGCAAGATAGCAGAGAGGTCAGCAGGCATCTACACATGACATCCCCACTAAGGATGGCTTGAGAGTTGAAGATAATGATCTGGGGGTGGGGGCAACAATCTAATATAAACATTTTAGGTGAGGTCTGCCTCCACAGATAGTAAAAGGGTCCCTAGGTCATTAATAATATCCACTCCCTGATTTCTGGGCAGGAAAACAGATATTGAGAAGACCCTGTTTGTTTAACATTCCTGTGTTCTCTAGTGATCTGTGAGCTCAAGGAATTTTGTGCCTCCAACAGTTTAGAAGAATTAGGAGGTGCAGCTTTGTTGGAGGTTTGTCCCCGGGGGTACTTTGAGGCTTCAAAAACCTATTCTTTTTTTAACTTACCTTTTTATTGATTATTTGGGAATTTCACATCATGAACCCAAATTCTGCTCCCCTGTGAGGGTTGGAGGGCCAGCTTTCTTGCTTCAGTGTCCAGTAAGAGGCAGGGCCAGCTTTTACAGGGTTAGTGAAGAACATGACCAGCTCAGCTTGGTCCTCTGATTTCATCACACTTGGTCCCTATGACCCCTGTGGTAACACAGGCCACAGACATCAATGCAGACCCAAGCCATAACAGGGCCATACATATCTGAGTGGCCTGCACTGCTACCCAGTGCCATAATGACACCAGACTGATAGTTGGGAAACCAGCATGGAACTGATGCAGATTCCCTGAACCTGGATGCCAGTTTGAGGTCTGCGAAATCTATAGGGCCTCTCTGGTAGTGGATCAGTATTTATCCCTAGTATACAAACAGACTTTGGGAGTCAATTACACATAGAGAGATACTCTCTCAGCCTAGACACAAGGGGGAGGACCTAGGCCCTGCTCCAAATGATTTGAGACTTTGAAGATTCCCCATGGACGGTCTTACCCTCCTTGGGGAGCAGAAAGAGGATGGGATAGAGGGTTGGGGGGCCAGGGGAGGAGGGGAGGGAGAGGGAACTGGGATTGACATGTAAAACAAGCTTGTTTCTAATTTAAATTAAAAAAGAGAAAAAATACAGTGTTCTGTACTTTTTTATTTTTAATTTTTTGTTTTGTTTTGTTTGTTTTTCGAGACAGGGTGTCTCTGTGGCTTTGGAGGCTGTCCTTGAAGTAGCTCTTGTAGACCAGGCTGGTCTCAAACTCACAGAGATCTGCCTGCCTCTGCCTTCTGAGTGCTGGGATTAAAGGCTTGTGCCACCAACGCCTGGCTTTCTTCTGTACTTTCTTCTGCCTAGATTGTCACCTTTATTTACTGGAAAATATGACTGACAGTTCATTACCTCTCTTCTTTTATAGGGTATCATAGGACATAGCAGTAAAATAGATCCTAATGCAGCTCTGTTATCCTCAGAACTTTCCATGTCTGTCTAGATGATCAATATAATGAACTTGCGTTATCATTCTTGAATTTTTCTTCAACTTCACCTATAGACACTAACTGGACCCTAGTAATTTTCATTGTACTTCACAATGTTTTCTGTTTCCCAAAATAGAGATTAAGCAAAGAATATCATTTCTTATAAGATTTAAATGATATTGAGTGTTTTGCAAATATGGTAAATTATAAAAATTTCCACTGTAAATAATGCACAATGCTCAAAGGTAATTTTTTAACCATTTGGCATACAAAGCTTGTTGTGAAAATAGCTGGTAGCATCCTTACTTTTCCATCTATCTGATTATGCAAGAGTTCCAAGCAAAACATTCTTATTTTCAGACAGCAACTCAATGCTTTGAATTATGGGTCCTTCTTTGGGATTAAATAAGGTCTTTTAATCTTTTTATTTATTTATTTGTTCATTTTAAAAAGAAAAATGAGAACTGGAGATGTAGTTGTGTAGCAGAGTGTCTGTCTAGCATTAGAGGCCCTACCTTTAACTTTCAGTATCTCAGTAAATTACAAAAAAAAAATTGTTCTTACTTGCTCTTAGAACTAATATAGACACATCTTAGGAAAAATTGCATCACATCCAAAATGGCAGCCATCTGGCCTTCCAATCTGAAGATTTGTACCAGAATCAGAATAACCTATTTCAAAATGAAAAAATTCAGGAAGATTACAAAGAATCTTCCTAAAAAGGAAAACATGTAATTTCTACTTTCTGTTGTAATTGTAATCTTTACATGAAGCTCACAAAGGTGACATTGTCACCAAAGAGCATTCCCATCTTCTCCCTTAAGGGAAAATAAATGTCAGTTGTACTCAGCCTTGAATTTTATTATTTTTGACTCCCTTTATTAATCAAAACTGAAACATTTATTGATGTGGTATTATAAAAAGAAAATACTTAAACTAGGGAAATATTAGCAAGTTGGAAATTCCCACCATCTTGCGAGGTGTTTGAATGTCTCTCTGGAGACTCATCTGGAATTCATGTTATTAAGAGTCATTTTGTGTTCTTGTTGGCTGCTCGTCCCCTGTTGACCACTTGACATTTCCAGTCACCGAAGGGCCTTGCTCTTGCTTCTGCTCATGCATGAGAAGAAAACAAACAAGTCTCCTGTCCTCTCCCCTTCTCTACTTTAGAGAAAGTAGTTTTGTTTGTTTCTTTGTTTGTTTGTTTTTTGTTTTTTAGAAAACTACACTACTTTTAACTTAGCAGCTTTCTACCTAAATGCTCTGTCTGTATTTTATTTTTTAATCTCTATATAGCTACACTGGTGAAATAAATGATTCAAATGTGTTTAATTGACTCCTAATGACACACACTCAAGGATATTGTTGATATGTCAGATTTGTGCACCCTGTATTCCTTTGTCACTGTACAAATTTTTGCCAACTTAAATGACCTACAAATTCTGTTCTAAACCATCCCATTCACTATATGTATTCTAATAAATGTGGCTCGTATTATGGATAATGAAATACTTGCATGTGGTTAAATGCAATAAAAAATGCATTTATTTTTATTATGGCCTAATAACAGTGAGACTAGAAAATCACAGTAGAATTTATTTGTTTACAGTCACAAATGGCAAGACCCATATTCTGCATAAGCTGTTAATACTTGCTTGGAAGTATTAAAACCTCAATTACGGGTTCTTATTAATATTATTTTTTAGTTTTGCAGACATGATTTTACTATGTAATGCTGGCTGGCCTGGAACTCACTATGTAAACCAGTCAAGCTACAAACTCACAGATTCTCAATCCTCTGCTTCCTTAGTACTGGGATCAAAGGTCTTTGTCACCATCTAGCTACCTTGACTTCATTGTGTTGAACAGTTACAAAACTTTCAGCAAGAACCCTCTGTGACAAATAATCTCCTTTTCTTCATAGTTCACATCTTCCTCTATTGCCTCAGGACCATGGGGGGGGGGGACTATTTTGATATGTCTCTTGATAGTTTCTCTAATACCTAGAAATAGCTAAATTAAGCACATTCACTTAATTTTTTATTTTTCCTTTAGTTACCACTTATTGGAAGGAAATAATCAAAGGAGAAATCATAGGGAAAAACAACTATGATGCTCTTTAAGAATTACTCCTGTTTAGCCAGCATACATCAAGCCCTCACAGGTACCATTCACTGCACTGACTCTTCCATCCTATACCAATAATTGATTGTCTGTTTTATCAGTTAAGAGTATGCATATCTGTTGGAGAAATGGTATTGAACCAAGTTGGGGTATCTACTAATAAATTTCTTTTGGTCTCCATTTTTCTTTGTTGATTTCACGCATTTACATAATTTTAAAAATAACATTTGTCAATGACTGCAAAGACTGTGATAGCCATCGTATCAAAGAAATCAATGATGACACCAGTCCTGGCTATTACAAAACCTGCTTTGGACTAACTAACTAAAACTCTTTGTCATGGGCTCACTACAAGATTTACCAACTGTCTTATAATAAACTCAAGACACTGGATCTAACTAGAGATGACTTATTATGGTTACAAGAAGCAAGGGAATGTGAGGGATTTCATATGGGGATTATATTCACAAGGTATGAATATTATAAGGAAAGAAAAATGTAAAAAACAAAACAAAAAACGATTACTTACATTTACTCAGAATTAAAAAATGAAAACAAAATTGAAAAGAAAAGCAGAGAATCAACTAATCTAGCCTTTGAAAAAAGATGTTCCTCAAATCTATTTCTCTAGCCACTAAATTTCCTCAAATACAAAATAATATCTTTGCTTGTTTGTTCATTTGCTAGCAGTGGCTAGCTTTACCACAGGGCTTTGCCAAGTATGGCCCAAAGATTTGCCATGGCTCACAAGCTTCACATTTCATCAATGGAGGAGTTGGCTAGAACCTTAGGACAAGTGTTTATTGCAGTTTGGCAAGAAAATTTTATATGTTGAACCTGAGAGTCAAAAGAGAAAATTGGCAATGACATTTTGATTTACTGTTGTTTTTGTTTTATTTTCCAAAAATTCATTTTAAATTCTTTCTAAAATTCAAAATATTTTATTCCCCTGACACCTTTAGTGTGTGTGTGTGTGTGTGTGTGTGTGTGTGTGTGTGTGTGTGTGTGTGTGTGTGTGTGGTGTGACTTTTGTACACAGTGCTCTCTCTACACAAAGATCTGGGGATTGAACTCAGGTCATCAGTCCTGTGCAGCAATTGCCCTACCCACTAAGAAGTCTTGTGAGGCCATTTTCAACTTTAAAAAATGGATGTAAAATTCACAAAAATCATGGGAAGGAATATCCCATCTTCAATGATGACTTTATAAACAGAGGAGTATTTTACTATTGATGTCTTTAGAACAACTGCAGATGTTTGTTCTTTACACAGTGTGACTGTAAAGTAGCAACTATTTCTTTTGGATGCAATGACCTACCCCATCTACTGATCTAATAACACTGGACAGAAATCCATGAGATTATTTTTACACTGAGTTCATAGGACTTGAAGTGAGGTTTTATATTAGCCTTTGCTGCTTTCATTTCCTGGTCTCTGACAATCAGGTTTCTTTGCCATTGAAAGTAGATTGAAGTTGCACTGAATTACAGAGTCATCAGCCTGAGATACAATAATCTAGAAACATTTATTAAGCCTCTATCTAATATTTGATTATGTCTCAGTTCTTAGCAAGCTTGAAAAGCTCATTTAGACAAAGATAAAACCACTGAAAACAGTCAAGTGCTGACTTTGAGACTGTTATTCCTAAAAAGTGGAAGAATTCATCTCCATCATCTTCACCCCCAGGTCATAGCAATGGCCATGAACTTCTCACAGTCCAAGGTTGATTGATCTGATATCCTGTCTAGTGATTGTCACTGTATTGCAGTGGCCAGTTCTCCTTATGTTTAGCTTTTTTTGAGAATCTTGATTGGGGTGCTTTTTGAAAACCAAATGAGTAGCATTTGGATTTGTATAACTTACAAAAATGGGAAAATTCTTTATGAAAGCTTTTACATTTGTGCAACCGTGCTATGAGAATCTGTGTAGTGAAACAAAGCTAGATTTAGAGATGAGTCGCATATATGATATTTGGTTTTCTCTGACCTGTAACACCTGATCTTTAATACGAAATTCACAACCATCTCTGTGATGGAACAACTACATATACCAGTGTAAATTTCAATATGCCCCATCTTTGTAGCAAAGCCTTTGACTGTGACATAGAATATGATGGGCTAATGATTCTTAGTCTTCTTGCATATGAAAAGATAATGATTTAAGAAAAAATAAAGAGAGCAAGCAAAAGACTGATGTGATGACACAGTAACCCAATCACTCAGTTTCCTTCCAGTTACTTTAACCAAAGTGGAAACTATGAAATACAGCACAAATAGCAATCAGTGTTTCCTGTCTTTTAGCCTTCCACAGCCTCAGTCTATAAGTCAGCAAAGCTCTAAGTTTTTATGAGTTTTCATCTTTTCCTCCTCTCTAACTTGAGTTTGAACATTTTTCTGTCTACTTTGGAAGAAAATTAAATGCTACAATCCCTTTTTTAAAAAATCAAAAGTCTCATTTGATTCAAAGGAAATTTGAATAATAAAAATGTCAAGAGATCTTTTATTTGCATTTCTCCTTCATTCTCATTTTCTTTGTTTCTTTTTCCTTTGTTTCTTTCTTCCTTCCTTCCTTCCTTCCTTCCTTCCTTCTTTCCTTCCTTCTTTCCTTTTTTCCTTTCTTTCTTTCTTTCTTCCTTTCTTTCTTATATGTTCTTGCTTCCAACAGGTAAACTGGGCCAGGCCTTGACTCCAAGTAAGAGAGTTTTTTTAAGATATTAAGTTTCCTTTACAAATAGATGCTTGTAACTGAATCTGTTTCTTTTAGTAATAGTGGATCCAGATGGCTGCTTCTAGAGGAAGCAAGAATTTCCGGCTCTAACATGGTGTGGCAACAGAATCCTCCCCCCTATACTCTTAAGTTGGGGAACTGCATGCTTTGAACTTCCTGATTGATTAGCTATTAGAGTGCTGGCTTGGACAGGCTTCTTTGTTGGAGGTGTCTACAGCTGGAGCTCTTACTGCTGCTGAGACCACAATGAGGAAGATGCTAACTGTGGTTTTAATTTGGTACCACAGTAAGCAAGCAGTGAATGTTAACTGGCAGTCTTTTGTGCATCCATAGCAGACTAAAAGTCACTCACATGAAGTTGAAGTCCTAAATTTCAACACATGAATTACAAAGGATGTTAGATAAGTTACAGAACACACAAGCAAACTTGAGATTTAGAAAGAAACTCACACATAAACTTCATACTTCACCTTGTCCCCTAAACCACACTCTTCCACAGAGTCTGTGATGTTGGCAAAACAGGTATACCCCTAATTTATAAATGACAAAATAAGTGTTTAGCATCTGAGATTCTGGACCACTGTCTGATGATGAAGCCAGGGTGCCAAAATACTTTTGCATGTACCACTCTTGGCTTCTTCCTGGATAATAGGCTGCATCAGGACAGAGACATGATGAGCAACTGAGAAAGTACCAGTAAATGCATTAATGAAAGAAGAACAACAGGACAGTTATGTTTGTTCTTTTTGCATTGAATTTGGAAACTTAAGTCTGTAAGTTCTTTCTTTCTTATAGTCCTGTTCTAAAAAACACACATTTTAGTGTTTGTGACCACCTCAATTTAGGACCTGCAGAAGCAGCATCCTGGACAAGTGGGCTAGTTGTTTGGTTTTTTTTTTTATCAACTTAATACAAACCTAGACATATCTAGGAAGAAGGAATCTTATTGAAAAAAAGAATACCTCCATAGGATTATCATGTAAGTCTGTGGGATATTGTCCAAATAAATGATTGATATGAGAGGGCCCAGCTTTCTATGGGTACTGTCAACCCTGTGCAGGTGGTCTGGGATTGTATAACCAAGCAGATTGAGCAAGCCAGTAAATATCACTCCACCATGGTGTCTGTTTCAGTTCCTGTCTCAGGTTACTGCCCTAAGTTCCTGCCCTGAGTTCGATCAAGGACTATGATGTGAAACTGAAAGTTGCTTTGGGGAATGGTATTTTATCACAGCAATAAAATCCTAACTGAAACAAACAAAAATATAAGAATCCAATATAGTAAAGAAAAGGATTAAGTATGAAAGAATCGATGGGATAATACAGTATTCTTTAGCTGTTTGGCACAGGAAAACTATTTAGGACAGTGTATGGGAGAAAGTAGTAAGTCTCACCAAGAAGAGAGGAATCTAGAATGCAGACTACCTCTACTTTACATGGAGCAAGCAATCTAAAACCTACACACAGAGAGAAGCAGATGTGGTGGATAGGGGAAGCCCCATAGAGATAAGAGAGAACCAACAAGGTACCAATAACATTTCCTATTAATGACCAAAACCAGTTTTGACACTAAGGGCATATTGATATTCAGAGTAAGTACCCATGCCATGTGTGCAGCACACCAAAAGGTATTTGGACTGCTATGAGATATAACACAACAGTGAGACACTGAAGTTTATTCACCTTGCTAATATGCTATTGTGTGTTGTGTATCTTCTTGATGTTTGGATGAATGTACACATGTTTTGTGGCGTAAGCACCCATGGCATACATGCAGTGGTTGCAGAAGGATGCTGGGATGTTTCTCTTTAACTTATTCTCCACCTAATTCCCTTGAGACAAGGTTTCTCACTAACCTACAGCTGTTCTTCAGGTAGGCTGGAAGTCAGCAAGCTCAGGGATCCTTCTGTCTTCTACACTCATACCCTCCAATACCAGAGCCACAGGCACACACAGCCACTCAACGCTTTGTTGTTGTTGTTGTTTACTGTTCCAAAGCTTTATAAAATCAAAGAGGTAGTATGGATGAATGTTTACTTTTCCCTCTCAAATTATAATGACGTCACTCTAGTATAATGTATTAACATTTTTATACACCAAGAGAAAACATGATTGCCAATACCATACTTCAAATGGTGAGAGGCTGTTAAGGTCAAGTATGATGTGACTGACAGTCAGGAACTCAGTTTCCACTGGCAACTGTCTTGACTCAAAATCATAGGATCTATATACACCCAATTGTTCATTCTTTCTTTTCTATACAACGCACTCAAGGACCTATTTTCCTAAGTGCTTCTAACTTCAAGGACATCTATGCAAACTAGAAGGGTTTTCGATAAATTATGTAGGTCATATATAATGGTGACTCAACTTGCAAAGGGCGGAGAAATCGTGAAATATGAAAGCTCTACTCTATTAGGTCATTACCATGGATGCCGGACACATTTAGAATGATTTTGGTAAAAGCAGCTGCAGACTATGCTTTACATGTAGATCTCAGTTTTTTTTTTTTAAATTGTATGATACCGTCACTACTATTGCTTACCAGAATCATTATTTATCCTGAAAATAATGCATATTGTGAGATGATGGCTCTAAATATAGAACTTAGCTCTCCTTTACTGAAACTCATTATTTTCTATGCAATAGGTCATAATTACAGATATAAAATACTTCACAAATAATGAATCAGAAATTGTCTTTTGTTGACCTCTATGAAGTTCTGGCTCTAATTATAACTCAGTCACACATGAAAAAAAGTGATCTTTCCCTCTTTTTCAGTGTGTGTGTGTTTGTGTGTGTGTGTGTGTGTGTGTGTGTGTGTGTGTGTGTGTGTGTGTGTGTATGCTCATGCACATGCATGGACACAGGCATGAGTGTGCCATAGCAAGTATAGAAGTCAGAGGGCAACTTTCAAGATTCAGGTCTCTCGCTGGTTAATCTGAAGATCAACCTCACTTTGTAACACTTGGTACCAATGCTTTAGCACTCCGAGCCATATCAGGAGCCCTTTCCCCACATTTAGTACCATCATCATCCCCATTCTCCATCACCTCTCAAGGACTTCTTAATTTGTGCAAGTCGTTTTCTTTAAAAGACCATATTTAATCTATTCATTCATGCTGCAACAACTGTCATTTTTCTCACTTTCCAAGTTCACAATTAATGACTAGGTAGATCTCAATCAGAAGTTTGTCCAGCTCAGTCCACAAGAGTATCCCCACAGTGCAATGTTTTCCCATGTAACACACACACATACATAATACAAAAAGAATCAGAAAATATGCATGATATTTATAATTAATAACTGTTTCAGGCCTATTCTGTGGGCTTAAAATCACACAAAACAATTTAGAACTCAGACTTCAATACTTGCATGCCTTAAGATGTACCAAAATCATATAGCTTGGAATGCTTTTCACATTGGCCAAAATTCTTTGGAAAGCATTTAAAAGTTACCTCAGAAGAGACTTATTTTTTGCTGATGTTTTAAATAGATTAAAGGGATTTATCTGAAATCTAGTTCTTTTTTGTTCACTGACTAAAGGTTATATCTTTAAAAATTCCTACTGAGATATTGGAGACCCATACAAGCATCTGTACATGAGATCATTAATTTTGTGGCAATCCATTCCACATGATTTTCTTCACCTTCATTCATTTCAGAGCTCATGAATCAGTAACATTTGAAAATGTAAGGAAAACACACCTACCACTAACTTTTTTACTTTTGTTTTTATTTTTATAATTGTAATTAGACCAATTTTAAATTAGAAAAAAGTTTCTTTTACAATGTCATTCCCAGTTCCCTCTGCCTTCCCTCTTCCCCTGCCCACCACCAACCTCCTATTCCAACCCCTTTCTGCTCTGCAGGGGTGAGGCCTTCCATGGGGATCTTTAAAGTGGAGTAGGAACCAGCTCCCTCCTCCCCTTGTGTCTAGGCTGAGAGAATATTCCTCTATGTAGAATGGGCTCCAAAGTCCATCTGTGTACTACGGATAAATACTGAACCACTACCAGAAGCCCCATAGATTGCCCAGACCTCCTAACTGACACCCTCAGTCTGGGAGTCTGGAACAGTCCCATGCTGGTTTCCCAGCTATCAGTCTGGGGTCACTGAGGAACCTTGCTCTGGTCAGCTATTTCTGTAGGTTTCTCCAGTCTGGTCTTGACCCCTTTGCTCATCACTCCTCCCTTTCTGCAACTGGATTCCAGAGTTCAGCTCTGTGTTTAGCTGTGGGTGTCTGCTTCTGCTTCCATCAGCTACTGGATGGTAAATACTTTTGTTCATGTCCTTGGAAAGAAAAATGTCTGCAATAATTTACAGAGTTGAGTCAACTTTTTCTGTGGATTTTTTAAGATGAATTTGGACACACACCATGCCTCCAAGAGTGTTTGGTCTTATTATTTTAATTTGCTTGCTTGTGAAGCTTTTAAGGAACTATTTATAGGCCAATGGGGAATAATCAAATCAATTCCAGAAGTTAAGGCTTCCTATGTCTTTAATTCTCTTCTTCACCCCAATCAAAACATGATGCTTTGAGGAAACAGCCAAGAAAGACACATGTTCTTCGGCATAGCTTATTGGCCTCTATCCTATGGACATAGACCTCTCTAAAGAATAAAGAAGACAAAGCTCTGGATTCCCTGCCTCTTCTGTCTTTCAGTTTGCATTTTAGTATCGCTATGAGATGAGTCATACTTAAAAACACCCAAACATGTAGTCAGGTCTGCACATTTGTTACAGTTGCCATCTTGAGATGCTGACAAAATATCTTAAGATAGACATGTGGTGTTGTTAAGGGTTGTTTCTTTTCAACAACATTTACATTGTTAGTGAGCATATTGTGTGTGTGTGTGTGTGTGTGTGTCCTGCTCACACTTTAGGGAATGTTGTTAAGAGCACAGGCTGCTCTTCCAAAGCAACCAGGTTTGATTTCCAGAACAAGTATGGCAGCTCACAACTGTCTGCAACTCCACTTCCTAGGGATCTAAAGGGCTTCTTGCCTCTGTAGGCATTACTCTACTCAAATGTGGTGCATAGACTATATTTAGGCAAGACACCTATAGACATAAAATAATAAAATATTGTTTTTAATCGCCAAAGCAAATAGGGGAGAAAGAGCAACCAATTTATGTATTTCATAACTAGTAAGGGGTGATAAAAATAAATTCAGATATATCAAAAGAAACAAAGGTGTATTTTGGCTTATTCAAGAAAATCATGAAGTCACTTAAAAATACATTGAAATAGAAGGGAAAAAAAGACCATCACATGAAAGAAATGATTGGTACTAGACACTGTAGAAAGAAAAAGTGTCCAGACTAAGGATGACAGTGGCTGTGATGGTTAGTGTTGAATTTCAACTTGACACATTCTAGAATCACCCAGAGACAGGTCTCTGAGCATGCCTATGGAGGATTATCTTGATGAATAATTGAGGTTGATATGCCTTCCCATCATGGTGGTACCAATGCTTTGGACTGGGATATTGGACTATGTTAGTGGAGAAAAGAAACTGAGCTGCTGCAGGTTTTCATTGCTCTCAATTCCTCATTGTTTATGACATGACTAACTGCTTCAGTCTCCTGCCACCCTGCCACCCTCCTTAGTGGAGCGTGTGCGGGAACTGGGAAGCAAAATAAAACCTTTCTTCTTTAATTTGCTTTTGTCAGGGAATTTTATCACAGCAACACAAAGGTACTACAAAGACTAAACAAAAGGGTGGAAAGAAGTCTCCTGTGGCAGAGGAGCACAAAGAAGAGTGTGAGGCAACATAAACCTGGGGAGTAGGAGAGCCAATACTGTTCTGGGACATTGAGTCCATGGAAACAAATGGGATCCTTATTCTTTAATGAGGTTAATTAGATATGCTTTTGGAAACCCATATCTATTTGTTCTGCTAAAATCTAGGAAACTAGGGTAGAATAGATACTATACTTATAACTTAGCAAGACTTGGTTATGATAGTTTAAAATGTTTAGATTAATATATATGGAGAGAATATGGTATTAAGATTATATTTTATGACTCAGGAGGCAAAGGCAAGCAGATCTCTGTGAGTTTAAGGCCAGCCTGATTTCCAAAGCTACACAGAGAGACCCTGTATTGAAAAAACATCAACAAAAAAGATTATATTTTATGTACTCAGTTAAGAAATCTAAGGAAAGGGAAGGTATTGGTATGGTCATCATTGACTCCTGTGTCCTGACATCTATAATCATCTATATAATACTAGTGTGTCTTAGTTAGGGTTTCTATTGCTGTGAAGACACACTATGACCATGACAACTCTTGTAAATGAAAACATTTAATTGGTGCTGGAGGTAGGAGTTAGTGTTAGGGGTGAGGGCCATGACAGTTTGTGGTGGTGGTAGGGGTCCCTTCAAGCTTTACACCTAGAAGGGAAATAAACTGATTGAAGCAAGAAGGAAAATTCAGTGCATTATGACTTAGTCAGTACTGGGTCAAAACTATTGGAGCCTGACATCAGGACAGCTCATTTTAGACATTTAAATCCAGTACAGTTTTGAAAGAAAAAGTTTCCTGGTACCAATCATTCCAATCCCATGTGCATGATAAAGCTTAAAGTGTGACTACGATGGAAGTCATTACAAAGTATGTTGACTTCTGCCTTGAAGATGGATTCAATAGCTTAAGGGCCTAGGATCTGGTGGTGTCCTGCCAAAATAGCATAGAGGTAAATAGACTATAAAATACAAGTGACATCTCCCCTAAAGATGGGTTCTATTCACTGAAAATAGAACTAAAGCTAAAGATAAAGGTCTAGGGAGGGAGAGTTTTGGATAAACGTCCTTGGGATTTAAATGGGGTCTAGCTCTACAGATAGTAATGGTCACCAAGCCATTAACAATATTCACTCCCAGCCTTCTGATTGGAAAACAGGTTCTCATTTCCTCCTTTGAGGCTTCATGATTAGCATTCCTGGTTTCTCCAATGCCTACTAGTGAGCCCTAGTCCCTTCCCCAGTGGTGTCAGTGGTAGGAGTTTATGGTGGAAAAGGGATTGGTTTTGAAAGTGGTGGTAATGAGAGTTTGAAGTGGTGGCGGTGGAAGTGGTGTTGCAATTTCCATTAACAAGATGGCTACCCATTAAAGCAACAAGAACTTTTGGTTAAATGTTACCTTTGACTTACAATTTTACTCTTAGACATTTCATTGATTTTTTTTTTTCTCCGGCAGAAACTGGAGACAATTTAGCCTTTCCTTGATGACTCAGTATCATCATTTGAACATCAGTTCTTTTTAATGGGCTCTCATATGTTTAAAGGTCATATAGAAGTGAAAGCCCTAACATTAATTATAGCCACATTCTAGTACTGTCTACTGGCTATGTCTACTGGTTATAGTCTCTCATGACTGCTCCAAGATGTTGCTTTTAATCTGCTTGAAATCATATAATCAAGCTTATTAGAATTGTGACTGGGCTAGATTAAGGATCATAATTGTTTCCTTCCTGATTGGTTGATATCTTTCAGATTTTTAGGATTACCAGATGCTATGTATGTATGTTAGTATGGATATGTATGATACACATATCCATAGAACAATGCCTTCTTAATCATTCTTTTTACATAGAATTGTGTACAAATATGTTTACAAATAGTCATATATTTATTTTAGTTTATTTTGATAATTTTTACTATGCATGACATAAATTCTAATCAGTTATATGTATGCAGAATTTCAGCTGAAAATCATGAAACATTTAGTTGACAAAGTATACATATTACCATTCTTGTATTTGTCAAGTAACATAAATATACAAGCAGATATTGAAGAACTTGCTTGACTCTATTTTAAAGGAAGGAGCCGTTATCCTGCATTGTTAAAAATAAGTTTCTATTTACTGTAATGGCTGAGGTCCTTCTGTTTCCTGCAATCTGACCTTTCCAATCCAAGACCTTGGTTTGTTTTTGAGAATATCCTTACCCTTCCTGAACAACGCCCCCAATTACATGGTAACCACATGATGTTTTTTGGTATTTTTCTATATTTCCTTGATGCCCCATTGACTCTCTTCTGTAAACCTGCTTTGCAACTACTCATGATTTTATTCTTTAAAAGAGGTCTAAGGAATGAATTCAGGGCTGTTTTCTTTAACCCAACTTAGGAGGCAGTCTTTGGCCAACTCTTAGGTGCACCTCAATTAAAAAATCAACCTTGTTTCAAATGTGGTTCAAATTGTGGTAGTGGTCTAATTCTCCCTGTTGAGATTGACAATATATGAAATAAAGAATTCAAAAGTTGTATATTTGCTAATATTTAAAGCAATACTAATTTATGATTCTCTAAAAGACTGTTAAGTAGTGATGGCATGTAATATTCTTGCTCTCAATATGCAGAAAGAAGAGCAGGAATAAATCAGATATGGTGGTATAGTCTTATAATCCCAGAAATCAGGAGTCAAAAGCAAGAGTTCAAGGTCAGGTTAAGCTATAAAGCAATGACCAAAACACCTACAGCTTCACATCAAGACTTTGTCTCAAAAGAAAGAGAAAGAGAGAGGGAAGGAAGGAAGGAAGGAAGGAAGGAAGGAAGGAAGGAAGGAAGGAAGGAAGGAAGGAAGGGAAGAATCAAAAATTTAAAAATCAAATGAACAGAAATAAAAGGAAAAGCATTTACTGAAACTTCGGGATCTGCACATCCTTTTTATGGGAACCTTAACACAAACCTCTTGTCATCTCTTTTTTCCCTCATACCTACCACATAGATGACACAAAGTTATGCTACCAGCTCAATCCATGGTCTGGCCCTCTTGGACTGTTGTTATATGGCATCCAAGTATTTGAGTGGATGGTCTGGGAAAACATGTTTGCAGGCCATTCTCCTGAAGTAGAGACCCTGGGAGAGTTATGATTCCAGGCACTTTTCTTTCTCTCTCTCTCTTTTTGCTGTAGACCTGTAGAGAGGAGTCTCACCCTCAAGCCCCCTTTTCATTGCCCTAGTGCAGAGTGACCTGACTGCTGCGCTGTCTTCTGTTTCATCTACAGCTCCTTTGTCTGACATCCCAACTACCTGTTTACAAATTTGCTCATATTTCATTCTTTATATTTTAAAATGTATATTATTTTTTATCTTTCTGCATCATTAGTTGCTCAGAATTCTCATTCAATAGCTGACTAAAAGGAGCCATGAACATCCTTGTTACAGCCTGGAGGTTGTGCTGTCTTTAAATCCTAACAACGCTGGAATCCAGTTGCAGAGAGGGGAGAGTGATAAGCAAAGGGGTCAAGACCAGGCTGGAGAAACCCACAGAAACAGCTGACCTGAAGAAGCAGGAGCTCATGGACCCCAGACTGATAGCTGGGAAACCAACATAGGACTGTTCCAAACCCCCTGAAGAAAGAATTCAGTTTGGAGGTCTAGACAATCTATGGAGCCACTGATAGTGGATCAGTATTTACCCCTAGTACACAAATGAACTTTGAGAGCCCTCTCCACATAGAGGGATACTCTGTCAGCCTGGACACACAGGGGAGAGACTGTTCCAAATGATATGACAGATTTTTTGAAGGTCCCCCATGGAAGGACTCTCCCTTCCTGGGGAGCAGAAAGGGGTTGGGATGGGGGGCTTGGTGGGATGCAGGGGAAGAGGAGAGGGAGAGGGAACTGAGATTGACATGTAAAAGAATCTTATTTATAATTTAAATAAAAAATAAATTACAAAAAATCCTATCTAACAATCAATTTCGTTGATTACTTTTCAATTCAGTCTCACTTAAATGTTCAGTCCACATACAAAACAGCCTAATTCTTTTCTAGATTGTCGTATGAATGATGTCTAGTCCAATTCCCAATAGATACCATTTCCTTTCTTCTCCTTTGATGCCCTAACTGGCTGCCTTCACTGCCAACCTTCCTAGGGGCATTCTGTTCATCTACACTCCATCAGAATGGTCATTAAGGTTTTTCTGGACAAATCTTTAAAGGTTTGGGAAATGTTTCATATATGGCCAAACTGAGAATTTTAAGAACTTCCTTTGTAATTTGAAATAAAAAATTACAACATCTACCCTCCTCCGAATGGTCAACAGGCTTCAAGCACTTATTAATAAAGCACTTAAATTAAAAAAGAAGTTCAACTGACAGCATTCTAGGGTCTCTCTAGCATACAGTCAAAAATTCTCTTGTTTCTCCCTGCAGTTCACAGGTCTAAGAATTATGTAGTCAGGTTGACAACAAGAACAACACCACTTCTCATACAAGTTTTTTATATTACTTTCCTCACCACTGTGAAAAATACCTGATAATGGTCCATCATACTGAGGAGGACATGATGGTGGGAGTGACCTCTCACTTTGGTAGTAGGTGTATGAGGTGGCTGTATTACATTGGATAACACAAAGGAAGCAGAGAGGCTTGGACAGGGAATACCTAAACACTGCTACTATCTGGGATGCAAGTGTTCAAAGACATTTCACATTTGACCTATAAAATATCAGCTTGACATGTTGGTGAATTATCTTGAATTTTGTTTCCTGGAGTCCTCTGAAAGTAATACACCCTTCCACTCCCACTTGAACTAGCTGATGTTTAAATGTGTTACCACACACTGGGGTTTACATGGACTTCTCTAATTTTCTTTATGACTCAACCTCTACCTAATTTTTGCTATGCTATCTCTAACTTATTTAGATATATTCAGTTTATAAGTACATTTCCTATGACCTTTTCCAGCATTTTGGCTAACATATGGTAGTTGCTACCTTAGTGTTAGCCACTCCAAGATGGGAAAAACAAAACAAAACAAACAAAAATCCATGCTGGTTAGTTTTTGTCAACTTGACATAAACTAGATTCGCCTTAGAAGAGGAAAACCATTTCACACTTTGTAGAGTATCTCTTTTAGTGAATGGAGATTAAACTATGTGCAAAGTAAATGAGAGGGCTATGAAGACAGATTCCAATAAATATTTAGAGGGACAATAAAGAGGTATAAGGCAAAATGTACCTGTAGATTATATGGGAGAGTATCTTGTACAACTACTAGGAAATTGAAAAATTAAACTGTAAGCAGTATGGTCAGAAAGGAACTCACTGATGGGTACATGACAAAAACCTTTAAGGATATCAGGGGGGAATGCTCAGGATAGTTCCCAGACAATCCCATACTAGGATGACAGTGCTTTGTGTCATGTCACAGTGTTATTTTTAACAAAACTGATTAGATAAGTAATTATTGTCCAACCAATGTGTCCAATGAATTATTTTGAATAAGAAGGAGGAGGGGGAAGGTGGAGGATGAAGATGAAGAGGAGGAGGAGGAGGAGGAGGAGGAGGAGGAGGAGGAGGAGGAGGAGGAGGAGAAGAAGAAGAAGAAGAAGAAGAAGAAGAAGAAGAAGAAGAAGAAGAAGAAGAAGAAGAAGAAGAAGAAGAAGAATTGGAACCTGTGAGATCTTCTGTGGGCAGCCTGAGTATGAGGACACAAAGAAAACTGTAAAGTGTAGATATTTACTATGGGCCAAATAGAAGCCATGATGGAACCAGCAGAAGCCAAGCATCAGAGAGCTACAAAATAAAAGATAAGCAGAAAATAAGTCGGAGGCAGGAGAAATTTGACACTAAAGTTGCTGAGCTTCCAACAAAACCATGGTAGATGTGCTAGGGCTAAGTGAGTATTTTTCCCATCTCTCCAAATTCTGATGACTCTTTGCTTGATCCTTAATTGCTTTACCAGACAATCCTGTTCCTTGGTGTAACAAAATGGAGTTATCTTTACCTTAAAAGACAGAGATTAGGATGAGTCTCAGCAGATAAAGCACTTACCACACAACCGTGAGGGCCAGACATGAGATCCATAGAACATAAAAGCTAAGCAATTGTGGCTGGTACTTGTGATCCAAGCACTTGTAAAACAGAGACCCAGATCCCTAGAGAAAGATCATTAGCTAAACTTGCCAGAATGGAAAGACCTTGCCTTAATAGATAACATAGAGAACAATAGAAGACTACGCCTGTATTCATCTTCAGGCACACACACACACACACACACACACACACACACACACACACACACACACACACACACACAAACACACACCAGAAGCATATACAAATTCAAAACAAACAAATCCCCTACAAAACAAAAACATTAAGAGAGCACCAGGTATAATGAGAACCGATCCGTAGTCTGTAAGGTTAAGATGTCTTTATTCAGATAAACACCAGCCAAATGCAAGCCAGAGCATTCCAGGGACCTCAAGGCAGGCAGGCCAGAGAGAAGGGCCCCCACGTGCCTTGTAGCCCCTTAAAAACCTATTACACTTCATCCTGACCTCATCTTGACCACGCCCTAACAGACGTGGTCAGGCACACCTGTAGCCAGCCCTTAGGAGGCATGGTTACGGTATCTCCCTACAGTTTCTCTTCTAGTCAACTTAATATTTTAAACATAGATATGACATATGTAAAGCCTTAGCAGTCTCTACACAGTTCAGCCTATAACTCTTGTAACCAGTGACCAGTTTTTATTTTTTTCTACATGGGAGATTTGGGATCTATCACTGTTGTCTGCTTTCCAGCCACAGGACTCCTAGAGTACATAATGTCAAAGTGAATATGGATATTAGCATCTATCAGATTGATATCGAGTTCTTGTCTACTCCAGAATCAATGATAGAACTGGGATTCTGGAATACACTCTGAGTGCTTCCTCCACATAATTACTAAATATATTTTCTGTCCTCTTTAATTATAGCACTACCTCTATATCCATTAGAATGAATGTGGGTCATATGTATCCATCCTTAGTTCCTGCAATTTTCACTAGGTGCACCCCCCTCTCTCTCTCTTTCTCTCTCTCTCCCTCCCTCCCTCCCTCCATCCATCCATCCCTCCCTCCCTCTCTCCTTAATTACTTTTGATCTCTTACTATTTCAACAAAAACTTTAGGGGTACAGAAGCCTGTGAGCTTTATGTTCTAGGAGACTAGTATTTATTAATATCTTGGTATATAGTTTAGATCAGCAAATGCATGACTATTGCACTTGTTTATTAATATGTGTGTTTCTTCATCTATATGTGTTTCTTGTACTTTTTCTTTGGCTATTTTTATTCTTTTTGTTTTGTCTTATTCTGGTTTGTTTTTGTTTCATCTCATTTTATTTTATTATTATTCTTTAGGTGCCTAGTTGTTTTCTTAGAAGAGACAGTAAGGGTGTGGACTAGATGGGAAGGGAGGTGGGAAGGCTCTGTGAAGTGTTGAGAGAGGGAAACCATAATCAGAATACATTGCATAAAATAATCCATTTTCAATAATAGAAAAGTAGGGTGGAAAAAAACTAATGCTTTTCTATTTCCATCAATAAAATAGTGCACATTAAGAAAGAAAGAAAAACATAGACAGAGAATATATCTGAATAAGGATATGAAGTCTTAACAGGATGAAACTTTGTTTTTTATTTCAATAAGAACAAACAGCACAAAAAGAAATAGTTAGTAGGGAGACCTATAAGGCTCCTTCTTTTTATAATGATGAATCTTAGTTTATGTACCTGAGATTTTACCATCATGTCCTTAGGCCTCCAATTCTTCAGAGGTATTTGAAGATAGTTGTAATTATTCTTAATTATAAAATAATCATTTAGTGATGTACAAGGCCAATCCCAGGTTTGAGATGAAAACATAAATCAGAAATATATATTGGAATTTAGCATTTTTTTTACTTTTGCTTCTCACCCATATGGTCTTCAGTTCATTAAGAATCATTGTTCCCACATCTCCACAAACTTGTCTAGCTCTAATGATTGGCTCCCAAAATTCTATGAGGTGTGATGGTGTTATGATGTGTGGCAGTAATTAGACCAGGGGAGTGGACTCTGAGTAAATGAGTTCATGTCCTAGGAAGAAAGACCCCCTTCTACCTATTTATCAGGTGAGCATTCAAAACAATGGTGCCATTTGTGAGTTAGGAAGAACAACCTAACCAGACACTGCTCCTACTAGCATCCAGATTTTAGATTCCCTGTCCCTTTAGCACTGTGAGAAATACATATTGTTGTTCATAATGCACACAGGTTGTGGTGTTTCATTATACATTTCAAATAGAATAAGATACAAATTATATTGTCATGTCATGTAATTACTCTCATAGTAGAATTAGTGGGAATAGTTTTACTTAATGACTCTTTTAGTTTAAGACTAATTCCATATACTAATAGGAAAATAAAGACTGGCTGAAACAGGGGTTCTTGGGTCCATTGGTTTATCTAGTGGAGCAGATTCATGGAGAAAGAAATTAGTGTGGTGTTCTTAAGCAAATTACCATTACACATCTCTATTATTATGACTTCATTTTCAATACTTGTATTTAGAATTTATCTATTTTAAAATGTCATAATGTATCTTTTATTTATGTGAATTTTAATTCAGTTAGAGGATGAAAAGATTCATTTTACCACTTCCAAAGTGCCTTACAATTTTTGTTTTTTAACTATATATAGCATATCATATATAATTATCTTATTTGATCATAGTAACCATAGAAGATCCTATATTAGAGTTTTTTTCAAATTGTTGTTATAGTACTGGTATCTTTTTAAGCCAAAAAAGATTGAAAGGCTTGTACAGTGTGCTTATAGGTTTAATCATAACTCCAGGATTCACAATTGACTCCAGTTAACAATATTATGCATGTCCTATTGCCTATATTACACTTTTGACTTTTATAAAAGTATATTTTCATAGTTGAACTATTTTATCTAAATGAGACCATTCTGTAAAAGAATTGTCTTAAAATGTTAGTGATAGAGATACCTACACACACGTGTTTGCTCATACACACACACAAAAAAACAAACCATTTTGTTTATTCAGAAGTACAAAAACTAGTATATGGAAAGACAGTTAGAATAACAAAACACTGAAAATGAAGAAAGCTAACTTCTTGATTCCAGCACAACAGACTTATTTCTTGTGTATCTCCTAGAAATTTGGCTTTGATTACATGGCAACTGCTCCGTGTCCTCTTCCTCCAAATTCTAAAGCAATGAACTCTGAATTTTTTCTGTTTGGATTTTGTATGCTACTTGAGGCAGGAAGGAAATAATTTTCTTGAACCTCATATATCCAATAGCTGAGTCCTCTAATGTAAACTTGCAAAAAGAGATTAGTATAATGAAAGGCATACATGCACTTTATTTTTAATTTTACATGCAAATATTCTCTTAAAATCCATGAGAAATCCCAAAGAAGCAGTTAAGAGTTGAAATGTTTTATGTAATTTTTAAGAAAGAATGGCAGATTGTTGAGAACTGTTCAGACAGAAGAAAGAGGAGCTTTGGGTGTGGTAGGTTATAGGAAGGAGAATTTATGTGGCATATTGACGGTAAGCAAGGACTTTTTTCCCAAAAATAGCTCAGGGCTACTCCCATTAATGAAAATAATGTCTGCCTACTATTTCTGATATGGAGAAAGGAAGGAGGCACAATTGCAAGGGAGCTTTACATGTTTATCTATAGAAATAGAAGGCAGGGAGTTGTTCTTGCATTGACTTTTCCTCCTAATAGTCCTTGCAACCTAATAACATCTTGTACAGTCACATTTATGGATCAGCCTCCTATACAAACTGCTACATGAATTTGAGAACTGGCATTTGCTACAATGAAATCTGTCTCTGTTCATATTGCCATGACAAAATACCAAACCAACTTACACCAAACCAACTTAAGCAAAGAAGGGTTTGTTTGGGATCGCAGTACATTATGGCCCAGGAAGCATGATGGTAAGAGGGGTGTGAGGCAGCTTGTCACATGGCATCTGCAGCCAGGAAGTTAGGAGCGGTCAAAGGAAGATTGTGCACTTTCTCCTTTTCATTGAGTCCAGGGCTCCAGTCCACAGAATGATGGTATCTACAGTTAGGGTGGGTAGTTCCACCTCAATCAACACTATCTGTAAACTCCCCCACAGACATATATATTTAAGGTATCATTGTCTAACTTGGTGGTTCTCAATCTGTGGGTCTTGACCCCTTTGAGGTTGCATATCCGCTATTTACATTACAATGTATAACAGGAGCAAAATCACAGTTATGAAGTAGCAGTGAAATAATTTTTTGGTTGGTGGTCATCACAACATGACAAATTGTATTAAAGGGTTGCAGCATTAGGAAGCTTGAGAACTGCTATGACCTAAGTGATTCTATGTCATATTAAGTTGATAAATATTTGCCATCACAGATCCCAAATATTCACTCAAATGACATTTTCCCATATTGATTATGCAATCCATTTCTGCACTGTTGAATTTAGAAGTGTTTTTATCCTTGTTGAATAAAAGACCCCCTGAATTTGGGTGTCAGTGAGGAGGCCTCCGCTATCTAGGGGGACTCTCTGGTAGTGGATCAGTATTTATCCCTAGTACACAAATGGACTTTGGGAGCCCTCTCCACATAGAGGGATACTCTCTTAACCTAGACACATGGTGGAGGGCCTAGGCCCTGCTCCAGATGATATGACAGACTATGGAAGGCCTCACCCTCCCTGGGGACCAGAAAGGGGATGGGATAGGGGAGTTAGTGGGGGCCAGGAAGGAGGGGAGGGAGAAGGAACTGGGATTGACATGTAAAACAAGCTTGTTTCTAATTTAAATAAAAATAAAATAACAAAAGACTTTAATGGGATTTGGTTCTACATTCTAAAAGTAAAAGCACTATAGTACAGGGTAAATTTAAGACACCATGCCATGTCCTTTAGCTATTGGCATTCATATGGTAAATCTTCTATTAAAGCTAAACCCTGAAGAGTAACATTATACGGGTTGAGCAGATTTTATTTAGGAACATATATATATACATATATTTAAAATTAATGAAAAAAGAGGCCATGAATTTAAAAGAGAGCAATGAAGCGTTTATGGAAAGGTTTAGAGGGAGGAAGGGAAGGGAAAAACGTTGTAATTATACTATAATCTCAAAAATAGGGTTATAAATGTTCCATGAATGTCCTCTTTGTTCTGTTCTTATGTTTTCATTCTCCTTTTCCCATTGTTTATAGTCAATTGTTAATTTTCTGTGCGACATTCATTTCTATTAATGAACTAAGCTTCTTTCTTTACTAAGGTAGTTGGGTAGAGCCTTGAGTTAATAATGTCCATAGAAATCAGTATGAATATATAAGCAGCAGTAACCGAACCCAGTTACCATAAATAGTTTTCCCCTGTAAAACAATTCAATGTGTCTCAGTACAAAATTTCATTATAAAAGTATTCTAATTTTTTTGTTTTGTTTTGTTTTTCAAGACAGTGTTTCTCTGTGTAATTGCCCTGGGTGTCTTAGGACTCTCTTTGTAGAATAGGCTGGCCACAAACTCACAAAGATCTGCCTCCCCAAGTGCTGTGACTAAAGCCATGTGCCACCACACCAGGCTCTATCTTTGTTATACCTTCGATTTTGTCGATCAAATTTGTGAATTTTTTTATCTTGTCATATACATGTATAGTTCTTAGGTTTTTTGTTTTGTCTCTGGCTTAAAATAGTTATGCCTGTATTTATGAGAGAAGTAGGCCAATCTCTTATCTAAGTTTGTACTGAGCAAGCTTGATGGTCTATAAGCCAGCATTTGGTAAGCTGAGGCAGAAGAATTGGAAGTTCAAGGCTAGCTTCAGCTATATAGCTACCTTGTCTGAAAAAGCAAATGCACAAAAAGGTTAGATTTTCTCGACACTCAGCCTTCTGCTTGAATTTCAAAATGTACTTTAGCATGCCTGAAAATAGGCTACATACACACTATTCTTCCTTCCCCAGATGCAAGCAGCAAGTTACAACCTTCTAACTGGGATATTTATTGATTGTACTCATGTGTGCGTATATGCCTGTAGGGTGGAATCTCACTGAAACTGTTTTACAGAAAAAAAGTTCATTTTGATTTTTTTTTAAAATGATTACATTTTGGAATTAGCAAAAAACATTCCTCAATTAATAACATATAAATGAATGAATAAATGGAATAAAGAAATTGAAAGTAATATTCCTTATGTAAAAGGCACATTTCAATGTCATACATTCTTCAGAATGCTAGTGTCTATCATCTGTTCCTTGGACCCAGAAACTCTCAGAGAGGTGAGGGAGGCTAGAACTGAAGGAGGAAGCCCTGGCTAGACATGACTCAGTTTCTCATCTCTTTTCAGCCAAAGCAAACTGGCTCACTCCTCTGACAATCTTTTCTTTGGTGGTTTCCAGGATAACGTCCAAGCGTCTCCAAATTATATCAGTCTATAAGAAGCACACTGAGTGGCCACCAGGGAGAAGAACTGTGCCCTTGATATTAATTTTTAAAGGAGTCAAATCAGATACTGTGTCTGCAAAAAGAAGCCTTCTAGATTTCTGTTCTCACTTAATCCTCCACACAAAGCATTAGATACTGTGACCTTATCCCTTTAAAAATATTATATCTGAATCTAGGCTCAAAAGAATTGACATCATTTGCTTTGGTCATCAAGACTGCATGCTTCAAAATAGGGATTTAAATGTTAATTTATGTTTAAATTTTAAGTTATTGATGCCTGACTTACAGGATCCCATGGTTTAGTGGTTCCTACCTGAAAATCATTTTTTTTTTATAAATTTAAGAAGTGTCCTCTGAAAGACAAAATTCCCATGCTTGCCTTACATTTTATCTCTCAGTTAACCTTTTGATGGGGAGTAGGAGGGGAGAGTTTAGAGGGAGAAGCTATTCTGCCAAAGGTAGGAACACAGCCAGCTAATCTAAATTGACCTTGGTTATTACTTTGCCTAGGGAAGGACTCGCTTCCAGTTATGATTTCATTTGAACATCTTTACCGAGAGTTCATTTGCTTCATGACCTTTAGGAAAGAAAATGCTACCATAATGAGACAGAAAACTTCAAGTTACATTGCAAAATGTGGTTTGAAATCTCAGCCAAGCAAATGGCACACCATCCCTGCCTCAGTCCAATCCTTGGCAAACGTCTGCATTACCACAAATAAATGACTGTTCAGTGTCTTTCCATCTTTTTAGATGAAATCAAACTATCTGGTTTATATTTGATAATCTCTAGTGTTTTAGCTCCCTTTGAAATAAAGCATCATGCATATATGTGTGTATGTATTATGTGTGGTTGTGTGTGTGTGTGTGTGTATATATATATATATATATATATATATATATATATATGTGTGTGTGTGTGTGTGTGTGTGTGTGTGTGTGTGTGTGTGTTAAATCTTTGCTTCTACTCCTCAAGTGCTATGATTAGAAGTATGAGTCAAGATAGCTGGCTTGAATTACACTTTTTTAAAAGTCAATGCATTTATCTCAGCTAACAAATAAAACTGAAATAATTGTTGTGTTTCCCACTGAGATGAATAAAAACAAGTATTTCCAATGAATGTGTGTATGGGGGAGGTAAAGGTTAGAGGTAGACAGTTGGAGTGGATATGACCAAAGCCAACCTAGTGAAATAGAGCCTTCTGGTAACCTAACCAGTATCTTGGCATTAAAACTTCTACGTCACAGAAATACATCTGATAGTTTTGTGGCTGTGTGTTTGCATATTATACTACACTTAGTAAAAGCAACATTAGTGTAAAAATTCATCCTCTAAAATTTGATAGATTGCCACATCAGCCAAAGCTTCCATGAATTCCTTGCCATTTTCCCGTAGAGCCTTTGCGTTAATGAAACAGCTGCTAAGGTGACATCTCTGAGCCTGCTTTCTGACTTCCTTCCTTCTTCTTTTTATATTTGCCTCTTCTCTATCAAGCATGCCTCTTTCTTGATGTGTCATCCAAGGCAGAGTTTGCCAACACAGCTGAAAAAGTGTAGTGTGGAGAACTTTAATGTAGTTGGAAAGTGTCCAACTTGGAACAAGAAACAGTGTTGGGCTCAAGACCCGCCTTGCTTCCTTTTCCTTTCTTTGTGCCTGGAGTCAGAGAGTCCTGGGGCTGTCTGGACTTTGAAGAGCAAGATAAGAACTCCCTCTGCTTAGGAGACATACCTGGGTGATAATCTTCAGCCCTTCTTGAATTCAAGTGTGTCTACAAGGCAATTGCTTTCATTTGCTAGCCTGTTTCCTCCTGTGCCACTTGCTTTCCTGATTACAAGTCAGAACACAAGTCAGCTGATGATTGGGGAGATTAATTATCCTTGAGGGATGGGAACCTTGAAAATGGCCAATTCTGGGAAACTGTTGAGTAATGTGACACTACTAAGTCCAGAGTTAAAGAAAGCAATTAAGCCAGACTGATGCTTTGTGACCTATTTTCCTTGTCTAAATTAACTAGTGGAATTAGAAGCAGAATAAGTCAAATATAAAGAATCCTAATAACTGAGTATTGAGGATTTTCCAGTCACTATGCTCAAGTTCTTTATCAGAGCAGACTGAACACAGACACTGCTCTGTGGATGGGCTTAGCCAGCCACACCTTATATCCCACCTAATGCCTTCTTCAGCTGCTCAGCTGTGGGCATGTAGCAAGCCCAGGATAGGGTAGAGCAATAGGAGGAAGCTCCTACAGTTTGGATTTACAACCCTTCTAGTGGCTTCACTAAACTGTGAAACTGAGCTTTCTTCTCACAGCTCAGATACCTCTCCTTTTAACACCTATAATGAAGGAAATTTGCTTATATATTGCTGTTGGATCTGCGATTCCAACACACACACACACACACACACACACACACACACACACACACACACACACACACACACACACACAAGTTGTTTAGTGGCCAGCAATACTAAAGGATATTTGACCTAAAATCATGTCAGCATCTTTCTACCAAACCTTAAAGGATCTTCATCATTTTAAATAGCTACCTCACAACAACCTATGAGAAAATATTGCTGTTCTCTTCAGTTAACAAATGAAGTACCTGACTATTTCAGAGACATTGACTGATAAATGATGGCAGGGGAAACAGAACCCAGGACTTTCTAATTCTGAAGAAATCAAACTGTGGTATTATTTTTTTATAATGCAGCCATTCCCTTTAACTTCCAATAAGAGTTGAATTTCATAGAAAGACCCAGTCAGTTTCTTTTCTATTACTTTAATGAAATACCCTGACAAAATCCACTTAAAGGAGAAATGATTGATTTGACTCATGGTTCCAGGTTACTATTCATCATTATAACAAGAACTTGAAGCAGCTAGTCATATGAATCCATCACGTGCATCAAGAAAAGAGAGAAGTGAACTAATGTGTGCATACTATTGCCCAACTTGCCTTCTCATTTTTTGTATAGCCACATCCCCTGCTCAAGGAGTGGTTCCACCCAGAGTCAGAATGTATCGTCCCACATGGATTGGCAAATCCAAGACCTAAGGTCTGCTTCCTAGTCATCAAGTTGACAGTTAATATTAACCATCACATGAGACCATTTGAAGAGTCTGAAGAAATTTGAAAGAGGAATGTTTGAGGGGTCTTTGCCAGCTGACAGCTGTGAGTCACTGTCCAAAGTTTCACAATCTTATGCACAAATTGGCATCTGCAACTATCCTCAGGCCTAGGGTGGTTATGAGACAATTCAAATCAGAGAAGTTGACAGTGCTCAGTTCTTGGCAACATTCAAACTACTTTAGATTCTATTAGCACTTGATGACGGTAACATTTCCAATCACATTTCTACTCACAGATGGAAGAGAAAGAACATGGAAGGATCAGCACTATTTCATAGGGACTAAAGACCTAATGATCCCCACTACTGATATAATCAAAATAAAGAATAATAGACACACACACAGCCTCTCACATAGTTAATGTTCTGGCTCAGTTGTAAGGTTTCAATATCAGCTGCTATTTCTTTTTTCTTTCAAATTTTTTTATTTGAATTAGAAACAAGATTGTTTTACATGACAATCCCAGTTCCCTTCTCCCTCCCATCCTCTCCTACCACCCTCCCCAACTAAAACCCTACCTATCACATATCCTTTCTGCTCCCCATGGATGGTGAGGCCTTCCACAGGGTGTCATCAAAGTCTATCATATCTTTTAGGATAGGGCCTAGGCTCAGGGAGTATTCCTCTAGGTGGAATGGGCTCCCAAAGTCCACACCTATGCTTGGGATAAGTACTGAACTACTACAGGAGGTCCTGTAGATTTCTGAGGTTTCCTCAATGAAATCCATGTTCCTGGGGTCTGGATCAGTCCCATGCTGGGTATCCCAGCTATCAGCCTGGTGATCAAGAGCTCACCGATGTACAGGGCAGTTGTTTCTGTGGGTTTCACCAGCCTGGACTGGACCCCGTTGCTCTTCACTTGTCCTCTGCATCTGGATTCCAGTTCAGTTCAGTGCTTAGTTGTGAGTGTCTGCTTCTACTTCCACCAGCTGCTGAATGAGGACTATCGGGTGGCATATAAGTCAGTCATCAATCTCATTATCAGGGGAAGGCATTTAAGCTAGCTTCTCCTCTGTTGCTTAGATTGTTAGCTAGTGTTATCTTTGTAGATCTCCAGACATTTCCCTAGTGCCTGATTTCTCTGTAAACCTAAAATGTCTCCCTCTATTATAGTATATCCATTCTTGTTATCTTCTATTCTTCCCCTGACTCAACCTTTCTGCTACCTCATGTCCTCTGTATCCCTCCTCTTCTTCCCTTCTCATTCTCCCATCTCTCTCCCCCCTCTTCCTGTGCTCTCAATTTTCCCAGGTGATCTTGACCCTTTCCCCTTCTCTAGGGGACCATGTATGTCTCTCTTAGGTCCACCTTGTTTGCTAGCTTCTCTGGAAATGTGGATTGTAGTCAGCGGCTATTTTCATGCCAACCATTTTGAATGAGCTAGTATTTTATTTGTGTGTGTGTGTTTCGAGAGAAATTATAAAGTAGAGTGAAGTAATGTCTCCATTATGCACATTAAGGGTTTGGATTCTGCATAATCAATGAGTAGGAAGAATCTGAAGTTATTTCAAACCAGCCTCCTAATTTTATCTGTACACTTTCCATACAAGCTGGAAAGAACTATGAAACCTCTAATCAGCCAGAGAATAGACAAAAGAAACCATGTTCATTCACATTTGCTTCCGTGTATTTTATGGAAGCCATGGGAGTTATGTAGTGTTAGGGAGAACACTAGAAATTTCACCAAATTGGCACATTTAACAAATAGTAATTTCCCTAAATCTAGACACCCTAGAGCCATGGGGCATAGGTGTGGAATGAGCGATAAGGCTTGAGATTAAATTCCAGGTATGCTACCTGCTATATATATGAACTTGGACATACTTCCATGGTCCCACTTTAAACAAGTATGAATGATAGTAGCTATCTCATTATTAGTTGTGGCCTTTAAGAGAATCTAGATAATTAGCATGGTGACAATGGATATTGCATGTTCTCCCTGTTTTTAAAATTATTATTCTGTGGACAATTTTGTGGCTCAATCCATTCATAATTGGAAATATCTGTAATTTTTGCTTGTCATTAGATTCTGGGTGTATTAAAAAGGTTAAAAAAAAAGACAAAAGCCATGTTCCAGGAACATAAAATAATTAAGGATGAGAAGAAATTATACCTTTTACCTATAAATTCTTATGTTCCCTTAAATTCTGGCTGATAAGCTGAAACTTTTTGAGCTCTGTGTTTTAATCATCAACCCCTTCAGGGATGTTTGTGAAGTACCTGTGTGGGCATGATGAAAATGCGGGGTGTGGTAATACCACTAATGTTACTAGAATGCATGAGCGGCATTTTTCCAGGTTTTCAACAAGGTTATAAATTAATTCATTTCAAGATCATTTTTTGTATAAAGTAAGGGATCAATTCCTGAAGTGATACAAGCTAATGGACTATGCTCAGTACTCAAAGCAGAGGGCATCTGAGTTTTTCTACTTCTCAAATCCAGATGCTATCTAGACTTTCATCATTGTACAGAACTGTCAACATGAATGCAAAACCCTTTCAAAGCCAGAGATCATTTGTTGTGGGTTACCCTGCTCAGACACCCCTTGGGGGAGGGAGTGAGAATACCAAGCACTAAGGACTCAGGCGCTGGGAGACAGTGAGTAGCAGAGAATGCTGCAGACTCATTTATTAAGGAAGTTAGACCTGTCTTCATACCCCCTTCCAAGGTCCCATTGGCCCAGGCAGCTGACTCTGCTGTGTTGTCCTTTCCTCATTGGTTTTTCTGGTCAGGTGTCTCTTCCACAGTAGTCTCTGAGAATAGAGGCAGGCTTGGCTCAAGGAGCACATGCTCATGCAAGCTGGACTGGGCACCCATGGCTTGGGTAGGCTGGCCAGCAGTTTCTCCTACAATCATCTATGTGAATAGCAAACTTCAGGGGTAGAGGCCTTTATCCCACCCTTTCTTAAAATTACTTATCACTCACCAACATATTCCTTGACTCAACAGAGGAAATTTTCAGTTTGTCTCCTGCCCTGGACAACTACAAAGAAAAGTTTCCTGGTGTTTCTAAGGTCTCTCATGTTTAGCACGTAGAAAACTGTGTATGGCATCTTCTTTCATCCCCTTCTTTCATATGGGGATGGTTTCAAATGATTGTGAATCACAGAATGAGAACTCAGAGCTCTTCCAAATATGTCTTTTGTCCCTATCCTTCTACATTGAGTTTATCACCAATGTCTGTTAATGTTGTAAACACAGAGTCTAATCTGTTCTGCTGTTTCAGTCCTTCCATCCCTCCTAGTCTGAGTACTTAAACTCAATAAAATCCTTCAAATGCCCATAACAGCTCATTCATGATACCCAACATGGTTCCCTCTCCTTCTAGTCCCATTCCACCTACAGACATATTAGTTATCTTTCTAGCACAGATGTGACATTGTCATTTCTTTCTGAATCCCTGACCTATCTCAAAATTGAAATTCTATCATCTCGCACCCAGCACATCTCAATACCTAACCTGTACACTATGCTTAGCTTATGTAATGTGCTCTTGGCTCTCATCTTCAGCAGATCAGCATCCAGGTACTCAAAGGGCAGAGTCATCTTCCCACTCCTATATACCTTATTTATTGACCCTAATGAGTTAGAAAACTTAACTTCTTCAGAAGTTCATTTCCCTATCACACTTTCTCAGACACGCTATTCCTGACCCATCATCACAGTGGCAATGTTGCCCTTATTGATGATGATTTGATCAATATGTATGCTACCAAACTATATTCACCATTATATCTTTCATGTCTTGTAAGTCTGGCTATAGAGTGAGACCCTCTTTAATAAATAAATGAATAAATCTTGTAACAATTATGAATTCTTAAATATCATTAATTACACTAAATGATTATGATGAAATGTTTTGCTGACAAATACCTGCATGGTTAAAAGTAATATATCACTTCTTATCTAATAAGAATATGTGATTCTTATAAAGAAACAAATACACATATTCACACTCAGTCATGAAATATGGCTTAATTCTAAATGAGTCACAATCCAAAATTCTCTGGAAACAATATAAAACCTATTTCTAAGTTTGGTCAAATTAACTTTCAAGTATGTGTCTTATATTTGAAATAAAATGATTGATGCTTGACCTTATTCATATAGAAAGGGTCAATGGTATACCTTCACAATTATATTTGCTTTTTATTGTTATCAAGTTAGTGCTCGTATAAAAACATTGGAACCTATTTTGGCGATGAAGGTTTTATTTCTAATTTCAGTTTTCTAAAGTTTTTGGAGTTGTCTTCATTTTCTCATCCATTTTCAGCTTTTACCACTTAATACTGTGTAAAATCTAGAGTGTCTATCTAGAGTATCTTGGAAATCATAAATCTGGAACTTCTGTCTCTCATGTTGCCTACTGTTGTTTTCATTTCTCCACACTGCGGATGCCTCATCAATAAGGAGGAGATTAAACCATTTAATCTATAATCTATAAATGACCATTTAATCTATAACTGGAGAATTAAATGCAAAACAAGCAACAACAAGAACTGTCTATAAAATACCTGCCTACCATCCTGCGGCTCATGCACTGAATTCCCAGCTAAGGCTCATCCTTGCCTTTGTAGTTTGCTTTTCCATTTACCAGACCATTGCGACCATTGAAGATCTTTGAAAACTACACTCTACATGCCCATATGTGTATGCTAGGTTTCAAGCCAGGTTTGTTCTCACCTCTGCAGGTGCTGGTTACAGAGATCTTTCAGTTGCAAAGTGGGTGACTCTTTTATTCTAATGAGTACATTTATTTATAGAAAGATGCCAATTGTGACCACACTTGAAGGCTGAAAGAGAGAGGACCTTTAAAAAGCACAGGAAGGAGGACATGTAACTCATGTCATTTTCAGATTGAGGTTCTCTAACATGCGGTTTGTCAAAAGGAAATAATGGTGGCACCAAAAATGTAACCCTAACCTTTCCCACACACATCTAAGGCTTTCTCTGAGGGACCACCTAGCTGTGGAGAGCTGAGTCACACCCCTATTTCTCTGGGGAAAAAAGTGACTTGAAACCAACAGCTCATTTTCTCCAGACAGTTAAGGGAGGTGCCCCTTTGAGTATATAATGTGTGATTTAAAAAATGGTGGTTTCTTTATACAAGTTTTCTTTTTAAAAGCAGGGGAGGGAGAGCTTAAAACTGCTTAAACCTTCTTGTTCAATATATTCTTTCAAAAGTTGGAGAATTTGAGTGTTTGCATTTCTAAAGGTGTAATTAGGAGCAGGCTATTATATCTCACCCTGCCAAACTCTCTCTCTCATTTTTTTGTATTTAGTATTAAAATTAATGTTCACATTGAAGGATTCAGAGTGTTGGTTCTTCAGAAATACACACATGAAACACACATAGATATTGCACTCTAAATGCATTGTGAACAATTTAAAATGATGAGTGAGTAAAATCTCTGTCGGAACAATTTAAGTCACTGATATTTGGCAGAGTCAGCTAGCTAAATTTTAGCCTTAGGTGTCACTTAAACTTAGTTTCTCTGGCTTAAGTCTCTTCACAAATAAAGATACAACTCTCTACAAAAAATAATTTCATTCCATCTAATTGATACCTACACAAAGAAATCATTTCATTCATTATTGCCAAGTGAAATTGCTTGGAAGTCAACAACATGTGTTTTAAACTCACTTCCCTAAGATGAAACCCTAGTTCTATCACATTGATTGATATTTTGAATGAGTAGCAGAGGCCATCGCTACTTCAGTGTTCTTACACCCCAAATTGATATGTCATTGACCTAGAATTGTGGAAAGTTTAAATATAGAGCACATATATTGGTAATAAGTTTTTGTTATTGTTTTGTAATAAAGTTTGGGATTTTAAATATTTACTCTTACCAAAAATCAACACAGTCAAAAAAAATCAACACTTAATGGCTTCACTAGTGTTCATGAGGTTGTACTATCCCATCTATAAGAGTGTCGAGAAGCCAGTAGGATGATGATTTCTAATTTTGCATTGACGGATGTGGGACTAGAGACTCGGTGTATTTGACTTCCTCCAGTTGGTTGTTCTAGAATATCCAAATGCAGAAGGTTGTTCAATGGAACTGAAAGTTCCAGTCATGATGCCTTGGTAAAGGCTTCCTTGCCCATGCATCTTCAATGTACTGCCAGGGATTATTCATGTCTGAGAGTTTAGTACTTCTTTAATGAAATACATGGCTGTGGATTTGATAGAGAAGGCACAAAGGGAAGACATGCTACCACAGTTTTTATGTGTTGAGAGTGATGAAGAATACACTCTCTCTGTACAATTGCTCTCTCTCTGTGTGTCTCTATCTCTCTCTGTCTGTCTGTCTGTCTGTCTGTCTGTCTCTCTCTCTCTCTCTCTCTCTCTCTCTCTCCCTCTCTCTCTCTCTCTCTCTCTCTCTCTCTCTCTCTCTCTCTCTCTCTCTCTCTCACACACACACACACACACACACACACACACACACACGCATGCATGCTACTGCCCTAACCTCTTTAAAGGCCTGCCCGCTAAGACTGTAGAATGAAAGGACTGTGGAAGAGGCAGTTGGGCCTGATGTCTTGTCTCCTCTGCCTATTCCCAACAAGACTGAAAGCATCATTTTGCACTCTCTGTAGAAATGAACCTGGGTTAGTCACAGGATTACAATGACTTTTTCCTGATTGCAATGCCCTCCCAGTGCTTCTGCTGCCTATCTGAAGTTGGGGGTCATTTCAAATTAAGAAACATACAAGTTCTTTTCCTTCCCCAGCTTCCGCAAAAGCAATAACAGCAGCTTTGCTGTTTCTGTTATTTTGGGGGAAGGCACAGTTCTATTTGATTAATGCAGGGGAGTGGATAATAGAGCTTTGGGTATTTAAGCTCCTTCCCTAAAAACAACAAAAAATGGATTCGTTCCATCATTATCTCTAAAGTGCTAAGTTTTGAGATTATAAATTATTCCCTTCTCAACAACATTCAACTTCTAATCGAGTCTCAAGTGGATGAGACTGTCAGATTCAAAGATTTGGATAAAGTACACTTCACATGGCTGTGATGAGAAGAGTGAAAAGCACTTAAAATAAATGATCTGCCTAAGGGATTCACATTTATGATTGATTATTGATTTCTGGAAGAACTCTATATGGGGAGAAAAGTTCCTATATTAAACCTTATGTTCTGGAATATAGCCTAAGCATCCTTTGAAACAACATGAACAATATAACACATCTTTCCAGTCACACTTGGAGGAGAGTCAAGGGTGAGGGTTTTAAAACCACACATCTCTCTGCTGTGTCTACCTCTCTGCTGTTTTGTTGATGAGCCCTTCCTGATTAGGTCTTGTTTCCTTGTTTTATCATTTCTGGGTATACTGAAGTCCTGGTGCTCACCTCTGCTTGCTTGATTTTCACACACAGAACATAAGCTGTGTTCTATGACAGTTTTCTCTCACTGCTTTTCCCAGAATCACTCATGGAAGAAATGAGTGGGTAGACTCCTCTTGTCCCATCTTAACCTATTCAGGTCGATTTACCCTGAAGGCATTTGTAGAGTTTACTTTTCTAATTCCTGTCTTCATTGTGCAAGTGTATGTAAATTTTTCTTCATGACTGCAAAACCCTTAATAATGTTCTTCATATCACGAAATGCGTTTCCATGCAGTCTCTCACTATATAGCCTATGACTAGATTCACCCCCTTACGTCATGCAACATATTCAGAACAGCACATCCTAAAATGCAATGTCTTAAACACTTACATTTAAAGCAGGCCTATGGTCTAAGCTGGAGGAAAGGCCACAAAGTCAAGATTCCATTAAGTAATTCTGACATATACCTGGGACTCAACATGCTTTTGAGGTAACAAAGTTTTGCTCCATTTTTATGTCTTAGTTCTGCAAATTCTAGTATCTTATGTGACATACCCAGGAGTGCTTAAGCTCTTTCGTAGTTGTGGCCTTGTCTAATAATCAGAAGCCCGTGTCTCTCCAACCCAAGAAATTATATTTATATTACACATACATATTTTTATTGGGATGCAAACTCCCTGTCCTCTCAAGGGCTTGCTATTAGCTTCCCCCCCCAACATTTCCTATAAATTGCTTTTTGATTTACCTTTGTAAAACACTGTCATTACCAAGTGATTAGATTACCCCCTCCCACAACTTGTAGTACTCAACCACAGATAGAATGAAACGCAAGAGTGAAATGGCGTTTCCTTGTGTGATCACCACTTCCATGTCTCAGCCACTTTACTATATTTAAAATTTCATGATAAGTCTAAATGTTATCTTCTTCTTATAAAGAAGAAATAGAAAATCAAACATATTTGGGCAAAGTACAATTCAAAGTAAAGTCGATCTTTAAGCCTTCAGGATTTCCTCTCATGTGACGGTGTCTGCTTTATGCCAATTTGCCTAAACCTACACAACTTGCATAAAGGAATTGTCCCCCCAACTCTGTCCGACTTTGTTTTCCATGCTTCCTTTCCTATGGTGGTTGAGCTGTAGTGATCTCATAGTTTCCTAAAGACTCACACACTTGCTTTCTCACCTACTGCCTCTTACTTTTTGTTTTAGGTGCTATGAAGCATCATGAAAAATGTTGGGAAGTAGAGTATTTATTTGTCTTACAGTTCTGTGTTGCTGTTCATCATCAAAGGAAGTCAGGACAGGAATTGAAACAGGGCAGGAACCTGGAGGCAGGAGCTGATACAGAGGACATGGGGTTTGGGAGTGTGCTGCTTACTGGCTTGCTCGGCCTGCTTTCTCATAGAACCCATGGCCTCCAACTTCAGATTAGAACCACCCACAATGGACCAGGCCCTCTCCCATCAATCACTAATTAAGAAAATGCCTTCTAGCAAGATCTTATTAAGGCACTTTCTCAGTTGAGGTACCCTCCCCCATGACCCTAGTTTGTGTGTCAAGTTGATATAGACTAGCCCAGGAAATTTACACAGGTAAGAAACTCATTCCACATTAACAGCTCACTCTCTTCTATGACTTACTTTAGTTTGTGCTTTTCTCCTTCATGACTTCTGTAAACATCCCATTGGTACTTGTAATCATATACTCTACTACTGTCTTCTTTTAATATTTTTCTATCAATTCACAGTGTTGTGTAGCTTACCCAGTGTGTGCTTTTCCATCCCAATAAACTATAGGCAGTTGAAGGAACCATATAATTTAATTTGCAAACAGCAGGGTCTCTCTTTATTTGTTGAATGAGGGATTAAGTATGCATGCATAAGTGACCCATTTTCTGGCATGAAACATAGACACATTATTAAGTCTTTATTTCTCTCTAAGATGATTCTTTGATGAGTTCTTTATGAAATGGAAGAATAAGAAGACGATTTTTTTTCTTTTAAAACATTGCTCAAGGATTCCCTTTAATCATACTGGAAATATGTACTTATCTTTAAGGAGGCCTTAATTTTAAAATAGTAGAAAGGAAATTTCACTCAAAGATGTGGCTCTCAGATAAGTCATTAGGCTTGCCTTATGTCAATATTATCTGGTTTGCCTTTAATAAAAAGAATACTTAAAAACAATCTTCTCTGTTTGTTTAATGTTACCTATATGTATATACTTGCAGGGATGACTGTTTGGTATTGTACAACCAACTGGTGTGCTCTTCCTTGGAAGAGGGTTTATTAAGGTGTTATCACTAACTAGGGTTTTCTCAAGTTTGTGTAAGTTAATGGGGTAAAAACATAAACAAATGTACATAAATATTTGTGGTATGTAAAGTGCTTCAAGAACATTTCAATACTTCCACTAAATGATTTTAATCTTCTTTTGTGTATTCACTTGTGCTTTGGTTTGCTTGCATCAATATTTCTACACTCTCATCAAAAAGCATCGGCCTTATTTGAAGAGTGCCACTTTCCCACTCAGTAGTGACTATGGTGGGAAATTCATTTCTGTGGACTTTAAAATTAATACACCACAATCTTGGTAGATAAAGCAATAGATTTTTTTCTGCCATAGTTCAGCAGGTCAGACGTGCAAAATTATCATGAGTGTTATTTCCTTATTGGGAAAACTAAAGAGAAACATATATCCCACACTTTTCTTCTGGGATCTAGTTGTTTCAGTCTGTAAATAACTGATGCTCTATGGCATAGAGATACAATGTGCCAATCAACCTCCATTGCCAGGGGTCTTCTCCCACAGGTCTGTCTATGCTGTCTTCCTATATACATGTTTATCTCTGGCTCCTGTCTTTTCATAAAGCCTTCAGTCATATTGAATTGAGTCTTAAAGCAGATGAAAATGGTCACATTTTGAGGTTTCAGAAAGGGTGTGGATTTTACAGAGTGCTATCTGTTCAAGTTAGTACTTTCAAACAATCAATCACAATGTCAAACCTCATGGATACAGCCCATCTGGTACCTTCTCTGTAAGTTTATGGACCAAAACAACTTTGGGGATTTATTCATTCATGGATCTCCAGGTTGAAATATGGATTTCCTGAACCCAATTTAAGAAATAACTTAAAGTGAATGAGGCTAATATAAAGAGCAAAACAGACCCGGATGATAAAAGAGTAAAAGGGTTGGGAGAGAGAGTGGAATAAAGATTGGGCATTCCTCAAGCTGTAAACACAAACTGTAAATCCCTTTTGTTTATATTTGAGGCTTGATTAGATTTGGTTTGAATGGGCTCAAAAACAGTGGAATGCAGCCATCACAGCAATATAGTTGTTATTCTTTTGCTTAAATTAGAAATTCGAGAGATGGACGTGGACTATAGAGGGCACCAGTTTCTTACAGGACAGAAGAGGGAGAGGGAGACAGACAGAGAAAGAGAGAGAGAGAGAGAGAGAGAGAGAAGAAGAAGAAGAAGAATAGAGCAGGGCGGAGAGTAAGAGAGAAGAGAGACAAAGAAGAGGGCATGAGTGAAGAGAAGAGCAGAAGAGAAAAGAGGGAGAGGCAGGGGTAAGTGAAACTTTTTCTTTTTTTTTTGACTTTTTTTTATTTGAATTACAAACAAGACTGAATTACATGACAATCCAAGTTCCCTCTCCCTCCCTTCCTCCCCTACCACCCCCCAACTAAAACCCTACCTATCACAGATCCTTTCTTCTAATCTACACCTGACTCAAACTTTCTGCTCCCTGATGACCTCTGCATCCTTCCTGTTCTTCCCTTCTCATTCTCATTGCTCCTTCCCCCGTCTTCCCATGTTCTCAATTTGCTCAGGGGATGGTGAGTCTTTCCCATTCTCCAGGAGACAAAGTTTGTCTCTTTTAGGGTCCTCCTTGTTTACTAGTTTCTCTAGCAGTGTGGATTGTAGGCTACTCTATGTCTAAAATCCACATATGAGTGAGTACATATCGTGTTTGTCTTTTTGTGATTGGATTACCTCACTCAGAATGGTTTCTTCGAGTTCCATCCATTTTCCTGAAACTTAAAGATTCCATTGTTTTTTTTCTGCTGAGTAATACTCCATTGCAAATATACCACATTTTCTCTATCCATTTTGCAGTTGAGTGGCATCTAGGCTGCTTCCAGTTTCTGGCTATTACAAATAGTGCTGCTATAAACATCATTGAATAGATGTCTTTTTGTATGAATGTGTTCTTTTGGGTATATGCCTAGGAATGGAAGTAATGGATCCTGTGGTAGACTGATTCCCATTTTCTTGAGTAGTCGCCATACTGATTTCCAAAGTGGTTGTAGAAGTTGGCACTCCCACCAGCAGTGGAGGAGTGTTCCTCTTTCTCCACATCCTCTCCAGCATAAACTGTCATTGGTGTTTTTGATTTTAGCCATTCTGACAGGAATAAGATGGTATCTCAGAGTTGTTTTGATTTGCATTTCCCTGATGGCTAAGGATGTTGAACACTTTCTTATGTGTCTTTCAGCCATTTTAGATTCCTCTATTGAGAATTGTCTATTTAGTTCTGTACCCCAATTTCAATTGGATTGTTTGGTGTTTTGGAGACTATCTTCTTGAGTTCTTTGTATATTTTGGAGATCAGCCCTCTATCAGATGTGGGGTTGGTGAATATCTTTTCCCAGTCTGTGGGCTGCAGTTTTATCTTGCTGACTGTGTCCTTTGCTTTAAAGAAGCTTCTCAGTTTCAGGAGGTCCCATTTATTAATTGTTAATCTCAGTTTCTGTGCTACTGGTGTTATGTTCAGGAAGCAGTCTTCTGTACCAATTAATTCAAGAGTATTTCCCACTTTGTCTTCTAATAGGTTCAGTGTGGCTAGGTTTATGTTGAAGTCTTTGATCCATTTGGACTTAAGTTTTGTGCAGGGTGAAAAGCTTGGGTCTATCTGGAGTCTTCTACATGTCCACATCCAGTTATGCCAGCACCATTTGTTGAAGATGTTCTCTGTGTTCCAGCGTATATATTTGGATTGTTTGTCAAAAATCAGGTGTTCGTAGGTGTGTGGTTTAATTTCAGGGTTTTCAACTCTATTCCATTGGTCTGCCTGTCTATTTTTGTGCCAATACCAAGCTGTTTTCAGAACTATAGCTCTATAATAGAGCTTGAAGTCAGGGATGGTGATGCCTCCAGAAGTTCTTTTATTGTATAGGGACGTTTTGGCTATCCTGGGTCATTTGTTTCTCCATATAAAGTTGAGAATTGTTCTTTCAATGTCTGTGAAGAATTGTGTTGGGATTTTGATGGGGATTGCATTGAATCTGTTGATTACTTTTGCCAAGATTGCCATATTTACTATGTTGATCCTGCCTATCCAAGAGCATGGGAGATCTTTCCATTTTCTGGTATCTTCTTTAATTTCTTTCTTTAGCGGCTCAAAATTCTTATGGTACAGGTCTTTCATATTTTTGGTTAGTGTTACCCCAAGTTATTTTATGTTGTTTGTGGGAATTGTAAAGGGTGAGGTTTCCCTAATTTCTTTCTCCACCAATGTTTCATCCATATATAGTAGGGCTACAGATTTTTTTTTGAGTTAATCTTGTATCCTGCCACTTTGCTGAAGGTGTTTATCAGCTGTAGGAGTTCCCTGGTAGAGTTTTTTAGGTCATTTATGTAGACTATCATATCATCTGCAAATACTGAGAGTTTGACTTCTTCCTTTCTGATTTGTATTCCCTTGATCTCCTTTTGTTGCCTTTTTGCTCTAGCTAGAACTTCAAGGACAAAATTGAAGAGGTATGGAGAGAGTGGACAGTCTTGTCTTGTCCCTGATTTTAGAGGAATTGCATTTTGTCAAAGGCTTTTTTGTCATCTAGTTTGATGATCATGTGTTTTTTTTTTTCCTCAGTCTGTTTATATGGTGGATTACATTCATGGATTTTCGTATGTTGAACCACACTTGCATCCCTGGGATGATTTCACTGATGTGTTCTTGGATTTGATTTGCCAATATTTTATTGAAAATTTTTGCATCAATGTTCATGAGGGATATTGGTCTGTAGTTCTCTTTCTTAGTTGTGTCTTTGTGTGGCTTGGGTATTAAGGTTATTGAAGCCTCATAAAAAGAGTTTGGTAACAACCCTTCTGCTTCTATTGCATGGAATACTTTGAGGAGAATTGGTATTAGCTGTGATTTGAATTTCTAGTAGAATTCTGCACTGAACCCATCTGGCTCTGGGCTTTTTTTGGTTGGGAGACTTCTGATGACTGCTTCAATTTCATTAGTGGTTATAGGTCTAGTTAAGTTGCTTATCTGTTCTTGATTTAATTTTGGTAAGTGGAATCTGTCCAGAAAATTGTCCATTTCCTTTAGATTTTCGAATTTTGAGGAATATAAATTTTCGAAGTATGTCTTGATGATTCTTTGGATTTCCTCTGTGTCTGTTGTTATGCCCCCCTTTTCATTCCTGATTTTATTAATTTGCATGTTCACTCTCTGTTGTTTGGTAAGTTTGGATAAAGGTTTTTCTATCTTGTTGATTTTCTCGAAGAACCATCTCTATGTTATATTGATTCTTTGTATTGTTCTTCTAGTTTCCATTTTATTGATTTCAGCCCTCAATTTGATTATTTCCTGGTGTCTGCTCCTACAGAGTATATTGGCTTCTTTGTTTTCTAAAGTTTTCAGTTGTGCTGTTAATTCTCTAGTGTGATTATTCTCTTGTTTCTTCATGTGGGCATTTAGTGCTATGAACTTTCCTCTTAGCACTGCTTTCAAAGTGTCCCATAGGTTTGGATATGTTGTGTCCTCATTCTCATTGAATAGGAGATCTTTAATTTCTTTTTTATTTCTTCCTGGACTCATGTATTGTGCAATTGGGTGTTACTTAATTTCCATGAGTTTGTAGGTTTTCTGTAGTTCATGTTGTTGTTGAATTCTAATTTTAAAGTATGATTGTCTGATAAGACACAGGGGGTTATTTCAATTTTTTGTACCTGTTGAGGTTTGCTATGTTGCCAAGTATGTGGTTGATTTTAGAGAAGTTTCCATGTGGTGCTGAAAAGAAGGTAAATTGTTTTGTATTTGGATGGAATGTTATATAGATATCTTTTAAGTCCAATTGCACCATAACTTCTATTAGTTCTTTTGTTTCTTTATTAAGTTTCTGTCTGGTGTTCCTGTCCAGTGGTAAGAGTGAGGTGTTGATGTCTCCCACTATAAGTGTGTGCTGTTTTATGTGTGATTTGAGTTTTAGTAATGTTTCTTTTACAAACATGGATGCCTTTGTATTTGGGGCATAAATGTTCAGAATTGAGACTTCATCCTGATGGATTACTCATGTGATGAGTAGGAAGTGACCTTCTTCATCTCTTTTGATTGATTTTAGTTTAAAGTCCAATTTGTTGGATATTAGGATTGCTACACCCACTTGTTTCTTGGGTCCATTTGATTGGAAAATCTTTCCCCAACCTTTAATTCTTAGGTACTGTCTGTCTTTGAAGTTGAGGTGTGTTTCTTGTATGCAGCAGAAGGAAGGTTTCTGTCTTCTTATCCATTCTGCTAATCTGTGTCTTTTTATAGGGGAGTTAAGACCATTAATGTTGATGGATATTAATGACCATTGATTGTTCATTCTTGTTTGTTTTTGATTTGGTGATGGTGGTGAAATTATGTGTGGGATTCTGTCCCTTTTTTCCTTTTGGCTGTTGGTAAAGTGGGGTTATCTATTGCCTATACTTTTTGTTGTAGTTAACTTCCTTGAGTTGCAGTTTTCCTTCCAGAACTTTCTGGAGGGCTGGATTGTTGGATATGTATTGTTTGAATCTGGTTGTGTCATGGAATATATTCTTTTCTCCATCTACAATTATTGAAACCTTTGCTGGGTATAGTAGTCTGGGCTGGTATCCATGGTCTGTTAGTGTAGGTAGAATATCTATCCGGGACCTTCTGGCTTTCAGAGTTTCCATTGAAAAGTCAGGTTTAATTCTGATAGGTTTGCCTTAATAGGTACTTGACCTTTTTCCTTTGCTGCTCTTAATAGTTTCTCTTTGTTCTGTATGTTTGGTATTTTGATTATTATGTGGCAAGGAGACCTTTTTTGGTTCTATCTATTAGGTGTTCTGTAGGCTTCTTGTATTTTCATTGGCATGTCTTTCTTTAGTTTGGGAAAGTTTTCTTCTATGGTTTTGATGAATATGTTTTCTGTGCCTTTGAGTTGGATTTCTTCACCTTCTTCTATACCTATTATTCTTAGGTTTGGTCTTTTCATGGTATCCCATATTTCGTGGATATTTTGTGTTAGGGATTTGTTGGACTTAAGATTTTCTTTGGTTGATGAATCTATTTCTGCTAGTGTGTCTTCAACTCCTGAGATTCTCTCTTCCATCTCTTGTATTCTGTTGGTTATGCTTATATCTGTAGTTCCTAATAGTTTACCCAGGTTTACTATTTCCAGTATTCCCTCAGATTGTGCTTTCTTTATTGTCTGTATTTCAGTTTTTAGGTCTTCAACTGTTTCCTTGAGAGATTTGTTGATATTTTGTTTTTTGGGTTTGTTTTTTCTCTCATTTCTTTTTTTTCTGCAAACTGCATGAGGCTTTATTGTTGTTTAACAAGCTAACCCCATGTTAGCTTGGGTCTTTCACCCACCTGCCATGGCAGATGGCTAGCAAAGACAGTTCCTACCAGCTGCATAGAGGTCTTGTAGGGCAGCGTAAGGGGAGTATCTAGGGGTATGCACAGGCTCAGGTTTGGTGTGCCTCCAAGCTTGGAGGGCTTGCCCTGTGTTGATTGATCAACTGGTTGTTATGGCCCATAGGCCCTCCCAGGGTGGTTGCTATGCTCTGTGCGTCATTGCTGTGCGCTTGTTCCTAAAGCACACCTAGAGTCTAAAGCATACCACCACCAGCTAACTTCTGATTGGTTCCTTGTCATGAGGCAGGCACCTAACCTCTAGTAACCAAGGCAAGGTCAGACAAGCATGTGTTACTGTCATGGCTGCAGAAAGGGGCAGGCATCTGACCTTAGTGACTAAGACAAGTTCAGACAAATATGTGTTCGGCTGTTATGGCTGCCAAAATGGGGGGCTGGTCCCTTCATTCCCCCATTTTTCCTTCCATTTCTTTAAGGGATTTTCTCATGTCCTCTTTGAGGTCCCCTATCATTTTTCTGAAGATGTTTTTAACGTCATTCTCTTCTGGTTCATCTGCATTGTGATGTTCAGGTCTTGCTGGTGGATGGTTCCTAGACTCTGGTGGTGTCATATTGAGTTTTCTGTTGTTGAACGTGCTTTTACCTTGTCTTCTTATCATCATTTCTTCTGGTGAGTGTAGCAGGAATTTCTTGCTCTCCTGGTGGGTATGGGACCAAGGTTCTCTTCTGGTAGATACAAGTAGCTTCATTTCTCTGATATCTGTCCTTTTCTCGTGGATGGAGGTGTCACTGTTACCAGGGTGTCAGCAGCGTTCGGTTGTGTTGGGTCCCAGTGGGGCGGTTGGAGACAGAACTGCCACCGGGGTCCATTATGTTGGATCCCGCCACCAAATTCAGATCCGGCGTGCAGATCGCTGGTGTTAGACAACTATGAGCAGTGACGATGAAGGGGAACTGGAAACAGCCCCTAGGTGAAACTTTTAAAGGAAAAACCACACATGCTCACTGAGGTTCCACTCATGCCCAGAGTCCTCACACGGGTCTGTAATGCATGACAAGTGACATGGTGATGGTGTAAGCATGTCCCTGTGCATGCCTTGCCCATTGTCAAGGGGTGGGGTCAGCTTGATGTTGGTCCTAACAATAGTGATTTTATTTCCATTGCTGATATAATCAGAAGTGAGATTACTAGGGAATATGGAAGTTCTTCTTTAATTCTATAAGGAGCCAGAAGGTGAGGGAAATAGAGACAACATGTACAAACATTCAACTGTAAGGTACATAATCCCCAGTACAGAAGTTTTGAATCTCAAATAGGGAGTAATGGAGGAAAAATTGAATGTACCTATTATTTTAATACAAACTTTTGAGAAGTACAGTAGCATGGTATTCATCATTAGAGATAAATGGAATAACCAAAGATAGTGAGAGCAGTGTGGAAGGATGCTCACCTTAAACCTTGCAACAGAGGAGTGAACTTTAGAGTTGAAACAAGGAATCTTAGCCTCTATGCAAATCCATGGTAGAGCTGACAACCTGGAAAATACTGAAATGTCACAGAATTTAATTCCTGTTTTTTGTTCAGATAAGAATAATCATTCTTGATCTCAAAATTGCTTTAAGGATTAGGAATTCATAAGTGATTATGCATTAGGAATGCTCAGAGGAAGGAGAGAATGTTCAGTGATTTAAGAACACACTTCAGGAGTCCATTCACTTCACCCATATGGAGGTTCACAATGTTCTGTAACCCCAGTTCCAAGGGATTCACACCTTCCTATGGCCTCTGTGTGTTCTGCATGCTTTTCGAAACATATACTTTATCTGCTAATATTTTTCTCTAGATTTATTGTGCTACAACTGACAAGCATAAATGTGTATATCCAAAGTAAAATATAAAATGCAAGCATTTTGAAATAATTACAACACACTAATTAACGTATGCATTAACTTTGCATGTGTATTAAAAAATAAGTTATACAGAACACGTTTCAAGCATAAATTCCCATTGTATTCTATACACACTGTCATGTGTTCAGTCTCCAGGTGTGGCACACTGCTTAGCTGAAAGTTTGTATATTTTGATTTATATCTCTCTATTACTTGAACCTTCTGACAATTAAAAAATTAAAACTAGAATTATCATATGCTCCAGCAATGTCCTTTCTGACTATGTAGGAAATAAAATCACTATATTGGTGTGTGGTGTCTGTACTCTTTTTATTGCTGGCTCATTATTAACAGTGGCTAAGATGTAATGCCAGAATAAATGAACATCATCAGACTACTAAGAAGGAAAATTAATCATGGGATATTATTCAATCACCAAAGGAGAAATCTTTCTATTTCTTCCATCTTTGACATCATGAATGAACCTGATATAGGTATCCTGTGAAGTAGCTTAACAGGTTCTAGAATGATGAAAACCCGTAATACCATTTCTTTTTTTAAAATTTATTTATTTATTTATTTTTAAATTTGTAACAAAATTCTTTTACATGTCAATCCAGGTTCCCTGTCCCTCCTGTCCTCCCCTACTACCCACCATCCTCCTATCCCATCTCCTTTCTGCTCCCCAGGGAGGGTGAGGCTTTCCATGGGGGATCTTCAAAGTTTGTCATATCATTTGGAGCAGGGCCTAGGTCCTTCCCCATGTGTCTAGGCTGAGAGAGTATCCCTCTATGTGGAATGGGTTCCCAACATCCAATCTTACACTATGGATAAGTACTCATCCACTACCAGAGGCCCCATAGATTTCCCAGGCCTCCTAACTGATACCCACATTCAAAGGGTCTGGATCTGTCCTATGCTGGTTTCCCAGCTATCAGTCTGGAGTCCATGAGCTCCTCCTTGTTCAGGTCAGCTGTTTCTGTTGGTTTCTCCAGCCTGGTCTTGACCCTTTTGTTCATCACTCCACCCTCTCTGCAACTGGAGTCCAGGAGTTCAGCTCAGTGTTTAGCTGTGGGTGTCTGCTTCTGCTTCCATCAACTACTGGATGAAGGCACTAGGATGGCATTTAAGGTAGTCATCAATCTCATCATCAGGGAAGGGCATTTAAGGTAGCATCTCCACTATTGCTTAGATTGTTAGTCGGGTCATTCTTGTAGATCTCTGGACTTTCCCTAGTGCCAGATTTCTCTTTAAACCTATAATGGCTCCCTCTATTGTGGTATCTCTTTTCTTGTTCACCTCTGTTCTTCCCCTAACTCAATCTTCCTGCTCCCTCATGTCCTCCTCTTGGTAACATCATTTCTAAGTGGAATATGCATAGAACTTAACCTACAGAAGTTATTACTTTTAAATTGGATAAAATGATCAGAATTTCCAAATTTACCTGAAAGAAATAAATCTGTTTTCCAGTGCTAGGCATTGTAGATGCCATGGCAACAATGACCCGAGGCTGTAGATAACTGCCTGCTGGAAACTGAATAGATCCCAGGCTCTCTTGTTTCTCTTAGTTTCTGCCCAGGACACTTTCTTCATGCTGGTAGCCTTTCAATCCCTGAAGGCCTATACGTGTGAGACACACATATACACCATTCAAAGAACAAAGTCTCAGTAGCTGCAGGAGCACACTGACATGAAAGGAATGCATACTCTCAAAGAAGGCAAGTGACTCAGAAAAGACTGTTTCTTTTGTGAGTTTGATCTGTTTGATTTAATAAAAAGTGGTGAACAAATACACATATTTCAAATACACACGAAACACATTTGTTTAGATATAGAAAGAATATAAACCCACAGAAACCACCTTTCATCTTTAATTTTTCTCGTTGTAAATAAATATATTCTTCCAGGATGTGTCTCAAAATATTTTGTAGGTGTCCATATGTACATGAGTGATATTAGAACAGACTTCCTAGTCATGAAATTGTTTGACATTACATTACAACCCATTCCATATAAGTGCATATAGGCCTGCATCCTGATTCTGACAGAAACATGATTTAAAATGCAAAATACATTATACACATAGGCCATCCTCCATTTTTAAATAGGATAGTGTTACAAACAATGATGTCTTCTTTTTCAGTGCCACTTAGAGTTCTGAGCCTCACGTTAAGCAATTTCCTTGTGCTAAATCACCTGTCCCTGTGATGGTCTACATACTTCTTTCTTTGTTGAATATTTGCCAGTTTCTGTAGGATGAGTTCAAAGACAAGGTGTTATCGGGTCAAAGTAAATGTGTATTTTAGTTTCTGATTAATACGCACAAACGTATATAAATTGGGAGCCTCAGTGGAGCAGAGACTTTCTATTAGAGTATAGATGTGTTCAGATGTTAGTATGAGATCACAAAATATAATGCACCATTTTTATTCACTAATAGCTTTTACCTGGGTTGCATTCACCCTATATGAAAATTTAAACTGACAAAACCAAACCTATCTATCTATCTATCTCTCTCTCTCTCTCTCTCTCTCTATATATATATATATATATATATATATATATATTATGGAATTAGATAGACAGATATAGACAGATGATAGTAGGTAGGTGGATAGATGAGAGAGAGAGAGAGAGAGAGAGAGAGAGAGAGAGAGAGAGAGAGAGAATATGCCCATTGTTGCCCTCCCCTGCTATATCTTCATGCATCAAAGGCAGTATGGTTGCCTCTTAAATGCATCTTCTACCAATAAAAATGACAACAGAAGGAGAACTCATCCTCAGCCCAATCAGTTAGTTGCCCAGAGAGAGCCAAGTAGAAAAGAAGCAAAGCCATGTGCTAAAACCCTCAGAGGCGGGAAGTATGCTGGGCTGAGTTCCAGCTGCAGAATGGCTGTGAAAAGCCCCAAATGCTTCAAATAACAGTGTGCAAAAGGGAAGACTCGTGTGTTTCGGGATGTGCTGATACAAAGACTGTCTCTAGCTCTTTGTTAAGTGATTTAGTCCTACCATACCAGTTTTTTATTGTATTTTACTGCATGAACTGTAAACCATGATGTATACATACTAACTTAGTAGGGAAATCTGTAGAAGATGCTCCATCAGAGCTTGTTTTAAGTTACCCCAAGAAGACATCATTGGCAGGCCAGTGAGCTATAATAGGGCTTTCTTCTTATTCCTCTAGAATCTTACTTCATTAATGTCCATGTTTGAAAATATGCATAATATTTTAATGGCATACACTTATTGTAAAGTTTAATCTTTGTTCTTAGAGAATGCATGCCCTATTATTAAAGAATATTGAAACCCAAAGGGCAAATATAAACAGAGATTAATGAATTCAGCTGTTGAAAAATCTATACAATGGGGTAAAGAGCCAATAAATTTACTTCCATTAAGGATTTTATGTTCAGTAAAGCCAGGTGTCAGTATATCGTGATCTGAATGGAATATAGTTTATGAGTGGTGAAATCTAGACTATTCACAATAGTACCTTCTCCTTGTGGAACATTTGTAGTTCTCAAACACTTCTACATACCCTAACTGAAGCAATTCTTTCCAACAGTAACCTTGTACATTTTACAGAATACATGGTAAATTTGATTCACCTGAGGTTATCTCAAGTCCTTTGTAAAAGGTCAGAGCATAAGTGAATTCAATAAGCAATTGTGAGAGTGGGAAAATGAGAGACAAAACGTCTCACCAAAGATTATACAAAGCAATGACAGGCCAAGTCCCACACTTCGGTGGAGCTCAAGGGCAGGGCTGTTTACCACAAGTTTGATTTTGTTTCCTGTTTTCTGATTGAATGTGTGTTTTTTATTATATTTCTTCTGCCCACCTTGTCAGTAATGGGCAGTATGTCTTCAGAGATCCATTGTCCACCAGAGTGCTCCCCTCACACTGAATTGTCTTAAAGCCATTAGCTATTTTGGGATGGCTTTACTAAAGGAATATTTCCTTTGATTTGAAAAGGAGAAACTATATATAAAAAGCTACAATTCCAATAAAACAAAAAACCAAGAGAGAGTAAAAGAATAGTCTAAATCCAAATGATGCTATGTGTCCTTGTTAGCTTTAACTGCCAACTAGACAGAATTTGGAATTGAAGAGAATCTCAACTGAAGAACTGTCTACATCGGATTGGCCAGTAAGCATGTTTGTGATAGGGTGGGGGTGGGGTCTTAACTGTCAATTGATGGTTGGTGACTGGGCTCTGGTAGAAGGCCAGGCCTGCTGTGGGTGTCACAATTCCACTGGCAGAAAGGTCTGAATGATATAAGAAAATGGCTGATATTTTCCTATCAGCCAGAAAGCAACACCCTTCATGGTTTCTGTGATGCTTCTTTGGCTGTGAAGACAGTTTCTTGGCTACAGGCAATGCTCTCTGGAACAGCAAACAGGCCATCCTTTGGGTCTTATTTCCTGCCTTGGCTTCTTTTAGTGATAGACTGTGACCAGATCTTATCTTAATTTCCTGCCTTGACTTCTCTCTGTGATAGACTTGGAATTACAAGCCAAATAATCGCTTTCCTCCTTAAGTTGCTGCATTAGCTACTTATCTGTTTCTGAGATAAAACATCAGGCCAAAAACAAGTTGCCTGACAAGTTTTTTTTTTTTTTTTTTAACTTACAATGACAGAGGGATGGAGTCTCTCACACCTGGGAAGGTGAAGGAAAAAGACATAGAAATCAGGAAGTATAGAGAACACATTTCTATTACACACAGGAAGCAGGACCAGAGAACAGGAAGTAGGGCTGTGCTGGAAAACCTCAAATCTTACCCCAAGTGGTGGGCTTACTTCAGCAAGACTCCATCACTTAAAGTTTTGCACCTCCCCAAACAGCACCACTGGATGGGGACCAAGTATTCAAATGCCTATGGGAGATATTTCTCATACAACCACCACAGTTGCTTTGGTTAGGACATTTGATCATAGAAACAAGGAAATTAAAGCAACATGTTATCAGAACAAAATTGACTTTCTGTGAATCAGTAAAATTAGCAATTATGTAAAATAATAATAGCATGAACTAAGGCAAATTCACAGCAAGTTCCCACAAATACTCTTCAGAAAGATTCACTGCAGCTTGAGAATTTGACTCCAAAATGAATTATAGAATACTCAACTAAATAAAAGATTGATATTTTCAAAGTCTGTCGTATCATTTGGAGTGGGGTCTAGGCCTTCCCCTATGTGTCTACGCTGAGAGATTATCCCTCTATGTGGAATGGGCTCCCAAACTCCATTCCTATACTAGGGATAAGTACTGATCCACTACCAGAGGCCCCATAGATTGCCAAGGCCTCCTAACTGACACCCACGATCAAGGGGTCTGAGTTGGTCCTATGCTGGTTTCCCAGCTATCAGTCTGGGGTCCATGAGATTCCCCTTATTCAGGTTAGCTGTTTCTGTGGGTTTCCCAGCCTGGTCTTGACCCCTTTGCTCACCACTCCTCCCTCTCTGCAAACTGGATTCCAGGAGTTTGGCTCAGTGTTTAGCTGTGGATGTCTGCTTTTGCTTCCATCAGCTACTGGATGAAGGCTCTAGGATGGCTTATAAGGTAGTCATCGGTCTCATTAACAAGGAACAGCATTTAAGGTAGCCACTTCACTTTTGCCCCCATGGAAGGCCTCACCCTCCCTGGGGAGCAGAAAGGGGATGGGATAGGGGGTCAGGTTGGTGGGGGGCAGGGGAGGAGGGGAAGGAGAGGGAACTGGGATTGACATATAAAACAAGATTGCTTTTAATTTAAATAAAAGAAGAAACTGCACACCCACTTGGAAAAAAATGTTATTTTCCAGAAATGTGAAGACCACAAACCATTAGTGTTTCAGAAATTAGGAGATTATCAATGAAATTCCATTTTGGAACCTGATTTCAGTATTCCTACAAAAACAACAACCAAACGTGTTAGCGGAGAGACTTGTATGACTCTAAATACACAGCTTAGTTAATAGTAGTTTATTAATACTAACTCAGTTTGAATATTTATACTAGTGGTTATGCAGATGCAAGCTTTGGAGGGTTCTGGGTGCAGGCAATTCAAGAACTATTTGCTGAGAACTATCTCAGTCTAAATTTATTTTAAAATAAAGAGGAATTAAAAACGAAATTGATACTTTCCAGTATGGCACATTCAGGACACTCATTGGGAACCTAAGATTATTATCCTTCCTTTCTCCTCTCTTACCATCTTCCTGCAAACAAGTTATGTCTCTAGGCTTATTCAGTGCTAAAATCGTCCCAGTATGCTTCATTTCTATATATCCCCATCCTTGGCTATCTTTTGTAGAATTTGTTACCTGGGCTTCTCTACCCTGTATTTTCTGTAAGCACAATGGCAGTAAGAGATCAGAGACTGAGAAGTTGGTAAAGTCATTCCACTGTTTCTTTTCATTTTAGCTTGAGATCTCTAAAAACCTTATTTGTTTTAAGAGTCCCCTGAAAGCTCTTATAGAAAATCTCTATTTTAATGCTATAGTTACAGCACTCTGTATGCTCCTGTACTCCCTCCCTCATAGTGTCAGGTCTAGGCACGTTAACTGTTGTCGCAGTTTCCTTTATGTTGGTCACACTTTACTGAATTCCCAAATACTGTTTGCATGAACCATCTCATTCTTGCCTAAATCAAAAATTATTCCTATCCTATGTGTTACAAAACAATCCATTCTCTTACAAATCCCGTGCCTTTTCTATTTTAGGTAAAAAGGCAAAAGCATATAGTATCTACTGGATAGGAAAAACAATATCTACTATATAGGCCTTTCATTTTGACTATGTCACTCATTGGCTTCACTGTAGTGTATATCTGGCCCATGGCAAGTATTCAGTGTTCTCTAGCCCATTCATGGAAAGCGATACTGTTGTTCCATATTAAATATTTTATAATCATCCTTACTTTGTTTCTAAGCCCACAGCTACGTCCTCCTTGGATAACTCAATTTTCTCTCCAATTAATTTCTCCTTTACTACTGCCTTCACCTTAGAGAAAATATCTCTCTCTCTCTCTCTCTCTCTCTCTCTCTCTCTCTCTCTCTCTCTTTCTTTCTCTCTCTCTCTCTCTTTCTCCATGGTAGCTAAATGAAACTTTTAAGTTATTAAACTCAGGCTAAATAACTTCTCTGCCTAGAACTCGCCCAATTAATACAGAAGAAAATCTCTTCTGGTTTTTCCATTGCTGTGGATTACTACTACACACTGTGCTTCCTCCATGTCTCACATCTCTGACCTTGTCTACTAATGTGTTCTGTATTCACAGTTCATCTGGACTGCTTGCTCTTCCAGAAGGGTATCAGGTATTCTCTCACCTCAAGGGTTTTTCCTATTTCTTCTGTCTGGAAATTTGTTCTGCCTGATCACCTCTTGGTCATTTCCCTTACTTCTTGCAGTTGTTTGGAATATACTGAACAAGTTGGTAAAGTAAAATAAAATCTATCCTCTTCACCTGCCACTACTGATTTTTTTCATATATAAAACTTGTGTATGAGCCGGGCATTGGTGGCACATGCCTGTAATCCCAGCACTCTGGAGGCAGAGGCAGGTAGATCTCGGTGAGTTTGAAGCCAGCTTGGGCTACAGAGCCAGTTCCAGGACAGGCTCCAAAGCAATACAGAGAAACCCTGTCTGGAAAAACTGCAAAAACAAACAAAAAATTTTGTGTATGCTATGGTTAGAACTTGAGAGCCAATGCAGCCTTCTTAAGAGGTATGGCCTTCAGAGAAGTAACAGAGGTTCAGCCTTCATGGATGGATCAGTGCAGTACTCGTGGAAGTGGGAGCTGTTGGAGGAGTAGGGATATCTCCCTTCTGTCTTAAATGCATTGTCACCATGTGATGTCCTAACCATGCCCTAATCAAGGAGGGGGGACCCTGTCTTTGGACTACCCAGACTCCAGAACCCTACAAAATAAATCTCTGTTATTTATAAACTATCCAGTCTAAGTTAATTTGTTATGACATCACAAAATAGACTTAAGGACATGTGTTTTGTTTATGTGTAATGCAAACACTAAACATACACAATCCTAAATTTGTTTAATTTTATATCTTTAGTGGCCAGAAGAGCCTCTGGTACATAGAATACATTAAATGTCTCAGAAAAATTTTTAATTTCAATTGGATGTTTCCCTGAACAAATGTTTTATTAATTTCCTCTGGGATTTTCGAAGATTTCTTCATGGGAAGGGAGCAGAGTGACTTTGACAGAAATGACTCCATTGCCAAGCTAAGAAGCTGCATAGAAAACAGCAATAAAGTCCTAACTCATCAAGCATTCCTTCAACATTCCTCTCACAAAGCAACCTGTATAGAAACTTCCTCAGACAGTCAGAGACATGTTTTATGGATACAGTAAATAAATTTTTATTGCTAAGTAAGCTAAAATGTGAGCAGGAATGCTTAATGATACCCTGGCTACAGTGGCAGCAGCAGAGGGATTGAGTATGGTAATGCTTCATCCATTGCTGACATGTCAGCTACAACACTTCACACTTGACTAAAGAGCTATTACAACAATTACTAGGTCATTAACAAGGGCATTTAAGCATGGTTTTGAAGCCACATACTAGCAGAAAACTTGCTTTGTAGGCATTTTGGCCCATGGTTTGATCTGGATCTGGAGAGGTTCCAATTTTAAGTTCTGGTTTTTAATCATTTTATTTCTGGGATTGATGAGGACATTCCCAGGGACAGGTAGAAAACATATTTCAAGTTCATTAATAATCCATCCGTTGATGCCCAGACTGGAAGAAAACCATCTCTAGAATCTTTCTCTGTAACTATCCATATTATGCCTGTTCAGAGAGCACAAAGTGAATTGACAAATTTGAAAAGTGAAGTTTCCCTTTTGTATTTTGGGGGGAAAAAGGAACATGACTCAGGAAAAATCTCTACTCTGTATTTTAAAAATCATTTATAGTGGTTGCAACTCCCTGAATCCTAGACACAGTTTCTGTAGGTATTCTAGTCTTTCCATAGCTGAGATAACTGTTCTCCTTACTCCTCTTTAGTTTGTAGCCTTTTTTTCTTCTCATTTCCAAATGTTTACTTTCTTCATGTAGCCTTTTGTTATTTTAAAACTTCTTTCACCATGATACCACAACTGCTTCCCAGTCATTTCTCTTCCCCAGAGGCAGTTCTATTCCATTGTCTATAAGAAGAATTGAGAAAAACATATCCTACTCAAAGTAATCTACATGGGTTATAAATTATTATTAGGCTTAACTAATGGAATACTCATTAGCATTTTCAAAAGGTGCCAATGCAAATGAATTAAATGTTTCACAACCTCCTAGCTCTGAGAGAAAATCAGTTCAGTTTTTTGCTGTTGTTTCTTTCACTGAAACAAAAATTTAATATATGCAATGAAATAGAGACCAATTGCAAAGGTCTTACTTTTCTATTAATTATTAATAAACCATTATGAGCAGGTTTATGTCTACCTGCACCTCCTCAGACCACCTGCCTAAGTGGTAGTCTTCATAAATATCATGGGTATGGAGGGACACAGTTGAATACACATGCTAGAGCATCTGATGCAATGTTATTGGGACCCCAGCATCTAGATCAGTTGACTGTTTTAAATGAAGCATTGGGAAGTCATTCCGTGCCATTGACACTTTTCACAAACCACTTTCTCACAACTTTATTATTCATTGGAGACACGGAATAGAAATGTCTCTTTGCTTATTTGAATATTAAAAATAATGCACATAAAAAGAAGAAAGTTATGTCATCCAGGAAAATGTATGCAACTGGAGAGAATACTAAGCATATCAGGCCAGCCTCTGAAAGAAAAATAGCCATATTTTCTCTCAGTCATAGTTTCTAGAGTTTACATGGATACATAAAATCCTATAATGGCATGAAAGTCAGAGTGAATGTGTCTCAGTGAACAGTGGGAGAAAATAGGGATAATTAAAAAGAGGGTAAGAAATGAGGGGAGGGAATACTCTCAGTATTTAACCTATACTTACATGACAATGTCCTCATGTAGCATGGTTATGAACAATGAACATACCATGAAAAGTAAATACAGGTGAAGGATTCTTTAAATACAGTTGAAGGATTCTTTAAATACAGGTGAAGGATTCTTTAAAGGCATTTAGAAAGGCATTTAGAAAGATACAGGCTATGAGACTGTATCTTCAACAAGTGTCAGAAACTTCACACATAAAGCCTCACCAACATGATTGCCTATATATGAGCTGAAAAAGGAAAATAGCAATAGACACGTCAATGTGTATGAGCAAAGCTCATACAGGCCTCAAGCCTACACAAAGAGCTCTAGGCAACAGAACTAAGAGAGGAGAAGCAGTTTTCCTCAGGGATGAGCAGACTGATTTGTTACTCAGTACCAAATGGTCAGCCCCGAAAACAAGCATACAAGTAACATTCTATCAACCTAGCAGGGTGAATTTCTCTCTCTCTCTCTCTCTCTCTCTCTCTCTCTCTCTCTCTCTCTCTCTCTCTTTGTGTGTGTGTGTGTGTGTGTAAAACAATAATGAAAATGAAGACATGAATTTGAAAGAGAGTAAGGAGAATATATAGAATGGTATGAAGGAAGGGCATAGAAGGGGAATGTATGACTATTAACATTCAAAAATTAAAGGAAAAATTGTTTTAAAATAGAGGGCATATAGATATTACATATTTCCCCTTAGTATTGGTACTCAGTCTGTCCTTGAATGAGGACAGAAATTTTGAAGAATTTCATTACACTAATAAACAATATCCAAATCTGTTTTATATATGAAAACTCAAACTCCATGAGGTTCTCCAATGACTATTTTCAAAGGATAAAACAATTATGAGGGTCAATCTGTCCCTTCCTGTTCCTTCATAGAGAATACATTTCTGTAGAAATGGAGTCATGGTGTCTTGCTCCTAGTCTTGCTGTAGTCAGTCTTAACTTTTATTAAGTTAACATTTATTTCACTCGTTTCTCAGGCTACCTAAGAAAGCCACTAAAGTACTTTAGAAATAGGCTAGGTAAAAATCTCAATATCATACAAAGCAAATGATTAGTATTATCAGAGCAACTGTTAAGCTCACTTTTGATCATTATTTTATAGTATCTGTACAATGAAAATTATAACTTTTCAAATGAGAAAACTATAAAATGCTACTTTTTCTGAATGTTAATGTAAGGGCGGTGTAGCGCGCGCACACACACACACACACACACACACACACACACACAAATGTGTGTGTGTGTGTGTGTGTGTGTGTGTGTATGTGTGATGTTTCAAAACAATCATTTAACACATCATAAATTTTTCTCATATAAAATGTAGACTGTTTGAGCTATCCATTGTTATGCAAAAATGACAGAATATTTAAATATCAATGAACTTAAAATACTAATGAACATTTTTTCCCTCTATCTTTCTGTGGATGATGAATTTAGGAACAACTTTAGATGGCTAATTTTGGCCTGGAGTTTCCTAGAAGCTTGAGATTCAGCTGCTGGCAGGTAGCAGTCTCCTGAAGGCTTGCCTGAGGATGAGGGACCTGATTCTCAAGAATATCACATTGCCAATGTATGGCAGTTGGTGGTTGGTGGTCTAGTCTTCATAGTATAGGCACCTCTATTATGTTGCTTGAGTAACCCTTTTATACAATTGCTACCTCTACTCTGAACAAAATACTCAAGATAGCCCAGTGCAGAACTGACTGTGTTGCTGTGAACTAATTGAGTATGTCCCACCAAAATTCATATGTTTAAATCTTAACTCCCTATATGATGATATTAGGAAATGAGTGTTTGGGAGGAGGTAATTAAATCATGAGGGTGACGAATCATCAATGGGTTCAATATCTTCAGTCCTGTTACTTTCTTTATTTTAATGAAAAGAAAACCATATCCAAACCAGTGAGTTCTCATGAAAGATATGATCCACCAATAACTTGATCCTGGGCTTCCCATACACCAGGCAGAGAAGTATTTTGTTGCGAGGCGAAGATGTATTTTGTTTCAGCCATGCAGTGTGCATTAAGCTGAAATAGCACCCTGAACATACTAGACCATGTTTTATGGCCCGGGATCTGTCACCCAATTTTATGTGACACATTCTCTTCATCACGTTCACAAACCCTGATACAATGAGAGAGCATGTGCAAACAAATATGAGCACCAGGGAGGCAAAAGTCAAGATTGGCAGACAGACTGGGTGTTGGAGGCAGAGGTCTTCAATCTCAGCACTGGGGAGACAGAGGCTGGAGGGTCTCTGAGAGTTTGAGGCCAGCCTGGTCTATAGAACTAGTTCCAGGATAGCTAGGGCTGTTGCACAGAGAAACCCTGTCTCTATAAAACAAAACAAACAAGCAAACAAAAGGATTAGCCACCAGGATGTGATAAGCAAGAACACTGTCTTGTACACATGCACTGAATTAATGGTTGTTCAGTGTGTGCGTGCGTGTATTTAAAGTCAGATAAATGAGAAGCAGAATGTTCGGAATGTTCATGAGTACTTCAGCAGGCAGCTTTCTTTTTATCTGTCATGGTCTCTAAACAGGAGTTTAATCTTTGCTTTGTGATAAAGTATTTCTGTATTTGTTTTTTATCTATTATACATGTTTGTATGTGTGTCTGTTTGTTGGGATGTGCCCCACCTGTGTATGCAGGTGCCCATGGAACGTAGGAGATTATTCTGATGGCTTCGGACTAGAGTTATAAGTGGTTATGTACCTCCGTGTGGGTGCTCAGAACTGAATCCAGGTTCCCTGCAAGGTCAGCAAGTACTCTGAACAGATGAGTCATCTCTCTACACCCCCAATAGTAATACTTTCTAGATAAATGATCTAGAAAGAAAACAGGACTGAAAGAAGCCTCTTAACAAGCCCAGCATTATCATCTCAATTTGAAGATGTTTGATAAAAATTAAGCACAGGACTGATGAAAGGGTTAAAGTACATCCTTTAAAAATGTTACCTACAAATGGACCTCTACATTGTCCTTATACTTTCATAGGGAGTACACTGAAAATAATGAGCATGTAATCCTCATTAGTCATCTCTATTATTCCACTATAACAAATAAATCTTCCTAACACCTTTTCAAAATAATTAGTGCATGTGAATAGCATTTTTTAAAATTTCAAATATAACCAAACCTTTGAAATCAAAGGCATGTCATCCTCTGCTTAACTACCCTTTTCCCCAAGATCAATAGCTTCTCTGATGGAAAAGAAGAAATAATTTTTAAAACCAACTCTCTGTTTCATCGTTTTCTCATCAAATCCTTTTATCCTTAGAAGTGGTGGGAAGGCAGAAGTTCTCATTTGAATTCATTGGTCCAAATAAAACTTTGGCTAGAAATCATTCAGCACTTTCAGATAATTAATAAAAAAATAGTTCTCAGGACAGTGTGCCAGAATAGATGCTTTGAAAATTAAGCATAATTACATCGTTGAAGGATTCTTTCACAATTCAATAGATTTCCTTCTAGGAAAGTATTTTGGTGTTAACTCCAGACACTTTTCTTTTTCTTTGTACTAGACTTACAGTAGCTGCCTTTTATATCTTGGAGCACCCTGCAGTGAGTGGGAATATTTTGCAAATTAAACACTATTTGATCAAATTTAATACCAAATATTGTGTTTGACCTCAGTCCTTTCCGTTTGTGCCTGTGTTGATAGCAAAGTTTAGTATGGATACACATATTTACCCTAGTTGCCATTAAAATTTTGTGATGTCATAGGGGTAAAGAGCAGGCTGGAGAAACCCACAGAAACAGCTGACCTGATCAAGGGGGAGCTCATGGACCCCAGACTGATTGGTGGGAAACCAGTATACAGCTGTTCCAGACCCTCTGAGTGGGGATGTCAGTTTGAAGGTTTAGGAAAGCTATGGGGCCTCTGGTAGTGGATCAGTATTTACCCCTAGTATACAAATGGACTTTGGGAGCCCACTCCACCTAGAGGGATACTCTCTGATCCTAGACACACATGGGAGAGGGTCTAGACCCTGCTCCAAATGATATGACAGACTTTGAAGATGCCACATGGAAGGCCTCACCCTCCCTGGGGAGTTGAAAGGGATTGGGATGGGGGTAGGAGAGGAGGGGAGGGAGAGGGAACTGGGATTGACATGTAAAAGAAGCTTTTTTCTAATAAAAAAAGAAACATATGTTATATGCATAGGGTTACAACCTTTTAAGAGGCAGATTATGTCTGTCCCTTATTGTGACAAACTATTTTTTAAAAAGCATTCTAATTTTGCTGCTTTATTTACTATTACTATTGTTTCATTTTTTCATATATTTGTTCATATTATTTCTTCTCCCTAGCTTCTCCCAGATCCTATCCAACTGTCTACCCACCCAAATGTAAGTTCTTTGTAGAAAAAAAAAAACACTAAAAACAAACAAAACTCAACAAGACAAAAATTACCAAAATAAACCAAAGAATACACATATACTGCCCCCACACACAAAATAACACATGAAATACATTTTGTGTTGGACAGCGTCCCCTGAGAGGGCATCCTGTCCTGGAGCATAGCTGATATATCCATGGCCCCTCCATTAGAGAAAACTGATTTCCCTTTTCTCAACAAGTTATCACTTGCTTTAGGTTTTTGGTTAGGGGTAGGACTTTGTGTTCTCTTCTCATTCTCTATTAAGGATTTTTGTCTGATTTGAATTTATGCAATCCTGGTGCATACTGACACAGTGTCTGTGAGTAGCACATGCCTTTACCCTATTGTGTCTGGAAGATGCTTTTGCCTTGCAGTCACCCACCACCTCTAGTTATGTAATTTGTCTTTCTAAGTCCGGTTCACCTCCCTCAAGAATGTTGCTTCTAGCTCCAACCCTTTACCTAAAAATCTCTTCATTTCATTTTTTTCTGAACAGCTGGGTAATATTCCGTCATGCAAATATTTGCCACATTTTCATTAACCGTCCATCAGTTGATGAAACATCTAGACTGTTTCAAATTTTTGGCTGTAATGAATAGAGCAGCAATGAATATGGATGAGCAAGTTTCTCTATAGGATGATGTAAGCTCCTTTGGGTATATAATCAAGAATGGTATAGTTGGATTTGTGGCAGATGTAGTTTATATTTTCAGCTTCTCTTAAGGAAACTCTAGACAGGTTTTCAGGGTAGCTGTGCACTTCCTACTTTCACCATATCTTCACCAGCATCTGCTGTTATTTGATTTATTAATTTTAACCATTCTGTCCTGTCCATGATAAGATGAAATCTCAAAGTAGTTTTAATTTGCATTTCCCTGATGGCTAAGAACTTCAAGTGTGTGTGTATGTGTGTGTGTGTGTGTGTGTGTGTGTGTGTGTGTGTGTGTGTGTGTGTGTTTCACAAGCATTTGTAAGTCATCTTTTTTAGTCTTATACTTATTTTTATTTTTTTGAGTTTATATATAATTATGTCATTTACTCCTTCTTTTCTTTGCTTCAAACTCTCACATTACACCACCCCCCACACTCTGAAATCCATGGCCCTTTTTCCTTTTTTCCTTTTAATTATTGGGGCGTGTATGTTTGTGTGTTTGCTCATGCATGCATATGTATCTTATTCAGTCTGTATAATATTACTTGTATGTATATGTCTTTAAGGCTGACCATTGGATAGCCAACTTCTGTGGTCTTCCCTGGAGAAGACTATTTCTCCCACATTCAGTGTTTCTAGTTGCCTGCAGTCCTTTGTCTACGGTTGAGACTTCATGAGTTTCTAGATCCACATTTATAATACCCCCAATTTTTAATTAGGTAATTGTTGCTGTTTGGGGTTCTTTTTAGGAGTGTTTAGTGGGCTTTTATTTTTTTTAGCTGTTTGTATAATCTAGATACTAACCACCTGTCACATAAATAATTGGTAATTACCATCCATTCTGTAGGCAGTTGCTTTGATTTCATAATGGTGTTCTTAGGTATACAGAAGCCTTTGGTTTCATGAAGTCCCATTTATTAATTGTTGGTCTTAATGCCTGTGCTATCAGTGTCCTTCAGAAAGTCCTTTCCTGTGCCAATGAGTTTAAGTGAATCCCCAGATTTTTCTTCTATATAAGTCAGGGTATTTACTTTTATGTTGGAGTGTTTGGCAACTTTTGTGAAAAGATAAGTGGTTTGCAGGAAACTTGTCCCTGCTGGTAAAAAAAAATATGCTTGTTTTCTTACTTTCTTCCTTTTTTAAAGTGTTTTATTCTTATCTCCATATTTTGATTTCAAATCAATAATGAATTCAGATCCCATAGAAAGAGAATATCTCTTTAATACAAACTGATAAATTTTATATCTCTATTCATGTCTTAAAAATAATAAAGTGTTGGAATTTAAGTGTTTCAATGTGTTCACATACTTGTCTACAGTGAAGAAGCTCTTTAATCCTTATTATAAATATAAATGGGATGTTTTTCCACTTCCATATAGTATTAATAAATTTGGTTATAAAATATCTTAAAGTAGCTGGATTCTAATTGGCTTTGTCCTAAGAAACCTCTTATATAAGGATATTCCTATAATTACTAGAAAAATGTGGCCATTGATAATGGAAAGTATTTCCAATTTGAATGTGGAAAGTAAAGGATATTTTGAATGAAACTGACTTGGAAATAGTTGAAGAATTCAAATCAACATAAATTAGAAAAGCTTTGACTAATGAGACTGGCTTGAAGTTTTTGATTTAATAAATATAGATACATCTTTGAGATGTCAAATGTAAGTTTGTTACACCTGCAGACTGTTATCCACTTGTGTGTATTTTCTTAAACTTAACACAGTTTACTGGATAAATCAACTAGAACCTGGAAGGACTGTGTAACTAAAGGATTCTCATCCTCTGACCTGTTAGAAATCACTGGATTTGTTCTCCTCATGGTTCAGCTCCTGGATTTTTGCCTTAATACAATCTTTTATATTGATATTTTCTTTTCCCTTTGTAACAGTTCTGATCTCAAGGTCCCCAAACAACTCACCTTTGGCACTGCATCTGTGTGACTGCTTCTCCAGAAATGCCACCGAGCATCCTTAAAATCCTGTCTCTAAATATCTCCCCACACTACCCCCAAAAAGGAAAGATTTTTATTGCCTCTGAGTGGTTCAACATTGAATGATGCTTGCTTTAAAATAAACAGAAACTGGCTTTTTTAAACTTCAGTGACCTCCTGAAATATTGGATGTATTATTGTAGTTAAAAAAAAAACTCACATTATGTGTTCTGAACCATTCTGAGGACTATCTACCCCTTCAACGTAAGTCCATTTGCATCTTTCCCAGACGACCTGTTGCTAGCTCTGTTACTCATCATTACACATGTCAGTCTTTCTTCTTCTTTGAGGTGTTTTTCAAAAATTGTGCATGTTATGTATTGCAATAAGCTAACTTAAAGTGCTCTTTCATTGTTCAGTGCATTTTGTCTTTCAGAAGCTCATTTCAAACTTCATTTTCCTCAATTATTCATCTTAAGTGCCAGAAGCAGTCCTAATAGGGTACACAATCTTTCAAATGCTTTATCACTTGGTCCATATCCTTTCCTTTGGAGTCTATTGCTAGAAGTGTTTCTTTTTCCCTTGTAAGTATCGCATTACCTTGATTTCTCACACTGCTTGTGACCTCCAAGCATGCTCAAAAATCTAATGGATCAGTTGACTTTCCTACTTAGAGGCTGTGTGTGGAAATGCCATGTTGAACATATGTAGTGATCAGCCTTATTTAATTATATCTTCTTAATAAACACACAGCTGAGTTTTAATAGCTTACTTTAGCCATTCGTTACACTTGTATTTAAAGGCAAAAATGTAAAACCTCACAACAGTGACTGACATGATAGCTTCAGTGTAGGGCAAGGGCTTGCTGTAGTGGCCACACTGTCTAGCACTAGTCGTATGATAGTCAAAGTGATTGCAGTCATTGTCTCACCATTGCTCTCTGAATTAGTTCTCTTGTTCTTCCAAAGATCCTTCTAACCAAGCAGCACTGTTTATGAAGATTGGCATCTTGAACCATTCAGATGGATTTATTTCATTCGTAACCAAGAACTATGAATAATAAACTCATAGCCAAGAACTATGAATAATAAACTATCTCTGACAAAGCTTTTTGGAAACTAAACTATGTGTTATACTTTTTTTCAACTATCCACACTTTTTGACAGCCAGTAAGTACTAATTACATTGAAAAAATTGCTCTAGAGATATTTCTCTTATAACACCTTAAAGATTGCAAGATGGTTGTCCAAATTTAGATCTCACGCAAGAGTGTGATTTGTTTGACTTTCAGGTTTCATTTTGTTGTTGTTCTTATTTTAAATTGATGATTCAAAATTTGGGTGTTTCATAGTTAAAATAAGGTCTCAGCAATAATTTCATATTCAGTATGGTATTGTCAGCAGATGTTTGATAGGGGCTGATTCACATGACATTCTAGGAAGCCAGGCTCATACCTTATATGGTTCAGTCACTTTGTGGCCTGCCTGATCCTTAATTATCATCCAGAAGTAGTCCTACATCGTAGAGTTCAGATACATGTTCTTTGACTAGCACAAAAGCCTGAGAATACCATGTCCTCTGGATTCATTTTCATATGATCATGTGTTGCTTGTCTCTTAACTTGGAAGAAATTAACAAGAAAAAGTGATAATTACAATAAGAAAGGATGAGAGACTGTGTGTGGAAGGACACCGGCCCTCTTAAGCTTACTGACTCTCTGTTACATCCCCCCAGGCATAAGTAGTGTTATTTGCTTTGTGGGGTTCCTATGAGGATCAAATTAGATCAGCAACCCAGTCAGAGAACGTCCTCTGCTCTAATGTCATTTATGACTTTTATGCAAATAAAAATTTCTAACTTTTAAGATTTTAATTATAAATTCTATGTAGAATTTGTAGGGTATTTTAAATTCTTTATGTATATATATGTAAATACACGTGTATAATATATAATAGAAGTTCAAGATTGAATATTTTCATGCAAACCTGCAAATAAGTAAGAGTATGACATTTATAGATTATTATTTATAAGCTCCCTGTTTAAGAAATTAGCACTTATGTTCAGTCCCTTTTCCTTTTCTAATTAATGACTCCTCGGTACATCAATGACCAGTCAAGAGCAATGGCCCACATTCTCTACCCGTGTATTCCCATCATCAAGTGCCTCTGTTCTTCCCTCAACTTCAACTCCATAATTAATTGAATAAATGGAAAAATATTTAAATAAATTAGCATTTATGGAGCACCTACTAAGTGCTGGTCACAGTCCAATTGTAATGAGACTCTTTAGTTTTTAGTTTTTGTACATGACTAAATCCTTGTTCTTAAGTGAAAGTGATCTTATTATGCACGAGGAGAAAGAAGCAATTCCAGCATTCCACAGTAGCAAATTTCTACGGCTCTCCCAGAAATGTGATAAATGTACCTTTAAGCTTTTAGTCAATCTCCAGTAAAATGATATTTGCTTATCATTAGTGAGCCCAAGAGGAATGTTCAAATTGCAATTTCCTCACTATGTCTATTCTATTCCAAATTTGTTGTTATATCTAATAGCCTCCAAAATAGAACCTGCTTACTGGCAGATATGACAGAAGATATTCACCATTTCTTGCCAGTAATCATGAGATAGTTTGCACGTATGATATCTCCAAAGCAATATTGCTTTGGCTGTGGCATTCAATGCTCTTTAAAATATCTAGTTTTATTCTCTCTGGATTATGCTAAGGCTGTCAAGCAGAATTTTAGCACATGAAGTTTATGTACTGTACACCCTTATCCATGGGTAATATGTTCCAAGAGCCCAGTAATGCTCAAAACTGCAAATAGCACCAGATAGTGTTCATAATGACTTTTTCTGTGCACAAATATCTACAATAAAGTTTAATTTTTAAATTAAATATAGTAAGCAATTAACAGTAATTAATACTAGTGAAATTGAGCTATTATAACAATAAATTCTAATAAAGAGTATATAATTCATATTCTCTATCTATCTATCTATCTATCTATCTATCTATCTATCTATCTACCTTTCCTCTAGTATACTCCAGAAGGGCTACATCATGGAGACTTGAACATGAGCCTTGTGAAACCACAGCAGTCACTCTGACAAGCAAGACAGCTACTGAGTGACTAGCAGGGAAGTTGTCTAGAAAGTATGAATTTGAGCAAAGGGATGGTTCAAGCCTTTGGCAAATGGAACAAGATAGTACAAGACTTCATCACAGCACTTAGAACTACATGCAATTTAAATTTCACATTTAAGATTGTTGAACAATGGTTGACTTCAGATAATCAAAATTGTGGAAAGGAAACCATAGATGAGTAAGAAAATAAGCCAACTAATGATTACTGGTAGGGATAGAAAGAGAGAGAAAATAAGAGAATACGGAAGGGAAAGGAGACTCTCACACAGAAGTCAGCTTGAAGTCTGGCACAAGCTAAAAATAAAAATTCCATCACAGTTAACAAACACTGCTTTGAGGTTGACTATTTGTAGAGACATTTTTTCTTTTACAGAGAGATATTTCTAGTAAGAATATTAAAACAACAATGAACCATGCTTTAGATCAAACAGTATATGATCACGTATGGCCTTTCTCCTTTCATAAATTGTAAGCCTGAAAATTTCTTAAAATCTTATAAGCAAGACTATACCATAAATTCCATTTATAGTAGGAGGCATGTCTTTTTATTATTTGAATTAGAAACAAGATTATTTTACTTGTCAATCCCAGTTCCTTCTCCCTCCCCTCCTCCTCTGTCACCCTCCCCCCACTAAAACCCTATCACATATCCTTTGTGCTCCCCAGGTAGGGTGAGGCCTTCCATACGGGGTCTTTAGTGTCTGTTATATCCTTTGGGATAGGGCCTAGGCCCACCCCTGTGTGTCTTGGTTCAGGGAGTATTCCTCTATGTGGATTGGTTAGGAGGCATGTCTTAACTTCCGCTTTCATTTTTGTGATCTCTGGTTTTACCAAAGCACCTCAGAAACTACCCTATAGCTTATTTCCAAAAATAAAGCAATAAAATTCAGTTCTCTTAGCAATCATTTTAACAATGCAACTTCAGAAGCCACCAAAAACACCAAAATCATGTGTAGCTGTGAAAACACTAGAGTGTAACACTTAGGTATGGATTTTTTAATATACCTTAACCCCTGGGCTTAAATCTATGTTAATCTGTCTTCCTAATAAACCTCAACTCTGATTCATATTGACTTATCCTGAAATCATTTTTTATCACTCAGTCAAGAATCTCACTTCACCCGACTAGAAGTCTCTAGAAAGAACTTCTCAGGCTGACACTGGTAGCATGAAGCTGTGACTGACTGTTGCTCCCACAGCTGCTGATGGTACTATGTGAGTAACTGATCTGTCAAGGCCACACAGTGCACTCACATAGTAAGCCGGAAGGACTGAATGCCTAGTGGCTTTTTCTGTTTGTTTTAATTTCCACTCTGACTCTTTGCACATGAGCAAGATCTCACAAGTACACAGTTCTGAGTGGTCTGTGGTTTGCAGAGCTATTTCAAGCATTGAGAAGGTTCTAGGGAAACTCATCAGTGTAATTGTTTTGTTTTGTTTTTTGCTTTTCACTTTGATACTTAATAGTAAAAATTCTCACAACTGTTTCTTATCAGTAAAGACTTAGAATTTGTTCTTCAAGAGCAAATATTCTTGAATGGTTAAAGAATATTTACAATCCTTAGTCGTCAGGGAAAGGCAAATCAAAGTTATATTGAGATTCTAATTCATCCCAATCACAATGGCTATAATTGAGAAAGCAAATGACACCAAACATTGGTGAGGATTTGGGGAAAAAGGAAACCTCATTTACTGTTAGTGGGAGTGTAAAATATCATGTAAAGTATGGAAATTAGTGAGGCAGAAGTAAAAATAAAACTACTTTATAATACTGCTATACCACTCCTGGGCATATGCCCAGAGGACTCTAGGTCCTACCACAAAGATAGATAACTATGCTTCCATCTTCATGGTAGCTCTATCCACAATAGCCTGAAAATACAATGAGCCTTGAAATACATCAATAGAAGGTATATAATGAAAATGTGAAATAGGTCATAATGGAATTTTATTCAGCTATAAAGAAAAGTATAATTACGAATTTACAGGGAAATATATTATAATTTCCTATAGAACCAGAAAATAGTATATTGAGTAAGGAAACCTAAGTTATGCAAGTCCTAAAAAGCTTTTAATTTTAGATTTTTATGCTCAACTTGGAATGACTGTCTATTGAGGCCAGGATCCTAGAAAATGTCATGAAAGTTGGGCAGGGGGGCTATTATGGAGTGGTATGATACATTCTATATCAGTCTAGAGGGAGGGAATATTGGGAGTGGAAGGTTTCTGTGGTGACCTGGATGAAAGGATGAGAGGAAATGGGGACAAAGTTTCACTGCAATTACAGATGGATGCAAAATCCTTAGGGAATCCTACTGCTTTGAAAGCTAATTCTTAAAATGTAACAAAAAAAAGCAAGAGTTTGAATAGATGCAGCTGCATAGGTGAACAATGCTGTTTCCAGATGCTGTTCAAATTTCAGTAACAGATGTGGGATACGTTTCTGTGAGGTGTTGATCATGGAGACCTTGAGGCTTACAAAAAGTAGTCTATTACCCTTTCTCTCAGTTGTCTGATAGACCCTATTGCCGAGGCTTTCATAGACTTTGATTACAGGTCATAAAGTTAAATAAAGCTAGCACTGAACTGGAAATATCTTTCCTGCTGGTTAGTTTTGATAGTGCTAAAAGGTACTATGCAAGCTGCTGGAGGAGAAAAATTATTCATGATCTCAGCTATCACTCTGTGTGTAATAATATTGATCTGCCAGGCAAGATGTGCCAGCTGGTACAGTTGTGTCATCACTGTTATGATGGTAACCAATCACACTTTCACTCTATTTGAGGTCTGCTCCATCAAAAGGAAATCATGCTTTGTGCTGTAAGCCTGGTCAAAAGCCGGTGACTGGGAAGATCATAGGCGCCAGAGGGGGACATACTAGTGATGACTTCTTTTTGCTAAATGGATACATTTTCAAACTTCCCCATAAATATTTACATTCATGTCTATAGATTAATGCTGCCTTTATACTTGTTCAGAGACATTTGTCTTTTTTAGTAGGTCATGGTGAGTGCAGAGTTTTATAATGTGTGGAAGTGATAAGATTAAGAGATGATTGGGTACTGATTCCTAGATCGAACATTTGGATCACACCTTCTTTGGCTTATCGAATATCACAGGTAGAGGGATCAGTAATAATGTAGTCAGAGGAGGAGGAAGATTGCTATAAAATGCTGTGTTCTGTGTTCTGGGATTACAGGCATGCACCACCAATGCCCGGCTCACACACAAGTTTTATATATGAAAAAATCAGTAGTGTCAGGTGAAGAGGATAGATTTTAGTTTACCAATTCACAGCTTTGACTTACATGTCCAATACCTGTACAAGATTGGACCCATAAACACTCCATCTTGGACTGGAGGGTCGTTATGAGAGCCCATCACTCCCTAAAGAGTTTTAGATACCTGTGAGGGATCAACTAGAGTAAACCAATTGAAATCGAAATATTCAGCATGGGTTGTACTATTCCCTGGTCTTGGGACTCAGACTGTATGAAAAGGGGAAAGCTAGCTAATCATTGTCATGTGTCACTTTCCTCTTCAGTAATAGGAAGGGATGTGACTAACTACCTCAATCTCCTACTGCTGTAACTTTCTTCATAATTGATGATATCCTCAGACTGTGAACCAAGAGAAAACCTTGAGCTCTTAAGTTGCATTTCTTGGGTATTTTATCATAGCAATAGGAAAAACAACTAAGCACCATGCTTCCTTACTCCAAAGTATCAAAGCTTCAAATAGGGAATATAATCACTCCACTGATAAGAAAACTAAACCAAGTCTAGATAGCTCAAGACCATACAACAATTTGATGGCAGAATATAAACATTAGATCAAAATTCATCTCTGTAGAACTTTGAGTCAGTTAACTGCACTCACAAGCGGCTGTTCCTTCCTTCCCAGAATGTATCCTTGCCCTTGCAGAACATCCTGAGGATAATGCTTCTACAAAGGACACTGTGTGTTGAGTTTAACCATTAAGAGAGATCATATGGATGATTTGTTTTGCTAAATTTTAAGAATGTGTTTCTACATGCTTCATAACAGTTCCAATTAACTATCTGATTAACAAAATGAATCAGCTAATTTATCTCCAAATATTTATTCTGAAGAAAAATATTACAAAGTTTAAAAAAGACTTGACTATATTGTTTGTATTTCCGTCTGCCTTAAGAGGGAGGACTTGCAGAAAATGTCTCTATCTTAGAAAATGTCAAATATTACACACAAACATATTGCCACATGTATGAAGAACAAGAAGAAAGAAAAACCTAAGACCTGTGTTTTATTTGTAACTTCAAAATACATAAATATGCACCCTGATTTTCATCACAGACAACAATGATCACATATTCAAAAAGATACTTGGTACTTATTTCCATTTAATTCACTTAAGGTTTTTGTTTTGTTTGCTTTAATTTGGTTTTTAAAGGTTTACATACATATTTGTTGAGCAGGCTTTGAAATCTTTTGAAGCCTTTGGCAGAGGAAACCAATATATTATACAAAGACTAATTTCATTATTGGTCTTTTCTTTATTATGATCATTTTCCCCAATGGAAAAAAATTAAGCAAATAACTGTACATCTGGAGTGCTTTTGCTTTTATTAGAGTTTTAATGATGTACATGAAAAAGACTGAAAACTCATAAACTGTCTATTGGAAATATATAACATATGATAATATTTCAAAGAGGTTTTTTCCTTACTATGGTAAAAACGTATTTTATGAAATCATTAAAACTTAAAAATAAAAATTTCTCATCAGAATTTTTTTCCCTGTGGAGTTTCTATTCAGGACAGCCTACACTTGTGAAATGAGCCCCCATTCTCAGGCTCCGTATTACAAACGTGCTTAGGAAATGAGCTTCTTCATCCTGCTTGCTCAGCAGTTCTTCCTCCGGAATGGGAGCAGCTGGCCTACCTGATTCAACTGCCTCCACCTGACCAGAGGCAGTTTATAATACAATTTCTAATCTAAAACTAGAAAGGTACAGTTGTGAAGACTCTCAGGCTACCTTCTGGTAAAGAACTGAATGGCTTTGCTTTTGTTTGAGACAAGTGTGAAGGCAGGAGTTCTCAGAGATCTCACCGTTGGGCTTAGAGAGTGCTACGGATACTAGTTTGCTCAGAGTCAAGGTCATTAAGGGAATGCTCATCAGGATATTGAGGATAATGGTCAGGGACTGTGACTCCTTTACTTGTACCCACAAATGCTGACAGACATGGATCCATTGTCATAATCCATCTTCCTAGTCCACTGGCTCTGCAGAATGAAGGGGCATAGAAAACAGTGGCTGTACATGCAGATGGACACTCAACCTGTCAAAGGTTTGAACTGAGCAGACACACCTCTTATCCACTCTATATATGTAAAATTTTTCACCCAGTCTTCAGTGTTGTGTTGAATGTGGGACAACTTGTGTTAAAGGTCAGACTGTCTCTATGAGACATCAGGGAAGGGGGGAGGGACTCTCTAAAAAGCTAGGAGTGATTTTCTTAACATTCTAAACAAATTATTTAAAGAAAGGAGATAAAATGCAATACAAACAAGCATACAAAAAACTCTACCCTGAAGCCTGTCAACAGATGAGGACAACACACACACACACACACACACACACACAAGGACTAATTTCCGGGGAATTTTGTTCATTATAAACAAAGCCATAAAAAAAAGTTAGCCTCTGACATATATGAGAATAGTTATGATGACAAAATAAAAGTCATTTAACCAAGGATCTTTTTAGGTGAAATATTTATTTGAAGATTTCCTTAAATGGAAGATTTGACCTATTTGAGGTTAACATACAGCCTTAAATTTCTTCTCTCCATATGAAATTCTTCCTGTATCATCAAAGTCTAGTAATCAAATGAAAAGCACTCCTTTTTCCTGGAATTTTTTAATGCTTTTTCCTGGATCTTATGTGACATTAGTATTTGGAATACAATCCCAGAGTTGGCTTTAATTATTTTTTTTGGTAGAGGAAAATGTGAGTATGTCTGATTTTAGAAGAAAGACAAAAATTCTCTCTGGATAAAATGTAAACGTTGCATGCAGTTTTCATCACTCATGCCAGTCCTGAGCTGTCCAACTCTGTGTTGCAGCTTCTCGACTTAAAAAAAGAAATATTCCACAAAGTATTGATACACACACACACACACACACACACACACACACACACACACACACACACACACACTAAAGATATCCCAAGTTACTCAGGAAAGTTTTTTATCACCATACTTAGATCCTTTCTCTCTCTTAATAGAACTTTCTTGGTATCATTTTTTGTTATTTTATTATTATTTTGTTTTTATTTCTTATTGAGATGGCATTTTTCCACATGCTTTCCCTGAGTTATTGTAGTCTAAAGCAATTCATTTCATAATATCACTGCATAATTTTACATGATAAGTTAAAATAGGAAATATAACTTTCTGTTGTTTCCCTTAGTATTGTGGCATAGGCTCAGCACTCAGAGGCAGAAGCTGGCAGATTTCTGTGAGTTCCAGGCCAGCCTTATTTAAACAGTGAGTCCCAGGACAGTATACATGCTGCAATATACTATAGACATATTCTCAGAGTTCCAATGGGCTACTGCTCTTAATTATGAAAAGGCTGATTCTGTTATTACACACCTGCTAGAGGTGATGGCAGTTATGGGTATACCTTCACAAATAAAAACTGACAATGCTCCAGCATATGTCTCCACAAAATGGAACAGTTTTTCAAATATTATTACATGAAGCATGTCACCAGTATACCACATAATCCTAGGGGACAAGCAGTGGTTGAAAGATCTAATAGAACACTTAAGGAGATGCTCCATAGAGAGGCTGGGAAAACTAAAACCCCCAAACATAGGTTATATAATGCTTTATTAACACTAAACTTTCTTAATGCCAATGAAAAAGGACAAACAGCCGCAGAAAGACACTGAACTACAGAAAAAACTGCTGAACTGAATCAGCAGGTGTACTTCAAAGATGTACTAACCTCTGTATGGAAACAAGAACATGTGTTACGATGGGGTAGGGGTTTTGCATTGGTTTCCACAGGAGAAAAACTTTGGATACCATCAAAGTTGGTCAAGATTCGAGTTGAAAAAGAAAAACCACTCGACAAGGACAAATGACAGGTATTCTACTAAGGTAAATCTCATAAACTAAATAGAAACCTCCCAAAGGAAAGGGAAGTGTTTTGCTTTTATATTCACAGGAAAACTCATCTCCAGAAGTCAAAGGACACTGCATGGGTAGATACTTAAGACAAGAAGGTAGCTATAACCATCAAACAAAAGGAACATGCCATATGGTAAATTTTACAGCTGTCTCTCAGAGAACTCTTTCTCTTTATTTCCTAGTCCCTATTCAATTAAACCAATGCTGGATTTAGAGATGGATTTGACTTTCCTCCTCTAAAATTTCCTCCTCACGTTAACTAAACTTTAGAGTTTCTGTATTGTATCAAGAAGCCAACTGATGTAATACAGAATAAAAGAAGAATTTGGGGACTGTCTTTGTCTTTTCTTGGCTCTTTCTTTCAAGGTGCACACCCTCTCATAATTGTTACTTTCCCATGGTTGCCTTTCCCAGTAAGCATACATATACAAGCAAACATTTCTCTGCTAACATTTATGTTTGTGTCCCACACAGCCAATTAAGACCTGCCTGACAGCAATCCCTGGACACCCTGGAAAGAAAATGGGCCAAACCTCAACTGCACTGGATCCAACTTACTATGTTTCAACTGATACTCCCGCCAGAGCTTCTGGTACTGACTTCAGTTAAGTTGAGGATTTTAATCGAGATCTTGAATCAAGCAAATCCCATCTAACATAGACTAGATATAATGCATTCAATACTTTTACTATACTAACATTTTCTTCCTACAGGACCCCATGAGGCTATCGCTGTCCCATTTCATCAGGAAGTAACTTGGAGGATGCTATGCCTCTTCCCCCCATTGTTGTCACTTAGGATAGTGTATACCTAGTTAGGGATAGATTCCTATTGTTTATGGTTGGGATTGGAAGGAGGTGTTCAGACTTTGACACCTCTTTTCAGATGACTTTAGGATTTAGCTGAAATAGACATAGTTAGGATGTGACATAGCAGATTATTGTATCTTCTTGTATTTCACCTTTGTGATTGTTAATTTTGGATACTTTACACTGTTAAATTTTAATCCTCTTTTAGACTAAAAGGGAATCATAAGGAGACACCATAACCATGCCTCCTAAGAAGTGGCTACAGGTATGCCCAACCATGCCCATTAGGGCATGGTCAAGGTGATGTCAGGGTGAGACAGGAGAGAGTTTAAAGGGACAGACAAGGCACATGGCTCGTTCTCTCTTGCCTCTCTGGCTTGCTGCTTTTGGCACGTTCTGACTTACTGTTGGCTGGCGTTTATCTATTAAAAGATATCCTAACCTTACAGATTTAGTTTCAGTAATTTTTCTCAATACCTGTCTCTAAAGAAAAGTAAGAAAGGAAATATAACTCTGCTCCTATCATGTGCATTTATGAAATTAGAAGAAATTAAGCCTGAAGACAAATAGTAATGACCTGTAATGTGAAAAGATAAGTATATTAAAATCTTCATCATATTAGTAAGTTTGGAAAATGGTGTGAAATAATTAGTCAGCCACACTAATTCTTCACATGAATTTGTAAAATATACATATGGAGACACATGCATGCAAGTAATCCTGCACAGACTGAGCGGGCTATATTTATGAATATACATACATACATACATATATGTGTGTGTATTCATATATACATATATATGAGGGAAACATAATTAATGAAAAGAAGAGGACATGAGTTTGAAAATGAGCAGGGGGAAGAGAGTTTGGAAGCAGGAAAAGGAAAGGAATATTTATATGTATGTAATCTTAAGTAACTACATTTTATTATAATTTTAGTGTAATTTTATTATAATCTCAAAAGTAAAAGAAAATTTTTAAAAGTTACAGGTTTGTAGGATTTGGTGAGTGATGTGGCTATAAATAAACCTACTAGATGACTAAATGAAAAAGCATTTATATATGTGTGTGCATTATATGTGTATATATGTATATTATACGTATATATAAATACATACAGTACATAATACTTGATAATATTAAGCAAATATTCTATTTTATGCCATAACCTAAGTACTTCTCAACCCGTGGGTCACAACCATAGAAAAACATATTCCTGATGGTCTTAGAAACCCCCAACCATAAATTTAATTTTCTTGGTACTTCAGAACTTTAATTTTGCTACAGAGCAGTGTCTCAGTTCCTAAGACCATTAGAAAACATCTGATGGTCACATACCACAGATTGAGAACTGCTGGTGTACAGATTTATAATAGCACACTTTTTATTGCTTTGTTTTTGAGACAGGATCTCACATCTTCCAGACAGAACTCATATATAGCCAAGGATTATCTTGAAGATAATTCCTGAAGATGTTGAACACTCTATGGAATTATAAGACAGTTCAAATTAATAAGAAAACCAAGAGGTAGAAAGATAAATAACCATTGATTGATAGAGTTAATAGGAAAGATGCATAAATTGGAAATGCTGAAAAATTGACAGTCAAAATAAGGAAGTTGAAGCATAGAGTGTCTTCAATGGGGAGTTTTTTTAAGGAATGAGGCAGCTGGTGAGAACGGGATAGAGTTTATGAAGGCTATAAGAAAATGAAGATGCAGCTATGAACAAACGAGTGATTATTTTGTGTGTGCTATTTCATCTATTATTTCAGATATCGAAATCAGATATCTGAAACTTGTATTTTTTAAAAAAAAAAGTATTCTACTTTAATTGTTGTGTGACCATGCATATATGTATGCATGTAGGCATGCATGGGCCGTGTATAAAGGATGATGCCTTCAACAAGTCATCTCACCCACCCCTGACTTACTTTTTAAGTAAATTTTTTATTTAAATTAGAAACAAGTTTGTTTTACATGTCAAGCCCAGTTCACTCTCCCTCCCCTCCTCCCCTGCTCCCCACAGACTCCTTTCTGCTCCCCAGGGATGGTGAGGCCTTCCATGGGGGATCTTAAAAGTCTGTCGTATCATTTGGAGCAGAGCCTAGGTGCTGGGGGAGTGGTCCAGTGGATAAGATATATTCCATGCAAGCATGACAACCTGACTTTATATACACAGAACCCACATATGTTAGTATGTTATGTAATTCTTGTGTTCTTTGTGCTTCCATGATGTAAGACAGAGAGTAGAAAATCACTGGAAGCATGCCAGCCTGCTAGCCTGGTATAGACAGCAGGAAACAAAAAACCCTGTCTCAAACAAGAGAAAAGATGAGGACCAATCCTGGAGTTGTCTGCTAACCTCTACATGCATGCTTTAGTATACATGTTCACACACACACACACACACACCCACACACACACACAAAGACTGAAGACAAAGAAAACTATTTTTGAAACTTTCTGTTCCATCACTGTGAAAGGCTTTATACTTCCCAAGGACTCCATTAAAATAGGCAGTCATCTTCAGTTATGCCTTGGGGGCATTTACTCCAAACATGGAGATGTTTTAAAATAACCTTATTTATGTATCAGGAGCTCAAGGAAATGTGCCACATATAATTTTGATTTTAGGAAAATGATGTTAAATCTTAGACTGTCTGATAATATCAGGAGTCATTTACAAGGTTTCTTTGAGTGAAGGTTAATGTGTCCTATTTACCAATCAAGGTCTCTATGTTGTCTGCCACTTTTAGTTATTATGTATGCAAAGAATGATAATGCATACACATACCCATTGCTAAAGAGATAAGGCAATGATGTCAGTTGTAATGTAGCCACATCCCCCATCAATGGGTTTCATAACCTGCACCCTTATTTACCCCACTGACATTCACTCTGTATGCTACTTTAATGCACATAGTACTTGCACAGAACATATGAGATGCAAACCTTGAGGTCCAAACTGGATTGAAATATTTGAGTAACTTAGCAGTCAGTTATTAAGATAGAATTCCAATTTAATATCTAAAGTACAAATTTACCCCACATTGAATAAATTATTTTTCCTCTTAAGCTGGCCAAAGAGGCCAGGTGCTTTTGTATTTTTCTTACACATTTCTGTTTCAAGCCAGTTGGTAACAAGCAATCTGCAGTCTCACCTGTAGTCATCTTTCTTAGCTCTCTATATATTAGTCTATAACCCCCCCCTCTCTCTCTCTCTCTCTGTGTGTGTGTGTGTGAGTGTGTGTGTTCTTACTGTCTCTCCCTCTCCTACTTCCTTTCCCTCTTTTCCTGGATAAAAAGCCAGTCAGTAATCCATTGTAAGGGTTTTCTGCCTCAGCTGAATCTGAGTCACCAGTGTTTGTCTTTCAATGTGTCACTGCAGCCCTCAAATTTCCAGACTCAATCTGTTTTCTATTTCAATCCACCCATTTCATCTATGGTCTTGCAGCTTCTCCTTCCTAACCTCAGTGTATCTGATTTTCCCCAGAGAAATCAGGCCAGGAGGGAGGGGAGATCACGACTATTTAGTTCAGTTCTGAGTACAATGTTCACCACAGTATGTTTAAGTCTATTTCACAATGAATTGCTTTCTTCTTCCTATGCAGTAAATTAAAAATGGCACCCTGGTTGAAAAATATATACCTATACCTACCTAAGGTACTTGCAGAATGTGCATAGCTAAGATTCCTTATCTGACTTTGGTTTTTGCATTCTAATTCCAGATGGAAGGTTACAGAAGTCATTGTATTTTTTTTTTTTGTTTTGGTTTTTGTTTGTTTGATTTTTTTTTTGGTTTTTTATTTTTATTTTATTTATTTATTTTTTTGGTTTATCGAGACAGGGTTGCTCTGTGGCTTTGGCAACTGTCCTGGAACTAGCTCTTGTAGACCAGGCTGGTCTCAAATTCACAGAGATCCACCTGCCTCTGCCTCCCTAGTGCTGGGATTAAAGGCGTGCACCACCAACGCCCAGCTGCCCAGCTGAAATCATTGCTTTTTATCTTGACCATTTCTACTTAGACAAAGTGACAGATGTAGAATATACTCACAATTTAAATGAAAATGTTGAGATACTATGTCATAGCTAAAACTATTTACCTGATGAATAAAAATAACTCATTTTATGTGGTATGCCACTTCATTAAAACTATAATTCTACATCATCTGCCTCATTTTTCCATTCCTGAAAGAAGCCAAACAACTTCAGAACAAACATTGTCTCCCTGTCGATCAGATTCAGAGGGCCAACACAGTTTCTTTTCTTTGCTTTAAAACATGTTTATTTTTAGACTTTTCAATCCACTATTGCAAACAGATGTGCTCTTTTTCCCCATAGAAGAAAATAAATAACCAAGGTTACAATTGCCTTTTAAAACATTTTTTCTGAGTAAAAGAAAAACAATAGGAGTTTTATTTCAGGATTCTGCTCTTGCCAAGCAACCAATCTGTAAAACATTTTGCCCTATTGGTTCGGGATGGGGAAAGACATCTGTGTACGAGGCATCAATCTGTTCTTTTGAAACACAATTTCATTTCACAGAGCTTTGATCTGTTGAGTGTAAACACAATTTTCTGAAGCTGCTCATTCAGAAGCAGAAATATTGACAATCTAAAGTCTCATCCCTAAAGACAGAGTTTTATGCCAAAAATAATAGCAGCTAATATTTATAGAGCCTCACAATAGGCCAGATGCTAAGTGAACTACTACATGCAGGCTATTCCAGTTGTTATTTTCTTTGGAATATTGGTGTCAGCATTAGATGCATTGTGTGAAAGTGGATATGGAGAAACAAAGGGTTACATCCTCTGTACAAATCATTTGGATCATAAAATCACAGCCAGGTACCCAATCAAGGTTTTGACTCTCAGCACAGGCATCTTCCCCTAAAACAAGTCACTTCCCTTGGTCAAAGTGTGCTTTGGTCTATACATGTGAGACCTAACTGTGAGCCAGATTAGAATATAGCTTTAAATGTTCTCTTAGAGTCTTCTGGGAACTCATTTAGTGGAAGGAAAGTATGGAAATACATCTTTTGCATGCACAGGATCCAGGCACCCTGTTACATATTTTTCTAGAAAAAAAAAAGATTTTTCTATTGAATAAGAACAATGGCAAAATAGACATCTTCTTTGCTCTCTTAAATACTAATTCATTGTAGACAACGTTTTATTAGATTCAAGAACACAAAAGCATCTATATGCTTTAATATATCTTTATTTAGTTTGGCAAAAGGCTCTGAAAAGTCGTTCTTTTATTTTTAGGGAACAAGGGTTGCCTGTATTTAAATCAGACCTCCCATTTAGTACCCCATTCACTTATCTTTTCAACATCCTCATCGAATAAGAAAGCAATCTTCATTGTTTTAGGCACTACTGTGTACTAATCAGTAGGTTTCCATGTCTCATTCTTATTTAAGTTTCCATGTCTAATACAATTAATCACTTAGTATAGTATTTTAGCTCTCATGAGTTTGTACTTTGTCTGGTATATACTATAGACATCATGCTAGATAAGCTCCAAGTTCTCTTCTGGCTCTACATTTTAGACTTCTACATTGGTTACACCCTTGAAGCATTCAGTGAAATAATTATTTCTTAAATTTGAACAAATCTAGGGCTTTTTTTTGCTTTTCTCTTTATCTATTGCAGTTACCACTTGCCTTTCTCTAGCTGTAAGACTTTATCACATGCCAAGATCCCCAGGGGACATGGAAAAATGTAGCTTAAGTAATAAATGCTGGGAAAAGAACGAATAAACAATATATGAAGTGAGGAAATGAAACCAAGAGTTATTAGAAGAGGAGGAGATAGACATTATAAAAGCTGGGGTAATCAAGAGGGAATGGAAATCATGGATATTGTCAGCATGGTAGCATAAAACTGTAGCCCAGGAACTTGGAAGGTGGGGCAAAAACCTAAAGGATTCAAAGTCATTTCCTGTTACAAGGTCAATTTGAAACCAGTGTGTGCTGGTATACTACCCTGTGTTTTTTTTAAAGGGGGGGAGAAGTAAAAACAAAGTGACCCACATATAGCAAAGAATAAGGGATATAGAGAGGAACTAAAGGGGAGGACAGATGATTAAAGGAAGATACTAGCTTCAAGGATTATCATAATTATCAGTCATTGTGATAGAGAGAAACTAGTATATAAAGCATGGGCTTTGGAATAAGACGAAAAAGTTGAATTTATTTGACCCTTCTACCTGATAAGCAGTGTGTCCTGTCTTGGTCTGCTTAGAATTCAAAACCAAAATAGTATGCAACAAATGACATAAATGATAGAAATGTATTTCTCACAAGTCTAGAGTCTGCAAGTTCATCACCAAAGCTCCCACAGTTACATTTACTAGTGAGAGCCAGCTTTCTGATTGAGAGGCAAGGGTGACTTTCTGACCTCTAAAAAAGATGCAAAATCCATTCATACTTTGACCATCTATCAAAGGTCCATCTACAATGGCACAGGGGTATGTTGGAGGAAGGACATAAATACCAATACCATCAAGATATGACCTTGAGAAATGGAGTTTCCTTCCCCGTTTCTTTCCAAAAGGGTCTTGCTATGTACCTCAAGCTTGTCTGGGACTTGCTATGTAACCCCCTAGCTGACCTCCAACTCATGACCCTTCTGTCTCTACTACTTATGTGCTAGAATTTCATGCCAGTACCCTCATGCTCAGCACTAGTAAGTGTTCTTAATCTCTCTGAAACCTGGGTTATTTATAATTATAAAGAAGAAACAGAATCTCCCTTCTGAAATAATTTTACATCATTATTCATAAATCATAGATGGAAAAAGATCTTTCAGAATCTGTCGGAATTAATATTAATACACCCAGCGGTGAAAATATACAGCGTTTTTATGTCTAGAATGCCAGAACATACAAAGTATTGTTTCTGTCTTAGATTGCAAATTGTCCCTTTAACCATACTTTATTTGGGAGAGATTAGTTTCTTTTGAGATTTGCATAAGTACTAATAGCCATTGACATTATATCTGGAATAGCGTCCCTCCCTTCTAAAGATTTCCTTTACTAGACAAGAAACAAATCACAGGCTTTCCCTCTATTATAAAACTTTTTTATGTCTGTTACAAGGTCAATTTGAAACCAGTGTGGGCTGGTATACTACCCTGTGTTCTTTTTAAAGGGGGGGAGAAGTAAAAACAAAGTGACCCACATATAGAAAAGAATAAGGGATATAGAGAGGAACTAAAGGGGAGGACATAAATACCAATACCATCAAGATATGACCTTGGGAAATTGAGTTTCCTTCCCCGTTTCTTTCCAAAAGGGTCTTGCTATGAACATGTAAAAAAAAATGCTGACTTTTAAGACTAAAATGTTAAGAAAATTTGAAAACACTTGTCCTGTGTTTCTTCTACTAAGTTACTCATGTGTACACAAGGGACTCCCACTTTAATCCCTGTGCATGTTCTATATTTTCTAAAATAAGAGATGTGGAGCTAGTGAGATGAGTCATTGGGTAAGAGAGGGGGAACTAAGTTTGAATTCCAACTTCCATGAAAAATGTCAGCGTAACTATACACACATCTGTAATCCCAGAACTGTGATGGGTACAGACAGAAGATGACTGTGGCTTACTGGATGCCAGCCTAGCTGACATTCAGTGAGACATCCCATCTCAAAAGAACAAGAAACAAGGGTAAAGCAAAACACCTGATATCCTCCTCTGTCCTCTGTATACACAAGTATGCTTACCTGCTCACAGACATGCACACACCGCATGCATATACCACCCCCAACACACACACACACACACACACAGAGAGAGAGAGAGAGAGAGAGAGAGAGAGAGAGAGAGAGAGAGAGAGAGAGAGCAAAAGACAGAGAAAATGAGAGAAAAAGGATATATGAATGAGAAACATCTGGATTTCATCTTCTTTTTAGCGAATAATAACTCAAAGTTGAGAGAAACAAAGAAACCTGACGGGTACTTGGCATGGGAGCACATGTCTATGAATCAGAGAAATATTGGAGGAGAGGAGGGGACAAACTGTACCACAGGTCTGCTCTCTTATATGACTGAATGACAGGTAAGACAAGTCAAGTTCTATTAGGCATCCTCCTCAGAATTAAAATATCCCAGTACATCCAAACATCACACTTACAGGTCTTCTTTCTTGTAGATTTCTCTATTGTTTCTTCAACTGGAAAAAGTTAAACTAAATGAGAATAATATTATCACTAGGGATCAGGAAAGATTATAAAAATCTATAATAGATGACCTTTGTCCTAAAGAAATGGAAGACTATTTGAAACTCTTCTCAAAATTCAATTGTTTCATGAATTATACAGAAGTCAATAGTAGTCAGTATATACTATTGGATCAACCTCAAGATTTGTGATATCATTTAGATAGCACCAGAGTCATTGGCAAAGACACAGAATAGGAAAACCTAATAAACACAATTTTAAAATCTTCTTGTGACTATGAATAAAATGTGAAAACAAGTAGCTAAAATTTATTTTAATGTTTCATTACCTTTCATTGAAAGCATTTACATTATTGCTTCAACATGATGATGTTTTGCTTTGTTGTTGGTTGTTGTTTGGATTTTAGTTTGTTCTGGTATCTTTTATTTCTAGTCTCCGGTACAATACATCCTGACCACAGTTTGTCCTCCCTCCATGACTCCCAGTTCCCTCCCCACATCGCCTCTCCCCCAGATCCATTCCTCTTTCATCTCCCTTCAGAAAAAAAGGCCTCCCAGAGATATCACCTGAACATAGCATAACAACAACAATAACACTACTCACAAACCATCATATCAAGGCTGTACTAGGCAACCCAGTAGAAGGAAAAGGATCTCAAGAGCAGACAAAAGAGACAGTGACACCCCTACTCTCACTGTTAGGAGTTGCATTTACATATTGTTTTTAACTCTGTCCTTAAAAATATGTGTATTTCACAATAAGATACTAATTTAAGTCAGCATCACCCTACAGGTTCTCAGTAGTCCCTTGGGACAGCTAGTTACACTGATGGCACAGTCTAAGCCTTCCCTCAGCAATGCAGATGAGTTTATGATGCCGTTTTGGCATGTATCTCTGACCACTGTCCCATTCCTCCTAGATGTCCATTGTTTATTAAAGGGGCCACAGGCCTAAGTGTCAGAGAAAATGGGGGTAAATATGTGTTCTTGAATTTGTTTAATAATTCAACATGTTAGTATGCTCCAACATGTCTTACTAACTATAAGCTAAGAAGTCCTAGCATTTAGAGTAAAAAGACTAGAATGGAAACAGAAAATTATAGTTCTGGATATGAGTAGCCAATGGGTACTGGAAGCCACAGAAATCCACCCAAAGTTTCAGAAAGTAGAGGCTATAATTGCTGTGTTCAGGCACTTTTCCCAGTTTCATCCTGCTTGTTACCTTTCAGGACCACCCAGAGTCCACACTGACATTTACATATTGCTTTTATGAGAACATGATATGGGGAATGTTATATCATATAAACTATATCAACAGATAGCCATATTTGAGGAGCATGTTGAATCCTTTGCTCATTTATGGTCTTTGGGATTTCCCACAGGTCCATTTGGTTTCATTCACTAGCAGGCACTATAACACACTGTGGTGAAAATGGAGCATTTGAATATTGATGCCTTCACCTTTTATCAAGCTAGTAGGTTAACTTGAAAGAGTTTCATAGATGCTGACCAATGATTCAAGACTCTGGGGCCAGAGAATGGACTTTCATATGTTCTTATCTGTTCTTACCTCTCAAGTCATGTGATGAAATAAAGAATGGCCCATGGAGGTACTGAGTACTCATCACATCTTTTGTAGATGAAGGAAATCTCAACCCCTTAAAGCACTACAGGTGTACTACTACTAAACCAGGCCAACATTTACCCAAGAGATACCAAGTATCTTTATTATCCTAGACAGCAAACAAATCTATTTGACATTGACAGAGACAGTATATCTGCCTCACGGGGCAGTGAAAACACATTCGACATACAAACACATTTGACACATACCTTCACTCAGATGATGGGCACAAGCAAGAGGGCCTTGTTTCCTGACATTCTTCAATAAAACTTCCTCATCAGCCTTTTAAAATCTACTAGATAAACTCCACCTTTCTAAGGCATTCCTATTGCTTGTTCTGTGATATTAAATTGGAGAGATTGCCAGATATTTACAAAGAATAACATCTAAAAAGTAGGACCATCAAGATGACTCAGTAGGCTCAGGCATTTGCAGCACAAGTCTGGCATTTGATTTTGATCCCTAGAACACACAGTATAAGGAGAGAACTGACTCCTGAAAGTTGTCCTTTTATCTCCATATAAACTTTGTGGCTTGTGTCTGCCTACATCCACACATGTCATAAAAACATACATATACATATGCTAACAATACATCTAATAAATAATGGTAATAAAAGTTTAAAAGTTCTAATTACATATAGAAAATATAAAGTACCCAAGTTCAAAATTCTGCTTTCTCTGAAAGGAAGCAACAGAAACATTAAGCTAAACTAGATTTGAATATATATTTTATAGAATATTTCTATGTGTTTCTAACCTACACATCTTCATATGTATGCAATATAGATAGATAGATAGATAGATAGATAGATAGATAGATAGATAATTAAGAAGGTAAGAAAGTTTGGTCACTCACAAGTATAATCCCAGTACTTATAAGGCTAAGATAAGAAATTTGCTGTGAGTGTGAGGCTACCATACCCATAAAATGAAATTCTGACTCAAAAAAAAGTACTTTAATGAACTCCTGGTACCCTAATAACTCTGTCTAGAATTTTCAGCTTTCTAAAGAGCTGTAGAGGAACACTGTAATTTAGGACATTTAAGAGAGATGGACACCACATCCAATTTAAGCTTTCAGGGAAACACAAGTCATTTAGAGGTCATTCTCACAAATGGAATAGAAAAGAAATCCCAGACCTATTGCCCAAGAGGACTTGCTTTATAAACTGAAGAAACTTGTGTTTCACTCACTCTGTCATTTCTAGACCTCAGAGGGCTTGGGTTGGCTCATATCTCAGTTGACCATAAGGACAACTTGGGAATAGATTGTCACATAGAAAAGAGTGCCACCCACTCAGTGACTCACAGCCTAATCTCAGCCACTTCTTGGTGGGGGTTGTTTGTTTTTGCCTTTTTATGGTTTACTCATCAAATGCCTGACTTTTACGGAAATGAGACCCCAAACCTCAGACTGACTGTACCTCTAAGATAGCTTGATAATTGTACTGGTAATTTTTTCCCAACTATACATAAACTAAAGTCACCTGGAAGATAGGACTTCAGTTGAGGAATTGTTTGTGTCAAAATAGCTTGTGAGCATGTCTGTGGGACATTTTCTTTACTACTGATTGTTGTAAGAGAGTCAACCCACCGGAGGTGGTGCCACCCTTGGTAGATGGGCCTGGATTGTGTAAGAGAGCTGGCTGAATATAAGCACTGAGAGCAAATACGCTCTGTGTTCTCTGCTTCAGTTCCTCCCTTCAGGCTCCTCTCTTGAATTCTTATCATCAAGGATTGTAAACTATAGGGATGAAAGAAAGCCTATCTTCCCTAAGTTGATTTTGGTTAGGGTTTTGTAACAGTAAATCAAACTAGAACAAAAACTTTCTATCTAAATCAGAATAGTCAGTGTTTTGAAGTTCATTATTGGCAACCATATGGTGTGTCCACTGTCCAAATAACAGTCTGGGGTTTGCCTCTAGTTAATTAAACAAGTTACTGGAGATGCCTGGCTTCCGTGTCTATAGAATTCCAGAGTGTGATGTCAGGGGTGCCTTTTGACTCACCTTTGGATATTTCTATCTTATTTGAGATTTGACCTTCTAAATTGTGTAATGGCAAGAAAATGCTTCCCATCTCCCAGCTTTTGCCACTATTGCCACTCCATTTAATGCCTTGCTTGGTGTCCCATTATAGAACATCGTGTACAGAGCTAAAGAAATGTGTCCGTCCATTTGTTGGTATCAGTATTTACTCTATGACACTTGGATCACATAGGTTGTTTTTCTTTACTTGGGTGACTCTAGTACTTAGGGTCATCTTTCTCGGGGACATGTCACCTGCTGATATAAAGCAGAAGCCAGACATCTTTAATTTAACCAGAAGGAAGGAAAAAATACAATCATCTTCCAATCTAGTCAGTCTGAATCTTCTCACAGCATCAAAGGGAAGCTCAGAGATAGATTTCTTGCAATTTTCACCCTTGACAGTGTGAGATACCTCAGTCGGATGAATAATACATGCAGCCACGAGGAACACGATTTTAAAAGAACCTGACATTTACAAAGCAGCTTTTGCTGGTGGAAAGAATAAAGGCTTTGAATATTCTGTCAGTTTGAAAAGAGGTTCTCTGTCACCTATCAGGGCACACAAACTATCTGATCAATGGCCAATTGATGAAATTGTTTATCAAAGTCAGCACAGGGAATACCAGACCGAGAGATGGGAAGAACCAGAGGATCTATTTGTAAACCTCTGGGAATGGGAAGGAGTGGGGAGATTTCTGTTTTGAGAGTGAAACAAGACAAAATTTGCTTAACATTGAAGCCAAATGTTTTGTAGTACTCCCTTCATCTGGCTGGAAGAGACAAATACTGAGACAGTGTCTGACAGGTCCAGCTAAGACAGAAGAGGAAGAACACTACAGTTTTTAGAAGTCTTCATTTCAATAAAAGCCCACTCCTACCAAGAACCCAAAGGTTAATAAAGTGGGTTTTTTAAATCCAAAGTTGTTCCAATAATCTGGCAGTGATTTTTAAAGGAGCTGCATACACCTTTAATCTCAGCACTTAGGAGACAGAGGCTGCCAGATCTCTTAGTTTGAAGCCAGCCTTGTCCAGAGATCAAGTTCCAGAACAGCCAAGAGCTACACAGAGACACCATGTCTCAATAAATAAATAAATATGAATCAATTAAGGCAACTACAAACTTACTTTAAAAAGAAGTTTGAAAATATCACCAAAGACACAAGAAAAATAAAATGGAAATTTTCTAACAAAATACTATAACAAGCAAAATAAAATACTTGGTAGGCTTAGTGATGATAAGATGGAAGGTAGGAGGAAAGAAACAGTAAAGTAAAATATGAAAGCATACAAATTATTTAAGCTGAAAAATAGAGAACAGACTAGAAAACAAACCCATAAAATACCTCAATAACCTCAGAATCATATGAACTAACATGTATCATCCAAACACTGAGAGAAGAGAAAATAAAAACGGTGGCTGAAGCATCCTTAACAGTGTTGAGATGTAAACCTACAACTTTGAGATCCTAAGCCAACACCAAAGGTAACCCCAATATAACCACCAGTACATATCATAATCAACCATCTATAAACAAAGACAAACTCAAAAGCAATAAGGGAAAGTAATGTCAAGAGTGAAAAAAAGAAACCCAGCCTGATTATTAGCTGATTTCTGATAAAAAACCATACATCCCAGAAGGTTCCCAAAATATTTAAGTGAAAGAAAAAACAAGAAATACTAACCCAAAACAAAAGATCCCATAGGAACATTCTTCTGCCAAAGGGGGAAGTTCTCTTTAAGGAAGAATAGGGGGGAGTTGCCAATAGATCTGTGCTTTTAAAATATGACTAATGGCAGGTTTAGTAACATCATGGATCTTGGAGGAGATCCTACAGCCACCACTGTACTAAGCCAGCATAATCCCTAACTAGATTCTAAGTTTTTGTCCTTATACACACAGATAAGTGTAGTCCTCACCCTTCATCATGGACACTTCTCTTTCTAATAAATGAAGACCATTTCAGAAAACCATAACCCATCAAAAGACTAAGTTGTGGAGCCCAGTCCCAATGCATACATCTATAACACAACTTCCAGACCTCACCGTCACTGACATTTGCATGAGACTCTAAGATCCAGAGGAATATCGATTTTGTTATGAGATTGTGTCTCATGCAAATGTCAGGGGCTACACTCACAAAAGCTCACCTACATGACTGCCTGAAGAAGGCTAATACCAATAGACATGCCAAAGTGGATGGGCAAAGAGCATGAGCCCTCAACCCTACATAAAGAACTACTGGCAGCTAAGGAATGCAGAGATTGGCGAGATAGTTTTACCTAGAGAAGAGCACACTAATTGGTATTCAATATCAAATAGCAAGACCTGAAAACATACATACAAGTAACATCATATAGACTAAGCAGTTTATACGTCTATATTTAGGAATATGTAAAAACATACTAGTGGGAAAAAAAGGCCACCAATTTCAAAGAGAGAAAGAAGAGTTTTGTGGGAGGGTTTGGAGGTAGGAAGCTGAAGTGGGTCAAACATGTGACATTATAATATCATGGCTATAGTGGGAAATTACCAATACGGAGTCAGGTAGAAATACAAGGGTATTTAATAGGGAAAAGCCTTACTTCCAGAGCGACCTAGCCAGCCGGCGTGGTAGCAGTCTGTACGCAAGAAGCAAAGTGAAACCGAAAGAGCAAACACTAAGTCACCCTGACCACGCCCTCACAAGCGTGGTCAGGCACACCTGTAGCCAGCCCCTAAGTAGGCGTGGCTACAGCTTCCCCTACACATGGCCTACTCAACAAGGTGGAACCCATACTTGACACAGTTTCTGGGGCCAAGATCACATAGTTAGACAGGTGAAAGGCTCTGGGGGAGAACCTACTATTATTACTCTGCTAATAAGACTTTAGTACTAACCTAATTTCTAATAAATCCTTCTTGTATCCATAGATTAGTGTCTCCTCTAACTTCACCAGAAATGTTTCCTTTCCCAGGAGACAGTGACTGTCATATAGACCCATAAGTGGTCAAAATATAAAGAAAATGGGCTGTGAAATGATCCTCATTAAGAATATCTATACCACACTTCCCTTCTTCCAAAAATTCTGGGATTACTGCAAAAGAGGAGGTGGAAAAAGTCTAAGAGCCAGAAGTAGAGGATGATATGCAAAAGTAGTGTTTACCAGATGTAATAGGGCAGTTGCATACATGAAATCAAAGTGGTTGGGACAGCATGGGCAAGGCCAGTAGCGCAAGCCAGACCAAATCCCAATATGGAGAGGGTGAGAAGGACACACTTAGCTGAAGAGCTACGGTAGATCTTTCTTTAACGTTGTGGATACTGCTAGGGTTAACATGACCCTGTGTATTGGCCAAACACTGAAGTCAGCTAGGGAGCCGGCATGGGACCAACCTAGGCCCTCTACAGATCATTGACAGTTGTGTGTAGCTTGACTTACATGTAGGACTTCTAGTAGTGGGAGCCGGGCCTGTCCCTAATGCTTGGCTGGCTTCCAGGAACCTATTCCTCATCCTGGGTTGCCTCATCCAGCCTTAATAAAAGAGGAGGAGCTTAGTCCTGCCTTAAATAGATATGTCCTGCTTTGTTGGCACCCATGAGAGGCCTGTCCTTTTCTGAACAGAAACAGAGAAGGACTGGATTGGAGAGGAGTCAGGGAGGATGGGAAGAGTGGAAGGAGGGGAGCCTTTAATCAGGATATAAAATAAATGAATATGTTTAATTAATAATACAAAATCAAGCAAAAGAGTATATAAACTGCACCAATGATATTCAATGGGGTTTTCTTTTTAAATGGAGACACAGATGGGTATGGAAGAGAAAGTAGGTTGGGAGAAGTGTGGGATGGATATGATCAAGATACAATGAATGCAATTCTTGAAGAATTAATTTATTTAGGAGAGAAAGTTCAATACCAGAGATTTCAATAGTATTATCATTGCCTGAGTCCTACTGTTAAAACAAAACACCATGAATTGGGGAGCTTAAATACAAGTTTATTCTCCCAGTACTATAAGTTGCAAAATGAAAGTCTAAGGTGTCAACAGACCTAGTGCTGGTAAGGAGGCATTTCTGTGTTCAGAAAGAAAGAGGGTGTCAAGTCCTCCTCTGTCTCTTCTGATAATGCTCCAATCCCTCCAAGTGCTGGCACAAGAGTTACCTAAGTTCCATTCAAGGTTCTCTCTGTTACTACCATACTGGGGCTCAGGTTTTCAGTGCCTGGTAATTGTGGTGGATAAATGACAGTGCCAGGTATTTAGATTCCAATCAGAAATTTTCTACATAGATGAAGTCATGCAATCATGTCTAAAAACAGAGGGAGCTATCTTCTAAGTCCTCTATTTAAAGTTGGTTCTCACCAATATTTCTCACCTTTTATATTTCTTAGTTGCAAATCCAGTGAGTAAGTTGTCTGGGTTAAATGCATTGTAGCCGTGCATTTTGTTTCTGTCATGATCCATGTCATCGGAAACAAGTTTTCTCTGAAATTATTTCTAAGCTAGTTGTCTTGTGATCTTGACAAATGTCCTAGGCTTCTCCTTGTTAGGAAAAGGTTTGTGTGGCAGTTTCCTGATGAGTGTCCTTATTTGTATCATTGTCACAGTTTAGAGGATTAGAATGATAGATGATTGACAGAAGAGTAATAAAGTACTTCAAATATCTATTTCACAAAGCTAACTGTTCATGAGGTCCTGAGTTAAGATTTAAGTGGAGATGTTTCTTGTTTTTTTCAAAAAAGAAATTTAGAACTTAAAGACAAGAAGAACTGACAAAATTTGAAATGAATAGGCTTCAAAGTTACAGAGGTAGGGCACAAGAAGAACAGGCCCAAGATGATTGATGATTTCAGAAAGGTGGAAAAAATGAGATGCTGTAATTGGTTTGCTGGTTTCTCAAACCACTGAGAACATTGCAAGATAAGAAAAATATATCAATATATGTCATCATTATAATCCTGTTACTATAGAACCAAAAAGACAGAATTCCAAATCTGTGATACTGGTTTTATGCAAAAGGGTTTTAAAAGCAGTTAATATAACTTCTAATAGAAAAATCTCTATTTACTATATGAGTATACTGATAACAGGAGGATATTAATTATTTTATTTTTCTCTACTTTTTGACAAATCAACTAGCTCCATAAAGGGAATCTATAATCTGTCTAGTGGGCCTGGCTCAGCACTTGCTTCTGTATACTAAAAATTACTTTTGCATTTTAAATGGCTGAAAAAATTTAAATAGTATTTTGGGAAAGATGAAAATAATATAAACTGCAAATGTCATGCTACCTACTGCTGCTATTGTACTGCAATAGCAGAGTTCAGAAGTTACAAAGTGTATATGACAGCAATATGAAATGGAACTTGCTTTTGTCTGCTTTTGGTTCACTCAATAACTGTATGGGAGATGCTACTCCACACTGATGAAACAGTTTTAATAGAAACCCTGATAGTGCCATCCCACATAAGAGGATTGGAAGGAAATTGACTGCCCTTAGAATACAGGGCATCTTCTATTTCACTGTAACCCATGAGGGTTAGAGTCTATTTTATTCCAGTTTCACACATAGATTCTATTTATATTCAGTAAAAAAACAGCAATTTTAAAGAAGCCTACACTTCTCATCTTATTAGCATTTAATTCATTTGTTTCCTGATTCACTAAAGTAGGTGTTTGATCATCTTTGATATGAAGAAACTGTGAACAGAAGCAAATTGCAAAGGTTTTCAAAGTAAAATATTTTGGATATACTAGGCTTATTGAATATGCAATACAATCACTTTCATTTTTACCTGAAAACATGAAATCATACCAGAAGTAATAACGAGTAAAGCTGATTTTGGTTGAAGATGGACAAGGTTGAACATGTATCTTAGATGATATTTATAAACATCTCTTCCATGAAAATCCTCATTGTTAGCATGCAGGGGCCAGCAATGGTCCTGGGTGCCAATTTACTTTTATGAAAATATCATATACAGCAATTACACAAATATATCTTACATATTTCTCTGGCATAGACCTGTTACAACTCACAATTTTTACAGTTATATTCAAATTACATGGCTTAGAAAAATTTGGCCAAGTTTCTTTCTGACACTTACTTTTGTCCCTTATACAATGGAGGCAAAACCTTTGCTTCTGTGTGGTCTTGAGGAAGATTATGTCAGTTTCTTAATGTCTCTCTCTTTTTCTGGTTCAGTAAATCAAGGTGGAATCCATTTCAAAGGGAAGATTATACTAATAAAGAAATAAACACAGCTATTGTTAACAAATTGTCAATCACTCATGAAAATGGTATTGCAGGAGCAAACCTCATATACATCTGACTCCAAAAATCATGGCTTTTCAATCAAGCCAGACATATTTGCACTTTGTCCTCAGTAACATAAAATTTTGACAGTAAGGCATATGAAGTTTGCACCAATAGCGTATACATTTCTCAAAATGTTTTTTATGAAATACATATATTTTGTGTGCTATATATATATATACTCTATATTTACATATAATATATATGTATAGACATAATGAAACTATTAAATTCATTTTATTGCATGTTACTGAACATTACATTTAAATGGAGGATATTAGCCATGTATATTCAATTATTTCCTAGCAAAAACTTTGGAAGTTAAGTTTGGAATCCAAACTGACAAAGACAAAATGTATAAACCAATGAAGACTGAGTAAAGATTTTTCATGATCAAATTGTGGTATCTGACTTAGATGGATCAAAGATGATGAGCACTGATGAAATACTGGAAAAGCCAAGGAACAATCTATTCTACCTTAAAATTCCTAAAATACAAATAAGTGATGACAGCCTAAATATCTAAAAAAATCAAATGACAAAAGGTGGTTTTAAAAGAGATTTTAAAAATCTGTTTGATATCCAGGTCCTTCTTAGATCCTTCTATGAAAAAAGACAATGAAAACTCCGTGGATATCATAGTAGTTGAGTGGCAGCAAGAGGAGCAGGATCCAAAAAGCTGTTGTCCAGGGGTTAATACACAGCCCTGAGATGAACTTTAATGTATTCTTCATTCTTTTTTCTGGAAGCTGATGTACAATCCCAGAACTTCAGAAAGAATCATTCTTCACTGGACCTGAGATCAAAATAAAATATACTGTCACTCGGGGTGGGGGGTCACAACAAAAGATTATAGTTCTATGCACAGTGAAGCCTCAGTTCCATAGTGCATAACTTCAACTCGTGGTTGATGTCTTGTTCAATGTACTAACAGAGAACAAAGAAGAATTAAATTGTGTCATAAAATGACAGACCAAAACATAAAGAAAGATAATAAGAAACACAGAAAAAGCAGAAAGAAACTACATGATAAAATAAAACCTTGAGCATTCATCTTCTAATAACCCTCCAAGAAAATCAAATGTCATTGCCACCTGGACACAAAAATAGAACTCTGTGGTGTGTGTGTGGGGGGGTGTATGAGTGTGTATGTTCCTGTATTTTGAAAGGAACAAGAAAAAATAAAATTTGAATTATATCAAAAAGAAAAATCTCCATGCAAGAATTGGAAGACAAAAATCCAGGAACTCTCTCTTAAAAAAAGATGAGAAGGTAATGATATGAAAGTCATATCTAAAAATAGCATAAATTAATGATGATTCCAAAGGGAGCAATATACAACTAAGAAATGCAGTGAGGGCCCAGAGAAGCTGGCAAAGGAAGTCACTGACTAGTCACCGGAGCTTTTCAGAGTTCTAAAACAGAGATTTACCATCAAAAGCACTTATTTAAGTGCCTTGAGCAAAATAGTAGGAAGTATTTCTGTGTACTACAGAGCGAAAATTCAGGATTAAAGATGGAAAGGAAGATTCAAAAGCATTCAGAAAAATAGAAGAGACCAGATACAAAGGGGTGAAACAGAGTGGCTTGGATAGCTCAAGAGCAGTTCTGCAAGTGGGTTGACAAGAAAGACGCAAATTTGAGATTCTGATTGGACAAGATTTGGGCTCTTTCATTTATTCCAATTTAAAATGACAATGATAGTAAACAATAACACACAAGCTATTTTCATGTACTTAAGAGTTTCAAAGCAAACTTATTTCCATCTACCATTTCTTGGGATACCTCTGAAGGAACACAGTACCAGAAGAAAGAAGGATGTTTTATTACACCATGCCCTGAGGGTCCAGGATTCTACGCAGAAGAGCATGCAGAAGCACCACAACAGCCATAAGTCACAAATGACAACAAGCAAGCTGGGCCTTCCATACACATATGGACTCAGAGACACTGTGATAGTGCACACAGCTCCTGTGCAGGTTCAAATGACAACAAGCAAGCTGGGTCTTCCATACACATATGGACTCAGGGACACTGTGACAGTGCACACAGCTCCTGTGCAGGTTCAAAGCAGACAAAATTCCAGAAATGAGAAGAGGAAGTGGACACAAAATCCCATCCCCTCACCAAGACACTATCTGTAATGGATAGCTATTGAGAGAAGGAAAATCAACATTTTTTTTTCAATGGAATAACACTGGGCACATTAGCCACTTTCCAGAGTAGGCCTCATGCTCAGAAGCAGTTGGCCAAAACAAAACACTCTCTGAGGAAACACCAGGGACATAATGAGCAATTGGACAGAGTTTAACAGCTAAAATGCTATAACAAAGAAAATTCCAGGAAAAGCATGTCTTAAAATTTACAGAATACATGCAGTAACAGAGAGTTTGATGTCTTTCAATGAGTAGTTAATAGAAAATAAAGACAACAATAAGACACAGTGATTATGAAATAAAGGGAAAATGTTACTTAAAGATGAAAAAGTAGTTGTCTTTCTTATCATTTCACTGTAGATAATGGTTACATAGACATAATAATAATGCACCCTAAATATTTCAGTTCAGAATTATGCATTATTTCTAAAAAGAAGACAGAGAATTATGCATATAGAATTTATCTCTGGAGTCTACCAGATAAAACAGAGCTAGGTTTTCATAACAATGACCAAATATTTGAAAATAAGCAACTTGAAGGAAGAAGAATTTGTTTTGGTTCATGACTAGAGGGAATACACAATCTTTCATGGAAGTGCAAGACATGGTAATGGAAACTCCATGGCCACTTGCTCTTACCTAGGTAGACCAAGAAGAAAAGGTACCTGTCTGGAAGCAGAACTGGGATATAATCCAAAAGGCCCACCCCTCAGCAACATAGTTTCTCAAGTATAGCTCCATCACCTAAAGACTGTATCCTCCTAAAGCAATGATAGCCATGGAGACCAAGTTTTCACACATGTATGTAACTATGAGGAATATTTCATATATAAGAGCTTAAACTTTGTCCTCAGTTGAAGAAGTCAATGAATACTGTCTAAATGGGAAATAATCAAGAAATAGATTGTTATTCTTATTATCATTATCATCATCATTAATATTAACAATTCCTATTTTTATTTGATTCAAATAAATGGAGAAAAAATATGAAGTATGAACTAAAACAACAGAAGGTTGCCTCCAATATAACAGACCAGGAAGGAAAGTTAGAGCATTTTTTTTCATAAAACATGAAGAGCCAATGGAGAGAAGTTACTTAGATCATCATAAAAATTATTTAAAGGGCTAGTGAGATGACTCGTGTTGGAGAGTTTTATTTAATACCTATTTTCTTAAAATACACTCAAGCATTGAATCAGTGTAGTTGGGCAATTAATTAAAAGGTTGTACCTTGGTCTTGTTATTATAATCATTCTTAAATTTTTATTCTTAAAGTCAAGGTTACATGTGTCCACCCACATAAAATTTCCTGATTGCCTATTAACTAATTGTAAAGCTAATAGGATAGTTAACAGAAATCTGAGACTGGTGAAGCATGCTGCCATCCAGTCTACAATTCAGAGATTTCTATATTAAAATCACCTTGTTACTGAAGTCACAGACTGAAAGAATCATAGGATTCTAGGCCTGATTTTCGAACAGAGACTTGTGAGAGTCCAAAACAACAACAACCAAAAAAAAAAAAAAAATGGCCTGCCTATGCCCTCACAGATACAGGAAACACCAGCATGGACAATGCAATGTTTACAGCTCAACAACATTTTGGAAGTTCACTAACCTGTGTGTGATTTGATTCCTGGAGTCTCTGGATAGTATGTCATTCCTACAACCATGATAGTTGAATGGATACATGCAAGCTATGTGTCTGACTTTCCAAATAGAATGTAAGTCATCAGTAACAAGGATGTCCTGAACTGATGAGACATGGCACCATTAACAAGGTGAGTGACATCAGTCCCTACCTGAGAAAACAGTTACTGATTCCCAATCTGACACTTCCAGTTCATCTAAAGAATGCCAACATATCCTTTTTCTCAAGGTTAACACCCTAATTTTTTTGTATGGCACACAGAATACCAAAGGGCAACTTGCACAGGAGGAATAGTATACAGTGTCTAGTAGTAAAGCTCACAATGAAACTCTTCCTCTGGGAGTGGGTGTGAGGGGTGTACTAAGACTTGGGAAGTAAACCATTTCCAGAATCAGGGAGAGAATAAAAGTATAAGGTCCAAGAAACTCATAAAAGCTCCAAGATTCCCAAGGTCCCTCCCTAGGGTGACATAAGAAGTGACAACCGCTGGAGAGACTCTGACCTGGGACATAGCCTGCAGGTCCTGCAGGAGCCGAAGCTGCAGCTTTCTGAGCAGGCATCCATTTTGAAGTGGGCCTCTCTGTGACAGAATTTCTTTTGAGTTACCATCACTCCTGAAAGTAACCCCAAAAAATACACGGGCTCACTAAATTGAACTTGGATACAATCCTTTCCTTAGTCTGTAATCAGTAACCTAGCACAGGTGAAGAGACATTTGTTCTTGAATTTCTAGGAAAACACCCAAATACAGACAGCTATAATTTGTCAGTTGGATTTATAAAATTTTCTTTGTTTTATTTAGCACTTTTTGGCTATGAGCAACAGAAACAGGTGGGCATCAGAAAAATTTTAAAAAAATTATAAAAGTTTCACAGAAAAGATGGGAAAGAGATACAATGACAAGGAGGAGTATGCTGAAGTGGACTGTGACCAAGGAGGGCAGGCCAGGTCCCAGGAAGAAGGAACAAACTGCAGTGAAACCTGGCTAAGGAATGTCAGGCCCAGCCATAGCAATAGTAAAGTGGCAAATCTCTATTCTCTCTTCCCTGCATTGGCTGGTGTCAGTGTCCTCAGTCCCCAGTGGGCTGTTCTTATGGCGTTCTCCCTTGCGTTGGTGCTAGCAGAGGGAAGACCAGGATAAGTTTCAGAGAATCCATAGGCTGCTCTCTCCACCATCACATGGGGTCACTGGAGAAGAGTCACTAGGAAATGGAGAGATTATAAAGAGAGAGAAATAGCAGCAAACTCTTACTATCTCTTTGTTAAACATATCTAAGCCACTGAAGGCACTTCTGGTCCATTTAAACAGCATTTCTGGTAGTTTAAAAAAAACTTGTTTACAATGATGCCTTCCTAATGAAATGACAGTGAAATTTCTACTATCACAGTCATATAGATATTGACAACACCTAATGTCAATTTTTATATATTAAAGCAGACACACAATAAAGATAAAATTCCTGATTTGTAGAAAGCCCAAGGGAAAGGACATTTATCCTGTGATTAAAAATTTCTTTGTGGGTGCTTCTCTTTGTGCACATTTTAATGCTAGAGGGATAAACAGAACTACAGTGGCTTGGGAATTCTTTATATTGACTTTCTGGTTATAAGTTTGGTCTCCTTAAAAGCTACCCTAGAGTGTTGAACTCATAACCTTACAGGCCATTGATAGTATTTGCTTAGTTTTTCAGAAATGATAATGTAATGCACAATTGTAATAGAGTCCACAACAGCCCAGATAAAGGAAAATCAGGTAATTATTGAGAAACCGCTCACAAATGACAAAGCAAGGCAGAGAGCTGCCGAGCTCTTCCGCCCTTAGCCACTGGATGCTGTCATCTGACCACAACCCAAGAAAGCAAGTGCCTGCTCCCAGTCCACACATAGCCTCTGAGCCCTGCCCCAGAGGGCCAGTACCGCAAAAACTATTGGCTAAAAGGATTCCCACAATGTGATCATTTATCTCTTAATAAAGCAAAGAGGTGATGCATCAATAACCAAGGAACACCAGGAAGATGAAATCGAGACAGAGCAGAGGAAGGGGATGGAGTGTCAACAGGTAAGGTTTGGTCTAACCTCTCCACATCAACTTGTCCATCATTATAGTTTAATGGTTATATAATCTCTTTACCCATAAAGACTTCCACAAGAAATTTCATGAAACAGCAAATCATCTCTCCCACAACTGAGTCTCAAAAGGGCTCAGTGAAGTGTTTAGGAATAATGGATCAGTTGAAGAAAATGAAGGCACTGTTAATGAGGTAAAGAAAAAAAAGTCAAATGAGCTTTGAAACAAAAAGCAATGAAAGCCAATTAGGAAACCTGTAGAGAAAGACTTTATGTGCTCCATAGAACTGCATAATGTGTCAGCAATTCTCTTCAACCTCAGGAATATTATTTGAAACCTTCCTTCAAAGTTCCTGACTTGAAGTTATAATTCATTTGTTACTCACCACTCATTTCTCAGCACTGCAAATGGGGTGAATGACATTTTCTCTGTGTAGCATGACATCCACACATCCTCAGGTCACTTATAAAATTATGAGTGCTCTAGGGTGCTCTCAACTCACCCTTACTAAGCTGGAAATTTTGTCAGATCAGGGTGCTTTTTAATGAAGCACAGTCCTTTAGTCTGTCTACCCTATCTAAACCATAAGTAACTTAGTAACATTATTATACGGTAATGTATTTTATAAAAAAATAAATTATACACAAAACTTAAGTCAAAATGGATCAAAGACCTCAACATAAACCCAGCCACACTGAAACTATTTCCCACTATAAAGTGGGAAGTACCTTAGAATTAATCGGTACAGGAGACCGCTTCCTGAACATAACACCAGAAGCACAGACACTGAGATCAACAATTAATAAATGGGACCTTCTGAAACTGAGAAGCTTCTGCAAGGCAAAGGACATAGTCAGAAATACAAAACGGCAGCCCACATACTGGGAAAAGATATTCACCAACCCCACATCTGACAGAGGGCTGATCTCCAAAATATACAAAGAACTCAAGAAGCTAGTCTCCAAAAGACCAAACAATCCAATTAAAAAATGGGGTACAGAACTAAATAGACAATTCTCATTAGAGGAATCTAAAATGGCTGAAAGACACATAAGAAAGTATTCAACATCCTTAGCCATCAGGGAAATGCAAATCAAAACAACTCTGAGATACCATCTTACTCCTGTCAGAATGGCTAAAATCAAAAACACCAATGACAGTTTATGCTGGAGAGGATGTGGAGAAAGAGGAACACTTCTCCACTGCTGGTGGAGTGCCAACTTGTACAGCCACTGTGGAAATCAGTATGGTGACTCCTCAAGAAAATGGGAATGAGTCTACCACAAGATCCAGCAATTCCACTCCTCGGCATATACCCAAAAGAAGCACATTCATATAACAAGGACATCTGTTCAACCATGTTCATAGCAGCACTATTTGTAATAGCCAGAACCTGAAAGCAGCCTAGATGCCCCTCAACCGAAGAATGGATGGAGAAAATGTGGTTCATTTACACAATGGAGTACTACTCAGCAGAAAAAACAATGGAATCTTGAAATTTGCAGGAAAATGGATGGAACTCGAAGAAACCATTCTGAGCGAGGTAACCCAATCACAAAAAGACAAACATGATATGTACTCACTCATATGTGGATTTTAGACATAGAGTAAGTGATTACCATCCTACAATCCACACTGCCAGAGAAATTAGTAAACAAGGAAGACCCTAAAAGAGACGAACTTTGTCCCCTGGAGAAGGGGAAAGGGTCACCATCCCCTGAGCAAATTGAGAGCATGGGAAGAGGAGGGAAGAAGCTATGATAGTGAGAAGGAAAGAAAAGGAAGAATGCAGAGGTCATGAGGAAGCAGAAAGGTTGAGTCAGGTATAGATTAGAAGAAAGGACATGACAGATAGGATTTTAGTTAGGGGAGGTGGTAGAGGAGAAAGGGAGGGAGAAGGGAACTGGGATCGTCATGTAATTCAATCTTGTTTGTAATTCAAATATATAAAAAATAAAAAACTAAAAATAAATAAATAAATTATAAAATCTTGAAAGAAATAAGTATCCCAGTCATGTGGGCAGGTAATAACAAGATTAATTCAGCTTCAACAGTAAAAGAGAATGCAGCTCATCCGGAGTCAGGGGAAGGGTGCTATACTAAACATAAGAGATAGTAGTTAGTCCTGTGGTTATATAGTACTATGTCTAATAAAGGCAGATCTGGGCACATTCTACACAGACATTCTGTGTTATGGCAAATCTAACAATGCCTAATGGCATCATAATCATTTTCATATATGATCACCTATCCTGTAATTGTCATGCACTGGCAGTATTGCAAACAATAGATTCCTCAGAATGTTATTTTTGTCACTAAATGATACAGGAATATACATGTGACTCAGTGCTCCAAACATTTCTGTAAGAATTATGAAATAGGACCCTATCACTTGTTCCCTAATCATCACATTTCTCCTAACCCAGATTTCATTTCCATCACTTGGAGATGCTTAATTGCCTGTGTTTTATCCAACAACATTGCTTTGTTGGTGCTTAAACTCCTTTTCCTTCTATTCGTTTATTTACAATTCTGGGAATTGTGTGTAGATTTAATTTTTTTATTTATTAGACATTGAATACAATTCCTCCATCTTTCCAAGAAACTTGCAACAAAATTTTAGTTAGATGAGTCATTAGAGTCTCCAACATGTTATTATGGTGATTTCAGGATGGGATGCAAATTATTCTAGCATAATTTTCTAAATGAACAACTTTCTCAACACCTTGTTGGTGTTGAGCACTATCTTCATTATTAGTCTATGTTCTAGTTCTTCTGGAGTATTTAAACATGCATTAGGAAAGTGTCAGGATCTCCTTATACCCCATTTTTAGAGGCCTCCAGTGTTCTCAGATGACAGTGTCTCTGAGCTGTGCCATGGAATTCTGGCATATGACGTAAACTTCAACCTGGAGAGATGCTTCCCTTTCCTGAGTCAGTTTCCAGGTCCTGTATGCAATGGCTTCTATCTCCATGAGAGGTACTCATACCTGACACATGGATCTGCTAGGTTTATAGGTAGCAATTCAAAAACACTTTCCCTCCAACTTTTGAAGTTATTTTTCCACTGTTTTCTACTTTAGCAGACTTTTCAAGGACTTTGAACTTTTCTCATTGTCATTGTTGGAATTATCTTTACAAATATTCTATGTCCCGTGTCAACTAATCTGTAGCTACTGTTTGGCTTCAATCTGGGAACTCATATTCTGAGATTTAAAGTGATTTATGTTTGTTACCTATGATTCCTGTTTTCCTGTTTTGTCTGTCTGAGTTTTCTATAAATCAGGCCTTATGATGCATAAATGGATTCTATAGTTTTCTTATGATTGCTTCAAAAATTTCCTGACTTAAGATTTAATCAAGGCTTAGTTTGCTACCATTGAACACCTCTTTATCTTCTGAATGTTTTAAAATGAAGTATTTTTTCAGATTTTTTAAATTTGAATTAGAAACAAGATTGTTTTACATGACAATCCCAGTTCCCTTCTCCTTCCCATCCTCCCCTACCACCCTCCCCAACTAAAACCCTACCTATCACATATCCTTTCTACTCCCCCTGGATGGTGAGGCCTTCCATGGGGTGTCATCGGAGTCTATCAGATCCTTTGAGATAGGGCCCCATGTGTCTTGGCTCGGGGAGTATTCCTCTATGTGGGATGGGCTCCCAAGCCCACACCTATGCTAGGGATAAGTACTGAACTACTACAGGAGGTTCTGAAGATTTCTGGGGTTTCCTCAATGAAATCCATGTTCCTGGGGTCTGGATCAGTCCCATGCTGGTATCTCAAATATCAGTCTGAGGAGCAAGAGTTCCCCAATGTTCAGATCAGTTGTTTCTGTGGGTTTCACCAGCATGGTCTGGAGTCTTTGCTCTTCACTTGTCCTTCTCTGCATCTGGATTCCAGTTCAGTTCAGTGATAAGTCGTGGGTGTTGGCTTCTACTTCCAACAGCTACAGGATGAGGGCTATCAGGTGCCATATAAGTCAGTTATCAATCTCATTTTCAGGGGAGGGCATTTAAGGTAGCTTCTCTGTTGCTTAGATTGTTAGTTGGGGTCATCTTTTTAGATCTCTAGACATTTCCCTAGAGCCTGATTTCTCTGTAAACAAAAATGTCTCCCTCTATTATGGCATCTCCATTCTTGTTATCTTCTATTCTTCCCCTGACTCAACTTCCTGCTCCCTCGTGTCTGCTGCATCCCTCCTCTTCTTCCCTTCTCATTCTCCCAGCTCCCTCCCCCCTCTTCCTGTGCTCTCAATTTGCTCAGGGGATCTTGACCATTTCTGCTTCTCCAGGGGACCATGTATGTCTTTCTTAGGGTCCTCCTTGTTTACTAGTTTTTCTGGCAGTGTGGATTGTAGGCTGGTAATCCTTTATTCTATGTCTAAAATCCGCGTATGAGTGAGTACATACCATATTTGTCTTTTTGTGATTGTGTTACCTTGCTCAGAATGGTTTCTTCGAGTTCCATCCATTTTACTGCGAATTTCAAGCTTCCATTGTTTTGTTTTGTTTTTTTCCCCCGCTGAGTAGTACTCCACTGTGTAAATGTACCACATTTTCTCTATCCATTCTTCAGTTGAGGGGCATCTAGGCTGCTTCCAGTTTCTGGCTATTGCAAGTAGTGCTGCTATGAACATCATTGAACAGATGTCCTTGTTGTATGAATGTGCTTCTTTTGTACATTCCACTAAGAGTGGAATTGCTGGATCTTGTGGTAGACTGATTCCACAAGATTTTTGTGATTTTTGACGAGTTGCCATACTGATTTCCAAAGTGGCTGTACAAGTTGGCACTCCCACCAGCAGTGGAGGAGTGTTCCCCTTTCTCCACATCATCTCCAGCATGAACTATCATTGGTGTTTTTGATTTTGGCCATTCTGACAGGAATAAAATGGTATCTCAGAGTTGTTTTGATTTGCATTTCCCTGATGGCTAAGGATACTGAACACTTTCTTATGTGTCTTTCAGTCACTTTAGATTCCTCTATTGAGAATTGTCTGTTTAGTTCTGTACCCCACTTTTTAATTGGATTGTTTGGTCTTTTGGAGACTAGCTTCTTGAGTTCTTTGGATATTTTGGAGATCAGCCCTCTGTCAGATGTGGGGTTGGTGAATATCTTTTCCCAGTATGTGGGCTGCCGTTTTGTATTTCTGACTATGTCCTTTGCCTTACAGAATCTTCTCAGTTTCAGGAAGTCCCATTTCTCAATTGTTGATCTCAGTGTCTGTGCTACTGGTGTAATGTTCAGGAAGCAGTCTCCTGTACCAATTAATTCATGGCTATTTTCCACTTTGTCTTCTAATAGGGTTAGTGTGGCTGAGTTTTATGTTGAGGTCTTTGATCCATTTTGACTTAAGATTTGTGCATGACAAAAGGCTTGGGTCTATCTGTAGTCTTCTACATGTCCGCATCCAGTTATGCCACCACCATTTGTTGAAGATATTCTCTTTGTTCCAGCGTATAAATTTAGCTTCTTTGCAATGACCCTTCTGCTTTTATTGTGTGTAATAGTTTGAGGAGAATTAGTATTAGCTGTTTCTTGACTTTCTGGTAGAATTCTGCACAAAAGCCATCTGGCCCTGGGCTTTTTTTGGTTGGGAGACTTCTGATGAATGCCTCTATTTCATTAGGCTTTATAGGTCTATTGAAGTTGCTTGTCTGTTCTTGATTTAGCTTTGGTAAGTGAAATCTGTCCAGAAAATTTCCTTTTGATTTTCAAATTTTGCAGAATATAGGTTTTCGAAGTATGACCTGATGATTCTCTGGATTTCCTCTGTGTCTGTTTTTATGTCCTAATATGGGAAATTACCAAATGCAGAGCCAGGTAAAAATACAAGGGATTTTAATGGGGAAAAGGCCTTACCTGCAGAGCTACCTAGCTAGCCAGTGGAAACTGAAAATGAAACCAGTCACCTGAATGCCTCTAGCTCTACATCACCCTGACCATGCCCTCACAGGCACACCTGTAGCCAGCCCCTAAGCAGGCATGGCTACAACTTACCCTACAATGTCGCTCTTTTCATTCCTTATTTTATTCATTCCTTATTTGCATGTTCGCTCTCTGCCATTTGGTAAATTTGGATAAAGGTTTGTCTATCTTGTTGATTTTCTTGAAGAGCCAACTCTTCTTTATATTGATTCTTTGTATTGTTCTCCTAGTTTCAATTTTATTGATTGCAGCTATCAATTTGACTATTTCCTGGCATCTGCTCCTCCCAGTGTATTGGCTTCTTTGTATTCTAAAGCTTTCAGTTGTGCTGTTAATTCTCTAGTATGATTATTCTCCTGTTTCTTCATGTTGGCACTTAGTGCTATAAACTTTCCTCTTAGCACTGCTTTCAAAGTGTCCCATAGGTTTGCATATGTTTTGTCTGCATTCTCATTGAATTCTACGAAATCTTTAATTTCGTTTTTTATTTCTTCCTCGACCCAGGAATTGTGCAAATGGGTGTTACTACATTTCCATGAGTTTGTAGGTTTTCTGCAATTCGTGAATTCTAACTTTAAAGCATGGTGGTCTGATAAGATACGGGGGGTTATTTTAATTTTTTTTGTACCTGTTGAAGTTTGCTATGTTGTCAAGTATATGGTTGATTTTAGAGAAGGTTCCATGTGGCTCTGAGAGGAAGGTAAATTGTTTTGTATTTGGATGGGATGTTCTATACATATCTGTTAAGTCCAATTGGGCCATACCTTCTATTAGTTCCTTTGTTTCTTTGTTGTTTCTGTCTGGTGTTCCTGTCCAGTGGTGAGAGTGGGGTGTTGAAGTCTCCCACTATTAGTGTGTGTGGTTTTATGTGTGATTTGAGTTTTAGTAATGTTTCTTTTACAAACATGGATGCCTTTGTATTTGGGGCATAAATGTTCAGAATTGAGACTTCATCCTGATGGATTACTCCTGTGATGAGTAGGAAGTGACCTTCTTCATCTCTTTTGATTGATTTTAGTTTAAAGTCCAATTTATTGGATTTTAGGATTGCTACACTCACTTGTTTCTTGGGTCCATTTGATTGGAAACTCTTTCCCCAACCTTTAATTCTTAGGTACTGTCTGTCTTTGAATTTGAGTTGTGTTACTTGTATGTAGCAAAAGGAAGGATTCTGTTTTCTTATCCATTCTGCTAATCTGTGTCTTTTTATTGGGTAGTTAAGACCATTAATGTTGATGGATATTAATGACCATTGATTGTTCATTCTTGTTTGTTTTTGATTTGGTGATGGTGGTGAAATTATGTGTGGGATTCTATCCCTTTTTCCTTTTGGCTGTTAGTAAAGTATGGTTATCTATTGCCCATATTTTTCTGGTTGTAGTTAACTTCCTTGGGTTGCAGTTCACCTTCCAGAACTTTCTGGAGGGCTGGATTGTTGGGTATGTATTGTTTGAATCTGGTTGTGTCATGGAATATCTTCTTTTCTACATCTACAATCACTGAAAGCTTTGCTGGTTATAGTAGTCTGGGCTGGCATCCATGGTCTGTTAGTGTAGGTAGAATATCTATCCAGGACCTTCTGGCTTTCAGAGTTTCCATTGAAAAGTCAGGTTTAATTCTGATAGGTTTGCCTTTATAAGTTACTTGACCTTTTTCCTTTGCTGCTCTTAATAATTTCTCTTTGTTCTATATGTTTGGTGTTTGATTATTATGTGGCAAGGAGACATTTTTTTCGTTCAGTCTATTTTGTGTTCTGTAGGCTTTTTGTATTTTCATTGGCATGTCTTTCTTTAGGTTGGGAAAGTTTTCTTCTATGATATTGTTCAATATGTTTTCTGTGCCTTTGAGTTGGATTTCTTCACCTTCTTCTGTACCTGTTATTCTTAGGTTTGGTCTTTTCACAGTATCCCATATTTCCTGGATATTTTGCGTTAGGGATTTGTTGGACTTAAGATTTCCTTTGGTTGTTGAGTCTATTTCCCCTAGTGTGTCTTCAAATTCTTCTCTCTTCTCTCTTCCATCTCTTGTAATCTGTTGGTTATGCTTACATCTGTAGTTCCTGATCATTTACCCAGCTTTTCTATTTCTAGAATTCCCTCAAATTGTGCTTTCTTTATTGTCTCTATTTCAGTTTTTAGGTCTTGAACTTTTTCCTTGAGAGATTTGTTGATATCTTGTATTTTTTGGTTTGTTTTTTCTTCCATTTCTTTAAGGGATTTTCTTGTGTCCTCTTTGAGGTTGCCTATCATTTTTCTGAAGACGTTTTTAAGGTCATTCTTTTCTGGTTCATCTGCATTGTGATGTTCAGGTCTTGGTGTATGGTTCCTAGTCTCTGGTGGTTTCATATTGGGTTTTCTGTTGTTGAATGTGCTTTTACCTTGTCCTCGTCTCATCCTTTCTTCTGGTGGGTCTAGCAGGAGTCTCTTCCTCTCCTGGTGGGTACAGGACCAAGGTTCCCTTCTGGTAGATGCAAACACATCCAATACTTTGATGTCGGTCCTCTTCTTGTGGATGGAGGTGGCACTGGTACTGGGGCCTCGGGAGTGTCTTGGTGTGCTGGATCCCGCTGCAGAATTCAGATCCAGTAAGCAGATCCCTGGCATCAAATGTCTCTGAGCAGGGTCACTGAACCCTTAAAATAAAATTTTATTTCTATTTATTTTAGATTTTTAAAAAATATTCCTTGCTTAGCTGTTTTGTGTAGCATTGGATGTTTGGGGATGGTTGATAGTTTTCCAGACGGGTTCATGTGGTGAGGTGAGCCTCTGTTGTGAAGTACAAGGTAGGTATAAACTTAACTTTATTGTGGTGCCCATGTGTAGCCTCTAGTGACTAATTAGGGTTAAAAGACAACATGGTTGAATCCTGTTGAGTTAGTGAGCAAAGAAATGAGCGGAGACAGACAAAAATCTGTCTCCTGCCATATGGTTCTTATGATGCACTGGATTCTTCTATCGAAGAAGAAGGAGGAAGATGAGAAGAAGGAAGAATGAGGAGGAAGCAGCAGCCAAGACGGGATGCAGCATAAGTCATTTAAGCCTCCACAATCATGACACACATACACAAAATTCCCTTAACTTCTTCATAAAGTAACATAGTTTCATGGATTTTCTTATTACAACAGAAAGTAGAATAACAACATATCATATTATGTTGTTGCAATTTTTATGTGTCTATGTGTTCTAGGTAGTTTGTTTTACTTTTTCCCTGTTTTATTGAAAACATATTTTTCATCCATTATATTCTGGTTATTGTTTCCCTTCTCCAAACTCCTCTCAGATCCACCCCACCTCCCATCCCAATGGAATTTACACACTTTCTGTTTCTCCTTAGAAATCAGACATCTAAAGAATAATTAGAAAAATTATATAAAATAAAATAATATAAAACAAAAACAGACAAATTGAAATAGGATAATACAAACAGGAGAAAAAACAAAGAAAATCACAAGAAACACATTTGGACACAGAGACACAGAGACACACTTGTTCATATACATAGAAATCCAATAAAAACACAAAACAGGAAGCCAATATATAAGGTAAGGCAAATAAAATAAAATAAAATAAAATTAAAAAACGAATAGTAAATAATACAAATAAAGATAACTTAAAAATTTCCTGACTAAGAAGTAAACACTATATGACAAAGAACTTCCAAAGATGCCATTGAGACCAGGTGGTGGTGGTGCACTGAAACAAAAATAAAACAGAGATGCCACTGGGTTCATTTTGTGTTGGCCATCTGCTTCTGGGCATGGGACATCGATGCTCTTAAGAGTGGTTCATATCCTCAGTGAGACACCACTGAAGAAAAATAATTTTACATTTGCAAGTGTTTATCAATTGTAGATGGCTTGTGGGTCAGGGGTGAGGGCATGTGACCACTTCCCTCAGTGCTGGGACCTCATCTGTTGCAGAACAGTGTAGGCTGTGTGCATGCTTCTCCAGTCTCTGTGAGTTGATATGTGTGCTGGTTCTGCTGTGTTTAGAAGGCCTTGTTTCCTTGGTGTCTTCCATCCTGTCTGGCTCTGACAACCTTTCCACATCCTCTTCCACAGCATTCCCTGAGCCCAGAGGGGAGGGATTTGATGTGCTCTTTCCATGTAGATGTGGGTGTTCCAAGATCTCCCAGTCTCTGCATCTTGTCTGGCTTATGTGTCTCTATTTTTAACTCAACATGTACTAATATTATTTTCAAAAATTTTGTACAACCAGTTTAGTATTTGCTTTCTCCAAGTTGCTTTCCTATCTGTAAGTAACAGAGAAGCTTTCTCCAAGTTGCTTCTCTATCTGTAAATCATGTTTAGAAACACATGGGGATAGATTTTTCTATTGCAGCCTTTCACAGCTGGATAGTTAGGAGCAAATTCCAGAGTGCAAATTCTCCAGTCTGACTCAGCATCTTGAGAGAATGAATTTCAGTTGTTCAAGTCTTTCTTTGGTCTCATCTGATTGATCAGAAAAGAATAATTCAAATATATCTCATTCTGTTGCCATACATTGGAACATAGCTGGAGAGAAAGGATATGGGGCCCTCAATATTCCTCTCCTATATCTATAACCTGCCTGTTGCTCTTCTTCCAGTCAAACACTCACCACAACCACTATCCACAATCCCCACTGCAAAGGTTTGCAACTGGTTTGCACAAATCCAGTGAGATGAAACAGTCACACAAGTCAGGCAAAACAGACATTATTCACAACAGGTACATACTTTTAATTTCAAGAATGAATATGAGGAACATAGTAGGAAGAAATACTGTGTATATGGTGAGCATTTAAATGGGTGCCCACTGTCAAGACACTTCTTCAAACGCACAAGAATTTACTGAAGAAGCATCCTCTGAGGACAACACCAGTCTTTGCTACAGTAGAGTTGGAACAGCTTCATTCATTCTCTCTACCCAGAGCTCTCATACAGAGTTAACTTGGATTGTTGAGCATCAGCAGCATTGTTGGTAATATTTTGTCCCCATTTGTGCTTCCCACCTTTGTTCTCTTCCTCATTTGGTTTAATTATTCAAATCCTTGACAGTAATGATGGGAACAAATAGCTGGCATTGAACAAGGATAAGAATAACTTGGCCCTCATTCTTCCATGTGCCATTCTCTGCCACTTTAGAGCTTCTGAGACAGCCATTGTGAGAAGAGGATTTGGCTTTAATACTGTAAATCCACACATTATGAAATGAAAAGGGGGCAAAAGTGATTTGTTTTAGTGAGATTCATTCCCTTTTCAATAATCATGACTGAAGCAATAGGGGAAACGCCCACACTCTAAAATGAGAATGAAGCACTCTGGAATTTGCTCCTAATTATCCAGTAATATCCCATCTGACCTTGAGCTGTTTGTTTAGTCCGTCTGTGAGAATAAAGATAATGTTATTGTCGTTGGAATAAATCTCCATGCAGAAAAAATAGTGAAGTGCCCTTGAAAATATAATTCTGTCTCTCAATATATGATGTTAAACATAAACAGCCAATGCAGTACCCACTTGCACCAAGCTCAACAATCAATGAGATTGTGCAAAGACTAATATATCCAGTCTGTATCAATACCATGGCTATCTCACCTTATGAGGTAGTTTCTGATTCACAACCATAAGATTCATGCCAAAGTAAACAAGCCAATAAATTAAGAATAAATGATGTAATTGCCTGATATGGCTTTCACAGCCCTCATTTTTAGCCTCAGGAAAGAATAGACATTTAAAATTTTCTATAACAATAGTCTTTTTCAGAGTTAATGAGCTACAGACATTTTTGGCAATGTAAACAAAGATCAGCTGATTTCAATACAACCTTCTTAGGACTGACACACGTATGAACACACAGAGAGAGTGACAGTAGACACAAGGCCTTCTCAGGTTCAAGCCAAATGGGGTCCCAGTGCTCAAAGGACAGCTGGACATGAGCTCTCATTCCTGACGAGAAGCCATCTCCAGTTCACATCTGCTTGCAAAGGAAAAAATCGTTTTCTACAGTGGAGTCTCACTGGGTGTATTAACACACTTAAGGGTAGGCTCCATGGAAGGCAGTAGACAGGCAACACAAAATGAACCAAATGGTATTTTTGAAGATTTTTGATGTGTATTTTTCTGTTTGGGCTTTTTTTTTTTTTTTTTTGCCTTACTGGCTTTTATATAATGGTTTCCAATTTTGTGTTTTTATGGGTGTGTGTGTTTCTTGTGCTTTTTCTATGTATTATTAGTAGTGTTAATAATTACTATTATTGTTGAAATTGTTACTATTATGTGGGGTTTTTGTTTGTTTTCTTGAGCAAAAGAAAGGGCTTGGAGTTGAGTGGAAAAATGTGAAGGATCTGAGAGGAGTTGAGGGAAAGAAAACCATGATCAGAATACATCATATAAAAAGGTATTTTCAATTAAAAAACCTTATACGCAATAACCCTGGTACTGGATCTCTTGAGGTGTTTTCAAACTCTCCTTTTTCTGAAAATCCATCAAAGAATAACATCTGAAAAATCAATGCTCTAACTGAAATAAATGTATATATCTAACAGAAATTCACATCAGCCATTACTATCTTTTTGAAGTCTGTGTCCTACATGCTTGTACAAATTAGTTTCCAATTATACTTAGCATTGGAGAAAAGTTAACTTTGGTGGGTCTGAGTTTCTGTGAATGTATAATTAAATACAAAAAGCATTGAATGAGTAGCATCATAGCAGTTTATTGAAAGTTTATATTCTTCAAGCTCCAAATATCTTCAGACAATTTTTGCTATATTATCTTATTTAGTTAACAGCCATGTGAAGGAAACTTAGTGTTCTGCTTTATTGTGTAATAAGCAGTTGCATAACTCTAGAAAGCACTATTCTTACTGACACTCTCAATCTTCTAGCAGGTTACCACTTGTCTTGTGTAAAGTATATTTAATCCAACACATGCAAACACAAGTAGAAAGGTTTCTAAAAATCTATGGTTCTTCAAGGTATTAAAGCAATAGTCTCTTTTTGCTAGGGATAAATACTGATCTACTACCAGAGGCCAATAGATTGCCGAGGCCTCCTCACTGACACTAAGTTCATGGGGTCTGGATCAGTCCTATGCTGGTTTCTCAGCTATCAGTCTGGAGTCCATGAGCTCCCCCTTGTTCAAGTCATCTGTTTCTGTGGATTTCTCAGTCTGGTCTTGACTCCTTTGCTCTGATATGACAGAATTTGAAGATTTCCCCCATGGAAGGCCTCACCATCTCTGGAGAGCAGAAAGGGGATGGGACTGGGGTTGGTGGGGGCAGTAGAAGAGGTGAGAGAGAGGGAACTGGGATTGACATGTAAAATAAGCATGTTTCAAATTTAAAGATAAAAGTAGTAATCTAATATAAGAATCAAAAATAATTAAACATTTTGATGTGTACAAGGGGGTTGCTAGGTGAAAAACACAAAGGGTATGTTGTTGGTAATAGGGACAGGATTTGGGAAGAACGGAAGAGGATTGCTGAGGGACCACAGGGGCTTTTGTTTTAACCTCCAGGTACTAGTATTTCTGATACCTACAGAACCACAAATTACCTGTTTTATTTCATTTGTAGTTCAAAAAAGTCTGGGGGGACATGTGTCTTCTACAGATGAGAGACAGTTTTCCAAGGATATGTCACCTTGACACAAGCTAGAATCATCTGAATGAAGGGAACCTCAGTTGAGAAAATGTCTCCATAGTATTTGGCTATAGGTCATTTTCTTATGACTGATGGAGGAAGGTCCAGCCCATTGAGAGTAGTGCCATTCCTGAACTAGTAGTCCTGAGTTCTGTAAGAACATAAAGAGCCAAACATAGCTGTTTATGTTTATAGCTGTGACATTGGGAGGGAGAGACAGGAAGATTCTGAGAGCACACTGACCAGAGAATCCAATGAAACCATGAGCTCCTGGTTCAGTGAGAGACTCTGCCTTAAAGTGATCAAGAAAAAAAGTGATTGGCAAATAAACCTGGTATGCTCCTCGGACCTGTTTGCATGCAAGCAGGAATTAACAACCACATAATTGTGTAACACACACACACACACACACACACACGCACACATACACACAATGAATGAAAAAGAAAAAAATGGGCCCTTGGATGTTTTGTGTTTCTTTTTTGGAGATGTTTCATTTAATATGTGATATTTATTCATTAACATTGAACGCTCTGCCATTAACATTGTAATTCACTAATGAATGATATTTATTGAACAAGTGACTTTTCTCCAAAAAACATGTCAAAACCTCCTTGTACTTCACAGCACTGTTGGTATACTAGCACAGTATTTGAAGTCACTAAACAGCAAAATGAATGAAAATCTCAAGTGGACCATGAAGAAAGTTTCCTTATTTACAGCCTGAACCTAGGAGGCAAAAAGTTGCTTTGTCTGTTCAGCTTCAAATGGAAATACTTCCTTTCAACAACATTTCCACCTTCTTTGTATCTATGGTGCCTCTACAATAGACCAAAAAAAAAAGAACTGCAAAGAACACATTCCCATTGTTTACATAACACGTAGTCTATAATGTTGGTAGTAACTGCTCAGCAGACCATTACAAAGATACAAGTAAATGTAACCATGTAAATCAATTCACAGATGCAGAAATGGTTAGCCCAGCACACCTAGGGGTTTCCAGGTATATCAACTTCAGTTTCTGGTATTTGGCAAGTCTACACCTGTCATTCTTTGTAGATTTATACACAAGTCATACTTTGGAGTTCAGTTTCACAATGCCAGTCTTCCTTCATATGCTTTTGCAGATAATGACACTACAGTTCTTGCAAAAACATTCTTTCCTGAAGTCAAGACTAAGTGAAAGGGTAAGGTTCCTACATATGGGTTTAGAGTCTATTGTTCAGTTTTGGCACATTCACTTGCCCACTGATGGTGCATTTTAATACAGTATGTAACATGTTATTTTCTCCGTGACCTATCATTATTGTATCTAGGATTTCAGATTTTAAGAAGTGTATTTATTCCACTTTCTTCACCGTTGTGTTTTGACCCAGGTAGCTTTGAAAGGTAATTATATTTTGCTTGTTTTTCTTTTTCAACATAACACCATTTTTTGTTCAAATATGAGCTGAATCTGTGCTCATAATAGAGGCCAATGGTACTTCATTTCTTGAGTCACCTAAGAAAATAAGATATGATGTCTTGGCCTAGACCTTTTATTTTAACCTTGTTAGGAATGTGTAGATAACAAATTATCAGAGCCTTAGCAGAGATAAGAAAGCGTTGCATTCTAGCCTCGATGGTACAGTAGAATAGAACTCCAAGTCACACATGAATGAATAGCCATTAAACTTGGGCTTTCAGGCTCTTGCCCCAAAAAGCTAAAGGATAAACCAAATATATGAAAAGGTTTAAGCTAAAACTGTGTGGCCAGTGTCCTGACCAACTCTGCCTTGACTTTAGACACCTTTTGCTCTGCTACTGGATACAAAAACTGGAATGCATTGTGTTTCCCTAGGTAACCAAGTTAAAATTCATTAACTTTTCCTTGATCAGGAGAACTGATACTTAAATGATGACAAAGTAACTGAGACAGTGAAAGACAAGAAGACTATCCCTTTGAAAAGGTTACTGAGTTTTTTCACTGCCAAGTAAATGAGTTTTAAGGTCCCTCTCATTCTTTGTTTTTTGTTTTTTGAGACAGGGTTTCTCTGTAGCTTTGGAGCCTATCCTGGCAATCTCTCTGGAGACCAGGCTGGCCTCGAACTCACAGAGATCTGCCTACCTCTGCCTCCCAAGTGCTGGGATTAAAGGCATGTGCCACCAATGCCTGGCAAGGTCCCTCTCATTCTAGACTTGGTGATAGAATAGTCATCTATTTCAGTTCTGCCCCACCCAACAGTCACTAGCCACATATGGCATGAAATTTAAGGTTTAATTCTTTGCCTCAACTTAAGACATTTTGAATCATCAGTAGTCCTTTTCAGATAACCATTATATCTGGGAGTTCATGTTTCCATCATTGTGGACATTTCTGTTAAAATGTACTCAAATAAATTAACATTTTAAGACAATAAAATGTAGTGATAGCCGGGCATCACTAGAGTTCCGGAAACCCTGTCTCAGAAAAAAAAAAAAAAAAAAAAAAAAAAAAAAAAAAAAAAAAAGCGGGTAAATTTAATGTCTTTAATGTCTCTCTAAATAGTTTACCTTTTTTAATTTAAATGATAGTAGGGAGAAATAATGGTTGGTAGATGCCACTTATGCAGAGATTTTTGTCTTCAGGTAATAGAGAAGTCTACACAAAACTATGAACTAAGCCCTTCCTTCATTTTTACCGTATTTCATTCTGCCTTTCCTTCTCCTGTTCCTTCATCCCTTACTTGGTTCCCTAAACCAATCCTGTATCATTCACATAGGTGTGAGGGGGAGGGGGAAAGAGGAGATCTGCAATGGAAGGTTAGGCTTTGGCAAGCTGGGGCAGGCTGGTTTTCGGCACTCCCTGCTTAATAGGATGAGGCCTGTGCCACCCAGCTTTGTCTTCTGAACCTAAGGAAATAGGGCATTTTCAATCTTGTCTTAGTCATCTTCCCCAGCTACAGTGGAGCACCACTAAAGAAACAGTTGATTCCAAAACAAAAATTTATTTATTGTCGTTCTGGAGTGTCAAGTCCAATATCAAGGGAATGACATATGTTAAAGGACCTCATGCTGCCTCATGACATGGTTGAGAGTTTCATGTGTAGAAAAGGTAGAAGCTATGATTTCAGATCTCTTCTTCTTCACACAACGCCATTAATACCATCAGATAGACTCCCCCAACCATGACCTCCTCCAGTCCTATCTACCATGTCAAAAGTTCTCAGCTCCAAATGCCATCAATATAAACATTACGGGATCGTGTTTTGAATACAGGAAGTTTGAGAGATCTCGTGGGAGATTTGTTCGTGCTGTTGCTCTGAGACTACCAATGGAGTTCAACCTTTGTTCAGAGGGCGGAGTCCACATTCATCTTGCTGCAATAAACCATGGAGTGTTCTGACAAACCCAGAAGAGGATAGAGAGACCTGTGGAGAGAGAAGGAGGGGAAAAGATTGACAAGTCTTTTTGTCTGGAAAGTTGTAGAGGGGGGGTTAGCTAATCGTTTCTCTGTTGCTCTGTGGATCTATCAGGTTTATACCCTAATATCTGACTCCCAAGTTTTATCTATTGTGAGAACAATAAAGTACACTATAGGGAGGCCTTCTTGAATAGTAATATGCCTCCCTGCAAGTTAGTTGCCAGCCAAACACCGAATTATTATGTAGTAAAATATTTTAACAGTGTAGTGTACTCAACACCTGATAGGTTTCTTGTTAAATGTATAATTATTATATTATATTAAATGTATAGAGTGGTTACTGTGTGTGATTAAAATGTTCATTAAAAAGTCTTTCAGTCCAAGTCTGAGTCAGGTGGAATACTTAAGAGTTCTAAGCCAGTCTTGTCCACTTACCAAGTTCCTGTAAGCTTGGACTACAAAAGAAACCTTTGCCTCAAAAACAAAGACAAACATTTCTTGAAAATAGATAGCAACCTATTTCCACATTATTAAAATACTAAAATGTCATCTCTACAGTTCAATTTTACAATACCAAGATGGATTTTATGTTGGAATTTTTGAAAAAAATACATTTTGATAAGAAATAATCTCAATGGAGTGAAGCTGGCTCATTTGGTAAACTGCTTGCCACACAAGCATGTGAACCAGAGTTTAATCCCCTCCACCTATGGGAGAAACTGGATACATACACATAAAAACTGTCCAAGGCTAGGGAATCAAAGTCAGGACTATCCTTGAAGCTTGACTAGCTTCAGTATAGATGAATCAGTGAGCTTCATTAATGAGAGCCACTGTCTCAGAGGATAAAAGTGGAGAATTCTTGAGGAAGACATCCTATGTCAAAACATGACATATATCTGCTTAAGCTCAGACACACACACACACACACACACACACACACACACACACACACACACGGTTGAAACACTTCTTGATAATTTTTCCATATGTCTTCATAACTCTCTTTGCCTAACTCTCCCTGATTTGTATTATTAATAAATATTATATATCCTCTTATAGATTATGTTAATTCCACTGTATTAAGGCCTAGGCCTACTCTTTATAAATGGGCATAGAAGTCTGTGTTGCTGAAACTGTCTGAACCTTTGGTTAAATTTTTACATTTGCTGCACTTTTGATAGCTCTATGATTTATAAATTATTTTCAGTGATGAATTTGGTTTAGCCTCTAAATTGGTCATTAATGTCCTGAGTAATATTAATACCAGCTAATTTCCTTCACTTTATTGAGCATAACTTTATACTCATTTGGCCTAGCCATGCTTCAAACTCAGATATTCAAGTCATTCACAGTTCAAGACACCAGTTGTGCCAAGAACAGTCACATACAACTTTGCTTAAACTTGCTGTCACTCTAGCAACTATGACCATCTGCAGTTCACTCTTCCCTCTAAAATAGAAACCATCAAACATGGGCATTAAAGGCAGATACATTTTCCAATGGAGTCTTTTGGGAAACAAAAGACAATTTCAAAATAATAGCCCTGTCACACTGATCAGGGAAATGGTACGTTTTTATAAGTGTATTTTGAAAATGCATGCATAGGAACTGTTTGCCATTTTGTTTCTCATAAAGTATGGGCATGAATTTGGATGGGAGAGAGAAAAGGGAAAAATGATATAATTATATTTAAATTAAATTTCAAAATTAAAAGGTCAAGAGTTGAATTGCTTATCAGTGGTAATATACAGAATTTTTTGATCAAGGGTGTTCCTATATGCTGAACTCACAGACACTAATTTTAGGTAAGCAATGGTTTGCAGATTACCTTCATATCTTATATATTATGGCTCAACATGAGTTGCCTTAAATTATAGTTTGAGTAAAACAGGATATTTAAAAAGCCATTTTTTCTTTGTGTTATCAAATACTCATGAACAATCTTCTTTTATCAGAGGTGAGAGAAAAACAGCAAACATTTTTTTGGTGTGTGTGTGTGTGTGTGTGTGTGTGTGTGTGTGTGTGTGTGTGTCTGTGTCTGTGTCTGTGTCTGTGTCTGTGTCTGTGTCTGTGTGTATAGATTCACATGCATGAGTCTGTGTTTGTAGGCCAGAGAACAATGTTAGGTGTCATTCCTCAGATGCTATCTACTTTTATAGACAGAGTTTCTCACTGACCTAGAATTAATGAAGTTGACTAGTTGGCTGGACCGGAGGTCCCAGGGATCCACTTGTCTCCTCTTCCCCAGCATTAGGAATACAAGCATCACCTTCTACAGCAGATTATTTTATGTGAGTTCTGGGGATCAAACTCAGGTCCTTGTATTTGCAAGACAAACAGTTTAATAACTATCTCTCTATCTGATATTCAAATAGCAAAAATCTTGATTTTTCCTAGAGCTTTCATCCAGTAGCTGATCGAAGCAGAAACAGGCACCCACAGCTAAACACTGAGTCATGCTCCTGGAATCCAGTTGCTGAGAGGGAGGATGGATGAGCAAAGGAGCCAAGACTGTGCTGGAGAAACCAACAGAAACAGTTGACCTGACCTAGTGAGAACATGGAGACCCTAGTCATAAAGCTGGGGAACCAGCGTTGAACCGAACCAAGCCCTCTGAATGTGGGCTTATGAGGCCAGGGCAGTCTATGGGACCTCTAACAGTGGAGCCAGTGTTTATCTGTAGAGCACAAATGGACTTTGGGAGCCCATTCCCTATGAAGGGATACTATTGCAGCCCAGATACAAGAAAGAGGACCTAGGCCCTCCCCCAAATGATGTGACAAACTTTGATGATCCCCTGTGGGGGGATCATTATCCTTGGGGAGTGAGCTGGGAGGGGGTCTGTGGGGAGCATAGGAGGATGGGAAAGGGAGGGAAAGGGGGAATTGATATGTAAATAAGAGTGCTTCTAAAATAGAAAAATAAAAAAAGATTATAAGCATGATAATATATGCAGGGATTTCTGCTTTTTGTGCAGATATATATATATATATATATATATATATATATATATATATATATAGGGGATGTACATGCATGTGAGTGCATGTGTGCTGAGGCTGGAGGACAGCTTGCATGCAGCCTTCAGGGACACCATTCACCTCTGAGGCAAGGTCTCTTTTTGGTGAGGAATTCCTTGATTAGGCTAGAGTGGTGGCCCAGCAAAGTCCAGTGACCTGCATGTCTCCACCTCCCCAGTTCTGGGATTACAAGCGCTTGACACCTCGCCTTAAGTTGAGGATTTAACTTAAGTTCTTCAGTGTACAAGGCAAACACATTGCCAACGTACCATTGTTTCAGACCAATTACTTTCGTAATTGCAAAACATAAATTTATACATGTCTCCAGGGCTTTGGCAGTGTCCTAAAAATTATAAGAATATCATAAAGCCTGTTAGTTCAAATAAAATGTTAAATAGATAATGATGGCATCTTTGCTTTTAAACAGAGTGGCATGTGTGCAGAAGAAGCTGCTGGTGAAACAGTAGTAGTCTAGGGAGAGAAGAGTATGCTGACTTGGGTCTGTTATGGTTCTATAAGTAACTGCCCCAATACATGAGGATTTAGGTGATACATCGCATGAAACCAATAACTGAAATAATTACAGCTTTGTTTAAAAGTCAGTCATTTGCCCAGAGAACTGTGGGATCTCCAATCTCAATATCAATACAAGCTCACTGTGTATATAAAGATGCACAGAGAAGTTGTGCATATGGGCAATTGTGGGTTCATGTGTCACCAGTGCCAATCTTTCAGAGACATGGGACGATAAGACTGAAAGTGCAATGGATTCAGTGATTTTCCAATACTGTGTGTCTAAGTTTAATTCAGTGGACATTTGACTTAAAGCAAATGCTTCAGTAACCTTTCTAAGCCTCTTCTTATTCCCCATCAAAGAGAAAAATGGTACTTGCCAAACTCATTTGGGCATTTATCATGTAACATATTCTACACATGCTCTCATAGATATAAATGTAAGCTAGAAGGATACCCTGTCCTCAGAGTACTCAGCTCACTACAAGAGGGGTTAAAAATAACTCCAGTAGACATAATAACAAAAATACAAATTAAGATTTACAATAGTCCTTGGGGCCCAGACCACTTTGTGTATTCAGTTTATACCATAACATTTGTGGGGCAATGGCAACCCAAGTCAGGAAGAGTAGAAGACAGGCAACAAAAAGTGGCCATGGGCCGGGCATTGGAGGTGCATGCCTTTAATCCCAGCATTCGGGAGGCAGAGGCAGGCAGATCTCTGTGAGTTCAAGGCCAGCCTGGTCTCCAGAGCAAGTGCCAGGATAGGCTCCAAAGCTACACAGAGAAACCCTGTCTTGAAAAACAAACAAAAAAAGTGGTCATGGGAATGTAACCCTTTTGCAGTTGCTTCTCTGGCCATACGCCCTTATTCACATCATTTGGGTTTAGCTTTCCAGTTTCAATCCTGTCCAGAACAGCAAAGAAGACACTAAAATTTGAACATTAAGAAATTGTTTAATTTGTTTAATTATTGACCAAGAGAATCTTCAAATTAACTAAAGAATACACTTCTAACATTTAGTTACTTTGCTCTGAGTAAAGTATAATTTTACCTGTCTTGGCTGAGGCAAGCAAGCCTGTAAGGGTTGGGCTGGCTTCCTGCACCAGTGTGAACTTTTAATATTGCCTTCTCTATCAGTAGCTCGCACCTCATAGAGGAGGTCAAAATGGTATGGAACGAAAAAGGCGGTTTTAAAGTGAGTATAAAAATTGTTAGAGTTGTAAAAAGGAAATATCAGAAATGTTACAAGCCTAGGAATGGTTTTTACCTACTTGCTATCACTATTTTATTATAGACAGAGTCTATATCATCTCCAAACCTATCTATAGTCTTTTGGTATCTGAGAAACAAGGAACGTTTGCAGGACTATCAGTTCTGATGCTTCTAAGACACACAAAGAATAAGAAAAAAAAAAAATATATATATATATATATATATATATATATATTATATATATGCTTTGGGTGAAAGTCTTCCATTTGTTCTTTGTGTTGGGAAATTTGAAAGCTAGCTATGTCTGTTTCATTTCTATTCGTAGAGACTTTAAGTGGAAGAAGACATTTCAAAGAATTTTAAGTAAAAAATACCTGCAGTTTTGTCACTTAAATAAAAGTTCTTCCTAATGAAAAGAAAACTAAAAATGCTTAAGGAGTGTAGACTGATATAAATGGCACTTCCTACTGGAGACACGTACATGTGTAGTGGTTGGTGTTTGCTGCAGCCATGGTTAATCATGCTCCAAATAGCCTGCACGTAAAGTATAGATTTCAGCACTATAAAATGGGCATTCCTCTTGACACAGAGACACTGAATAAACTGCATGAGGACAGCTTGAGAATGTGTTAATAATAGTGGCATGGAATCCACTGTAGCCTGTGTTTTGGTAATTCTGTGGAGCAGAAACTAGTGACTGCTTTCTTTTAACCCTACATTTACTTAAGATGATACAAAGATTTAATATGATTTTTCACCTACCTATAAAGCTTATGGAGTGAATTCCCATGCCAGTAAGTGGTTTCTATTTATAAATTTCTGTATATATTCCTTGGGAGGAGCAACTTGACTTTGTTGATAAGTTTAATCCTAAAGGCTATCATTGAACTGGTAACATATATGGAATGAGTAAGTGAACAGGTGAACAAATGAAGTTAAGATGCAGAACAACCAATGAAGCCATGGAAATAGTGCTCCCTAGTTGCAATTATCATTCATCTAACATGGGTTTGAATCAAATTGTCTACCTTTCCGTGTTATTTTAGTTTCAACCAGAGAATATCGCATCTACATTTTGAAACAATGTGAAAGCACAATGGTGCAGCTCTATCTTCATTCTCATGACACTGTGGTAGAGCCCGATGGTCCATCTTGGTGGTTGACTTGATCTGGAACCAACAAAGAGACAAGCTGTGTGAGAGACTATCCAGATTAGGCTCAGCACACCTGTTAAGAATCCTCTTGATTGCATTCCCTGAAGTGGAAGGCCCACCCTGAACATGGTGGTCCAGATAAAAGGAGGTCTGAGGACAAAACTTTGCTTTTTGACTGCTCTCCTTTGCTTTCGATGACAAATTCATCCACTTCCCTTTGTGAGTTCATCTACGGCATTGAGCTGTCACTGCTGTCTTTCACTGTCATGGGAACCCAGCTTCCTCAGCCTTCCACGTGGGCTGAAAACAGTGGCTTTCCATACATCCTCTAAGTCATCAGTGCCAGACTGGGACTGTAAGAGCAGCCAGACCTGTGGACTAAGTAGCCACTTGTCCTCAGGCTCTTTATTGTAAAGATAGCCATTGGTAGACTACTGAGAATCACGCAAATTGCAAGCAAATCTAATGAATCCATTTTTAATATACACTCATTTTCTTGGCTCTGCTTCTCTAAAGAACCTTAATATCCCAGGCTCTAAATTTTTCTCTATTTTAAGAATCTTTATTTTTTTCATTTGTATGCATGTGCATGTACGTGTGTAAGAGTATGTACATGCATGTGCCTGTTTGTGGGTATGTACACATGCATGCCAGTTAGGACAAAAGATGCTGTCACATTTCCTGGAGCTGAAGTTGTAGGTACTCGTGAGCTGCCTGAGTAGGTGCAGGTCTTCTACAAGAGCAGTGAGTGCTCTTAGTTCCAGAGCCATCTCTCCAGCCCTGTGTTCTGAGTAAACCTGAAGAAAAAAATTAACTCCTGTGGTAATTCTTCACATATAGAATCAGGTCAATAGTCTTTACACCTAATGGATGTATTTTTTCACCTATCCCAGGCTGCTGCCAGTACAGGACTGTTAAATAAATTGCTTGTCAGTTTCTAACAACTCAGGACTGTGTGTCAAGTCATGTTGAGTCATATTAGGGTAAAATGATTGCAACCACAACCTCAGAGATGAGACTAGAAGGACACTGGATTTAATTTCATTATCTTTGTGTCCTAGCTACCTCTTCCTGGACTTCTCCACAATGTTAGAGAGAACAGTAACAGATTAGGAAAGCAAAAACAGTGTTGTTAAGTCAGCCTCTATAGAAGTTTGGTCAAATTCCCTTGGAAAGAAAGGAAAACTAGAATAAATTCCTATGTAAGCAAAATAATGGACTCCTTGGGAATCAAACTCCCAAAACAAATAGAAATTCTTAATACTACTATAATTCTATAGGAAAGTAATTACTTTCATAAGGGCATCCAGTTAGATATTTATAGAAGGAACTCTCTGAAAAATTCTATTTTCACTGTTTTCACCCACATATGCTGTCCCTGAGGGTCTTGACACTTGTCATTTAGTTTCCAGTCTCAAAATCAGAAGTTTCTGTGGTCTTTTGTGAAAATGAAATTTATGATAGCAAGGATAACTATTTTAACAACTATGTGTACCATTTTTTAAGATATATTTACTTGATAGCTACAGGAAAGGACATAAATCTGGAAAGCCTTAATAGTTTGTGAGTAGAATATACGCTTATTCCATCCTATTTATGTTATATCCAACTTAATAGCGCTGCTGTAGATGGAGATGCACACCTCATACTCCACAGGGGGCCAAACCCAGAACCAGAATAACAAGCTTGGCAAATAGGAGACAGGGGCAGGGGACGGTGAACATACATTTAATACACACAATGCTGAGAATTTTCATTTTTCAATAAAAGAAAGGCACTTTGAAGATGTATGAAAACATAGCATGTTTTTGATGCTAACGGCATTCTAAGACTATGAAATGTTATGTGTGGCAAATTTCCCAGAAAATTATAGAGGTCCCTAAGCAAGAAAAACGCTCCCTGCATGAATAGATGCCATCTTTATATATGCCTCTCACCACGTTTCTTTATACATACATGTATGTATATATTATACATAAAATATACAAACTTTACATATTATGTAAATATATATATATATATATATATATATTATATATATAAGAAATTGATGAAAATCAACTAATCCTCGAGAGAATAACAGTCAAGTCTGCACGTGTCTAATATCCATGCTTACCTCTCATAGATCTGGGAGAAGTCATCATAAAGTATATGACTGTAATTACTTCCTACTCAATAACATGTGAAAACACAATGGTTTCAGTCATTTTCTTTTTCATTTTATTTTTCTCCAACTTTTTTTATTTGAATTATAAACAGGATTGTTTTACATGACAATCTCAGTTCCCTTCTCCCACCCGTCCTCCCCTACCCCACCCCAACTAAAACCTTATCTGTCACATATTTTTTCTGTTCCCCCTGGATGGTGAGGCCTTCCATAGGTTGTCATCAGAGTCTTTCGTATCCTTTGGGATAGGGCCTAGGCCCACCACCGTGTGTCTTGGTTCAGGGAGTATTCCTCTATGTGGAATGGGCTCCCAAAGTCCACACCTATGCTAGGGATAAATACTGGGCTTCTAAAGGAGGTCCCGTAGATTTCTGAGGTTTCCTCGCATGTTTTAGGATTGTTACAGAGATAAACACCTCCATTTACCAACAACCCCTAATTTTAGTGGCTGAAATACCATTGTATTAAAAAGCATTGAGCTTGTATCAAAGACACACATTTTATAGTGTTCACACAATCCCTAGATCCACCTTCATTTTATGTAAAGAATCCACCTTGGGGGAAGCAACTGAACAAGTTTGCTCCTTGATGATGCCAGATGAGGGTAACTATCTTGGTTACCAGTGTTTCTCATCTTACACAGGCTGCCTGCAAATTTGAAGAATGGGGCTGTGATTCAAAATCTTGAAACATGTTGGACAAGATCCTACACTGATGATGAACATCTTTGGGGTTTCTTGAACAGTCCACAGATTGCACAACCAGAGGGGATAACAGAGAAATCCAGTCAGAACCATGAGATGCATGTTACTCTGTGCAGGTAAGTATGTTATAGGTGAGTGACAGAAGAGTCTAGAGCAAACTACCAGCCAAAGGTGTAAAACAGGTGTCCTTCAGGGTCTCTGTGAAGCTGTGCTCCTGTAGATATACTTTTGGAAGCTACAAACAGCCATCCTGTACTCCTGGAGGTTACAAACTGCTGTCCTGAACATAGGGGACAGACCTTCACATCACTATGTTTCTTTCTATTGAAACTCTGCCAAAGACAATTCTAATCTTTCAAATTATGTAAAATTAGAAAGATATTTCAACTAAAGCTGGAATGTTAAAGAACTGGTTTTCTCTTCCCCAAGGAAAGTGCCATGACAGCCTAAAAAAAACAAGATGACACTTGAGAGCACAGAGGGCCATACTTGCTGGTGACTTAGGATGAACTTTTGTGAACAAGGACATTTCTAATGCAGAATTGGCAGAGATTTTTGGCCATCATTGGTGAAACCTGGCAAGAGAAAAATAAGAAACTGAAAAATAGTGACCCAGGTCAACATAGAGAAGAACTAGATTTAGCAGAGGAATTTAGAAGAAACTTTCTAGGGCTAAGCACATGCAGCATGACTCAGAAGATGCTGAGTAAACAAGTAAAGGTGGGGCAGGCCTCAAACAGGAAACAGATGAGCACTGAACTGATGAACTGCAGAAAACAGATGAGCACTGAACTCAAGGAACTGCCTGCTCAAAGACCAGATATTTCTAGGAATTTTAAGCCTGCTTGTAGGTGGTGCTGTTAATTTAGATTAGGTAATTTACAGAGTATTTCCTAGTAATTAAATGTTTTGGTTGGGTAACTAAGATTACTCATTTCTTACAATATTGAGAAGAAATTATGATACCCAGAAAAAAATCTGTGAAATCGATTATCAGGTAGGATATAGGAAAAGGGTGTGAGGATGGGCACCCTTTATGCTGTGAATGCATTGCTGCAATCCATCTGAAGATGGACACTTACTACTGTTTTCAAACTCCTCCTCCAAAACCAGGCCCCTACAGTACAGGATATCATTGTGCTAAGGGATGAGAGTCACACTATGGTCTTCACATTATAGCAATGAAGGTCACATTGCAATAAGTCATGAATTGTAAACCAAGGGATGAAAAGGGATTTAAATAAATTATAGTACTAAAATAGTAACAGGTCTGTTGATTTTTTAATTACTCATTGCTCTCAAGAAAGACAAATTTTGACTTTTTATATAATGATAAATTGGAATTCCAGACAGAATTTTAAATATGACAACAGGATGTTCTTCATTCTCACTTACTTTGCTGTAAATTCCATGTTTAATGTCTGAGTTATATTCTTTGTATGTATATACATTTATATATATATATATATACATATATATATATATATATATATATATGTTATCCACATTTATTAAGAGTCATGATCAAAGTATGGGACACACCTATAATCTCTGCAGTCCAGACTCGGAGGCAGGAAAATCAAGACTCAAAGTCTAGCCTCTCCACTACCTAGAAAGTTAGGGTAATGGAAGACCTGAACCACATGAGATTTTATCTCAGAAAAAATCACAATCATAACTAATAAAGATATATCCTGAATCCCACCCTATTCTTTGAGTCTATCAGTTAAATATTCTCTGAGAAAATAAAGAAGCATTTAGACAGTTGGAACTCACAGTAAGGCTAGGAAAATCATTCCTAAAATCTTAGCATATACTAAAAGAAAAACAAAATCCTCTGTAGATCCCTGTACTCTCTGTTTTGGTTGGACCACTTTGGTATACTATGTTTACATCTGGTGACGTGTTTAAAATGTGCTGTGATGAAAGCATTCTGAAGTCTGGGTATATAGCTTCAGACAGTAAAGGAGGAAGGTGTGATGTGAATGATGGAACTGTGATGGCTTACTAGAGATGTGAGAGCTGCCCAGAAATATAGGAAACACTCATAAAAAAAAAAAAGAGGGCTGCATTTTCTGTGTTCCTCCAAAGGTGCAGTGTCAGGATATTTAAAGGAGACCACAGGTATGTACCAGAGCAGCTTTGTATATTTCATATAACTCAGGGTTCTCCTAAAGCCTCTAAGCACCAGTTGATGGCAGATAAATGTGCAGATGGACTGTTGAATACAAACTTCAGTGCAGACACTCTTTGATTCTACCTATCTACTGAGGCAGCTCCACAGCAGAATTTATTCTTGCACTGCTTGACACACAACTATAAACTGCAGCAGCTATGAACTGCTGCAGCACTCAGCAGGACCAAGGGCAGTAGTATCTATGCCTGGGGAGTCAGTCTGGGAACAAACAATCTGAAGCATCCTGAGGCTTGAAGGGTGTCTTTGAAGGGCTCCTCTTTGTGCCTAGCCTCAGATCTGTTTTCACCAGCTCACCACCCACTGATGAGAAGAGAGGCCTCAGAGTGAGGGGTCTGCAGCTTAACCCTTGCTGGTAAATTCAGCCTTGGTAAAACAGATTATTTTATCTCTTGGAAGCAATATAGATAAAGACTCGGTCAGTTCATCTTCGAGCACATTCCACTCACAACTGTCCCGAATTTCTTTCTTATGCAGCCAAATTCTAAAGGATGTGTGCCTGGATAGCATGAGATAAAACTTCCCTCTGCTCATCAAGTATTTGTGCTGTCCAAAGAGTAAGCTTCCTAAACCAAATGATTCCAGTGTTCAAGAGCCACTGACATTCCTCTTTTAGGTCCCTTTTAATAGTTAATGAATTTTAAGTTGAGTAACTATGATTGTTAACATTCACTGTCAACTTGAACAGAGGCTACAAGACTCTGGATACAGTTGTGAGAGAGTTTCTAGGCTGGTTTAATTGAGCTCATCCTCATCTTCAGTGGGCTGTGTTCCCACACTAAATAAAAAAGAGAAATTGGACTGAGAACCAGCATTCATTGCTGTCTACAGCCTGAATGCAGATGCAATGGGACCTGCTGCCTCATGCCCCTGCCACCATTTTTTTTTTCTTGCCATGATGGACAACACACAGGAAAACCTATGAGCCAAAATAAACTAATCTTTCAGCGCTGCTTTTGTCAGGTGTTTTGTCAAATGACAAAAGTTACTAAAATGACACAGTGGACTTTCTTTGCTTTGAGACTTTAAAGTTCCATGTTTTTTTTCAACATCATCATAATGGCCCCAGCATATGGCACCCATTGTTATTTTCCTTGAAGAGCTTCGCTTCGTAAGAAATGGAAGGTATAGAATGAACAATCAACGAAGGGAAAGGCAGAGCCCTGCTCACCACACTGGAGCCATCCAGAGTCTCTTTACTCAGAGCTGCAACACTCACAGTACACTGGGTCTGTGGGTTTTACATCCTCAGAGCCAACAAACCATGGATGAAGGTGTCTTGATAAACAACAAAGAAACCTACATCTGCCAGCACATGTGCAGATGCTTTATCCTGTTATTATTACCTAAACAATTCCATATGACAACTATTTGCATATCATTTGCATTGTACTTGGTGCTGTAAATCAGCCTGAGATGGTCTATAGTGTGTGAAAAATAAGTACTTAGGTTACTGTGAAACTAGACTGCTTTATTTGAGACCCAGCTTCCACAACTTTGGTATCTCTGGGGGTTCCCGGGTGCAATCTCTTTCAGATATAAAGGAATAGTGGTCTTTATTTTCAGTTTTGGAAACCAATCACAATTCAGATAGGGAAAGGAAGGAAAATCAGATACGATTTTAAAAGACATTTGCCTTGGGGATAAGGCTATAACGCTTCAGCTGCATGAGATACTTCTCACTACAGCATGCTACAGACTTTCAGCATCTATATACATTTACGAAAAAACCTGGGATGTCAGATTTCTGAAATTGCTGCCCAAGGGAGGTCTAAAAACAAAATTTAAAGTTCAGTGAACTGTTTCATTATTGACATCTTTTTTCTACTGGCACTTTTTCAAATGGAAAATATCAATTTCTCCACAAGTCAGAAATATTTCACTAAGATCTTATTTTACTTTTGTCTAGGACAACTTTATAACTTCTACCAGCACCTGCTTACCTCAGGTAACTTTCTCCTGTTGTTTTTGATTGCATGCACTTATTTAGGTCAGGGGTAGTACAGCTCACTGTGTGGGTCTGGAGATCAAAGGGTACATACAACTTGCATGATTCAGCTTTTTTTTTCTATCATGTGGATTCCAGGAATCAAACTCAGGTCATCAGGCTTAGTTAGTGTTGTGTGACAGACCTTTCTTTGGAGACAAAATACACGTACAATTACTAACCCCAGCTAGGGAACTGATGACAATCAAAGTATGGAGACACCAAAGTCAGACTTTGGTGAACCTATTACTTCCAGGAACATAGGTGAGAGTTCACTTGCAGAAGACTCAGAGACAGACCCATCAATCCAAGTGATGGTGGCACACACCTTTAATCCCAGCACTCAGGAGACTGAGGCAGGCTGATCTCTATGAGTTTGAGGCCAGCCTGGTCTACAAAGCTACACAGAAAATCCTATCTTGGAAAAAAAGACGAATCACCACAGCCTACCCAAGCATAGGTTCCAGCTCACCAAAGCTTGAAAGCTTAGCTTACTGTGCAGCCTTCAGGCAGCTAAACAGGCTGGAGAGTGTCTATTTTAGGTGAGGTGACTCAGTTAGTCTGTGTGTCTTCCAGGAAGCTTATCTGGTCTTTGTTTCTTTCAGATACTTCTGTGGGTCTTCTTCCAGTCTGATGGAGTAGTCTGTGACTCTTCTTAGCAGCTTGGCTCCTCTGAGTGACGCTCAGCAATCTTATTGTCTCTATTCTCTTGGGAAGGATGGACCACCAAGTGAATATTGTCAGTTTCAGGGACTTGCTGAAGCTGTCATTAGTTGTTTACTACCTGTTTTAAGGAGCTTTTCATCAGAATGGAATGCATCAGCCTCAGAGTAAACTGCTACACAACACTCAGTTGTGTCTTTACCCAGAAACCCTCTTGTCTACTTGTTTAGGTGATTTTTTTGTCTGTTTTTTGTTTGTAAGATTTTTTGAGATTATATTATGTTATTTCCCCCTTCTCTTCCTCAACCCAACCCTTCCATATACCCATCCTTGTATCTTTAAAACTCTCCAACATTAGAGGGGCAGAAGCAGACAGATATCTATGAGTACAAGGCCAGCCTCATATACATAGCAAGTTCCAGGATAGCCAAGGCTGCACAAAGAGACCTTGTCTCAAAACTATGGCCACAGTAAAAGTCACAAATATGTCCTACTGTTATCTCCTAACAAATTTCTGGTTTTGCATTTTCATTTAAGGCAACGATCCATTTTGTTTTATTTTATGATATGTGAATTATGTCTAGGTTTCTGGACTGTTTGTTGAGATGACTTTCTTTGATTTTCTCTGTTGCTTTTACTTCTGTGTCAAAGACCATCTGGCTGTGTTGATGCAGTGTGTTTCTGGATTCTCTATTCAGTTATGTTGACATATATAACAGATGCCACATTGCCTCGATTCCTAGGGCTCTACTACAAGTCTTTAAGTAAGTTAGTGTTAGTTCTCTATCCCTGTTGTCTTTCAACATAAAGTTGACTATTTGGGATCTTTTTGTTATTTTTATTTAAATTAGAAACAAGCCTGCTTCTCATTTCAGTCTCAGCTCCCTCTTCCTCCTCTGTGCCCCACCACTCCCCCACCCCAACCCCTCTCTACAAGAGAGACATGCATGGTACCCTGGAGAAGAGGAAGGGGAGAGGAAGGGGACAGGATCTCCTGATCGGATTGGGAACATGGGGGAGGGGAGAGGGAGCTGGGAGAAAGAGAGGAGGAGAAGAGAAAGGGAGAGGAGGAAATGGAAAGCAGGAAGGTTGAGTTGGGGAAAGAATAGAGGAGAGCAGGATGAGAGATATCATAATAGAGGGAGTCATTACAGATTTGAGGAGAGATCTGGCTAATGAGAATTCCATAGATCTACAACTGGGGGAATAGTGGAGAAGCTTCCTTGAATGCCCTTCCCCGATAGTGAGATTGATGACTACCTTATATGCCACCCTAGAGCCTTCATCCATGTAAGTAGAGGCAGACACCCATAGCTAAACACTGAACTAAACTCCTGGAATCCAGTTGTAAAGAGGGAGAAGGAGTGAAGAGTAAAGGGGTCAAGACTGAGCTGGCAAAACCCACAGAAACAGCTGACCTGAACAAGGGGGAATTCATGAACCCCAGACTAATGGCTGGGAGGCCAGCATGGGACTGATACAGAACCCCCAGAATGTTGGTGTCAGTGGGGAGGCCTCGGCAATCTATGGGACCTCTGGTAGTAGACCAGTATTTATCCCTGGTATATGAATGGACTTTGGGAGCCCATTCCATGTAGAGGGATGCTGTCTCAGCCTGGACACATGGAGGAGGGCCTAGGCCCTGCCCTGGATGATATGACAGATGTTGGCAATCCTTCATGACTATTTGGGATCTTTTGACTCCTCTTCTAGGCTGCTTGGTCAATGAGCCATTGCCCAAAAAACAATTTTCTGGAATTGTGACTGTAGTTCTACTGGAGCTACAGAAAAGCTTGGGAAGAATTGACATCTTGAAAACATCAAGTACATGAGTTTTGGGTAGTTGTTTATTACATGGCTTTTACATAGCTTTTCCTTATATAATTCTTATATAAATATTCATGGATTTGTATTTACATATTTCACTTCCAGAGTGCTGACATAAATAGTAACGTGATTATAATTTCAAATTCTACTTGCTCATGGCTGGGCATATTCAAAGTGACACACTTTTATATAGTAACCTTATTTTTAAATTGTTCCTATAATTACTTTTTAATTTTTAAAAATTTTACATATATGGATGTTTTGCATGCATGTATGTGAGTGTACTACAAGCATACTTGGTGTCTATCATGGTCAGAAGAGGGCATCAGAAACCCTGGAACTGGATTTTCATATGATTGCGAGTGGCCAAGTGGGAGCTGGGAATAGAACCTAGGTCCTTTGAAGCAGCAACCATTGTTAATAAGCATTGAACCACCTCTACGGCTTCCCTAACAACTGCTTCTTTCTCTCCTTCTTTCTTTCTTTCTTTCTTTCTTTCTTTTTTTCTTTTTTTCTCTCTTCCTTCCTTCCTTTCTTTATTTCTTCCTTCCTTTTTACACATCATTATTTGGAACTGTCTTAATATTAGTGTAATGGAAAGAATTGATTTCAAGGTATTTCCTCTGCTTCTCACTTTGTCATTATTGGCAGATAAGTGAATAGATTCTTCCTTAAATATTTGGAAGATTTCACAGGCAAATTTCTCTAAATCTATTTTTTTCCTGATAAGTTGTCAATTACTGGCATAATTTCTTTACTCAATATGGTCTGCCTATTTCATCTCATCTGAACATTAGCAGACGGTACCTTTCCAATAATTGGTCCATTTTATATGGGTTATCAAACCAGTGCAGCGGGAATTCTTACACCTTAATAATTCTTTTACCATCTGTGCACTTAGCAATCTTGATCCTTCTTTCATTCAATATATTAAAAATTTATGTTTTTTCTCTTTTTCTTAATTAGGTTGGCTAAATGCTTGTTGGTCTTTTTACATTGTTGACATTTTCTGTTGATTTCTTATTTTAAATTTCACCTTTCTGAAGCAGCATCTTGGTTTGACATCTTAGATTATTTCCTTTTTCTGGTGTCTGCATTGAATGCTGCAAATTGCTCTTTAAACACTGCTTTCACCACATCCCACACATATAAAAACTGTATTTCCATTTCCCTTTATTCTAAATATCTTCAAGTTTTTCTCTTTAGTCTTCTTTGGTTCATTTTCTATCGAGAGACATGTTTAATGCCCTTGTGATGAGGATTTTCTTTCTGTAGCTTTCTGAAATGGGTTTCTAGATTAATTGTTTTATTAATTGATTTCCACTGTGCCTTGAGAACAGACAGTGCAGAATTTCTAGTCTTTTTAATTGTTACAGTGTGTTCTTTGTGGCCTGGACTGTGTCTAGTGTTCTGGTGTTGCTGAAGAGCTCAGTAGAGGTCAGTTAAAGGATGTTCAGTTCAACTCAGTCCTGAGTCATTTCCACTAAGTGGATGTGTCTGTTTCTGATAAAATGGTACAAAGATTCTAATATCATATCCATCTCTTTTTCCTTGCAGCTCTGTTCAATTCTGTCCCATATCTTTAAATTACTCCATATTTATTTGTTTTATTATAAGCATGTATAAGTATTTTGCCTACCTGTATGTCCAACATGTCTGATTTCCATGGTACTCATGGAAATCAGAAGGCATTGGATCCCCTGGAGCTGGAGTTACACACAATTATGAGCTACCCTGTGGGGGCTGGGAACTGAACCAGGGTCCTCTGAGACAGGAGCAGTGTTCTTAAGCACTGAGCTATGTCCTTAACCTCGAAATTTCCAAAATGAAGTAACTAATTTAGGATTATGATTCAACTCAGTAGGAAAAAAGTTGAGAAAAGAGCACTGTATTCCAAAGAGTTCGAATTACTTAGATGTAAAAGGAAAATAGTATGTACAAAAGTTCACTATAGTGTGAATTATACTGAACAAAATCTGATAGCTATAATAGTTAAGAAAATTATGCACATTCTCACACTAGAATATACAGAAAAAAACATGTCAAAGCCAAACAAAAGTTAGGTGAAGTGATTGTGATCTTGCACCTGCCTGTCTCTCTTTACATTTCTCTCTTTACATTAACTGAAAAACAGATGGACACAAAAGTATTCTTAATGAAATGTATAATGAAAGAAAACTCTAGTTGTATATGATAGGCATTTTAGAAATGTATATTTTGATTTTTATATATTGCATGTATTTTTCAAATACAGCAATGAAGGTGAAGAGATGGAACAAAATAATTCTATTTCTTATGAATTTAGTTTTAAATTTAGAATCACAAGTATCAGTTTTCAGATGAATATAAATGTCATTGTTTACATGATAGAGTGTGCTTGTCTAGCAGGTGCCAGGTTGTTCCCCTTGCTATAACATGTACTCAAATGAATAGCCCTCCAGAGGCTTTCAAAAATGTCATTGTGTGTCAGTCTAAACTAGGTGTTTGTGGTGCAACAATGCAGAGAATAAAAGGATTGAAACAGCAGAAGATTTCTATGGGGAAAAAGGATTTTAGTAGCATAGTGGGTGCAAGGCAACGTCAATGCAAGCTTGCCTTCAATTGCATTCATTGAACACAACGTGAAAAATGCATGTGCCCAAATCCAAGAGAGTAGATAAGTCTGACTGAAAATGTGTTACTCTCTGGTAGAATGCTTTTTTTTTCCTTTTAAGTTCTTTTTCAATAATTTCTTGCAGCTCCAGCTCAAACACAATGAATTGTTGGTCTCTTTATTGAAAATGGGGGGGGGGAGGATTCACCACTTCTAAAAGCCAATACCAAAGAAAACAACTCCTTTTGTGTAAAAAGGATCAATAATAGTCTCTGTGTTCTTTCTATTTCTTGTTTGTGTTTCTATTGATGTGTACAAAACCTAGACATTTGGCTTTAAGTATTGTTTGGATTTCTTTTTTCAGAAAGAATAAGAGAAAAAAAGCAGACAACATTCTTGACCTACTTTAAAAATTTTCACTTAATATGCATAATCCAACAAAAAAGAAATATTGAAGACTACATATCTACATGCCAAAATATTTACTAGCTTTTATTTCATTATTTCTAGGGCAATAAATGTAACTTTGGAAGATAACTATTCAAGTTTGTATTATGATCAGAGATTCTTCAACCCTTATAATTGCTTATCAATAGCCTCTTGTGCTTTTGATTATGATGGGAAAATGATTGTCTCACTTTGTAAAAAAAAAAAAGGCAACATAGAATGGAAGGAGACAACTCCTTCCATGTTGATGGTCTTTTCTTCCCTCCATACATGTCCTATTATTCAAACCAAGAATAGAAAAAAAAACTCAATTCCATCAGAATCTCTTATTTCATCATGAATACCATGTATCAAAAATCCATTTTCCTCTTTCTGCTACAAAAGAAACCCTCTTTGAGAAGTGAGAAGTGAGAGTTACACTTACCTGTGAGTATAACAATAAGCATTTAGAACCCTAAAAAAGACAGAGCTCTTGGCTTGATATTCCTGAAAGGTGTTCATGTGGTCTGTTATATAATTTACAAACAGATTCTAGTTGAAAGTCAATTTTATCTGAATTTATTAGAGCTAAATAAATAAAATGTTGGATTATTGTCTTAGTCATAGTGTCCCTCCCCTTGGTGTGAAGAGACACCATGACCATGGCAATTCTTTTTTTAATACATTTTATTTAAATTAGAAACAATCATATTTTACATACCAATCCCAGTTCCCTCTCCCTCCTGTCCACCCATGTCCCTCACCAATCCCCCATCCTACCCTCAATTCCACTCCCCTAGGAGGGTAAGTACTCCCATGAGGGATCATCAAATTCTGACGTCATTTTGGGCAGGACCCAGGCTTTCCCCCATGTATCTAGGCTGAGAGAGTATCCTTCCATAGGGAATGTGCTCCCAAAACCCATTTGTGCACCAGAGATAAATACTATTTCCACTGCCAGAAGCCCCATAGACTGCCCAGGCATGCCAACTGACACCAACATTCAGGGGGCCTGGTTCTGTCCTATGCTGGTTCCCCAGCTGTCAGACTGAGGTCCATGAGCTCCTACTTGCTCAGCTGTTTCTGAGGGTTTCCCCAGCATGGCAATTCTTCCAAAGAAACATTTAATTGAGGTGGCAAGTTACAATTCCAGAGGTTCATTCCATTAAAATCATCATGGAAAGCATAGTGGCATGCAGGCTGTTGAGGTGTTGGCAACTTCTTGACCAGAAGGCAGCAGGAAGTTGACTGACTGTCATACTGAGGGAAGCTTGGGCAAAAAAGACCTCAAATCTCACCCCAACGATGACACACTTCCTCCTATAAGGCCACACCTGCGAATAGTGCCACTCCCTTTGAGGGCCATTTTTTCAAACCATAGCAATTATCTTTTTAAAATAGTAACTGAGAAAACATTAAACAGCTCATTTGTTTCAATTTTTATGTGGGAGAGTATATTCACATTATCAAACTTTCCAGGAATTGGAAAATAAATAAGGTAAGTAAACAAGTCTTCAGGTGCCTTCACTGTTGGAGCCCTTTGCAAAAGAAAAGTATACTGCTTCTTATGGAGACACATAAGCTTTCTGGTATTTGAAAAGAAAATAGGGTAACTATTCTTTTAGCTGACCCATGGGACCACTTACCTCACTTTTCATTATCTTTTATTAAAATGAACTACATAGGCATTTTAAACATTTATTGAAGGTACTCAGTGGTCCAGACCATATTCTGTCCTCATAAAAGTACCACCATATGAGAAAAGGATGTGTAGTCTACAATTATTTGACATTGTGATCTAGTAAATATCCAATCAAGCTGGCTGGTAGTGTTGTTCACATCTTCTGAAACTATACCAATTTTTTGTAGAGCTCTATTCACTAAAGAGAGAGATTAAATATCCAATGAAGACTGTAAAATCAGCTCTTTCTCCTTTTAATTATATAATATTGTGCTACATGCAATTTGAGGCTGTGTATGTAATTGTATATTTTCCTCATGAAGTCACCATTTTGTCTTTGTGTCTAGCTAAAATTAAAGTAAAATTGCCTATGATCTATCACTACCACACTCAGAATATAGAGAAAGGAATTTCAGTCATTATACCACAAAAACATGTGCTTAACCATGTTTTTGGTAGTACTATTCACAATAGTCATCAAATCAGCCTTAGTATCAATTGATAAATGAATGAATAAGTAAAATGTGGAATATATATGAGTTAGTTTCTCAGGCACAAAGAAAAATGAAATTGGATGAACCTAAATGTCATTCTGTATTTAAAACAAACTAGATTCAAAAATAAAAATAACCCCCAGTGAGCATATATATTTGCATATATATATACACATATATGACTCCAAGATGGATGAAAAAATGTTTGGTAAAAGGAAGAGGCTAGCAGGAAGAAAGGAAATCATGAGAAATTAACAGGAATAGAGGATTTTTACAGTGCCTAATATACTTGAGAATGTCAGTATGAATTTCATTCTGTGTACAATGGCTATTCAATACTTTAAGAGGAAACAGGGCAGGAAGCTTGGTGAAGTCCCACGGGGATAAGACAAATGAGAATAAAGCATACTGACACATATGAATGAAGATGCCACTACAAAAATGATTACTTTGTATGATAACCTAAAAGTAAAATTGTATTGATATACTGTTTATGATTTATTAAAGCTTGACTGAGGATACAGAAAACCAAGTAAGCCACAAACCTTAGAAGCCAGGCACACCTTTAATCCTACAGCCAGAAGCTAGGATGTGATGGTACTCACCTTTAATCCTAGGACTCAGGATGAAGAGATAGAGCCTTCACCCTGCTCCTAATGATGTCACAGACTTTGAAGATTCCCCCATGGAAGGCCTCACCCTCCCTGGGAAGCAGAAGGGAATGGGATAGAGGGCCAGTGGGGGGGGGGCAGGGGAGGAATTGAGGGAGAGGGAACAGGGATTGACATGTAAAACAATATTATTTCTAATTTAAATTTTAAAAAATCATAAAAAAATAGATCTCTGTGAGTCCAAGGCCACCCAGAGTGAATCTACACAAGAGTGAATCAGTCTAAAAGAGAATTGTATCTCACACCTTTAATCACAACATTAGTAAAAAATATAAGACAGAATCAAGGTCTTAGGGAGGCATTCATTATCCAGCCACTCTGAGGAGAGGTTACAGTCTGAGGCTTGGTGGAATTCCTGGAGACAGGATCAGCCCATTCAGCCTGAGGTAGAGGTAAGAATCTAGTGGCCAACTGCTTTGCTTTTCTGATATTCAACTTGAAGCTTGAACCCTAATATCACTCTCTGGGTTTTTTGTGTGTTACATAAAATACTAAAGAGAGGGATGTGAGGGAGGAGAGAGTGAGAAGGAAAAGGAGGAAGAGGAAAGGGAAGAAGAGGGAAGGAAGAAAGGATGCATGGGAAAGGAATGGAATGGACAGGAATCTGACAACCTCTTCCTACCTCTGCAGGTACCAGACATGTAGATAGTACACATACATAATTGCAGACTAAACACTCATATATATAAAATAAAATAATAAGTAGTTTTAAAATTAAATGATAAATATATAAAAAGAATGCTAATGCATGATGATGGTCATATATTATCTTCAATATTATGTTCAGGGGAGGAGGGGAGGGAAAGGGACCTGGGATTGATATATAAAATAAGATTGTTTCTAATCTAAATAAAAAAGTATGGATCTCTAAGTCCAAGTAATCCATCCCTTCATTTAAATGCTTTCTTATTTGTTAGTTGGTTGGGATAGTCTCATAGCAGAGAAAAGTAGGATTCATAACAAATGTAAAGCTCATTAACTTTCCACAGAAGGAAGAATTTTACAGAAGCCAAGATAAACCTACTTTGTCCCCTCTCAGTCACTATCATGTTCCAGTGGGATATGTCATTCCAGTTTCTTACAGAATGGAGTGGTGTGTGTGTGTGTGTGTGTGTGTGTGTGTGTGTGTGTGTGTGTGTGTGTGTGTGTGTTCTGAAATTTGTGTAATAAGAATCATACAGAAGTGATCCTTTCTGGAATTTTTCTGTTGTGGGTCAGGATAACTTTTGGAAAAATAGTCATAGTAGTTTCATGTAGCAGTAGTACATTCATTCCCATTGACATATAGTATGCTTTAGTGTATATTGGTTTTTCTTACCTGTTGTACTTAAATCGTATTGTTTAGTTTCTAAGTATGAGGCTTTTCCAATATCCTCCTGCCTTTTGGTACACATTTGTGGGTACATCACTTGAACATTTCTCTATTCCTGGAGCATCTAGATCATCAGATAAGCGTATCTCCAACTTCAATAATATTGATATTTCCAACAGTATGTCAATCAATTCACACACTCCACAGCAGTGCTTGGGAGTCTTCATTGTTCCAGATTCTGGCCTTTAGTTAGTTATTTTGGTTCCTATATAATGACAAACCTTAATTTCAATTTTCAAGTTCCTAATAATTAAATGGGTTGAGAATCTTTTGATGGATTAATCTGATACTTTAGGGATGTATGTTCTTATAAAGGATATGTTTTTAGTTTTCTGCTTTCATTTATTATTGATGCAAATTGGTTATATTTTAGCTTTGGATAAGATATATATATATATATCTTTCCACTTGGTGATGACCTGGTCTTTTATTCTTTTGATGAATATAAAGTTTGTATATCAATGTAACCCATTTTATGAGTCTTCGTGTGCACTGCTTATACTTTAAAAACTTATACAGAACTAATTGATTATGGTGAGTTCATGTAGCTACTTTCCTTCAATATCTAATGTGTACTTTACCTTTTGTGCTTAATCTTTTTGTTTGTTTGGTTTGGGGGGGGGGCGTTGTTTTGCTTTTCGAGACAGGGTTTTTCTGTGGCTTTGGAGGCTGTCCTGGAACTAAGTCTTGTAGACCAGGCTAGTGTCAATCTCACAGAGATCGCCTGCCTGCCTCTGCCTCTGCCTCTGCCTCTGCCTGCCTCTGCCTCTGCCTCTGGCCTCTGCCTCTGCCTCTGCCTCTGCCTCTGCCTCTGCCTCTGCCTCTGCCTCTGCCTCTGCCTCTGCCTCTGCCTCTGCCTCTGCCAAGTGATGGGATTAAGGTCATGTGTCATCACCTCTCAGCTGCGTTTAATCTTTTTACATGGTACAATGGCAATAATCATGATTTATTTTTAATTCTCCACTATTTCGATACCACATTTGTGATGATGGTGTAACAATGAGTGTGTCTGGTTTATATATCTCATTTGATTCAATAACAAAGTTTAATTATTATTGCTTTGTAATGATTTTTAATATATGAGACTATGAGTTCTAATAAAATTTACATGGTATAATTTGAGATCAAATTATCAATTCCTTTGAAACATTATAATCTTTATTGTTCTGTATTGAATCAATCAACCAAGTAAAAATTGACATCTTTTCAGTTGTTTCTCCAAACCACAAACATACTTCATCTCTTTATTCTACTACCTTAAGTCATTTGTTTTATTGTAATGAAAGGGACTTACAAGTCTTGCATTATATATTCCCATAAATTTTTGCTATCCCATGCTACTACTGATAGTAACGCTCTGATATCTTCTTACTCTCCAAATGTTCTTTGATAGTATATAGAAATAATCTCATTAAGATCTGTTGCTTCATCTTGCAACCTGACCAAATCTAAAGCCTCTGATTTATTGATTTGCATCTTTATTTTTTAAGTCCTTACCCATTTCCATGGACAACATACTACTTCACATGCAAGGTCATCATTTTAGTATTAGTCTCTATTACCTCAGTCTCTGTCTTTACTTCTAATCCATCCTGGCAAAACTTCAAGTTGATTAAGTCCCCCTCCTGACTCAGAGGTACTTGTGATGATCTGCAGATGAAGTTCTGAGTGCACAAGGTCATGAATATCTCTCTCTCTCTCTCTCTCTTTCTCTCTCTGTCTTTCTCTCTCTCCCACTAACTACTAAACATCCACCATTAAGTATAGCCACTTTTAACCACTAATATTTTAATTGAGCAATGTTTTATACATCTATAGGCTTTGGTGCATCTTTGTTACTCTACTTGCTCTGCCCTGTCCCCTTTGCTACTCTGCATAGTCAACTCCTCTTATTCAGCCTTTACACTTACTGAAGTGCCTTCCAAGTTTCTATCACCCTTAGCACCACTCTCTGGTGCAAGCACTCTTTACCCAACATTTTGTTTGCATAGTTAAAGAGAGAACATATTTACTATTTACTAACATATAAATTTTATTTAATGTATTCAACACTATGACAAGTGACTAAAACAAAAATATGTTCAAATTAAAAGTGTTAAGACTGAGTAGTTGCTCGTAAATGATCAGGTCTTAAAAAAGTTAAAATCTTTTTATTCTGACTTCCTCAGTAGACCACCTGTTAATACAAGAAGCCAGCTGGGTTTTAGTTTTCTGTCTCTTTTACCAGTGCAGAAAGAGAAGTGAGTAATTCTAACACAATTTAAAATTCCCCATTTAGAAGGAGACTGTATCATATTTTAAGATAGTTCAGTCACAAAATGAATGCAATAAAATTAAACAATGAGATATAAAGAGTGAAAAGGGATAATTCACATGGTGTCAGCCTTGCCTGTGGTCCGTCCTCTCTCATAGAAGTGTGGGATAAGCTGACAAGAATCACAATACTGAGAGAATTAGCTGAACTTCAGAGTTCTGAAATTAATTATGTTGCCAATTTTTATACAACAAATGCTAGATACACTTTTCAAAAGGCAATTATTTATTTTGAAAACTTTCAATTAGTCTAGTTTAGGGTTGGTGAGCTTCCCATTAATTATTATTGAATTTGAAGACAGCCAAATCATTCATTACGTCAGGTAACTGGGAAGGGAGTTATAAAGGAAGCAGGTTATTAATGTATGTTAAAGCAACATATAATATGTAACTGAGCCATTGGGAGGCCTTCTGATCATTTTGTATGTAAAGATAAATTACATGGCATTTTTTCTTCTAAAGGGGATAATTTTGTTTGTACATTTAATGCTTGTAAAGGAGTAATCTTCCCATTTATACAAAGATGATAATCTAATAAAAGAGATAAAATTTTATCCATTATAGTAATGACTGAATAACAAAAGTAAAAATATTAAATTAAAGAGTGGACAGAGTTTGTAAACAACAACAAAGAAAGACCTTGGGCTAAAGAGATGATTAGAATTGACTCCTCACAAGATTTTATGGGATGTGTCCAAGAATCTTTCACTCAGAAGTAGAAAGATCTCAGTAATATTTTGTAAACTCTCATAGGTCATATTCATAATTTTTAACTCATACAATTGTATGTCCTTCAATCAGATACATTTTGGAACTGCATTTACGGAAAGTATAAGCAATATCAGGTATTCAAAGTTAATTTTCTGTAAGGCCAGATGAGAAATATTTATCAATATATTTTATTTTAACCTGAAGGTTAAATTTCTCAGGGTTGTCAAAATCACCCTTTTCTCCTTTTATTAGGATTTTTCTCATCACTCAGTTCAAGCATGGTATGTGATGGGTATTAGAGATAGCAAGAAACTAGTTGTCCTCAGCATTGATTTTGACTAAACATTTACAGGTGGTTTCTTTAAAAAACATAAAATAAAATAAAACTTTTGATTGACTAATTTTATATTTTGCATATGAGTCATGGTCTGTGTACACGCACAGGTGCTACATGAGTTCCTTGTGCCCATAGTGTAAGATTCCTGGAAATGGACTTACATATGGTTGAAAAATAAAACAAAAAACATATGAGTGCTGGGAACTGAATCCAGGTCCTCCACAAGAGCAGAAAATGCTCTTAACTACTGAGCCATCTCTCTAGCCCCTATACGACATTTCATATGCTATGAAAGCATTGTTCTTGCTGGGTCAGAAATGTTCAGTTCAGTAAAATAACCACCAGCTATATGTAGCCACTCATATTTCAATTAAAAAGTCAAACATTTTCTTTCTTAGTCTCATTTGCTGCATTCTAAGCTTTCGAAGGCCATAAGTAGCCACAAATCCATCACCAGAAGAATTTTTACAGGACAGCAGTGGGAAAGTTCACGAAGTGAAGTGTCCTTTCTGCTTCAGCAGAAAATGAAATTTTCAATCTCAAAATGGCTCTAACAATATCTATGCTGGTTTGGGGGCTGTAAATCAAAGATGCATGTCAGTGATTATACTCGGATTTCCCATTGATTCATTTCATATGAAGCTTTTAGCATGTTTTTGACCAAGAAAAACAAAAAAAAATAATAAAACATAGTCTCAAGTGAAAATGAAGAGCTCACTCGCTGGATTTAAAAAAAATAGGGAAAAAAAAACAAACAAACTGTGGCTTCCTATGAATCTTTAGGCATCATTTGATTCACCGTCACTTTTCTTAGACATCTGAGCAAACAGCTCCACTGACATAGAATGCTGTGACTTCTTCATTTCACCTTGGAAGTTTCTTATTTATCCCACTGGTTTCCATGAATGATATTCACAGATATTAGCTATTTTTCTTTGCTCTAGGCTTTCAAAAACTCAGCTTGAGGCAGTGGTTAGAATGCTTATTTTTTATTTTGCCTGAAAAAATCCAGGGCACTTAAGATGAAAAGGGAATGTAAGGAAAGATGCAAAGAAGGGCACTTCATTGAATTTAATACAGGGGGGGGGGGGCTTCCTTAGCAAAGTTTTCAGAAAGAGGATAGATTATCATTGTTAACTGGCAGAATAAATAAATGCTTGTAGTTTCTGTTCTCTTCCACCTCCATTCTTCCACTAGTTGAAGAGAATATTATGGAGAAGAGACCTTCCACTTTGAAGATATAGATAGATAGATGTAGCAAGCATATGGGTGGAGTCAGCAAAGTAGAGACCACCCGCCACATATAGAGGAATGTGGGAGAATGCACTGCCTTGAACAGACACTCCAGAGAGACTGGAGCTTGGCCAACCCCAAAGGAGGTGTGCGTGAGATCAATATTGGAATGAGGATTTTGTGTCATCAGAGGGAAGGGCGATTATAATGGTTGTGATGTTAAGTAATGGATAATTAATCTACAATCCATAGACTTAGAGAGGTTAAATAAAGAGGAGGGCAGTAGAGGGGGACACATAGATCTCCCAGGAAAGGAGACATAGAATATATAGGAACAAACATCAGTTGAAAAGTCACAGAGAAAACAGTGTCCTTGTGGAAGGGCCACTTTTCTGTCAGAGGAATAGGGAAGGAACTGGAGAGACAGATCACTCCACCATTATGAACAGCACCCTGTTCTTGGGAACCCAAGTTTGTTCCTAGCACCTCTAGCTGCAACTCTAGCTCTAAGGAATTTTACACTCTTCTTGCCTTTGCAGGTAGGCACACATGTAGGGCACACAGGCAAGCGCACATGCACACACACCACTGTTTTAACTAAAGGAAGAGACAACAAAAACTTCAAAAATGGGGGGGAAGAAGGCAAATAGGGGACTAGACACTTAAAGGAAGGTAAACAAAGCTCTAAGTTGAAGACCAAACCACAATGTGGTAGGATTATGCTGATTGAAAAGGGTGAAAGCAAGAGTTAGAGGGGGTATTTTGTATTGATTAGGGTTCTTTTTATAAATCTTATTTAAATTAGAAACAATCAGTTCAGAGTTCAGCAATGTCTGCCTCAGCAAAGAGGCTCAGAACTCACCGTTACATAGTCCAGGAGGCCAAGGACTTCATTACTCCTGATGTACTGTGGAAAATTAAGAGGATTCCTGGAGAGTCAAAGGTCTTCCTGGAAGACGGGAAATGCTGATTCTACTATCAGTGGAGGAATCAAGAGCAGCAGCTATAAGGTGAATTAACCAGGCAGTGAGGAGGAAAGTCAAGACAGCAAAATCTTCTTCAATGTCTTTTTTATAAGGGCTGCTACCAGCTGGTACTGCCCACATCTGGGGTGAGTTTTCCCACATAAGTTAAGGCAATTGAGACAATTCTTCAGTGGAAGCTCCCATCTCAGGTTATTCTAAGTCATGGCAAGTTGACCATTAAACTCAGTCATCACTGGGTTGTATGCAGCTTCATGGGCATTGAGTGTTCATGTAACTCTCATGAAGGATTTAGCATAAGATGGACTTTATGGTAACTGACAGAGGGAGGGAATTAGATCTTGAAAGAATTATTGTTCTTGACGGCACATTGTTAGGGTGAAGCAATCAGTATCAGGGAAAATAAAGTTGGATGGGACCAGCCTTCAAAAAGCATGTAGAGTCTGTGTCTTCCTCTTCTGCATATTCAAAGACTGTCATGTGTGGGCAGACAAAGTGATACAGCAGTGAAGATACAGAAGGATCAGAAAGCACTTCTGCTAGCATCATGCAGACAGCACCATAGATGCCCTCGCCAGGATTTTCTGGGTGGGGAAAGAGCAGAAAGTTGTGGGTGGACCACATGTTCATATTTCTTTACAACAGTGTTAACATTTGTATCTATCACAGTTGGGAAATATTTACTACTGCCATGTATGTTGCTCTCTTACACAAAATAAATGTTGGTTTAAGAAAAAAGCCACTGAATTATCTAGAAGGGCTACTCAAACCACTTTCACACTGATCAAATTCCATGGCAAAGGAATTGGATAGCTTATATTATACATAATCACTCATAAGTGGTAATATAGAAATTATATGTACTATGGGTGTGGTAGAAGGGCTTATATGAAAAATTCATGAATGACCTTATATAGAAAGCTGTAATGTGTCTTTCTTTTGGATGACAAGCTCCTGAATAATGACACAGGAAATTGTTATTAAGTATGAAAGTTTGGCCTTAGCCTAGGTTGTTTCCAACTAGCTCTTATAAATTAAGTTAAGCAATTTATATTAATCTATGTCCTGCCATGTGGCCTACTACCTCTCCTCAATACCATATATCCAACTTTCTCTGCATCTTTCTGGTGAATTTCCCAGCCAGATTCCTTTCCATAATTCTTACCTCTGCCCAGAAGTCCCACCTATTCTTTCTGCCTAGGTATTGGTCAATCAGAACTTCATTAAGCCAATCAGAAGGGGCCTTAGTCAGGTGAGGTAAGACAGAGATACATCTTCCCAGTGTACAAAAAGATTATCCCAAACGAAAGCAGAGATTTTAAATAAACTGTTTTTAGTTTTCTGCTAAGAATTTCATTTTTAAAATAGCACCATTACCTTGGGCATTTCACAGATTACCTCTATATCTGAATATGTCATACTAAATAAAATATTTATATCAAATCTAATTAACATAAAATGTTCTTTCTAATATTTGCCATTGTTTTTAACATTCAGAAAAGTTCTTTACAAAAAAGCAAATAGTTTACAGAAAGCTATTACATAATATACTAAATATTACCATTACATAAATCTTCACCATTTCCATTTGTGCTAAGAAAAATGCACAGAACTAACTATAATCTTTAGAAAATTGCTAAAAGCATACAATGTGGATAATTCTTAATATTCTTTATAAACTTGGAATAAAATTATGTTTTGTTCCAGTGACCTTATATCCATTCTTATGGATTTGCATTAAGATACGTTTTTAGAATTGAGTGAAATTGTGCTTAGCCCAAATGCTCTTATATATCTTCTTAGATATATAACTATATTTTATTTAAATTTTTGTATTTTTTGAGAATTTCACACATGAATACTGTACTTACGTCATTTCTACGGATCCATCTTCCCAACTCTTCTTATGTCCCCTAGGTCCTCAACAAATTATTGACCTATTCTTCTTTAATTATTATTGTTACATATCTAAATGTATGTGTAAACACAAAGTGTCAAGTCCATTTAGTATTGTTTGTGAATATATGTATTTGGGGCTGAACACTTGGGATTAGATAACCTACTGGGGGCTTGCTCATTTGGGAAGACTCATTTTCCTTCTCTCGATAGTTATTAATTGCTTGTAGTCCTTCATCTAGGGGTGGGGTCATGTGACATTTCTTCATTCATGTTGTCACACCAGCTAGTGGTAGAATTGTGCATCTATTGTTTAGGCAAAAGATTATTGTTAAGATTTTATGGGTGCAGCTTCCCTGTCATATATAGATGACACTATCTTACTGCAGACATATTGGGCCTTTGTCACCCTCTATTCTGTGATGTTCCCAAATCCTTAGGTGTAGAGGTTGCATTGTAGATGTATTGTTTGGGGTTAGACACCCCAAGTTCAATTGTATGCATTTTTACCTGTTATGGATTTTTAAGACAATCTTTATATGCTTCTTGACAAAGATTCTCAGAGGAAGGCAGTGGATACACTTACCTGTATGCATAAAGACAAGTATTTAGAATACAATTTGGATTTTATACTGGTTCAAGAATACAGTGGCAGTCAGTTACTGACTTCTGTTCCGAGTCGTATTTGGAAAGATCCGTTTTATGTTTTTTAATGGTATGAGAAAATGCTCATTTAAAACCAAAAGTGAGGACTCATGTCTGTAATGTCAGTACTTGGGAAGGCTGAGAAGGGAAGCTCACCAAGAGTTTAAGATCAGTGTACGGTCCAGATGGAGATCTTATGTTAAAATAATAGTTTTCTCTATTGTATGCTTTAAACATTCTTTTATATTGAAGATAACTATATATCTCTGGACTGCTTTGTATATACTCTTATTTTGCTACATCAGTTATTTTCTTACTCATTTTAACTTTTTTAACATTATGGATACCTATTCTGCCTATTCTTGGCAGAAAATCTATTAGTATTTCTTTCATGAATCTTCATTCTATGTAAACTTTCTTCAAATATGTTTTTTTGAGAATTTCCCTCCTTATTCTCTGTCGAAGTCCTCCCATGTCCACTTTCCCTCTCATATTTATGGTCTCTTATTCTTTTTTCATTTTTTGTTTAAATTAGAAACAAGATTGTTTTACATGTCAATCCCAGTTCCCTCTCTCTCCCCTCCTCCCCTGCTCCTATGGTAAGGTCTTCCATGGGGGTCTTTGAGAATCTGTCATATCCTTTGGGATAGAGCCTAGGCCCACCCCCGTGTGTCTAGGCTCAGAGAGTATCCCTCCATGTGGAATGGGCTCCCAAAGTCCATTCCTATGCTAGGGATAAGTACTGATCTACACAACAGGCCCCATAGATTTCCGAGGCCTTCTCACTGACATTCACGTTCATGGGGTCTGGATCAGTCCCATGCTTGTTTTCCAGGTATCAGTCTAGGTACCAAGATCTCCTCCTTGTTCAGGTCATCTGTTTCTGTGGGTTTCACCAGCCTGGTCTTGACCCCTTTGCTCATCACTCCTCCTTCTCTGCAACTGGATTCCAGTTCAGTTCAGTGTTTAGCTGTGGGTGTCTGCTTCTACTTCTATCAGCTGCTAGATGAAGGCTCTGGGATGGCATATAAGTTGGTCATCAATCTCATCATTGGGGAGGGCACTTAAGGTAGTCCTCTGTTGATTAGATTGTTAGTTGGTGTCATCCTTGTAGATCTCTGGACTTTTCCCTGGTGCCTGATTTCTCTTTAAACCTATAATGGCTCCCTCTATTATGGTATCTCTTATTCTTTAATTGTTATTGCTTTATACACATTTATTCATACATGAAATCTGCTGTCTCTTCAGTGTTTCTAATGTGTACATGTGTTTAGATCTGATGGCTTGAAATTGGATAAACTATTAGGAGGTTGTCTCTGGGGAAGAGTGCTTCTCCCTCTCTCAGTAGTTATTAATTGCCAGAAGCTCCTCATCTAGGCATGGAACCTTGTGATTTTCCTCCACTCATGCTTGCTTGTCAAGTTGAAAAATGAGCTCATGGATTTGGATGGTGGGAAGTAAAGCAGCATGGTGTTGGCATCTGGCAGAAGTCATACCATGGAGAGACAGCATGTGAGCTGTGTTTCTAAAGGCTTTGTGATTTTGTTTACATGCGTAGGACTTGGATCCAGCAGGAATGTTTTGGTGTATATGGTTTGTAATAAAGCATGGCACTCTGCTCTTTCCTTACATGAACTAGCACGAGGTCAATCTTTGTATGATGGATTGACTTGTTGCCTTGGTGTTCTTATGTGGATTTAGCTTTCTGTTGAGACTCTTTATTGACTCTTGACATAAATAATAAGACTTAATATTTTCTTTCTCTTTCTATCTTTTCATTTTTCAGACCTGAACAGATTCCAACACTTGAGCAATTACAATGAGTACATGCATTAATTTGGTGAAGAAGATTATTATACTGTTTTTTTTTTTTTGTAAAATAATCCACATGCTTCAAATATTCTTCTTCGTTGCTTATTTTTTATATAAAATATATCTTTCATTATGTCTGTTATATAGTTCATACTTTCAATATTAGTAAAATATATTTTATTTAATTAGCTGCCTTATAGCAATAATGGTATATCTAATTAGCATACTACATTGTCTTACTTATTTTATGAGATTTCTGTGATTTTTATGAACCAAATTGTATTGTCTGCAATTAAAAGCAACTTCTAATGATTAAAAAATGTGATGCTTGAAATGAACCAACGGCAGCTGCATACTTTAAATTAGAATACTAACATGCATTACAATTTGAAATCTTAAACAAGTATTAATCTTTTATCAACTTATATGGGTCAAATCATCTCAACATTTATTCTTTCACCAAAAATTATGTTGCTATGTTATTCTGAAATGTCTCTAATTTCTCAATATATATTAAAATTTACATCAAAGCCATGATTCATTTGTTAGCATTTTAGATCACAATTTGGTATTTTAGTTTATTTACATTCATCTTAAAATTTTTCTGATCCCACAATTGCTTTATCTAATTTTTCTATTATGGTTACATTGCTCTTGAAAAGGAATTTGAGTGTGTCTTAGTGTGCTTTCTGTCTTTAAACAAAAATACTGACACCAGGTAATTTGTGAAGAGTGGTATTGGCACCCAAAAAGGGTCTTCCTGATACTTCACAGTATGGCTGGTATCTTAGAGTTTCTATTGCTGTGAAGAGACACCATGACCACAGCAACATTTATAAACAAAAAATAATTAATTGGGGTGGCTTACATTTTCAGAGGTTTAGTCCATTTTCAACATGGTGTGACATGGTAGTATGCTGACAGACATGGTGCTGGAGAAGTAACCAAGTGTCCTACATCTTGGTTTGCAGGTAACAGGAAGTGGTCCAAGACACTGGTGTGTCTTGGGCATACATGAGACTTCAAAGCCCACTTCCACAGTAACACACTTTCTCCAGCAAGGCTACACACACTCCAACAAGGCCACAGCCCCTAATAGTACCACTCACCTTGGGGCCATTTTCTTTCAAACCAACTCACCAGAGAATATCAGGTAAAGCCCAAGTAACAAGTCAGGTCTCCAATTATTTTGTTTTTCTTATAAAGCCACTACATGTCATGATATGAGCCTCAGCTTCATAACTCCCTGATAATGGCATTGCTGTAAGCTGCATTGCTTTCATTTTCTATAATTTTGATAATGTTTGTCAGTAAGAGTCAGGGAAAATACTTCAAAGTTTCATACTTGACTGATGATATCTAGTCAATTATCACTTTTTTGTTTTTGTTCTGTTTTAAAACAATCTTATTTTACATATCAGTTCCCCCATTCCCTGGTCCTCCCATCCTCCCATGCCCCCTTCCGTCCCCCCAACCCACCCTCCCACCAACTCCCCAAGGATAGTGAGGATTTCCACGGGGGATCATCAAAGTTTATCACATCACATGAGAGAGGGCCTAGGCCCTCTTTCGTGTATCTGGGCTGTAATAGTATCGCTCCATAGGGAATGGGCTCCCAAAGTCCATCTGTGCACTAGGGATAGACACTGATCCCACTGTTAGAGGTCCCATAGACTGCTCTGGCCTCCTAACTGGCTCCCACATTTGGAGGGCTTGGTAGAGTCCAATGCTGGTTCCCCAGCTTTATGAATAGGGTCTCTGGTTTCTCACTAGGTCAAGTCAACTGTTTCTGTGGGTTTCTCCAGCACAGTCTTGTATCCTTTGCTCATCCCTCCTCCTTCTCTTGGCTGTTAGCTATGGGTGCCTGCTTCTGCTTCCATCAGCTACTGGATGAAGGCTCTAGGAATGGCAAACGAAGTCATCAGTCTCATTATAGAGGAAGGGCAATAAAGGCAGCCTCTCCACCACTGCCTATATTATTAGTTGGGGTCATCCCTGTGGATCCCCAAACATTTCCCCTGTGCCAGATCTCTCTCCAAACCTATACTGGCTCCCTTTTCCTATTCCTCCCCTTTCTCAGACCTTCTGATCCCTCCTGTTCTCCTTCCTCCACTTCTTCCCCTCTCCCCTTCCCACCACCCTCCTGTCTCCTGCACCCCAGGCTCCCAATTTGCTCAGGTGTTCTAGTCTTCCTCTACTTCTTTGGGGACAAAGATCACCCATGCTCTTGGATTGGTAGGATCAACATAGTAAAAATGGCAATCTTGCCAAAAGCAATCTACAGATTCAATGCAATCTTCAACAAAATACCTCCACAATTCTTCACAGACCTTGAAAAAAACAATGCTCACCTTTATATGAAAAAAACAAACAAACAAAAAAACAGGATAAATCAAATAACCCTGTACAATACAGGAACTTCTGAAGGCATCACCATTCCTGAATTCAAGCTCTATTATACAGCTATAGTATCAGGGACCAGGGAAATTCCATTAGGAAATTTCCAGAGGTTCCAGTAACCTGGAGCTCTGATCTGCATTGAATTGCAGATACTAACTGATTTGCTATTGAATAGCATGGCCTCAGTTGGGAAGGTTCCCTAGTTTGCATCTCTACAGGACTAAGCATTTGAATAGGCCTCCACCAGGGTGGAAGATTAGATGTATAAGTAGCAAGTGAGAACAGAGATAGAGTGAGGAGGGAGCAGGGAGAGGGGCCAATGGGAGGAGAGAGAAATGATTTCAGGGTCAAGGAAGCTTGGTTAAGAAACAGCCAGAAAGATGCCACATAAAGAAGAGACTCTAGTTTTGCAGTGTAAGACCCCCCAGAAGCTCAGGCCTCCAGGATCTCAGCCCAGGACCTCAGCCACCCCAATCACCATACTGAGTAGAAAGCTTGATGCAAACTGCATGAGGCTTTATTATAGTTGTTTAAGAGCTAACCCTATGTTAGCTCAGGTCTTTCATCCATCCACCATGGCGGATGGCTAGGAAACACAGCTCGAAGCATCTGCATAGAGATCTTGTAGGGCAGCATAAAGGGGAGTGTCTAGGAGTACACACAGGCTCAGGATTGGTGTGCCTCCAGGTTTGGAGGGTTTGCCCTATGTTGATTGGTCAACTGGTTGTTATGGCCCATAGGCCCTCCCAGGGTGTTTGCTATGCTCTGCGCTTCATTGCTGTGCACTTGTCCATAAAGCAAACCTAGAGCTGTAAAGCATAGCACCACCAGCTAACTTCTGATTGGTTCCTTGCCACGAGGCAGGCATCTAACCTAGTGACTAAGACCTATGGCTGCCTAAAGGGGCAAGATCTGACCTTAGTGACTAAGACAAGGTCAGACAAGCATGTGTTCAGCTGTTATGGCTGCCAAAATGGGGAGCTGGTCCCTTCAGCAGCATGGAACTGAGAGCTCTCTAAAGATGACAAGATGCCTGTGTTTTGTCTTTTGTTGGGTTGCTAGGAGTTTCCAAGTCCACTCTCCCCCATTCAGGCTGAACTTCATGGCTACTGTGGCTTGGGGCTGAGACATGCTGGGCCATGACACTATTGTCCTGAAAAGAGCTTGGTATTGGCACAAAAATAGACAGGCAGACTAATGGTATTGATATTAACCAACAAACCTAGGAACACCTGGTTTTTGACAAAGAAGCTAAAATTATACAATTGAAAACAGAAAGCATCTTCGACAAATGGCACTGGCATAACTGGATGCTGACATATGGAAGACTGCAGATACATCCATATCTAATACCATGTACAAAACTTAAGTCCAAATGGATCAAAGACCTCAACATAAATCCGGAAGCAATGAAACTTTTAGAAAAGAAAGTGTGAGTTACCCTTGAACAAATTAGTACAAGAGGAAACTTCCTGAACATAACATCAGTAGCACAGACACTGAGATCAACAATTAATAAATGGGACCTCCTAAAACTGAGAAACTCCTGTAAGGCAAAGGACACAGTAAATAAGACCAAAAGGCAGCCCACAGAATGGGAAATGATATTCACCAACCCCACATCTGACAGAGGGCTGATTTCCAAAATATACAATGAACTCAAGAAGCTAGCCAACAGAACATCAAACAATCCAATTAAAAAGTGGGGTACAGAACTAAATAGAGAATTCTCAATAAACAAATCTAAAATGGCTCAAAAACATTTAAGAAAGTGCTCAACATACTTAACCATCAGGGAAATGCAACTCAAAACAACTCTGAGATACCATCTTATACCAGCCAGAATGGCTAAAATCAAAAACACCAATGACAATCTATTCTGGAGAGGATGTGGAGAAAGAGCAACACTCCTCCACTGCTGGAGGGAGTGCCAACTCATATAGCCACTTTGGAAATCAGTATGGTGATTCCTCAGGAAAATGGGAATCAGTCTACCTTAAGATCCAGCAATTCCCCTTTTGGGCATATACCCAAAGAATACACATCCATACAACAAGGATCTATGTTCAACTTTGTTCATAGCAGCATTGTTTGTTACAGCCAGAACCTAGAAGCAGCCTAGATGCCCCTCAACCAAAAACTAGATGGAGAAAATGTGGTATATTGTCAGGAGCCAGCTCTGGTCAGATACAAAAAGTCCTTCTTTACAGAGGCTGATGACCTCCATGCTAAACCACCAATTAGTCAAGCACCCCACCCCTTAGGTTAGTGTTTGAGATAACCACAGGAGGTTCCAGACACCTTCCCTGGCCTGAGAGCAATTAACATTCATCCCTCCCCCACTTCCTCTTTCTCTGCTTCCTCCTTTCTCTTTAAAAACTCCTTGTTGGGCTTCAATAAATTTAGACCTTGACAAGGACACTGCTTGGTCTTGCTTCTTCTTTCTCGCCCATTTTCAGGCTTAAGTCCACCTCACACCCACGAATTACCGGAGCCCTGCTGGCCAGGGCAGTATATTTACACAATGGTGTATTACTCAGCAGAAAAAAACAAAACAAAAAAAAAACAAAAAAAAAAAACAATGAGATCTTGAAATTCATAGGCAAATGGATGGCCCTGGAAGAAAAAAAATACTGAATGAGGTGATCCAATCACAGAAAGACAACCAGGGTATGTAGTCAGTCATATATGGATATTAGACATAGAGCAAAGGACTACCAGCCTACAATCCACACCACCAGAGAAACTAAGAAAAAAGGAGGACCCCAATTACCACTTTTATATACTTTATTTCCAATAGAGCAGCACAACTTTTAGGTACTGATGCATACTTTCATATAGTGATCAACATGCTTTTTGGGTCTTTGTTTCAAACCCTCCTTAATAATTACAATTAAGTCTTTAAAGATATCCTTTTTCACTTTTCTTTCTTATATATTTCATGGAGTATTTCTACATAGTCCAGCAAAGCTGCTTTCCTGTATCTACCTCATAAAGGTTAGAATTATATACATGTTCTCACACCATGCTTGACAGTGGTAATTGCATTTTTAACTATTACTTTGTAACTAACTCTTGTTTAGCATGGCTAATACGTCATATTTTAATTTTGTCTTTTTTCAAATTTAATTACTCTTTGGCAGTGTTTGTGCCTCTTAGTAATGAGATTAGAAATGCATATTATAATCTACATTTTTAGTCAGGCATATTGGTGTATACCTAAATGCCTGGACTCAAGGGACCTGAACAAGGGGAATAGAAGTTCAAAAAAGTTGGCTATACAGTGATGTTCCATGTCAATACATGTAAATAATGAAGAAATAACAGATTTTGACAGATTCTGTATTTTCATAGCTAATTGGTTGCTAACTGGGTGAGTTACTAATTGTTGCTAGCTGCATCCTTGCAAATGGTACCCAACATAAAGTATTTAAAGGAATAATGGTGTATGTGGGCTCGCAGTCATCATTTTTCTGTCCATGATTAGCTGTATCTATTTCTTTGAGCCCAAGACAGAGCTGAACAGCATGGCAGGGACCATAACAGACTCGGAAGAGGAGGATGGGAACAAGATAGATATTTCCCAATACATGCATCATATGACCTATATTCTCCAACTGAGCTTTCTTCCACAACTTAGAACATTGTTGTCAAATGATGAATCCAACAATACTGAGACATTTAAAAAGGCTGAGCCCTCATAGTCCATTCACTTCAGTAATGATTGACGAGAAAGATCAAACCTTCACACAGGTTTCCTCTGGCAGCTGCTTCATGCTCAAACCTAACACTAATCTTGACTTATATTTGGCAATTTTTGTTTCCATTTTCCTCTGATTTTCACACATTCATTTTCTGTAAAAATGAGAGTTTTTTTTATTTCTACCATTTTATATGGCTTTCTCTTTATTGTTATATTCCTCCTACTTCGGTAGTTAGTTTTATGAATGTTTTCAGTCATATAGTCAATCACTCCTACATTTTCTAGGTTCACATTTTTCTTTATTATTATCAATATTCAATTTATTATTTTTTGTGGATAACAGAAAAAGCCAAAGGACTTGACATGGGTTGTTGTTCTTTGTCATCCAATTAGGACCCCATTACAGATACCAAACTTGTTAAAGTCGTAATATATCCTGAAGGTTTTTCAATCAACTTAAAGGTACTTTATATAATTTCCTCTCTCCTCTGACTGTATCTACACTATTTCTATACATTATCCAAAATTGTAGCTTTGATTTTAAAAAAACTTAATAGAAAGTCAGCAAAAAAAGATGTGATTGAATTGTATGTATAAGTACATTTTATGTTCCCCTCACAGTTGCTCCCTACTCTATACCTGCCACATTAATATAAAATATTTTGGGCTAAAATAATTGCCACTGGACTTCTCCAAGTGGTAAAATCTATTACTCGTGTGTATATTAAAAATATTTCCTAGTACCTTTATTGTTAAACAACCATTTAGAGGTACACATAAATGCTGCTTACTCCAGCACTTTGAAGTGGCATCTGCAATCTTCTTCTGAGCTCTTTTGCCTCTGAGTACTTTAAATTTTCATGTAGCTTTATTCACTCTTAATTATTTGTGTGTCAAATTTTCCCTTCCTCCATCTGTCACATGCTATAGGCCAGGCATCATTATTCCTAAATCATTAGTTTAACCCTCATTTCTCAAACCAAAGCTCATGCAGGTTTTTCTTTTTCAGGAGTTTTTCACTTTTCATTCCAGTAACTATTGTTTTTCATTGCTAAGAATTCTCCTACTATTTGTTTTTACCTGTGTTTTAATTCATAGCCACTCTAGTATTATAATCATTCTTTTCTTGTCACTCATGCATTTTAAAACCTTACAAAACTTAAATCTTCCTCGAATTGCTCAATCATATCATCATATTTATAGCCACCTTTGATGGCTGTCTCTTCTAAGTGTTCTCTTCCTCCTAGAATGCTCTCAAATTTTAGTGTGCTTTAATATTACTTCCCTTCTTTATTTTTATCTGATCACTCTTTCTCATCTTTCCATGTGTGACAGTTTTATGGGTGTTGATACCTACTTTGTTCTTTTATTGGAAACAAGCAATTTTAAAATGCAAGCATATTGCACATTTTACCAAACTAGTTGGAAGTTGGCCCAATAAAAATGAAGCATTTGTTTGTGCTTCTTCCCACATCATTAGGCAACTGTTTGCTCTTAGATTCAGCTTAACCTCTGAGCATGGGTGCCCTAGCACAGAAGCCTGTAACACACTCTGATTCTGACTCTATTTTTCTCACCATTTTGATGCTAAGGATTAGAATAATGCAAATATTTCCACTCATTTCTGGTTCTGGAAATCAATTGACCCATGCCATGTCAAACCACATTTACTGCCATGTGCTTTTATTCTACTTCTGTCCTTTAAAGATATTTATCTTGCTGTGGTTGTAGCTATGGGTTTAAAAATTAATACAGGAATAGTTGACATGAGCAATCTTATTAGAACCAACTTATAAAAGCAAAGACCAACAGTAGTAGCTAGAAATTAAAATACAAACTTTAAAAGGGACTAAATCTTAGCTCACTACTCACTGTTGCAATTCTGGGATATATATATATATATATATATATATATATATATAATCATCTTTTCTATTGAAATGTATTTTCCATGATTGACAGGAATTTTGGTTCATGTCCAAGACCTAGAGCCTATTGTTAATGTTCAATGCATTGTTGCCTGAGATTTAGGTTCAATTAGAAAGTGGTTTCAGTTACAAATCTTAGGGTATTATAAGTTGATCTGTACTATGATTCATTAAGAAGATATGGAACTTAATCTGAGCATTATACTAATAGGACAGGTCATTGGAGGATGTGTTGGATTTTATGAGAAAGGCAACCATAGACACATACATTTAAATACTTGATTTCCAGCTGCTGGAATTATTTCAAAAGGATTAGAAGGTGTGGCCATCTTGGAGGAAGTATGTCACTATGGCAGGCTCTGAGGTTTCAAAACCCCATACCATTCCAAGTTAGCTCTCATAGGCTGATGCTTGTGGATCAATACTGACTGCCCCAGTGACATGCTTATCTGATTGCTTCCATATCCCAGCCATTATGGTCATGGAAAAAACCCACTGAAACCATGAGCCCAAATTAAATGTTTTCTTCTATAAATAGCCTGAGTCATCATGTTTTATCACAACAATAGAAAAGTAATTAAGATGGGGATAATTAAGATCATATAAATTCATTGTAACCAGTCACAAACAGACAAATATGGTATGTACTCACTCATATTTGGATTTTAGACATAGAGCAAAGGATTACTAGCCTATAATCCAAACTAGCAGAGAAGCTAGGAAACAAGGAGAACCATAAGAGAGACATACATGGTCCCCCAGTGAAGGGAAAAGGGAGCTAATTGGAAGCATAGGGGAGCTGAGAGGGAGTTAGGAGAAAGAGGAGAGAAGAGGAGGGGAGAGGAGGACATGAGGGAGCAGATCTAGTCAGGGGAAGAATAGAGGAGAGCAAGTGATGGGGAATGTACTGTGTATGTTCATCTTATTGATTATTGAATAAAGTACTTGTACGGCCAATGAAACAGCAAGTTAGACAGGACTAGGAGTCACAGAGGATTCTGGGAAATGTAGTAGAGAAGTGGTGTTCCGGTAGGAAGTGACATAGCAAGGAGACTCATATTTAAGCAAGGAGAAACAGGAAGTGTCCCTTTTCCCCTCCAGTCTTCCTCCAGAGGCGCAATGTGATCCACCAGCAAAAGAGGGTGCCAACAGAAGGCATCCTCTACAAGATAAGTCTTATAAAATATATAAATTTATGATAATTAAGACTGAGCTAGCAGATGAGAATCCTGGTCATTGGCCAAGCAGCTTTGTGCCTAATAAGTCTCTGTATTATTTTGTCCATCCACACTGCGGGCAGAACTTGGGTGGCTGGCATAAAGATCCCACTGGGTGGTAGGACTCTGGCAGCTTTGGTGGAAAGATTTATTGTAATAAGCAAGAAAAGAGATACCTTAATAGAGGGAGCCATTACAGGTTTAAAGAGAAATCTGGCACTACGGAAATGTCCAGAGATCTACAAGGATGACCCCAACTAACAATCTAAGCAATAGTGGAGAGGCTACTTTAAATGCCCTCCACTGATAATGAGATTGATGACTACTTCATATGCCAACCTAGAGCCTTCATCCAGTGGCTGATGGAAGCAGAAGCAGACACCCACAGCTAAACACTGAGTTGAACTCTGGAATCCAGTTGCAGAGAGGGAGGAGTGATGAGCAAAGGGGTCAAGACCAGGCTGAAGAAACCCACAAAAACAACTGACCTGAACAAGGGGGAGCTCATAGACCCCAGACTGACAGCGACAGCGGGAAAACCAGCATATGACTGTTGCAGACCCCCTGAAGGAGAATGTCTGTTTGGAGGTCTGGTTAGGGGAGGGAGAGGGAACTGGGATTGACATGTAAAACAAGCTTGTTTCTAATTTAAATTTAAAAAAGGAAAAAAGAATAAAATAAAAAAGACCAAAAAACTCATTGTAGCCATCATGCTTACATTTGAATAACATTACAAGAAGAGAAAACATCAGAAGACAGACACACACACATACATGTGATCAGTGTATTTGTCTTTGTACTGCAGTTTGAATATATTTTGAGTGTTCTTGAGGGATTCATAGACCGAAAGCTTCATTTTTGGCTTCAATTTATTTGGGAAGGAGTACCTAATGAAAGGGTCTTGGATAGTTGTGAGTACAACCTTGTAAAATAGCTCTCATGGGACTCCTTGATAGTTCTCACAATAAGATTATTACAAAAGCCTGAGTTTGGTTCCATCTAGTTCTTCTGATTCTTGGTTCTCCATATATTCTGATTCTTGGTTCTCCATATATGCCTACTAAAATGTATACCTAAATTCTGGATGTTAGGGAAACTGTAGTTTTTTATTCAAGCAAAATCAAGTTATAACTCATGTTGGCACCAGACATTGTCCATATGGAATTGATTTTGTAGGTGCACAGAATGCAAAAGTCGGAGTATCATGGAAGTTTCCATCAATATTTCCAAAAAGAACATTGGAGATTGGGCAAATGTTTGGTAAGCTCAAAGCCCAAGCAATGAGTTCCTGATGGGATGATAATTTAAAATGTTCTATGGACATGTGGAAATACCAGTGATATAAGCACATATCCCTATGAGTAACCAAGTGGCCTATGACAAACCAAACTATGGAGCTAGTGCCGTAGGTCTGATAGAGAATCCCCTCTCACCTCAATATTGCCAAAGCCAAACATGGATCCTTAATATTAAGTGTTGGGTTTGTTAAGATTGATCAAGCTTTCTATTATACATAATGTATGCATTATGAAATCTTTCATAATGCATACATTATGTTTTTGATAATATTCAGACTCCATTATTCTCTCTTTTTCCACTTGACTCTTTCTTCTTTTCATCTAATTCCCTCTACTTCAAAAATCTTATTTATAACCCAATGAGCTTAACAGGGCTTGCTTATCACAGTATGGGTGGGGGGTTAATTTCGGATATTCACAGAATCATGACCACAGCAACCATTAACTGCCTTTAGAGCCTCAAAAAAAGGGTGGAGTATTGTGGGTCCACCTCTAGAAAAATGATTTAATTGATTCTACATAACTCAGACAAAAGCTTCTTAATTTCCTTAACAAATAAAATGTAAACTATAATATAGGCACATGAACATTAACAAGTAGTAGAATCCAACTTATAAAGATAATTTCAATAAGTATACTGTTTAAAATGTGGTCAGAATAGAGCTGGCGAGATAGCTTGGTGGGTATAGGCACTTTCTAAACAGGTTTAATGACCTGAGTTCAATCCCCAGAATCAACATAGTGGAGGGAAAGATTCTATTCCTGCAAGCTTTCTTCTGGCCTCCACACACATGCCTTCATGAGTGAAAATGCATGCATGTACACTAGACAAATAGATAGATATAAAAAGCATTTAAATGTAGCCATAATTAATAGTTGTTGTAAAACTGTCAAAGTTATCAAAAAATTAACATAAAATGGAAATACTTAGAAGGTGACCCATGCATTTAGAGTATACACAGCATATAAGGTTTAAAAGCAAACATTTCACAGACCACTAGCGTGATTACTATACAAGATGCATCTTGGAGTCTTGTAAATTAAAAACAAATACAACTGTTGGGAAATTATGCAGAAAATGCATATTCATAAAAAATTTATCATTTTTAATTGACTGCTTAAGATTTTTGTGTATGAGAACACTATAGTATACAATTTCCAACCCTCCTCCTGCCCTTTCCTCTCTTCCCATTTGTTCCTTTGGCACCCTCTTCCATATTCAACATTGCTTCTTTCTTGCTTTTTCTCACATGTAGTATTGCATGATAAACCCTGAGCCTGCCCTACCACTATGCATTGAAAACATCTTCTTTGGTTTTACAGGTTCACAACCTTTATTTTCATATTGAAGTTTTTTAAATTTTTTATTTAAATTAGAAACAAGATTGTTTTACATGTCAATCACAGTTCCTTTTCCCTCCCCTCCTCCCCTGGCCCTGACTAATACCTATCCCATACCAAGTCTGCTCCCAAAGGAGAGTGAGGCCTTCCATGTGGGAGGGGGTTTCAGAGTCTGTCATATCCTTTGGGATAGGGCCTAGGCCTTCCCTCATGTGTCTAGGCTGAGGGAGCATCCCTCTATGTGAAATGGGATCCCAAAGTCCATTCTTATGCTAGGGATAGTACTGATCCACTACAAGAGGTCCCATATATTTCCACGACCTTTTAAATGTGACTTTGTACTTCTGAATTGAGATTAATGCTAGATCAAGATAAGACTGCCAATACTCAGGGTGGAAAACTAGGACTCATGAGGGGATAAAATGTTGTGGTTTGAACATGGCTTGTTTGTATCTACCATAATTTCACATATTTCAGATTGATCTCCATTATAAGGAATAAAGAGGTTTAACTTTAGAGTTTAGAGGCAGAATCTTTGGGGAAGTGCTTAGGATTAGATAATGTTATTAGAGCAGAGTTCACATCAATGAAATCTAATAGCTTTGCAAGAAGAGTGAAAGATACCAGAAGACACGCACTATGTGCAGGCCCTATTCTTGACAGCTGATGCTGCCCTGTGCTGTCTTGGAACTCTGAGGGTTATGGCCATCACTATATCCTGCTCCTTGACTATAACTTTCCAGAACTGTAGGCCAAGATAAATGAGGCCATATTTTGCCTGGAATGTACATTTGGAAAACATTGTTATTGAAATAATACTGGTCTAAAGGTAAATAAAGAAGATTGCTATCTACAACTAGGTCATCTTTGATTTTAATTTTTTGTTTCAAAACAGAATCTTCCTGAATATTACATAATACTAGCTAAAAGAAAGTAAAACAGAGGGAGACTTTAAGCACTAAAAAGGCAAAAATATCCACCTTCTTGATTATGAAGTCCAGAAAATTAAGCTAGACAAACAGCTTGTGATACTAAACACAAAATAAACATTTGATCATTAATTGTAGGGAGTACTTAAAGCACAAAGACTTTATGATCAAGATTTCAGAGAAAATCTTTGAAATTTGCAAAGGCTGCGTTTAACTTAGTACTCAACAATCATGAATAAATTCATTGTCTTTGCACATTCACTATTACAATTGACAAATAGTTCTAAGTGAGGACTCTGTGAACTAACACTTTGTCAAAGAGCAAAACAAATCACTTTGCAGAAAGGCTATGTAGGCAACAAAAAGCAACTGAGTTTTTTGCTACTTAACGCTGTTGGCTTTTATTATTCCTTGGGGAGATAACATGGCCCTGGATACTACCATTGAAAAAAATCTTAAATTATATAACACAGATATATTCAAACTCATAAATTAGCCCAAATACCTTGCTATTGTTTTTAGCTAATTACAAGTAATTTCTGCTGTATCAAATTGATCCCAAAGGATATTATTAACTCTGTCTGATAGTTCCCTCATCTCTTGCATTTCCAAAGCACTTTTATAGGCATTATCTAACTTGAACTTCACAATAAATCTATGAACCATAAAATACTACCTCTATCACACAGTTAAGAAAACTGAGGCAACTGTAATTTAGTTTTCAGTCAGGTAATCGACACTTGGCAGGGCTAACAAAAATTCTTAGCACATAACAGGGCATTGTCAACACTTCTCACATTTTCATTAAGGGGCAGGAGACTCAAGGAACTAAGTAAATTAACATCCCATGTTGTATTGTTAAAGGAGCTTAGACAAGTCATGCTATCTATTCCAACCAAAATACATATTTTTGATTCATAATGGAATCCTGTGATTTCAAACAGGATGCTGAAAAATTACCTTTTACAGTTTTTCATGTCAACTACTTCACAGGTTATTTGCAAATCTTCAAAATTATAATGGAAGTGATTTATAGGTATAATTTTGCATAATGGCAGAAAGCTAATCAATAAGGAAAAAGTATAATATGGCATGGATGTCTAAAATTGTCTTATGAGACACTTGATACTGAGCTCAAATAATTATGCCAAAGGTATAAGCCCAGGATTTGACTTAACACCAAGTTCAGTTTTATTTTGGGAAGGCCTTGTGCATGCACGTTGACATGCTTAATATAACCTAATGCTTCTTGAGGGGAAAGTCTAGACAATATTTGTAGTAGCACACATTTATATGAGTTTACCAGCTCTCCACTGGCTTCTTAAAATGCCTACATACCTTAAAATGTATGTCCCTAAAACATGAAGAACAGCAAAAATCATTCAGCATTCCATATGCTGTTCCTGTATTATAGTGGGAAATTACCAATACGGAGTCAGGTAGAAATACAAGGGGATTTAATAGGGAAAAGCCTTACTTACAGAGCGACCTAGCCAGTTGGCATGGCAGCTGTCTCTGTAGCAAGCCCAAAAGTGATACCGAAAGAGAAACGCAGTCCCCTGAAAGTCTCACTCTACATCACCCATACCATGCCCTCGCAAGCCTGGTCAGGCACACCTGTAGCCAGCCCCTAAGTAGGCATGGCTACAGCTTCCCCTACAATTCCCCTTTTAGTCTAAAAGAGGATTAAAACTTAACAGTGTAAAGTATCCAAAATTAACAATCATAAAGGTAAAATATAAGAAGATATGTCACATCCTAACTATCTATTTAACTAAACCCTAAAGTCATCTGAGAGAACTCGGTGGTTTGCATTGGACCCGAAGGACAGAAAGGGATACTGAAACCATACATGGCAGATATATCTATAAATCTCTGGGGTCGTGATCTCTTACAGCAATGGAATACTCAGATTAATATTCCTCCAGTGTGAGATACAAATTATGAACAATCTTTAGATAATAGAAAAGATCTGGTAAGATGCTATGGAAAACAGTTACCAACCATCCATGCTGTACAAAAACTAGGTATAAATGATGGACCTTCAGAGGAGCCAAAGGCCCTGCCATTGAAATGGCTTACAGATAAACCAGTTTGGGTAGGACAATGGCCTATGACCTCTGAGAAGCTAGAGGCTTTAGAAAAGTTAGTACAGGAACAGCTAGACGCTGGACATATAGAGGAATCTACCAGTCCTTGGAATTCTCCTGTATTTGTTATCAAAAAGAAGTCAGGTAAGTGGAGAATGCTGACAGACCTGAGAGCCATAAATAAGGTAATTCAACCAATGGACTCTCTGCAACCTAGAATGCCATTATCTTCCTTAATACCTAAAGGATGGCCTATCATAGTCATTGATCTAAAAGACTGGGGTTTTGTTGTTGTTGTTGTTGTTGTTGTTGTTGTTTAGGTAGAAATACAAGGGTATTTAATAGGGAAAAGCCTTACTTACAGAGCGACCTAGCCAGTTGGCATGGCAGCTGTCTCTGTAGCAAGCCCAAAAAGTAAAACCGAAAGAGAAACACAGTCCCCTCACTCTACGTCACCCTGACCACACCCTCGAAAGCGTGGTCAGGCACACCTGTAGCCAGCCCCTAAGTAGGCATGGCTACAGCTTCCCCTACACTGTATTTTGAATTATAGGCCTTATTAATCTGTTTCTCTGGTGGTTTCTTCCATAGATGAGTATTTAATTAATCATGACAATGTGCCTCAATTTCATATTCTGAGACAAATGTGTTCAGTGGGCTCTTAAAGGTCAAATCCCTCCACTCTACCTAGCCACACCCCTGCTAGCAACGTATAAAAATGCCAAAGTTCCACTGCACTCTTTGCCAGATACCCTAGATCTGAAGTTATAGGTAGTGGTCATTTGACATGGGTGTTGAAAACCAAATTCCCATCTGCTTCAAGAACATCAGGCATTCTTAACCACTGGACCATCTATCCAGCCTTCAAAGTGTGATTTCATTATCAATTTATATAAACACTATATCTAAAGTTCAGAAAATAGAATAATCTGTTCAGTGATCTGTAGGGTATGGTTGGAAGCAATACAACCAACACCAGCATTTATTTGATCCTTCACCTTGATATTTAACTCACTAGATAATTAATATGTTTATAGTAAATTGCAAGTTATTAGCAGAACTGATTCATTGCAGTATATAAATTATTCTTTTAAACATATTTCAATATGAACAAAAGAGGAAAATGCTTCTAGTTTTATATCATTAAGTGTAGCAAGAAGCTCTTATTTGAGCTGGGTTTAAATCCATTCCCATCAGTACACATACAAACCCATGCTTGTACTTGTCCTGTGTATACACATACACATACTTGCACATACACAGAAAGTCTTGCCTGTCTCTCCTCAAACATCCCCTGGGCTAGATTCTTCAGAGACCATTCCCTTTAACTCAATAAATGGCTTTTCAATTTCTAGACTATATATTAAGCATGCAAAATGTAAATATAAGAAAGATATGTATGGGGAAAAGGAGTCATTTATAATTTTTTGATTATTTTGAGAAAGGTGCTTTGATTGGTTCCAAATTTGTTGATCTCTATAACTCAACTCTAGAAATATCTCCTTATCTACATGCAGTGTGTGTTCATGTAAAAATTGTATTTTGCTTGCTAAAAATGAAAGAGAAAGTAATACAGATAATGGACAGATTGGTGATAAAGGATTTTCACTAAGTGGACTAGATGATGCTAAGATCATACAGAATCATTACACAGAGGCATGGTGGCTGCTTTTCATGTCTGGTGCTTCCTCACTAGTACCTGAATACCTGTTCTTACCTATAAGTGTTGTGCTGTTCTAACTCTAGTGCGCCATTATTTTCAAGTGATACTACAAAGCTACTTTACAAACATTGATTAGGCTTGAGCAGTGTAAATAAATGAGTATGTTGACCATTTATCATACGCTTCTAATGTGTATCTTCAAATGTATTTAAATGCTTTGCTTTTAAGTTCAGATTGTTTACTGAGTGTCATGAACCTGAGCTGAAGGCGAAAGTAGCACTTGTTTGGATTTACTTGCAAAGCTATGCTTTACCTCAAGGAAGTTGTTCATGAGCAAAAACACTGGCATTCTGTTGATGTTATTTTCATAGGGTATGTGAAGGCGTCCAAAATACAGCACAATGTCAATTGTACGCACTTCCTCTTCCTTTCTGTGCCTGAGAAGACAGAAGCATCCTGCCTTTGGAGAGAAAAGCAACCCTGGAACTTCTCTCATCCAGGAATAGGAAATCCTAAATTAAAAAAGAAAATACATAGAGGGAAAGAAATGACTCTATACAAGAAAGAACTGAATACCAATCTAGGTTCTGAAAAAAAATTCTGAATCATGTGCAGAAATGCATCCTGATTTAAGATGGACCTTTTCAAGAAGAAATTAGATGCATTTGGATGGCCAGGGAAAACTCGAGGATGCTGTTGCTGCAATGATTCTTCCCCACTGCACATCTCTGCACGCAGAAGGATTTGACTACAGAGTTATAGGCCAGTGTCTTCAGAAGGTGGAGAGACTGACTGGCTTCCAGTGTTAAAGGGAGTATCAAGGGACACTCTGTTCCTTCAAACATATGCTTAATGCTTAACAGACTTTCTTTATCACTCAAAAATGTGCATTACATCATTTTACTTGTTTGGATTTATTTTTCTGCCTAGTTATAAAGCTCATATTTTATAATTCATAAAATCTGGCAGTAATGTAAATAAAATATTACATATGTATGTGTTTACAAAGCTAAATTCAATTATCTGATTTTCGAATACATATGTGTGTCATCGAGTTTTCAGTTCATGTAGTCTATGTGTGGGGTACATACTATTTTGTCTGCCTCTCCCAAATGTTGCCCAAATCCATATAATATGTGACAATGTGACAGGACTAAGGTCACTGTTATGCTACAGAGAGAGAGAGAGAGAGAGAGAGAGAGAGAGAGAGAGAGAGAGAGAAGTGAGAGAGAGAGAGAGAGAGAGAGAGAGAGAGAGAGAGAGAGAGAGAGAACAAAGAGGGAAGGAGTGAGAAGAAAACTGGATTCAATAGACAAAGTATTAATTACAAATTAGACTAAGACAAACAAAAAATTCAAAGGAACAGCTGTAGAGATGGCTCTGTGGTTAAGAGCACTTGCTGCTCTTTCACAGGAACCAAGGCTGTTTTCCAACACCCACACCAGGCACTCACAACTGCCTGTAACACCAGCTCCAAGAAATCTGGTCGCTGTGGATAACTTTGCTGGTCCCTGTGGACAACCTCACAAAATAACATATGTAAACATATACACAAATACATATTTTGGTTGTTTTAATAGGAAAAAACAAACAAGGCATTCAGCCTATTATTTTTTGGAGAACCACCACATTCTTTAGACTTTTGCACCAAACTTCCTCTGTGTGTTCTACTTCAAGGGCTGTTCAGAAATCCCATGCTGTTTAGTTTGAAGCTCAACTTTGCACCTCTGTTTACATGTCTCCCTTGTATCTTCCATATGGCTTCTAGGAAAGTGTAATGAACTCACTGGAGACCAGTCCATCTGGAAGCTGCAGAGTTTGCTTTGGTGTGTGTGTGTGTGTGTGTGTGTGTGTGTGTGTGTGTGTGTGTGTGTGATTTTTTATTTGGGTGTTTATTTTGTTTTGTTTTCTCATTGTTAGTACATTGGCTTGTTTCTGATGGCTGTCAGTGTTTCATGCTTCCCTAAACGCCCTATGTTAGATGCCTGCAGAGTGGACACTCAAGGATCAAATCACTGGGCTTAGGCCATATATAGAGATCATCGCTATCATTCAACGGAGACACTTTGAAAGGCTTCTGGGGGGTCCTTTCCTTGCTACTGCAACAACCAAAAAACATTAAATTTGTTAATTTGCAAAGAGTAAAGGTTATTTATTGCTCATAATTCTAGGGGTTAGGTGACCAAAAATCAAAGATACAAACACATTCATTATCTGTTGAAAGCTTGTTCATAGATGGTCTCATATGAGGGGAAAAAACTTTCTTGAGGATACTAATTGCACACATTAAGTTCTATTCTCATGAACTAATGACCTCTTCAGGCCCTATGTTGTCACATGATTAGGAACTAGAGCAGCAGTTTTCAACCTGTAGATCACAGTCCCCTTGGTGGTTGCATATCACATATCCTGCTTAGCAGATATTTACATTATGATTCATAACAGTACCAAAATTGCAGTTATGAAATAGCAACAAAAATGTTATAGTTTGAGGTCACTACAACATGAAGAACTGAATTAAAAGATTATAGCATTAGGAAGGTTGAGAACCCCTGCACTACAAAATAGGAATTGAAAGGAATATAATAGTTCACATGACAGCAGTTTCCACTCCTATTTAGCAGAATAAAAGCTAGAACAAAACAGGACAAAAGCTTACTCAACTGTGTTCTCCCAGAAGGGCTTTGCTTATCCAAGAGATTCTGAAAACACAAAATTGAAATTAAAGGTGCCTCTGCGTCTTTTGTTTTTCCAGATGTTAATCTTGTTAATTTCATCAAGACATCTAGTGGTTTTTGTGATGGGATGACAGCAGGCATACACGATGAGAGAATAGTGGCTTTTTCCCAGAGGAATAAGAACCAATGGGAAGAGGCCACACATAGATGCTAATGGGAACAGAGCATGCTTTAGTAAAACTCTACTTTGAATAGACAAACAAATTATGTTAACAATTTAACCAAAACATTTTATTACTTTCTCTTGAAATTTGCTCTTCCTTGCATCTCTGTTTCCTCAACTGCCAGATCAGTTCCATTCCACATCCTCATCTTCTTCCATCTCCACCCTTCATGGCCTCCCTGGTCCATCTCACCAGGTATTCCCTTAAAATATCAAATGCTTTAAGGCATGAATATTTTCACATCACTTCTTGAGTGTATCATCCCAAAAAATTAATGCTTTAATGGCAGGAAGTATCCATATGAAACAATCAAGATTTTATATATTTTATTTTCTTTTTATTCTCTTTTAAATTTATCTTTACTCTCTCTCTCTCTCTCTCTCTCTCTCTCTCTCTCTCTGTGTGTGTGTGTGTGTGTGTGTGTGTGTGTGTATTTTCCAGCATGTATTTACATACACTGTATGCATACCTGGTGTGGCAGAAGCCAGAAGAAGGTGCTTGATATTAGATTTACAAATTGTTGTGAGCCACTTTGTAGATACTGGAAATTGAACCCCGGATCCTCTGCAAAAGCAACAAGTGCTCCTAACCACTGAGCCATCACTTCAGGCCTGCCTGTAGATAGCATCTTAATATAAACAAGTACAACAAGTGTCTTGTTTATTATTAACCTCTGATTTTTAACATTTATATATGAGAAATTCTCACAAAGTAATCCCTTCCATCACTTTTTTTCACTTTATCTTTTCACCTTAAGTCATTCCTAGTTGTCATCCCTTGTGTCTGAAATTCTTGATCTGCACAGCTCCCCTCTATCTTTATCACCACCACTCTGTTACCATGACACCATAATTGTCACAATCCCATCCATCACGAAAACCACCCCTACTGAGGCTTCAGGGACTATCCTCTTGTTGACAATTTTACCTATTATTTCAGTGGAATTATCAAAACAGAGCTTTCGTACTCAATGCTGCATAACACATGTTGCTAATGACGTGAGCTAATGGTATTGATATCCTTCACAATCTTTGCTAATCATGTAGCATTCCACAATATCACATCAAATCCATTGTGTCTCAGAGACACATGCTGAAAACCCTGTTCAACCCTTTCATATAGCTTTTCCTGGGGTTTTTTGTTTGTTTGTTTGTTTGTTTGTTTATCCCTTTCATGTGTCACAGTTGTTTTTATAGTTGTTCAGTGATAGAAAGGGGCATAACATCACAGCAGTGCATATGTCTCCTGTATCTATACACAGGCACTATCACAAGTGCTCAGCAATGGTGAGACCATCAAGAGAACAATATTTGTTGGATAGTTAACTAACTGGCCATCTGCATTTCACAGATACTATAAAGACAAAGAAACCAATTATTTGGGTATTCCATCTACCTTTTAGAAGGAGTTTAAATGACATAACAAAAAAGGGTATATGTTGTGCTAGTTATCACAGAGAAGAACTGAGCAGGATTGCTGAAAGAAGATAACAGGGTAATTGAAGATTAGAAATTAAAAGGGTTTGGGGAGGCAGAAAATTAACAACTAGTTAAGAATGATCAATGTCCTGCTTAGCCCCTCATAACAGCCATGGAGGTAGATTTGCAGGTAATTTGGAGAAGGAAGGGAAGAGCTGGGATGGTATTTATTTGTTTGACAAAGAAAACATGAAGATACACACAAACATCAATGAACCTTCTTAATATTGCAGTGAAAACAGACATAATGGAGTTTAAAGATTGGTCTACTGAGATGCAGTTCACATATTTCAAACATTTGCCCTTTTGTTGGCTGATTCTTTTAAACACAGAGAAGAGCAATCAAGACAGAGCACAACCATCTCCCAGATTTCACCCATTCTCTCTGCCAGTCTCCCTCACCCATTCTCTGGGATCTGCAATCTCTCAGTATTACTTTGACTTTTCTAGAATGTCTAGAATCAAATAACCTGGAAATGTCTGAGACTCACTCATCATTATCATCCAACATTCTTCCCTCTTATGGGGGAGAGCCAAAAGTCGATGCTTCATTTTGTCTGTTCTAAAGGATTTCATTTTGTAGCTGTATAGAGTTTATTTTATATCACCAACTGGGTCATGTAGGTTGTTTTCTGTTGGGAATATCAGGATGAATGTTGCTATTCATATCTGTGCCTGGGAATTTTAGTGGAACCAGTCTTCATTTATCTAGGTGTGTATCTAAGAGTGGTATTGGTAGGTCATATCACCATATTGGTCTATTTTTTAGAATTCTGACATTTTTATTTTCTTCAATTTCTCGCAGCTGCTTTTATGGGTAACCAATGGCAAGGAAAAGGTCCTGCAGATGCTGCGTGGCAGTTATAAAGGGAAAGTACCATTCCCAAATTTGATGAGAGAATGCAGATGGCATATAAAGGTACAGGTATGATGTGTGGTCCAATCTGGCTTTCACATCTTAACTTTGCTGTCATGGTAAGGAGGAAATCAAGGTGGCATAACTGACTGTCAGTGGCTGAGTCGCTCTCTCCTAGCTCTGTATTCTAGACTTCACACTCAATGGTTTCTATTACCATCCTACCACTGTACACAATCCTGACCCCAACTTCTCTCAAAGGGACCCAGGGTGTGATTCAAAACTTAGAATGTATGCCAAGCAAAAGCAATCTATGCCTCTACATACTAGTAGCAAAGTTCTTGAAAGAAAGCAAACGGAAGGGAAATGAAAAAGAAAGAAATCTTGCTCATATGACACTATTGTTTATCACCATCATCCTCATTATTCTATTTTTTCACCTTTGTCTGGTGCATGACATTAATGCAGCTTGAACCAAAAAATGTATCAAAATACAAGTTGGAAAAATATTCATGCACGTGTTTCTTGCTTTGACTGGAACAAGTAGTGAAACTTTTAAACTTGGCTGTCTACCAATTGTATTTGTGCCAATTTCACAGTGCCTATTTGCCAATATTACTGCCATCCAGAGCCCTGTCCCACACATCTCCTGAAAAAGCCAACCAGTTAGGATGTGCCCTCTCACCTTAAACCAAAGATTAATGCAGATTTTGGTGGAGAATGAAAAAGTTTTCCCTGCTGCTGGTCACTGGTGTCTTTAGGAAGATAGGGATTTTTAAGGAGTGTATAAATCATGTCCTAGGAGATGGTGTATCCCTTGATAATGATAGAGACCCTTCGGTAACTCTTCACACAATGAAAACACCACAGTTGATGACTCACACTATTTGAACACTAGCTGGATATCACACCTTAGTCACCACTCATGACTGTAATAGATGGCCTGCAGGCACGCTGTGTGTGGGTGATCTCTGAAGGGCTCTTCTTCACAGAAGTTTGAGCAAGTAACTTGGGGGCTGGTTGCTCATTAACTCCCTCTTCTAACTGTATAAGAGATACAATAGGCTATCCAGAATTTAATAATCAAACAATGGTAGCATAGACCTTATGAAAAAGAGATAAGTGCAGAGAAATGAAGACACTGGGGGTCTGTCAGTGAGCAGAGTACATTTCAAAAACAACTCTGTTTCATTAAAAATGTATTTATTCAAGTTTAATGTGCTTTGAAGTGAATTTGCATTTTACAAAGAACAGAATATATTTTCATAATACTTTATCAAGGAAATACCACCCCAGAAAGGTCACTTCTGTGTGTGACAATGTCAAGTAAGTTCTATCCTAAATTTGGCACACTGGAGGATTAAATTCATGTTCCATAAATTACTCATGATGGCATTTTACCTTTATACTGTTACACGGCTTTCTTTCAGAGTCTTTTCAAATACACTTTGCACTTCAAACTCATTTAATATGATATACTCACCCTTACTTTCTCCTAAAGCAATATATACAATATATCTGCTGAAAGTGCACAGACATGTATATATATATATATATATATATATATATATATATATATATATTCTGAAATAATCTAAAGTAAAATATCTCTTGTTTAATAAAAGGCTGGTTCCTGTTATAGAACTTATTATATTTGTTATTCAAACCCCAGTCTATTTTGTGGAATATTTTATTTTATTATAGTATAATCACAAATATTAAACTATTAGGGGAGTTTAAAATATCTAATTCGGTGACAAGCCAACTATAATCTGGGAAGCAAACACTTATTTTTGTAAGGTTACTGGAAACCAGCTACAACCACTCATTTGAGCTCTATTTATAGTTTATACTTGGGGTATGGTAAAAGAGTTAGTGAGTTGCAAAAGAGACATTTGACAAAAGGGCTTAAATATTTCCTCTTTGCTCTTTTAATAAATGTTTTATTTATCTCATACGTTAAAAAATAATGAAACATTTAACATTTTCTGTTACACTACCAATGGAATAAACATCATCTTAGGAAATCTTAAAATGCCAGAAACATGTATGACAGGAGAATATGTGTGGAGAAATTGACTTCTCACCTTGTGTGTAAAAATGGGATCAGAGGAGTGTGTCCTGTGGGAGAAGTGTGTTACCTTTCTTCTCACTTTTGGAGGAAAGATGTTCAAAACACGGCAGCTCTAGCAATTGTGGATTTACTGGGCTACATCTTACCTGTTGAATGAAATTATTGTTCAGAGAAGAGTGAGGGACTGTAAATCAAACTCATCATGTGCAGTGAAGAAGCCCATCTTCCTTGTGCTGTAAAAGTTGCACTGAACAGACATGCACTAAATCAGCCACACAGCTATCCCTATGAGGCCTCTCCCTTTTTCCCCCTGGGAATGACCCAAAGAACAAAGCCGCATCTGTCAGGGTAAATAAAGTGTTTCTAGGTTTAAACTGTAAATGGACAGCTTTCTCACAGGGAGATTAGTGTCACAGTTAAAGCAAATTTTCAAAAGTATTTGACTTCAAGGTTTCCTACAGTAAGGAAGTACCAGGAGCAGCCTTTTAACTTCACAATGCTTGAAACAGCCTCTAATGGTGATGAAAACTGTGGTAAAATCATGTTGTTCCCAGGAATGGCATCCCTTTAGTTATGGAGTTGAGAGTTCTTGGAAGTGTGAAGTATGGCTGTGCTGTTTGTAGAGTGCTAGCATCCAAGATTTTAATACAAAATAATAAAATTATATATAGAAAAACACAATTTTTCAGAGTGGAAGTAATCATGCCCACAAAACCATTCTTTGCATTACTGAATAAGCAGCCTGTGTCCTGAAGCATGGGTCCAGAAGTCATTGAAACAGACTCATTTAACCTTCTTTGCTGTTCTTGCCACAGTCCTGTCTAGCAGCAATCTTAGCACTTGCTCTTCTGTAATTCATTTTTGACTCTAAGTACTGGAAATTTTAAACAAAGAAAGCTGGTATCATTCTTTTTGTCACCCTGACATTTCTTCTATTTAGAATTTCATTGTGTTGGACATATAATTGTCTCTGTTTTAAGTGTAAAGAGTTTCATTGTGGTGCACATCTAATTGTCTCTGTTTTAAGTGTAAAGAATTTTATTGGGGTGGACATATAATTGTCTCGTTTTAAGTGTAATGTTTTGTGAGTTGTGACAAATGGGTATCACTTTCATTATAGTTATAATCAGATTATATGTATTTTATCACTCAAAGAAATCTGTATTCTCATTTTAACAGCTCGATCCTACAACCCCAGACAGTGATTGGTTAACTGTGTTACTATAGAGCATCTCTGGCCCTTTTGAGAGGTCACATTAAGTGATACAGCATTTACTTATACTTTCTGTATCTGCCCTTTCCACTTGGCATAATGGTGCAATTTATCCCCATTGTTGGTTGTATCATACTTGAATTTGTTTTATTCCTGATGCAGTTATCTTGTGGAACTAGCCCACAATTCATTTATGAATATTTGAGTCCTTCTAACTTGGGGCTAGCAAGAATAATGATCTATAAATTCTCATAGCAAGGATTGAGAGGACATGTCTTTCTGGTAATCAAGTTTTAATATAAAGTTTGAAATACTACCTTTGCATTTTTCTACTAAGGATTCTGGTCAATATTTCAAATATTCTTTTACATCTTTGTGTTCCATTTGCATTAGTACTTACTACAATTAATTGGGATGAGATGAACTGCATATACTGATATATGAACAAAACTCATAAAATTTTAGAAAGCATTTTAGAAATATCAATTCTATTCATTTCATGTTCATTAAATAGCTTTAATAAAATTCTCAGAACAAAACTCAGGTTTGGGGAATCCTGATTTTTACAAATGTTCTTCTCATATTTCTTCATTTGCAAGAGTTCAACAAACATGAAACCTGGGGGTTGTGGAAGAACTGAATAGAAAAGTTCCTTCTTAACTGTGGAAGAAATGAAACCTTCTAAGGTATCAGAAGCCTTCACACATTTTTTCTTGACCTATATGGTGTTAAACCCTCCTTACTACGTTTTGGGCCCAGAGAAAAGTAGTATCAAAAGATAACATAATCATCTCTAGTATCAGAATGAAATGAGCACAGAGGTCTAGAGGATGGCCCTGTCGATCATGAGTGCCTCTGAAAAACCACAGAGATTCCCTCCAACATGAAATGCATATTATGAGTCAACAATAAGAGTCAGAAATTAACAACAAATGAGGACTTAGATGGTAAGGCCGTCAAAGTTTGGAAAGGAAATGATATTTTGCCCTTTTTACAAATTTAGTTATGATCCTGAAAGAACACAAGAGAACAGTTTCACGTGACCCACTGCCTTCAATAACTGGCACCAGCTCCACAAGATGGCCTTGCATCTAGCAGCAATATTTTCAAGGCCACACTGAAACTAAATATCTGACTCCCAAAGTGACAACTAAAGCCCCAAGGTAATAGTTGTGATTATAAACAATAACAACAACAAAGCAACAACAACATAAAAAATAACAACAATGAAAACAGCAAATAGGAAATGGTAGACTGACAAGCAAAAACATATGTATTTGACCCTAAAAGGAAAATAAAGAAAAAATTCATGACGTTTCCATGAACTAAACTGTAATCCTATCATCTACACCTCTGAGGGGGAAGCCATTTAGGAAGCAGGGGGATGGCTACAGCTTAAACTTAAACTCTATGTACACAAACAGAATAAATCAATCTTATTTTATTAATAAAATGGATATTTATGCCCCACGTAGAAAACACTGGCTCCTGCCTCTGATGCAGGAATTATAAGTCAGTAATGCATCCTATAAATCAAGTCCACGAACCATTCATCCTTTCCAGAGATTCTAAATCAGTCATGTTCACAAAGCAGTTGTGTGACTTGGAAGCAACTCTGTAGATGAATAAATCAGTCACCTCCAGATATATGAATAAGTGACATGACCCATAAATCACATGACTTCATACCTGTGCTTCATCAATCAGAAACTTTTATTTCTAATTTGAAAATTTAAAAACACTTAGCAATTTACTAAACATCAGAGCCCTGTTGCCACAGCACGAGGCTATGAGAAGTAGAGGAAATGCCAATTTTCCTGGGTCAATGGTGATTTTTAACTACATAGAAAACCAGTAGTTTGCTGGAGTTTGCTAGCATTATATCTTATACTAAGAGCCTACTGTCCCTAAGCATACAAGGAAAGAAAAAAAGCTGCAATGTTCTTAAAATACTTTTAGTCACCAATGTGTGTAAAACTTTTCACACCAAGGAAATCTCAAGCTGTAACTGTGCATCCACAATTTAATTCAACCTGACACTAATGTGTTGAATTATCTCAGATCCCCTGGGTAAAAAGTTTCAGAGACCTGTTGCATGGTTTCATCCAAGTTGGCCACAAATGTAAAGTTCTCACAACTCCTTCCTCTACTCTACTGCCTTACTGGAGTGGACTATAGACCTTCGACAAGTACTTTGCTTGTTGTATGTTACTGGTTACTCTGCTGCAACACCCCTTGGGGGAGGGGGTGAGAAGATGCAGCACTCAGGCACTGGGAGTCAGTGAGTAGCAGAGTGTGCTGCAGACTCATTTATTAAGGAAGTTAGACCTGCCTTTATATCCCCTCCCAAGGTCCCATTGGCTCAGTCGGCTGACTCTGTTGCTGTGTCCTTTCTTCGTTGGTGTCTCTGGGTCGGGTGTCTCTCCATCTTCAGTCTCTGGGTGTAGAGGCAGGCTTGGCTCAGGAAGGAAGTGCCTGCCTCGAGTGTTCATGCGGCTGGCCTGGGCACCTGGACAGGGTGACTGCGGCTTGGATAGACTGGTCAAATTCTCCTACAGCTGTGCCTACTTGTTGTAAAGGATACGGCGGGAGCAGCTTGATGAAAGACACACAGGGCAATGTTCAGGGACAGAGATGGAGTCAATGTTCCTTTTCAAGGTATGCTGTTCTCCACATGTTCAATCAGAGAGCTCCTGGAGTCTTGCTATTTGGTGATTGCTTGGTGGCTCCATTATATAGGCAGGACTGGCTAAATCACTCTTAACCTCTCTTCCCTTCCCAGAGTAAGAGAGTAGGTTGAAAGTTCTAATTCTCTAGTCATAGTTGGTTCCCTTGGGAGTGGAGATAGCATCCAACCTGAGTCTATGTGGAAACCTCCAAACACTTGTCATATGATTAGCATATACTGACACTATGTAGAATCCAAGATATTAGGAACTGTGTGTCAGATGTGTTGCAAATACAAAAATTTTAATACAAGAAAAGGTTTGTATTTTATGAAGGTGTTTGGACATATGTATGTGTCAGATGTGTTGCAAATACAAAAATTTTAATACAAGAAAAGGTTTGTATTTTATGAAGGTGTTTGGACATATGTATGTATATTATGAATGCATATATATATATATATATAATTTTATATGCATATATTATACCTGCATCAAAATAGAATACTATTCTGGTCTCTTTACATTATAGTAGGTATTACATGTGATTTAAAAATAACTTTTATTATGCAGGAGGTTGAAGGTAGGCTACATGCATGTACTATACTATTCAACATAAATGACTTGAACACCTGCAAATGTTCTTGTCTGTGGGAGTTCTCAGTCAGTCCCCCATGGATTCTGAAGGAACACTTTTTTTGTTTTATAGTTTTGTTTTTGACAAATAGTAGTATCCATCCTGAGCTGGCTTAAACTCACCATGTAGGCAAGATTTTTATGTGTATTTTGTATGTCTGTGTACCACTTATGACTCTGATGTCTGTGAAAGCCAGAAGAGAGCATTAGATCGCGTCTATCTGTGGCTATAAGATGGTTTCAAGCTTGCTGGGGTTATTTTTTATTCTTTGGTCTTACTCTTTTAGTCTTTTGGGGGCCAACCATCCAGCTCCCAAGTAAACCACACACAGAGGCTTTTCTTAGTTATGAGTGCTTGGCCTTAGCCTGGCTTGTCTCTCGCAAGCTTTTCTTAATGAAAATTTACTGGAATACCTTTTGCCTCTGGGCTTTTATCTTTCTCTTCTATAAAATCTTACTTTTCTTCTTACTGCATGTCTGGCTGGGTGTCTGAGTGGCAAGCCCCTGATGTCCTCCTCTCCTTGTTCTCTCTTGATCAATTCTGTTCCTCATTTCTCCTTCTATTTATTCTCTGTAACTGCCAGCCCTGCCTATCCTTTCTCCTGCCTCACTATTTTCCATTCAGTTCTTTATTAGACCATCAGGTGTTTTAGGCAGGCAAAAAATCACAACTTCACAGAGCATCAACAAATATCACACACCTAAAATAATATTCTACAACACAAGCTGCTGGGAAATTAAACCATATCCTCTGCAAGAGCAGTGATGCTCTTAATGGCAAGCCATATCTCTAACCAAAACCCTGAATATTTAATCCTTCTGAGATCAAGTATTATCAAAATATCATGAAATTATTAAATATAAGAGCTGGGGTTATAGGTGTGCACTACCATGCACAGGGTCTACTAGACAAGGAACCATGGTCTCATGAATGCTAGGCAAACACTCAGACCTGATTTGGTAATTTATTATTACATTGCAATTTCACAATCCCATAGGGAAATTCTGAGTGCACATAACCAATACACAATCTATTTTATGCAATACTTTTTCAATATATAGATAGAAATGTATGAATTATCACAATTATTTTCCTCATCTAGAGAACATTTTTGAAAATAAGTCATTCAAAGCAATTGTAGCACAAAAAAAAGAATAATCAAACATTAACAGATTATGTTGACTACACATTAATATATATATATATATATATATATATATAAGTCCAAGTGAACTTTACTGCTATAGCTGTGTTTTGCATTCACATAACTATTACATATTTATTATTCTTGCCATTCTGTTATAATGGTTATCACCCTTTTATAAATGAGGAAAGAATGAGTATAATTGAAATCTCAATTAAACATAGATTTTTCATCTACTGTTTCTTTCTTTTCACCACCTCCTCTTGATGTATGGTATAAATTTTTACTACCATTAGAATGACACTGATGATGTATAATTTTTCTATGAGTGTATAAAATATACTCTGTAATCTTAAGGTTCATTGTGTTAAGCTTAAGTTCTATTAATTTAGATATATTTATATAGGCTTGGAAAATCTTTCACATTCTAAAATCATTTACCAACTGTCAGTATTTAATAGCAATTATGACCATAAAACAGTTATTTGTGCACAATTATGTGTGTGACATGAACTGGAGTTTGGATTTTACATTTGTGATAGCAAGTACTTCATTTCTGAGTGAGTCACTATTTATCAATGGCTTTTGTCATTGAACCAAAGCTACCACAAAATGGCTGGATTTTATGGCTCCTCATTGTAATCCACCAGACTACATAGTTACAAATAGCTGAAGAGTTATGCTCTATCCAATGTGTTCACATACCTTATTTCATGCTTGGGAATCTCCAAGGAATGTCAGGCTCCTCACTGTGCTTATTCATGGGGACTTAAGATGAGTGAGGGATCAAATAGTTCCAGTCTTCCTTAGGAAACAGGCAACTTATATGAAGCAATTAAAAATCTAGCAAGGACCTAATTTTATAACTTTGTGTAGACTATGGCATTCATTCTGTGTGTAAAAGCACTAATTAAAACTCCTTTCTACCTTTAGGCTGAAGCTTCAGGCTGACTTTCTTCAATTTTCATTTGAGGCTTTGTTTTCATTAGAACAATAGTTTTCAGTCACTCACAAATGGTGTTTTGGCAACTATTTCCATCCTTGTGTCAGTTATCATTTGGGAGTCAGAAATGAAAAGTGTTCTACAGAATTGAAAGTATCAACTTCAAAATATGCCACTCAGCGTTAGATTCATTTGGAGTCACTGCTTAGTAATTTGCTAAAGAGATAATGACACTGCCTCCACATCTGCAGAGGGACAGACATCACACTGTTGTGAAATTTTGCCCAGTTAGCATAATTATATATGATCTAACATTAGTTCAGCATATCAACACACAGAGTCACAGAAAATTGCATAGACAACATGATGTAGGCAAGGTTACTGGTTGTAAAGACAGGTCTTAATTCATTTTAGAGTTTAGATTTTGCTTCTGTGACCTTGAACATGTGACAGACTCTCTTGTGCTTGAATTCTATGTCTTTTAGTAGAAGACTAGATTACCCTCTTCTGTTTTCTGAGAACGCTGCAGTCAAGAATTAATGAAATGAAAGCACTCTGACTTTCTCGAGTGACACAGTATCAGTCTTAAAAGTATGTGGATGTCATGAATGGGCTTGGAGCTTCATGATTCCCATATGAGGAACAGCTTGATTAAAAACAAACTACTTTAGCATTGATAAGCCATTATTCTTAGGATATACTGGAAAATCAGGCCATTCACTGGAAACAGTCCCTTATTTAGCCTTGTATTCCTATTGCACTTTTTAAATTATGGAATCACACAGCTAGCATTACCTTTATTCCACTTATTCAGTAAAGATCATTCTCTTCCTATACCAACCACCTTTAGAGACATGTTTAAGTTCTTAGACTTTATAAAGTTCATGAGAAATTTGCATCAAGCTGAGACACAACCATTGTGTTTTTCATATAACAAATCTCAAAAAATGCCAGTAAACAATAATATGAAGCTGAAGGTCTTTAAACAATTGTATCATTACTAAATAAAGGTTGGTATGTATTTGAAAAATGCTGTCAGCCTGCAAGAATATCACATACTTTAGGATTTATCACTACCCTGCACCCCAGGAAAAAGACTATAAAACAACTCTCATTAGTATGGCATCTGCACAGCCCTTCCTGTCCATCTGGATGTCAGATGGAAGAAAAGACATCCATAGCTCTTTGAAATAACTGAGGTGGCCTGGTGGCATTCCACAATGCAATTTCCAAAGCTGGATTCTAATATCCCCTTCTCTCACTAAGTGGATGATAGAGGCCACATTTTCCTCCAAGTCACTTTATTGCCACATCTTCTAATTCATCATTCATGGAAAACTTCAGAAAAGATAAAATAGAATTAAATTTTGTGTAATGCTCTTCATCATTCAACAAAGTACACTGTGGAATCATCTTCCAAAAGTCATTGAACTTTTCCCAATGGAAACTTTTTCTTTGTCTCTACTGAGTAAGACCACAGTTCCACATTGAATTTATTATTCTTGGCAAGCCTGCCCAAGGCAGTGGGAAAGCGAACAAAATGGAAGAAAGGGGAAATAACGGAGCAAGCCTATGCCTAATAAAATCCTTAGGAAAACATAAGGAAAATGAATTTTTCAGTCTTGAAAATTTGTGAATGCTCTATAAAATCATTCCACAAAATAATAATTACTTGGAAAAAAAGTTTGTCAGAATTTCTGGATAGATATTGTGATGTCATCTCTCAGTTCCTGACCTTGTTCATTACATGACTGTCCTTTGTGATTTTAGACTTACCTAGGAACTAGCATGGTAAATGCATTGTGGGAAAAATTGAATCATGTCCCTTGTCGACTAGAGAAATTCTCCAGAGAGATTGAAGGCGATGCTCATTATTTTGCTTGTTCAATTTGCCTGCATTTTCAGACATCCATGATGTATACAAGGCAATTTGCAATTGTCAAGGACCATTGGTAAAAAAACAAACCTTTCCTTTTTATCTTATAAAGTGTGTGTGTGTGTGTGTGTGTGTGTGTGTGTGTGTGTGTGTGTGTGTGTGTTGTGTCAGTATCTTACTGTGTGGGTGTCAGAAGATAACCTGAAGAAGTTAGTTCTTTCCTTTAATAACCAGGTGGATTCTGGGTACTGAGCCCAAGTCATTAGGTGAAAAACTACTTTTCCTTGCTGAGCCTTCTCACTAGCCCCAGATGTTACTGCTTTAAAGCATGGAGATAAGAGTTGACATCTTCTGTTAGGGTCATCATTATATTCTTAATGTTATACATGCCCAACTTTATTAGATGAAGCTATAATCCTTATCAGGAACATTCCAATGCTTACATAGCTCTCAACTGATACCTATTCTAGTCATAAAATCATGGTTGTGTTAAATTAAAGATGTCTTATTAGACTTGGGGTGGATATGAATTATTCTTATATAGCCATCTATTGAAATTCATGATAATCAATAGATATATCCACAGTTCCATCCATTTACAATTAAAGAACAAAATCCAAAGTGAAAAATTTCTACTTACATCATGAGTTTAACTCAACTGCCCATGTGTGGTCAGGTTAGCTCTATATGATGCATTGTTACATGAGGATTCATCGTTCTTCTCCAGCATACTAGCAGGCCAACAGCCATGTAAAACCCTCAGTGAGAAGAAAGATTTTGTTCCTGTTTTTGTGGCCAATTGTTTTTTGAGTGGGGCCTTGATCTGGAATAGTTTAAGGAGACTGATATCCACAGTTTAGATCATGTGGTTCATCTGGCCAGGGTCCACTTAAAAGAAGGGATCACTAATGATCATTTATATGAGGGGAAATCCTGCCTGGGGTGATCATTCATAGGGACATTTAAAAACATAAAGCTTCCTCTTGGCTCCCATTACAAAAGATTGTCCCAGAATCTCCTCCACATAACTTGCCATCACTCTTGTAACTTTCTCTCTACATCCCTACCCATCTAATGTAATAAATTCATCCTTACTCATGAAACCCATAGACCTGTAGTTTGTAAATATCTCTAGCTGCAAAGGAGTCTACCTTGATATTCCTAAAGTGAATAAATCATTCCCCACTACAATAAAACAGAGCAACAGAGAAATTCATAAAGTTCTCATCTTTCCCATTTCAAAAAAAATCACAATTAAATAATCATCACCAAAAACTAATTGCAACCAAATCAGGACTATTACCACCTTGCTCTGCTATCTATTAAAGGAACTTTTACAGTCTTGTCACTTTTCATTAGTACTTCTACTTTGCCTATGTCACCCAGGGATTCTGTAACCTTACTGATATCAGCCAGTCAGTTTACATATCATCACTTCCTAAATTCACCATTGGTCTATGGAGAAGAGACATTAGAGAGCTTTTATTAATGCATTTACCTATTGAAATACTCCTCAGTATCTCTCTGCAGTGAGGAGAGATCAAGCTATGTCCTCTGAGAGGACTAAAAATGAAGACATGACTGAATCAGTTGCTTATAAGAAATTCATTTCACTCATCTTATTTCTCTAATTTTAGAGTTTTGTTCCTTACACTATATTAAAACGTTCTGGCATCACAATTTTATTCACTATATACTGATATCATATCCAAGTTTTTAATAAATTCACCAAGAAAATAGGACCACTCTCACCTCCTACCCAACCTAGAGACCTAAATTAGAATCTATAATTAGGGAATCTTATTCATATAAACCATTATTAGCATCAAGCCTACACCAAAATGATACCTTGTTCCTTTGACTAGTGTGTCAGACTCTATTTTCTTGACTTTTTCCTTACAGTATTCAGAGTCTTGCAATAATTTTGGTATGGAAGTTTTATTTCTCCTTGTTTATTTGGTAATTGGCTCCCAGAAGTAAACTGAAACCTTGTTCTCTTTATTGACCTTGTTGTAAAATAAAATAAAATTAAACATATTGAAGTAGGAAGAATTTTCACCCTCCTGAAAGAGAAATAATTAAATGAGACATATATCGGACCTATATACAGGAAAACACCAGACATATGAACACATGACATATAATCCATGTCAATGGAAGGGATTTGGAGTTGGGTCTTCAAGAATTTCTACAATTCCATTCACTATATGGCATTGGCTAAGTGTCCAAATCCTTCTCACTTCCAAGCAATCTCTTAATTTATGCTCAAAATAACAATGAGCTATGAATTCAACCTATGGTATAATTAAACTACCATGATTCCCTGGGTTGGAACTGATTTTTATAACTTTATTCTTTGTGTATTTCACATTATGCATCTTGATCCTATTCATTTCCCCATCCCTTTGTACCCACCCTCTTGCTCTTGTAACATTCCCCCCACAATAGAATAAAATTTAAGAGAAAAAAAATAAAAACGGAAAGAGCAAACATCTCATCATGGAAGCTGTGTGTGACGCAGTGAGTCTCCCCCCCCCCCATTTGTCGTTGTATCTTTACTTGCAAGTGTTCATTGCTAAGTCATTGGTGGGGTTCAAGGCCTCTGATTTCTGCTACACTATCAATGCTAGGTCCTCACTGGGGCTTCCCTTGGATATCCTGTTGTCCTGTGTTGTGGAGAACCTGCCCCTTTGGATCGATCTGCAGGAAGAGCCCCTACACGAGCTGCTCAAGATCATAGATGGGATGGATATTGGGGCAGGCCAATTCATAAGCTTGGTTCTGGGCCTGGGTAGTTGCAGGGTTGGTTCAGCCTGCCAGCACGTCCCCCTCACCCGCTCCCCCCCACCCCCGCCAATGTGCTCCTGCCCCTGTCCTCACCACCAGGATGACCTCTCCAGCCTTGCCCCAGTTAGTTAACCCCTTGCAGCAATGAGGGGCAGGGCCAGTTCTCCTGCTTTCATGTCCTCGGGATCAGTTCTCTGGACCATGAGGACTAGCTCTACTGTGTTGCCCAGGCGAGGAGCAGGGACCATTCTCCCAAATGCTGCAGCTGGTGAGGGGCAAGGACTGCTCTCCTGCTCTTGTGGACCTCAGGGCCAGCTCTCCAAGGGGAGTGCTCGCCCCCACTACATGCCACCACATGACAGATGAGGGGTCCGGCCAGTTCACCCATATCTCTGTTAATAGGGTCAGCCCTGCTGTGCTTCCCAAGCATGGTGCAGGATCCCACTTTCCTGAATGCTGAAACTAGTGAGAGGGAGGGTCAGCTCCCCTGCCCACCACAAGTGGCAGAGTCAAGGGGGCAGGGGAAGGTATCTTTTCCTCACCCTCAGCATCACCACAGTGGAGGTGTGGCCACTCTCACACCCTCAGGGCCAGCTCACCTATGCCACTACTGTGCTGCCCAGGAGGGGAGCAAGGTTTGCTTTCCCAAGTGCTGCAGCTGGTAAGGGGGAGGGTCAGCCCCCTCATCTGTTACAGACAGCGAGGAGTGAGCAGTGGCAAGGGGTGACATCACTTCCCAACCTACACACCAGTACATGACAGACCAGTAGTGTGGAGAGCTCCCCCATGCTTACAAGTTCAGAAATACCACTGCCACCAAGAGGGTTGGCTCGACCACATTACCCAGATGAGATTCAGGGCCTGCTCTCCAGCTCTTAAGACCATAGGGCGAGCTCTCCCACCTGACTCAGTCATAGAGAGGAGTTGGGGGGTAGAGCATCTCTTCCCTGTCCATGCCACCATATGGCAGATAAGTGGCAAGGCCAGATCTCTTACGCTCATGTTCTTGGGCTGGCTCATCTGCAGCCCCATAAACGCTGCCCAGACAAGGCACAGGGTCTGTTTTCCCAAGTTTTACAGCTGGTAAAGAGGAGGGTCATCTCTCTCACCAGCAAAAGGTAGTAGGGGTAAAGGGGGAGGGCATCCTTTCCCTTGATTTGACCACCGTGTGGAAGACAAGGGAGGCAGTACCCACTATCCTTCTCTCACACCGAGGACTGGCTGGTTCACCTGCACTCCTATCTACATGGTCAACTCTACTGTGCTGCCAAGGCAAGGGGAAGGACCTGTTCTCTCGATGCTGCAGCTGGTAAGGGTTTGGGTCCGGTCTCCCACTTGCTGCAGGTGGGGAGAGATGAGAGGAGGAGGGTATCTTTCCCTCACTCATGCCAGCACTTGGCATACAATAGGGGCATGACCAGCTCTCCCAGTCTTGTACTCTCAGGGCCAGCTCATCAAGGCCCCAACAAACAGGGTCAGATCTACCTGGCTGCCTGGGTAAGGTGTAGAACCCTCTCTCTTGAGTGCTTCAGCCAGTGAGGGGGCATGGAAAGAACTGACACCCAGTGAGAGGCGGGTCCAGCTCTGTATAACCCTATTCTCTTGGCCTTTGGTGGTATCAGGAGAACAGACATCAACAAGAGACCCTGGCTACACCAGAGCCATGAAACCAGACATGGGCCCCAATAGGAGCCCAGGCCCAGACATCACCATGGCTCATCACCACCCACCTCAGCCCTCTTCCCACCTCTTCAGTTATGCCTCTGTCCACAGGACATGGACCATTCTGTCTCGTTCTCTCTCCCATACCACACTATACAATAGCTCACCATAGCAGCGCTCATGAGTCTGGTGTCTCAAGGTGCCACGTGGGCCCATGCTCTCTCCTCAGAGCCCTAAGCAGACTACCCCAGGCCTGTATTTGTGTGGGATCTCCTTGTCTCTCTCAGTGTGTCATGGCTCTGAGCAGGACCACGCTTCCTCATCACAAAGAGATCATGATAGTGACCAAATGCCAGGTGGCATGTTGCTGGAGTCCCCTCCCAGGCCAGAGCTAGAAAGCCCAGGCTGCGATTGGTTGAGTCCCACCTGCCTCAGACCCATGGTGTGAGGCAGAGGTGTTGCTTTAAGTCCCCTGGAGGGCTTCAACTGATATTTTTTGTCATTAGCTAAAAATAGACTTTTTTTTTCATATAATGTATCTCGATTATGGTTTCCCTTCATACTCCCCATAATTCATCCGTATTTCCCCTCCCAGATGTATCCACCCCCCTCTCTGCCATTAGAAAACAGGCTTATAAAAATAATAATATAATCAAATAAGAAACAAATGCATAAAAATAAGGCAAAACACACAGCCAGAGGGAAGAGTCCAAGAACAGGCACTAGAAACAAAAATAGACACAGAGACCTACTTGTTTAATCAGTGAGTAATCCCATGAAAACACCACATCAGAAGTCATAATATACATGCAGGTTACCTGTTGAGGCAAAAAAGAGGGGAAAGGAAAAAGATGAAAATAATAAAGTGGAAATATAAAACCAGAATGAAAAAAGAAAAGCCCCAAGATGACAATAAGAGACAAGGTTTTTCACATGCTTGATTAGAGTTACCCCAACATATTTTATATGATTTGGGGTTATTGTGAAAGGTATTGTTTCCATAATTTCATCCTCAGTTCATCTCTTTGCATATGATCAGGCTAATGATTTTTTGAGTTAATTTTGTATGCTGCTACTCTGCTGAAAGTATTTTATCAGCTGTAGGAATTTTCTGGTGAAATTTTTAGGACCAGTTATGTATATTATCTCATCTGCAAATAAAGATACTTTGACTTCTTCCCATCCTATTTGTATTTTTTTGATCTCCTTTAGTTGTCTTATTATTCTAGCTAAGACCTCAAGTACTATATTGAATAAGGAGACAGACAGACAGAGAGACAGAGAGAGACAGAGAGAGAGAGAGAGAGAGAGAGAGAGAGAGAGGACAACCTTGTCTTCTTTCAGCTTTTAGTGAAATTGCTGAGAGTTTCTCTCCATTTAAGTTTATGTTACCTGTGGGCTTGCTGTAAATTACGTTTATTATGTTTAGGTATATCATTTGTATCCCTAAGCTTTCCAGGACCTTCATCATGAATGGCTGTTGGATTTTATCAAAGGTATTTTCTGAATCTAATGAGATAATCATGAGGTTTGTTGTTGTTGTTGCTTTGTCTTTCTGGGTTTTTTTAATATGATTTAAGAATGTTGAACCATCACCACTTCTTTGGATGAAGCCTACTTTATCATGGTTGATGATCTTTTTTGTATTCTTTGATTTGGTTTAAAGTATTTTATTGAAATATTTTGTATGTATGTTCATAAGTAAAATAGTCTTCAGTTCTCTCTTCTCTGTTATATAGCCTCCTTTCCATCTCTAATTTTGTTAGATTGGATCTTTTTTCTTAGAATTTTAATTACTTAGGACAAGGGTTTATCAATCTTACTGATTTTTCAAAGAACCATCTCTTTGTTCCACTGATTATTGATATTGTATTGCTTTATTGTTTTTATTTTGTTAATTTCAACCCTGAGTTTGACTCTGTCTACTCCTTTTGAGTGTTATTTTTTTGTTTTATTCTAGAGTTTTCAGGTGTGCTCTTAATTTACTAGTGTCAGATCTCTCCAATATTTTTTATGTAAGCATTTAGTACTAAGAACCTTACCCTTAGCATCACTATCATTGTGTCTCATAAATTCGGGCATGTTGTGTTTTCATTTTCATTCAATTCTAGAAAGTTTTTAATTTCTTAGTTCCTAACGACCATTTTTCATTCAGTAGTGAATTGTTCAGTTTTTGTAAGTTTGTAAGCTTTCTATTGTTTCTGCTTATGCTTGGTTTTATTGAAAAATGTATTTTTTCTTCACCTATTGTGATTGGAAGATTTGCTTGGTGTAATAGTCTAGGCTGGCATCGGTGATCTCTTAGGCTGATTATTCATCTTTTCAGGCCCTTCTGGTTTTTAGAGTCTCCACTGAGAAGTCAGGTGTTATTCTAATAGGTCTGCCTTTATATGTTACTTGGTCTTTTTCTCTTGCAGCTTTTAACATTCTTGTTTTGTTCTGTACATTCAGAGTTCTGATTATTTTGTGCCAAGGAGACTTTCTTTTCTGTTACAGTCTCTTTGGTATTCTGTAACTTCTTATACCTTGATAAGTATCTCTTTCTTTGGGTTAGGGAAATTTTCTTCTATGATTTTGTTGAAAATATTTTCTATGTCTTTGACTTTGGTTTCTTCTCCTTTTTATATTTCTCTTATTCATAGACTTTGTCTTTTCATATTGTCCCAAATTTCCAGGATGTTTAATGTTTTGAGTTTTTTAGATTTAACATTTTCTTTGACTGAGTTATCCAATTACTCTATCTTGTCTTCAATGCCTGAGAATCTCTCTTCCAACTTTTATATTCTGTTGGTGAAACTTGCCTCTGAGATTCCTGTTAGAATTCTTAAATTTTTCACTTCCAAATTTCTCTCAGTTTAGGCTTTCCTTGTTGATTTCATTTCCACCTTCAAGTCTTGAACAGTTGTATTCATTTTATTCTACTGCTCATTTGTATTTTCAAAGATTTCTTTAGGGGGTTTATTTATTTCCTCTTTTATTCAGTACCTCTGCCATATTCATAAAGGCTATTTTAAAGCCTTTGTCTTGTGTTTCAGCTATGATGCAATTCTCATGGGCTATGCTGCTGGGCTCTACTGGAGACATATTGTGCTCCGCAGGTTATTGATTGTATTTTTATGCTGGTTTCTAGGCATCTTGATTTGAGATGATTGTAATTCTGATATCTGGTCTTTTCTTTGTTGAGTGGGTGTAATGATAAGTCTTTCCACCACCACCCGAGTTCTGCCTGCCACCAAGTGGTTGACCAAAATAACACGCAGAGTTTAATATTAGGTTACAATTGGCTGCTGGCCAATTGACTAGGATTTCTTATATGCTAGCTCAGTCTTAATTATCAACCATAATCAAAAGACTTACCTTATGGAGGACACCTTCCACTGGCATCCTCTTCCCGGGCTCACATGACAGCTCCAGAGAGAAGAGAGCAGCTGGAGGAAGAGCAAGAGAAAAGGGAAGACTTCCTGTTTGTTCCTGCTTATATTTGAGTCTTCATGCTATGTCACTTCCCACCTGAATATCTTACTACATTTCCCAGAATCCTCCTTGACCCCTAGTCCCACCTATCTTGCTTTCCTATTGGCCAACAGTACTTTATTTATCGACCAATAAGACAAACATATACACAGAAGGACCTGCCCCATCAAGTGTTTTTTTTTTTTTCCCACTTGGTTTCTGTTGCCCTCTCTGGCTCTTATGAGGAGTTTGTGGCTGTGTGTTGTCTGGTAGGGAATTTTTCAAGGATCCTGCCAAGTATGGCAACTCAGGATTCCATATAGAATTTGTGTTTCTTGATATTGGACAAGGGATCAGGAAAGGAGGGAATGCTACATTAGGTGGTCTGTTACAGAACCAGGAGTGGACTAAGGGATTGGATTTGGAGGAAGGAAAGGGGAGATAATGATCTTTAGTTAGCCTCCCTGCTTCCCTGGCCAGCTGTGTACCCTGTAGTTTCCCAACAAAGAAGGATTGTTCTTCATGCACTTAATTCTAATTTTTATTTGAGCATTTAATCTTTTAAAAATTATTTCTTTGAGAATTTCCTATGTGAGTATTATATTTACATCATTTCTACCCCTGTTTCTCCACCTTCAACTCCTCCCATGCCCCCTAATCTTTTTCAAATTACTGACTTATATGTTTTATACGTATATAAATACGTGTGTGTATGCATGCACATGAGAGTGTATGCATAATCCATTTAGTTTGCTCATGTGTATATATGTTTAGGACTAACTACTTGGGATTTGATAACCTGTCAGGGAGATTGTCCCTTGAGAATACTGATTCTTTTTCTTTTGTAGTCACTAATTTCCTGTAGCTCTTCATCTAATAATGACCTTGTAAGATGTTCTGTATAAATGTTGACATGTAGACCTGTGTTGTCATCAGGTGGATCTTGTTTAGTTGACTGTATTGTTGAAATTTCATGAATGTAGCTTCTCTATAGGTATATCACAGCAGCTGTCCTGGTCATCTCAGTCCTACAATGTTTCCACCCACAACAGAATTCTACTATATAATGAATGCTTATGTTACCCCTAAAATTCATATTTTGAAACAAAACCTGAAAGATGATAGTATTCATAACTATAGCTTTGAATCATTATTAGGTAATGAAGGCATTCCTCAGTAGGTATGACTCAGTACTTTATAAAAGCAATTCAAGGACTGCAAGGTGCCTTGCACTTGCAATCTTAGCCCTTAGGAGGCAAAAGCAGGAGGATTGTAGCAAGTTGAAAAATCAAGAAATGTCCAAAGAATCTCATTTGCCTCTTCCACCAGAGTCTCTTCTAAAAACCAAACAATGCAATGTCAGAAGATACAGAATTTGCCAGGACCTTGATCCTGAATTTTTCAAGCTGAAGAACTATGAGAAACATATTTCTGTTGTTGATAATCTAGTTTAAACCATTTTGTTACATTAGCACAAATGAACTATGAATTCCTTCTTATTACTTCAATCAGAAGAGATTTAGTAGGGGACACTTGTGAATAAAATATTGTAGAGGAGAGCACCCCATACCAAGTTCTTGGGATAAACTCTGACTTGCCAGAATTTCTGTGTTTCTCCTAAAGATACTGCTGGAGGGTGTTGAAGGTTGAATGCTATTTCTGCTTTTGAATATAAGACTTCAATTTTGTTTCTGACCTGTTAGCCCGGTCAGAAAAAAGTCCCCCTCCTCCTCTTTCTTCTCCTCCTCTTCATCTTCCTTCTTCCTCATCCTCCTCCCCTCTTACTCCTCCTTCTCTTCCTCCTGCTCTCAATTGAGTTCCTTATTGGTTTTGGGATATTTCATTTCATTACTTCATTTGTCAGTCATTAATTTAAAAATATATGCCACTTATTTAGTAAGTATTTTATACCATAAAATTACATCATAGAAGAACAAACACAACAATGAAATCTTTTCATATAGAAGCATTCAATGAACAAAAAAATTATATCATATTGTGAGGTTCTTCATAAAGTATGCTATGTGATAAGGTTCAACCTTAAGAAAGTTAAAATAAGATAAAAAGAGAGAAATATTGGGGAAAATAAAATTTTATTATATATACCTCTAATTAAAGAACATCTCAATGATGAACAACAAGTATGGCAACATTTCAGCAGAGATCTCAATGAAATAAAAAAAGAACAAACAAAAATATGTGAGAGTTACAGAAAGAGAAAAGTGTGTTCCATGGGTTTGAAGCAGGAGCACACCTGATGTATTCTGAAAGGAGTCCAGTTACAAAGAGACCACGTAAGAGCATAGTGAGTAAGAGAGCATGGGGCTCTATAGCATGCATTTCATGATGAAATTCTAAAAAAATAGTGAAAATAAATGTAAAATATATGTTAAAAGAAAGTAAATTCTACAGGATTTAATATCAAATAGGAAGAAATGTGAATAATGACTCCCCCCCACCCCATGTGTATGTACTTAAGCATACAATATAGCAAAATCATTAAATTTTAATTAGTAATTACTAAGGCTTGAAATTTATTTCATTGTATGCTTTTCCCATGTACTAATCTTTGCATTAGAGCCAAAAAGGGGGTGATGATTTATCTAATTCAGGAAAATACCTGAGAAAGTGGAATATTGTATACTGAAGCATAACTTAAGGCAAATGAGGTGGGAGTATTCCAGAGAATGGATGGAATGAGAGAAAGCAGATAGTGAATGAATGCTGGGCAACAAATATCTTGCATAGATGAGAATACAACTAAGTGGGAAACCTCCATCTATTCTAATCCCCAACAGATTCACAAACCATGAGATGAGGAAAAGCATATTAGTATATACATAATAAAAATAGAAACTTAGCAGTTTTGGTTCAGTATTCCTGGCAAATAACATGATGGTATTGTATTTCCATGATGCTCCTGGGAGGTGCTGATGCTGATACCATCCATGTAAACCACATTTGAAGAACCACTCTTTATTCTAAAGAATGAAAGTCTACCAGTGTTGTGAAACTCGATGGAAATACTCTATAGCAAAGGGCTCAGTGATCTTTAATATGCAACTTTACAAAGCCGGTTATTACTATTTCATTCATACGGCTCAAGATGAATAATTGTACTCATCTTTGATGAGGTTTCAAGAGGATTGAATGATGTGTCTAATTTTTTCTAATTAAACATCATTTACTTCATGAGTTTCCCACTAAACATCTAGATTTTTGTTGCAGTTTGTTGATTCTTACTAGATTTCCCAAAAAGACCGTGCAGTCATGTATTTCGTTTAGTAACAAGATGAAGTCAGCGATCATCACTTGAAGCACAACCTAATAAAATCAATAGAAACATATAAGCTCAGTCGTCCCAAGGTTGGTATCCGGAAAGGATATTAATGAGACTGCAACCCTTCTGGAAAGTGATTGACTCATCCCTTGAGTGTAATAAAAACCATGGTGCTTCAATCTAATTATAGTGATCAGAATGTATTTTCCAGGCTACTGCTTAACTATGGGACAAGAAATTGTGTTTTCACCTGACCAATATCATGATGAGTTAAAGTAGGAAGTCAGTCTACATGAAGAGCACAAAGAAAAATAATGCCACAATCAGAATTTATTGATTTGAACCTAACACTAGCTAGATAAGTATCATATGTGATGGACATGATATATTAAAGATGGATAGCTCAGCTATCCTAAACTTGTAACAGATAGTAAGACAATGAAAACTGCCTTTCTGAAATATAGCTGTATTCTGGTATTTCTTTGACTTCTTAAGTGTGTTGAGAGAGAAAATATGGTACCCTGGATTACAGGCAGTGAAAGGACCTAAAATCACAAAAATCTAAATAAAATTCTGCTTTTCCAGCCTTCCACTCCACAACATGCTGGATCTCCAGTGTATGTTCACAGCAGAAATCTGTTATAATGGCTGGCATTAAAATACTTTAAACATCATGGAAGAAGTAGAGAGGAAAAGGATTTCCAAAGCAAAACAAAACAACAACAACAACAAAAAAATGTGTTTCAAAAAAACAAGGAATAAAGGGACCTTTTTAAAAGATGTTTTACCCTTTTTAAAAAGTTAATCTATTTATTATGCATGCTGGCAACAGTTTCCCCTCCCTGATCTCCTCCAAGACTCTCCCTCAATCTCTCCTCATCCCCCAAACCTCTCTTCCTCCCTTTCTGCGCAGGAAAGAGTAGATCTCCCATGGACAACAACAAAACATGGTGCATTAAGTTGGAGTAAGACTAAGCACTTCCCTGTGTATTAAGGCTGGGCAAGACAGCCCAGTATGAGCAGTAAGGTCCCAAAAGCAAGTAAAGTGGTCAGAGACAGCCCTGTTCCCACTTCTAGGAGTCCCGCAAGAGGACCAAGCTACACAACGGTAACATAGAGAGAGAGAGGGCCTATGTCAGTCCCATGCGGGTTTCCCAGGTTGCCAGTTCAGTCTCTGTGAAGCCCTATAAGTCCAGGTTAGTGGATTCTGTGGGTTTTATTGAGGTTTCCTTGAACCCTATGGCTACTACAATCCTTTCTCCCCCTCTTCTTCAGGATTCACCAAGCTCAGCGTAATGTTTGGCTGTGGGTCTGCATCTGTTTCCATCAGTTGCTGGGTGAAGTCTCTCTGATGGATAGGCACCAATCTATGATAAAGGGGTCTTTGTTCTCCTTTTGTTACTAAACACAAGTTTCTCAGGCATGATCTTTGAATCACAGATCATTTTACAAACAGTTTGGTCCTGAGAATCCACTCTCAAAACCTAGCTGGGTTTGTTTAGCTGACAAGTTTGTGTTTCTGGTATTACAGAGGTAAGGGTCACATCCTGTGCCATGATGAATCTGCTCCACATTTGTCACCACTATGAGAGTCCCTCACTAGCAGCTCCCTGACCACTTTCTGTCATATTTTTTTAATTCAACAGTTTAATGCTTTGTGTCTTATAGTGTTTTGCCCATTAGAACAAATATACCTTCTAATTAGGTGACAAAAATATGTTCATGCTTTTGGAGATTCAACTTCGAAATATACTCGCACATCTCTGGCTACAGATGCATCTGCTCAGTCTCCTGGGAGTAAGTTAATGGTAATTCAGAACATCCATCATAATGCATTTTACACTGAAGTACTAATATGCAAAAAGAATAATAAACCACATCCAATTTCCTAAGCATTAATTATGAGGCATTACTAAGCAAGTCATCGTGATAAATCTCTTCATTTGGAGGCCATCTAGCTAAGAATCCAATTTTTGAGAAATATGTTAGTGTCAAACAGGACTCCATAATTAATTATAAGACTTCTAGTGTCAAAGAAATTAGCTTACTTAGTTTGGTTCCAGAGGGCAGAGTAAAGGCCAATGAGTTGAATTATAAGGAATACATTTTTAAAATATTATTTAAAAACTATTCCTAAGAAATAGAACTGTTAAAAATTGAGTGGACTTAGCCCCAGATGAGAAATTTCAAGTTATGATTTTATAATTATTTTGGATGATATAAGGGCATTTAAATATCACATGAGCAATGAACCAAGTGCCCTCTGAGATCTTATTCTATTCACAATCTATAATTCTATACCAGTAGAGCCTGAGGGGTTTCTAATAATTTGATTCCACTTAGTGTTAAAATTTTAAATTAATTTACAAAAATGCCTCTTAAGTATAAATTTATTCCCTGGTACCAGTCCCTTTCCTTTTTTATATTATCTTCTTCATCTCTGAGAAATCCCAAGCTGTTGCAAATGCCTTGTGTGCCTTATTCACAGAACTGAGCTCACTGCTGGGTTTTGATACCACTGTGAAGTTGGGACTTAAAGTATTCTGAGAAATTCCCTAGGTCTATTTCCTTCCCTTCCTGACATTCAAATGGACTGTATTTCCACCACACAGACCTGGATAAGGTGCGAGGTACAGAAAAACCTTTAGAAAAAACATACTTGGAAGGTTGCAAACTAAGTAAAAAGGAACAGAGTGTTCTTCAAACTAAAATCTGAAGTAGGAGGAAGTGAGGGTTTAACCTGCACTATTATTCGTAGAAATAAATTCTGATCTATCATTCTCTAAAACACAGTGTCAAAATGTATCCCTTAGGGTTGTCACCAGCAAGCAAAACAGACTAGCATTCAATGACTCTAAGAGGCAGATGATCAGACTGATCTGTGGAAAGATCTTTTTGGTGATTCTGTCTTTTTCTGCTTCCTTTATCCACTTTAACCTGCTTTCTTCCTTTAGCAAGGACTCTTTCTACCTGAGAAACATATGCAGGGTGCTGATTTGTACTTGGTCCCCCACAGCACTTGTTTCCTCTTTAGAAGTGAGAGTAATCAAGAGTAGCTGGGACTGCAGTCTCACGGACGAGATCCACAACAGTGCAAGCCAGAACAGCTGACACCACATAGGTCCTAGTATATCCCAGCACTCTGGAACTAGAGGTAATTTATAACACCAACAGCAAGAAAGAGCCAAAGTCCAAATTTTCCAATAGTCTATTAAATGCCAAAAGTCAGAAATTAATAGGTCATAAGAAGTGAAGGAGTACCCCTTTTATAACCATGTCACACACAGATGCATGCCAATAAAGAGCCTATCAAATCAAATCAGGAGATACTGAAAACTATAAAGCTCATGTTAATTCAGCTTTTCATGTCTCCATTGGGCAGTGGTGCTAATTTCTCTTTTAACTTACTGACAGCAGTTTCTCAATGTCACAAGCTCCACTTTGGAATCCTGTTTTAATTAATGATGACACCATCTAAATAATCTTCTGAGGAATTCAAAAGAATGTATTTTACACCATGTGCCCTCCTTCTCGCCACCTACCACTGAAAGTAAGATAAAATTAAAATAAGTATGTTTATTTTAAAAAAAGCACCCAGAGTCATTTTAGCATGGAAGACTTTAATCTTCCTTCCTTCAAGAATGAAATTCAAGCTTCTGCTTGAAAAGGTAGCATAACACTAACTTCTCCTTCCTCCAGAGAACTCTTGCTTATACATTCTTCATGTTGTGCTTTTGTCCAAGTCTGATCTACGTAGTCCCTATGATAGTATATGACCACTCTATTCTGTTCTATTTCCTTTTCTCCTGGGAGAAATAATAGCTTTTGCTATGACATTAGGAACATAGTTTTGTTGCCTATTATTGTGCTAGGTCAATAGTCCGTACATCCCTTACCCTTGAATTCTTGCTCTCACTTGCAAACCTTTTCTGATGGGCAGATGTGAAAGATCCCGCTGTCATTCATTTCACCCTCGAGTCCTTATCTATTTAAGGAAGTTGAAACTGCCGAGATCCTGCTGGGGACTAAAACTGAAGAACAGATTTTAATTCCATGGGGGCACTCCTGAACTTAAATCTGTTGATTTTAAATGATCAATCTCATCAAGTTTTTGTGTGTAGGAGGTTCCCATAAGCCCTAAGAGGTGTCTCAGGGACTTCACAACAGCCTGAGGGTTTGTAAGTACTGAGGAGTACCCACCTCATCGAGTCATATCATGATCTTCTGCTTCAAAGTTCTCTCATTCACCAAAAAAAAAAAAAAAAAAAAGTTGACACCCTCACACAAAAATACAGGCAGGGAAAACACTAATGTACATATAATACAAATATAAGACGTATTTAAAATTTAAAAAATATAAAAATTGAAAGTCCATATCCTGAACTGAAAGCCCAGTGTCTCTATTAGCACCTATAGTAACAATAAAGTATCTTGGAACAGGTAACCTAAAAATAATAGAAATATATTTACTCACAGTTTTGGAGGACAAAAAAAATCAAAAAGGTACCAGCAGATTTGGTGTTTAGTTTAATCTTGTGCTTCATACTTAGAATCTGTTATGTCTCTTCACATGATGGGAGGACAAAGGGACCTATTGAAGTTTCTTTATAGAGGTATTAGGCCTGTTTATGGAAATGGAGTCTTCATTCTTATTTCATCAGAGATCAAGCATCAGCATATGAATTTTACATCTAAGCACTCAGACTATAGCACCCCTGCTCCAATAATTCTCTTCAGTTTCACTTCATGTTACCTCGAGTACAGAAACTTTATTTGGTCTCACTAGACTAATTAGTAGATATCCATTCCAGGTTGTATTACACATTCATAGTTAGTGCACAGTCTACTAATTCTAATCGTTTACTGCTGTGTTAAGTCATGCAATTAAATCTGTTAGATGTTGTCCACTATCATTTCAGTAATAACAGACTATTTGGGGATAGGAGTTGTATAGAAATTGACTTTAGTGATTTTCAAGCAGTACAAAGAAGTGATAAAAACATCTGAGGCCAGCACACATCTGTTCATTGTGACTATGAGGTGAATTTCAATCTTCTGCTTAATGCTCTATGGGTAGAACATGGCACGTGACTTTGCTGAGGGTGGTACAGCTAAGGGCTTCTCAGCTACCTCTAGATAAGGGAGAGAGGGATGGGAATGGGGCTACTATAAGGAGAAAAGTGAGTGCTCATCCCTTATTCTACCAAGCCACTTACATGTTTAGTCTTAGGAGCATCTTTTAAAGGGCCACCTGAGACCTACGAGTCAGGTTGATTCTACATTAATACGCCACTAATAATATCAAATAACTAGACCCACTTAATATCAGTTCTCATAGCAAAAAAATGCCTCCAAGGGAACATCATTTCAAAGAGTGAATCTATTCCACGTTAATTCAAGACAACTGTGCTCATTCAAGACGTAATCCGCATGTGCAAGGGCCGAGAATTCAGCTTTATATTAAATAACAGCACTGGCCATCTGGGACAAGCATTTGATCTGGATTTTTGTAGAATTAGAAAATGAGGTGGGAAAGAAACCGTGTGCTTTGGGGATTTCATTCTTCAGCTGAATGAAGATCAGAGACCTATGATGAAAACCCTTGATAGTACCTAGACATATTTTAGCCAATTTATACTGTCACAAAACAGGACCAATTTATTTATTAGTTGTGGACAGAGCTGTCACAGAGTTTCTTTATGTTTAAATTATTACTTTAAAGACCCACGTCTTAAAAACTGCCTAGGGAAATATAAAAGTTGCTATTTAAGAAGTAATTAGGGAGCTGGGAGTGGAGCTGAATAGCAAAGCTGTTTGCCCAGCATGTGAGTCCCTGTGTTTAATTCCCATATTCCATCAAGTGAGGAGAGAAAGACAGAATCAGAGACAAAGACAGAGACAGAGAGAGGGAGGGAGGGAGGGAGGGAGGATGGGAGGGAGGATGGAAAAGAAGACAAGAACGAAATAGGAAAACAAATTATTAATACCACATCTCATATATTTTTACTTATATCTATTTTTATTGTAAACAGCTTCTTCTCTCACACAGTGTATCCAGACCAGTTTCCCCCACCTCCACTCCTCCCAGTGCCCTCTCCTCTGGTTCCATCTCAACCACCTTTCCCTCCAAAACAGAGCATGTCTCCAAAAGACAAAAACCAAACAGGACAAAACAAGATACAATAAGACAAGGCAAAAGCTG